>NC_091870.1:3805000-4497500 GCF_019399895.1 Cardiocondyla obscurior | reverse complement strand
GTGTGTGTGTGTGTGTGTGTGTGTGTGTGTGTGTGTGTGTGTGTGTGAGAGGGGGGGAGAACCAAGCAGGCCACGACAAATTTCAAAACTTGAAACCTGTAAAAAAATGACAAAAACGTGAAAGAGTACGAGAATTAACGCAAAAAGAATTTGAGCGCATTAATTGGTTGAAATTTTTTAACTTATTAACGCATTTAAACTTAGAATTTAGAGAAAATGCGAGAACCCGAAAAAATGCGAAAATTAGCGCAAATGCGATAAATTGCAAAAAAAGTGCGAAAAGATTTCGAGCACATTAATTGGCTAAAATTTTTTAACCAATCGGCGCATTCAAACTTAAAATTACGAGAAAATGCGAGAAACATGCAAAAATTAGCGCAAAAAGATTTTGAGCGCATTAATTGGTTAAAATTTTGCAACCAATCAACGCATTTAAACTAAAAATTACGAGAAATTGAGAGAAATAACAAGAAACCCCGATAGTATGCGAAAATAGCGAGAAATCCTGAAAGAATGCAAAAATTAGTGCAAAAAGATTTTGAGCGCATTAATTGGTTGAAAGTTTTTAACCTAGCAACGCATTTAAACTTAAAATTACGAGAAAATGCGAGAAATAGCAAGAAACCTCGAAAGTATGCAAAAATAGCGGAAAACACCGAAAACACGTAAAAATTAACGCGTAGTGAAAAAAAGCGAAACAAAAACGGGAATAAGATAAACAATAACGATAGAAACGAAAAAAAAAGCTATTGAGAATGTGAGAAAGTATACGTAATATACAGACGACGATAAACAATGACGATAGAAAGAAATGAAAAAGAAAGACATTAAAAATGTGAGAAAGCGAACGTAACGAAAAAATATGTTACCACGGCTATCGCTATATACACGACGATCTAAAATCTAATTTCCGTTGTCAACGTAGCTATAAAATAAAATAAAATTTATACATTATTTTTCATTCTTAAAATAATTCTATTATCCTCATACTTATTGCAATTCAGCTTTTTTAATTCTTTTCCTTGCTCTCAATATCATTACCGTTGATTTCAATATCACTATCGCTGAAATGACAGCGGTTATAAACCTACTAGTTATTGTATATTATGCGTTACAAAACTCATAATAAAAAACTACACTTTATAGTGTAATTAATCTCTACTTAATAAGCAATTAATCACATCTATCGATTTTACTATTTATTGTTCTCTCAGTTGTATGATTCCTCCAAAATGGCCACTAACGGGTTCTACGACGATGAAATCTTTAACCTATGGTAAGTTATAAAATAATATGTTATAAAAAAGGAAAAGAATGGTTTCTTTATATCATTAACTCTATTCTATATATAAGATTTATCAACCTGCGACACGTAACAAGGCCATTTGAAAACTGGGCCATGCAAATAAGATAACACAGATACGGTCCCCGTGGTATAAACTTCTCCTCCGACGATCAGTCTGCCTTATGCCGTGCTACGTTACGCATTGTATTATCATTATGTTAAATACATATATCATTATTATTTTATTCCTCGTGTACTTCAATTTAACTGACTAATATCCCAACATAATAACAAATACTACTTAATACTAATAAGGTATACACTTAATACTAATAATGCACATTTATTTTTCAGCGAAATGGAGGGTCCGGTTTTAGAAGTCCAAGCACTGAGCAAGCCAAGCAACCACGATGGCGAAGAAAATGAACCGGCGGCTGCTCAGAAGCAGCCTCCTTCTCGCCGCGAGAAGAATGTTGCTCGACAGCAACCACCTTCTCGTTGCGAAAAAAATATTCAACAGCAGCCGTTTCCTGGCCAAAAGAAGACTGCTCGACGGCACCCTGATAACCGACTGATTATTATCAAACGAGACGTCACCGGCCACGCGTCCCCCCTTCAAGAAAGTGAAAACAAAGAAGAAGAAGAAGAAGAGGTAGAAACTATAAAAAAATTAAAGAGTTAAAAATTAAATTATTAAGACGTAAGAATGTTTAACTTAATTAATTTATAATGTTATTTATAAATATATTTATGTTAATTTTTTTTGTTTCCAGCACCCCGTTGGCAACTAGCGGGACGAAACAACAGAGGATGCGGACGCGGACGTGGGTGCGGCCGAGGTGGAGATAGCGGCAAACATCAAACCATATACATCTCTATATAAATGTAAGTATACTTATACGATATTGTTTTTATTAAATCGTTTAATATAAATCATTATTTCAAATTATTAATTTTTTAAATCTTTTTTTTCAGACATACAGCGGCACAGATTTATATAAAAACTTAAATTTATTTTTCTTAATTATACCTAAACTTACTTATTGTATTAATTATTTTTGTTCTGTGTTTCATTTAACTTACTTATTATTGTAATAATTAACTTACTTATTGTATTAATTACTTTTGTTCTGTGTTTGATTAAACTTACTTATTATTGTATTAATTACTTTTGTTCTGTGTTTGATTATATATTGTAATTTTACATACGATTACATAAATAAAAAAAATATATGTTAAAAAGAAATATAGTTTTTGATTTTACATTATATAATTATGTTAAAAACTAGCGGCATGGATTAACATGAATGAAGAATATGTACAAAATAAAATAAAAAAGTATTTATTAAATCTACTGTACATGTATGAAATTAACCTAAAACTTATTACATCTTTAGAACGTAAAAGAACCTTGCATAATTTCACGCAAATTCCTTTAATAAGCCGCATAGAGGGTACATCACTCTTCTTTAAACGTTCATGATCTGCCTCATCATAATTGATTATCAGAATCCTCTGGTCGATTATCACAATCCTCTGGAGCTTGACCTGTCAGAGGATTCCATTTTTGGCTGCTTCTATTCTTATCCTTTACTATGTTGTGCTACCAAAGTGTAAAGTTTTACATTCTGCTGCATTTTTATTTGCATCGAATTCCTCTAGTTCTTCAGTATATACTTCTATATTACGAGAGTGCAACAATTCAAGTTTCTCCAGTTGACCCTGCAAAACACAAGAAAATTTTAATTAACAACGAAAGATCTATATAATCATCATACAATTACAAAACTATTTATTTTAATTAAGACGCAAGCATACACAATCATTAATCACCCATGTCATCATCTCAACAATAAACCTGTAAAAAATTAATTAAATAAATATAATAATAAAGAATCATACAGTTAAATACAATATCAGATATACCGGTTCATCAATTTCAAGTTTCTCCAGTTAATTGACATAATCCAGATCATCTTGTTAAATTATTATATTTTTTAAATTTGACGTTTCTTTATTACTCTGCAAAACATTAGAAAATTTTAAAACAACGAAAGATCTATTATATCATACAATTAAAAAACTACTTATCTTAATTAACACAAGCGTACACAATCACTAATTACACATGTCATCATGCCAACAATAAACTTGTAAATAATTAATTAAATAAATATAATAATAACAAATTATACAGTTATACAAAATTACTTACCTTATTAATTAAGACGCAATACACATACATGAACCACACATGCTATCGTGTCATTATAACTAAACTAGCTGTTAATCTAATCATGTCAATATTGAAATCAATCCGCACCATCGATTCCGCGCCATCTAGCGGCGCAAAAATGAAAAGTACAACAATCAGCGTCATGGCAAAAAAGAGAAACGTACATACATCGATCATTTCTTATTTCTTATTCATTTTTATTCTTAAAAGAAAACTTTACATCGCGATATTTTCGTTCCTAATTACGTAAACGGAAAAATAAAGACATTTTTCTTATATAATTCGACTCTAATCTAAAGGATAAGCCTATTTAGAAAGCGATTGGTTCAGCAGTTATTAAGATTCAAACATGTTTGGATTTCTCAATACTTCGTCTCGCGTAAAAGAGACTCGGTAGTACGCTGCGCCTATACTTGGCGCAAGGTACTACCGTGCCTCTTGAGTCCTCGGAGAATAAGCACGAGTATAGTACGGACAAGATGGTTAGGGCTAGAGATCAAATGGACAGCATGAGAAGAGACTGGGTTCCCTGTCCTCCTCCGTCCCTCCCTGCAGAGAGGGGCGACCCTTTCTTGGATTTCTCGTTCACCTCTGAAGAGCTTTCGGTGGCTCTGCGTTTGATAAACGTTAAATCTAGTCCTGGAATAGATAACAAAGATTATGTTATAATTAAGAATCTATCTACACACGCCCTGCAATTCCTTCTAAAGATATTTAATATCTCTCTGTCGAGCAGCTCCTTTCCAACTGAATGGCCTAACTGCTTAATTCATTTTATCCCTAAAGCGAACAGAGATAAACTGCGTCCTATCTTTTTAGCCTCTTGTCTGTGTAAAACTGTGGAACGTATGGTTAACAACAGATTATCTTGGTGGATGGAACACTTCCAGAAATTACCAGGATCCCAGTTCAGATTCCATAGATCTAGATCATGTATGGAGAACCTATCCACCCTTTACATTGACATTGCCCTCTTTTTCCTGAACGGCTTGTCCCTTTCAGCGGTATATTTTGACATCTAGTCAGCGTACGACAATGTCTTCTGCAACATACTAGTAGTAAAACTGGTGGGCTTAGACCTCTTCCCCAAAACTTGCCTTTTCATATTTAACTTGATTTCTAGCAGATAGATTACATGTAAGTACGGAGATATGGAGAAGTCTTTTCATATGTTTAAGGGCCTTCCCCAGGGTACCGTCCTGAGTCCCCTGTTATACACAATTTAAGTGTCCGAACTCGACCGTGTTTCGTCGGAGAGATGTAGTATACTCGAGTACGCGGACATGTGCCTCTATTCCGCCCTCTCTTCCCCGGATACAGGCATCACACGAGGCGCGTGATTGTGACAATTGTGACTGAGGCAATCGTGGTATAGCCAGAATCTCGAACATTTTGAACTCCCTTGGCTTAGATCTCTCCACCGAAAAGATGCAGTTTTGTGTCTTTAGCTACAGGAATGAGGCGATAAAGGTACGGGCGTTGGGCGGATCGAGGAGACTTCCTCGCGCTTGTCCTTATTTTGTTAAGGTCCAGGGTACAGAAATAGTGTGTTCTGGGTCGACAAAGTTTCTTGGTCTAACCTTCATATCAGATCTTCAGTGGTTAGCTCAGGTGAAGAGAGTATTCTCTGCCTGCAATTATGCCATTAAAATTATAAAATGTCTCAGTCACGTCTGGTGGGGTGCTGACTCCTGTTTGCTTTTGCCGGTTCATCGAGCGCTGGTGGGATCTCGGCTTGAGTATGGCAGTTTCTTCTTTCAGAATCTTACAGAAGGCCTGTCAACTCTCTTAAATAAAATCAACAACAGAGCGCTTTGCTTGACGATGAGTTACAGACAGTCCTCCCTTTTGAACGTGGTATATTGTGAAGCTAGAATGCCTCCTCTGATAGAATAGTTAGAAGTAAATATCTCGGGAAGAACTTTTTGATCTGTGCTTCGTTACTCAAGAACAATCCTCTTATGTGACGCCTAAACAAGCTACACACTGAAGCTAACGCCCCTGCGGCTTTTGGATTGTTTATTCGCTCTTCTCTGCTGAATGCTTATTCTAGGCTTATCGAAAAGCTGCGATTTTTGCCGCGGTTACGTGTCTCCTTGAGCTGTTTGGAACCGCATGACGCTTATTTTGTTGAGCCTGCGGTAGTTTTGCATGATAAAGAGGACTTTCGCCGGTGGAGCTCCGGAGTCGAGTTGGACTTTCGGTGCCTCTTTGCTAAAGAACTCAAATCGTATACTTATTTACGGACGGATCTGTAATGCAAGACGTTCCCTTTGCAGGGTTCGCTATAGTCTCGAGAGATGCAACTCTGATTAAGCTATATAGAACCGGGAGCTTTGTTTCGTCGTTCTGCGTCGAGGCCATGGTAATAATTAAGCCTCTGGAACTTGGTATGGAGTGGAAATGCGCGAGGTTGGCTATTTTCGTTATATTTATTGGAAGACAAAGCAGTTTAATAGTTATTTATATATCTTTATTAAATCGTACTGCGTAACGATCGGAGAGGAACTGATGCTCCTAGATAATAGCAAAAGGAGCTGATGCTCCGAGACAATGACAGTCACAACTTATTTGGTATACATTACATTAGCATTGTGTGCTCGCATTACATTTAATAGATAGCATTAGTAGAAATCTAACATTGCAAATATATTATAATTTTTTTCAATAGCAAATCAGTTTTAACGGACGTCAATTTGCCGTTTGACTATCATAGTAGATCCTATCTGATCTTACGCATTAAATCTTTGTTGTTAAAGATGTATAGTACTCATGGAATCGCGGTTAAATTAATTTGGATACCGAGCCATAGAAGCATCCGAGGGAATGAACTGGCAGACATATCGGCTATGGAGACCATTCGCACGGGCACTGATACTAGGATTGGCGTTTCACTCTCGGAACTACGTAATTTTAGCAAAGTCCAAATGCTGACGAATCTGAATAAGTGGACAATGAGGGAGTCGCCTTCTCGCGGAGCGTTGTATTGCCAAAAATTTTTGAATTTCGAGCGACACCCTTGGTTTAGAAAATTTGACATCAAAAGGAAGACGATAGCAACTATCAATAGACTTAGATGCAGACACACGTCCCTTAGGGCTAGTCTGCCCGCTTCCAGATTATTGATTCACCTTTATACCTGTCTTGCAACGTGATTGAAGACCCAGACCACGTATTTTGAGCCTGTAAAGACTTTAACGTTCAACGCGCTATACTCATCAAGTTATTAGTCAGGATGAGGGGTTTCCTCCCCCACAGTGTAGAATACCTTTTGAGCACGCTTAGCCATGATATTATTTACTTATTAGTCACATTCATATGTTCCATTAACAAGTTTATCTAATTGCGTATCGTGCTTTTTATTAAAGATAGTATTAGATTAGTTCATAAGTTTCTCTTCGACATTTGGTGCGCCCATAATATTAATATTTATATTTATATATTCGTGATACTCTCGTTTAAGTATGCGCTGCGACGCATAAGGTATTACGATACCTGCTACCTTATTAGCAAGGCAATCGTTCTGCAGACTGTAGTTTAGTTTTACTCTAATTTAGTTTTAGTTTTAAGTTAAATTTATCTTTACTGCGGTAAAAGATTCTGCAATGACGTAGCAAGTTTAATTTGCTTTTAACTTGATTTCATTTTCGGACCTGTAATTCTACTACAAAGTCGCTATGTAATTTTTCTTTTCCTTTTGCGACTCAGTTTGTTTCTCAGGGAAAAGAATTTCTTGAAGTCAGTCATTTAATTAAACTTACTATACGTATGTATCAATTATGGCTACAGACAGCGTGCGATGGCGTGATAACTCGACGCACTATAGTTACCAATATAAGGAAAGATGTCTGTGATAAACTCGTAGTTTCGATAGCAATTATATAAGTGCAATGGAAGTCTGCGTCTTAATTCTAACTATCTTTGCGGTGAAGTCACTCAGGGAAGTGCCCGATATTACCAACTGAGTTTTGAGTCCTCCGTACCTTCTGCGATATTAGCATAGGTGGCATCACAGTTAGGCTTCTTAATCTTCAATTGGGCTACGACTACAAATGATCAACCTAGGCACGGGTACGTTGGCAAAAACTACGCGCTGTAATGTATAATGTATAATTTACCGAATTCTAGTTAGAAAATCTGTATTTTTGTACCAAAATATCGAGTCATATGGGACAGACCCCAAAGGCTCTTTTTTTGTATATTCTTTTTCTTTAATAAAAAAAAAAATAATTTACCATCGCAAACAGACTTTGATTCCGTGGACTCTTTTCTAGCCGCGTAGTAACAATAACAATCATAAAGGTTTTTCCCCATGTAGATAACGTGAAGAAAGAAGCTCTAGGGTTCCGCGCCGAATTGCATCAGATTATTCTTCAGAGCCCTTCAATCACTCCTTGCGAGCACATCGTGTCAGCAGTCGCATACGGCACTGTTCTTTTTATTATTCATTTTCGTCATTTTTGGTTTTCTGGTTCTCAGTTATTTTCGATTTTTATATTTTGTATTCCGTATATTTTACTATCTAGTTTTCTCGGCCCGGTTGTGATTAATTGCGAACAGCGTGCGACCTGTGTGACAGGTATACTGCGTATCGAGCTTGGCCAGGCTGAGCGATTATAACCAGCGATTTTCCGCCCGAAAGGCGAGGTAAAAAAGCTCATGGTTTTGCGCGCCTATTAATTGAATCATAGCGACTCATCGCAATTGACGTTTAAGAACTCAGTGCAGAATCTCTGCTCGAGGCAAATACAAACAAAACCTATTCTTTATATTCTACATTTTTCTATTGTTTTATATTATTATTATTGTTTCTTATTTGGTTCTGGCTTAATTTTAATAAATGGTTATATTTTCCTTTAACTAATTGCCTTTTTGTCCTGGCGTCACACTTCAATTTTTAAATCCTTGTGTAACTTTCATGCTTACTCCGTACGGGTACTGTAAACGCCCACATGTGCTTACACTTTTATTTTAAATAACTTGTCTTGTACTATATCCTTAACATTATTTTATTTTTATGTTATAGTGTTACGTCCAGACCCGTAAATATGATAAAAAAACGTAAACTAGGTGATCAAAGTTTTTATCTCGCAAATGCAAGCCTAATACGGTTACATCATCGAGCTGATTTCACTCATAACGGGTTTGATAAAGATCAGTATTTTGACAAATACTTTAACGCCTATCTAGAACCGACCAGTCGGTGACTTCTGAATTAGATAAAAAAACAGAAAGTTTCTTATTACCTGGAATAGGACTCAGTGCGATTTCTCAATTCTAATAAATATTGCAAGGTAAAGAAATAAAAAATAATATTGTGGCGGCCTACATAGGCCACTACAAATAACGATCAAGCAGCAGCTCGCAGAAACGTATGTCGCCAAGCTGCGTAAGCTCAGCGCTTGGTGCTATAGAATGCGAAGGATAGCTCTTGTGTAGAAATACTTTGGAACCGTTATATAAGCAGGTCCATTCAGCAGAAAAGTGTTTACGGTTACTTTAAGACCAAATAGTCAGCCAAGTATTGCTCGGTATCCGATTCACACGTAGCACCTACAGTAGTTACTGTAACTTGCAAATGCTACCAGAAAAATAAAATGCAGAACGTATGCCACCAAAAACCGAGATAATTACCGGGATACCGCTGGTGGAATTTACAAATATTCGGCATAAGAAGACGCGGAGGAGTAGAAGAAAGCCAAAAAAGACACCGCTAACACCCGCGATGGTACCGGATTTAAGTTCTCCGGATATACGACAGCAGAGGATTCCGCCTCCAAGCCACAGATAGTGTCGGTAAAAATCTTGCCGGCCTCGAGACCCTTAGTCGAAATACTGTGGACTTTGCAACACCCAGTTAGCACGCCAAGAAAAAGACGACTCTGCAAATTTTTCCGTGGGCACCACCGGCGTTGGCGCTACCGTCGCCGCGTTTAATACGGCCACTACGGATTTTTTTAAACCCCGGAGACAAAAAGATATGGCGTTATATTAACTCCAGCTGGCATCGGGCTCCATTAGAAGCAATCAAATCCTTGCCTTATAATTGTGCTACGCAAACGGAAGACACAGCACACGCGTTTCAGTACACACCTACTACCACCAAAATAGCCACACAAAAGAATTCTTGGACGATTACCAGTAGTTCGTCCGACAACAAGCTCGTGTCATATCCTGGTGACGAGAGGTCGGCCCCTATTTGAATGACACTCGCCGCTCCTTACATCTCGTATCAGAAACACAAAGTGCTGTAAACCTTTTGGAACCAGACGTCGTCCGAAGGACGCCTTTGGGCGCCATTTTGAAATAATTCAAACGTAATAGATAAAGATTAGATTTGTGGGTACCGACACTCCCGCACCCCGACAGATGACAACGCAAGCAGATAATCGTGCCGCGCACAATTTTTTTCTTGTCAGATCCTTTGCCCAGCAACAACCCGGCTTAACAACTAAAATCTTCTAGAAGTCTTGCATCACCCTGATGACTTCTTTGTTGCAGATGCAACATTGAGTTATTTTCTTGGACGATACCTGAACACAGGACTGATAAACGACAAAGGAGCCAAATGGGAAATCTTCCGGCTGACGACGTATCACCGTCAGTCAGTCGATTGCCAACAGCAAATCTCCACGCATGCGACCTTTCATTTGAAACGACCCGTTTGTCGCGGACACCGAATATCGCTCTAGCGAGCCGGTCCCGGAGCGCTCGTCGGGATTCCAGGATTCGCGTGAGAGGGTCGTTAGATGCACTCGAGATTTAAATGGAATAATGAACTGAGTTTATTATAACGAAAGAAATATGTACAATTGAGAATTGTCTCGTGACGAAGGTCGTATACAATTTAACGAAGATCGCTGACGTAGTTGACGGCTATACGTTTACATTTATTATTCGCGCGATAATACACGGTCGGTCGCTCACCCCGTCGAGCGAGAGCGTCGTCGGCGCGAGCGTCGTGAGTGAGATGGAGCGCGGTGTTTACGCGGATCGTCAACCGAAATTTGAAACGGTGTCGCGGAACACTTATATGATAACCGCGGAAGATTTCGACGGCCGGATACGCGAGGTAATGAGGGGTCGAGAGGAGGGTGGCGCCTGTATTGTGTCGATTTACCGAGATAGCTCGGTCGAGGCGGAGAGATCTCTACCCCGTGTTCTCGACGGCGCGAGAGTATCGTGAAGGTGCCGCGCGTTAGTACGCCTTCCCCTGGAACCGAGAATACTCGGTGGAGGCAGAGTGAACTCTACCCCTCGAGCCGGAGATTACGTAGCTAAGGTGCGGACTGGAATGAGCACCAGGAGTGCCTGGTCGAGGCAGAGTGTGCTCTACCCCGTGACAATTTATGCTCGTGTCGGAGTCGATGTTCGCTCGGAAGCGAACGGATAGGAACGGTGCCTTTACCGCTTCGGCGTCGTCTTTTTATGTGTAAAAAGGTAGGCGCCGGGGGTTCGCGGTAGGACGCTTATCGTTCGCGGCGCTATGTTTTTTGTCGCGGCGCGTTTCGGAACGAGGAGCCGCGGTGCCGTCGGCTCCCTCGGGTTTGTTCAATTCTTTCCGCGCGCGGAACTTAGTTGCGGAGCGGCTCGTTCGTTACTTTTGAATGCACTTACGGCACTCCGCGTTTTTGTTCTCTTCGCCTGACGGCTGGTCGGTTCGGCGGCATCGGCGGGTCGTCGGCCGGAAATGATGCACCGTCGGGGTGCATCGTTACACATTATAATAAAATAATTACGAGCAAGTTTCGATATAGAAATAATTCTGTATCGAAACTTGCTCGTAATTTTTATTTCTTTATTGTACTTTAGTTTGTTCATTATACGGTTATTTTCTACGTGGTCTTCGGTCATTTCTACCCGAAACCGTCTTTCGTTTTCCCAGCTTTTTACACCTCACAGATATGAAGGACCTGAGTCCGCAAACTTAGTGAACAATTAAAGATTTAAAGATTGATTTAAGATCTAGTGTATATAGTTCAGTGTTCACGATTGCACGCGAAGTCGGAAAAATAATTTTGGCAAATTATTTTTAACAATGGACTGTATTTACAAGTGTATATGTACAGCAGGGATAAACTACGGCGAGTTTATCATACAGCAAGGATAAACTGTGACGAGTTTATCATTAGCAAATAACAGTTAAAATCTCTGCGAATTAAAACAGGGAAAGCTAAGTACGCGATACTGCGATGCGCGTTCGGTGAGTGCTAGCGGTAGACTGCCGGGATCGGCTGCGCGATTAGGTTGAAATGATTGGTGCCTTTGTCTTTTGACAAAGAAGAACCTTTGCACTTAGGTCCTTTCGATTGGATATTCCCGTTGCTGGGCGCGATACAGCACGTATTGAAATATAAATTGATAACTGCATGAGTTGTCCCGGATGCGCAGTGACAATAATCCGGCAGGGCAATGCGATACTAAACTGACTCAGAGCTCTAATCTTTTTTAGAAAAGAAACAATGACTTAATCCTGAACATTCAGAAAAAACGTGTTCAAAACCTACGATTCTGCGTCTACTATTTTTTATTTCGCCATTGCAACGAAGCCATAAATATTTCATAAACATATTTGAGCAAATATTGATACAATTTTAAATAATATTCAATATGTGTGGTGTCTAGTTACATATAAATTAAATAATAGCTGTTACAAATAATATTTATTGTTGAATTATTTGTATTAACAAAATATAAATATTTTATTTTGTAAAAAAAAATTTTTTTGTACAATAATTTTTGTAAACTAAAGCATACTTAATGGTAAAGAGTAGATTTCTATATATTATATTTAAACTAGCGAGTCAACGAGTTTATACCATGCGCGTTATTTTCATAATTTAATCTTTTTAATATGTAATTTGTAATTATCAAAGCTGTAATTACAATACAATAAATATTGATAAGCACTGAAATTATTACAATATTACAAATACAACAAAAATAATACATGAGAATCCACTCTTGGCCATTAAATATGTTTTAGTTTACAAAAATTTATTTTTTTTGCAGATCCATATTTAAAAATAATAGTCTAATTTTTACCTCGAGAATACGCTCCTAAAGGTTTAATGCATTATTTCAAATGCACTCGTTATATAGTGTCCCATTTTTTAAAATTCACTCAAATTTTTCAGAAACTTTGCACAAAATAAAAAAATGATTTAGCTGAAAGTTGTTTAATTTAAAAGGTACATAAGGTCAATTTTTTTCTTTTTGTTTTATTTCAGCTTTTATCACAGATTCTAATTCTTCACCAGATAATAAGTAACTTTTATTCAAAACATTGTTTTAACGTTTTTCTTATCCCGAAAATTCAGACTTAACCTTTGACGTACCAGTAATAAAAACTCGCTTTGTAACAGATATTAAAATTTTTTTAAATATTTTACTGTTTACTGTCAATACTAGCGTTACCCAGTGTGCTCTAATGTTATATCATAAATATGGTTTGCATATATGCGCGAAGTACAATAGATAACGTGATACTAAAAATCTCGTTGTTTTGAAACAACAGCTGGTAGTCATCCTTCAAAATTTTTATTAAGATTAGACCTGCTGTTGGTCCTTTTCTTATAATTGTTAAGAATTATGAATAAAATTATTTTTTTAATAAAGTGTAATTTCTTTGTGCAACGTGAAATGAGTGTCCAAATGCAAAAAGTGCAAAAGTGAGCGCAACAATATTATACAAAATAGTGAACAAAATAAAAATATTTAATATTAATTTGTGTAATTACAAAATGTGTAATTCAAGTACTGAAATGTTACGTTTGTAAATCCTTCCAATGATAAATCCATAAATTTTCCCGCAGTAATCGTTAGCTGTCTTTGTGATCTTATTATCACAATTAATAATATGCGACAATCCCGAGGTTTGAGTGTATACCACTCAGATTCATATACAGCATCACCGATTGTTTTACTCTAAAATGAAAACGACAAGTAATAAATACAATCAAAATCTCAATCAATAGAGTACAATAGTATACTTTATTTTTACATAAATAATTTTTTAAAGTTAGTCTCATTTATCAATGCCGTAACGCAGTGCTCGTAAGTAGTTGCACATTTCGGCCCGATTTCAGAGACACCGCCCTCCTTTCCCCACTACACTTGACGATCGGTCGGCCGAGTCGTCAGACCGCGCGCGCGACGCTGTTTTTCAGGAGCGTTGTTATCTAAGAAATAGACTGGGGCAAGGGATATATTTAATATCAATTATAATAGTTTTCCACATCACCTACGAGGTACTATTATTGATGCGTTTTTTTTTTAAGTGGTTTCCCCAGTAGGCCTATTTCACTATATTAATATTAATAAAGAAAGTTTGAAAAATATAAATATATTTATAAAATAATTAAAACTAATTAGATAATCTTGGTCGTTTGCACGAGTTTGCTGATAAACAAAAAGAAGACAAATGGTTTTGTCTGGAATATACAGTTACTCCCAAAAGTATTCGGACACTAATAAAATTTTGCTATATAGTGATGTATCCGGATAACGTACAAAAGAAATTGACTGAATCATTTTTTTTACAAAACATTATATATTTCTCTTTAATGTTTTACATTTCTAGTTTAATAAATTTTTGTATTTAACGTTTAATAATAATATAAATAAAAATAAGTTTATTTGGTACCTTACAAAAGTATTCGGACAGTTTAAAAAATATATTTTTTTTATAAACTAAAGTTAACATTAATATTTGGTGGCATAGCCTTTTTGTTTTAACACTTCTCTTAATCGTTTGGGCATATTTTTAATTATTATTTGTAAATAATTAACGCTAATTGTACGCCATTTTTCTATTAATCGCTCTTTTAATTCTTTTTTATTTAAAATTGGTGTTCTACTCTCTAAAGTGGAATCAGTAAAAATGTCACTATTTAAATCAGAAAAGCAATATTTCACTGATAATTAGTAACTATAAACTAATTTTCAGTGAAAATATTTTACTAATTTAAATCAGTGAAGTGTCACACTAATTTTTATCAGTGAAATAAGATATCACTGAGAATTCCAGTAAACACATTTCCCGTGACCCAATCAAAGTCAAAGAATATTCTCGCGCGGTTTTCTTGCTTTTGCGCTCTTTTGTTTATCAAGCGTGCCGGTTCGTGCGTGCCAGTTCGCAAGTATAGTTCGAGTGATGTGCCTCGTGTGCTGAACAATATTTGGTAAGTTTTGATGTTTATATTTCAAGTTTTTTCTCTATCTAATATAATGCTATTTTATTTTCTAGATACCAATATACCAATTATCAATACATAAATATATATATATTTATATATTTATCTGATCCCGGACGGCGGACGGGAAGGAAGGTTTGTAACCTACAATGCGATTTCTTCTCAACTAGAAAAGATAATGTACGTAATAGATAGGTAGATTGGTAGATCATATTTCTCTTTCTCTTTCCCTTCCTCTTTCTGTCTTTCTCTCTTCCTTTTTTCGTCCCTTCCCCCCCCTCTCTCTCTCTCTCTCTCTCTCTCTGCTTCTCTCTGCCTCTCTCTGCCTCTCTCACTGCCTCTCTTTCTGCCTCTCTCACTGCCTCTCTCTCTGCTTCTCACTGCCTCTCTCTCTCTCTGCTTCTCTCTGCCTCTCTCTCTACTTCTCTCTGCCTCTGTCACTGTCTCTCTCTGCCTTTCTCACTACCTCTCTTTTTGCCTCCCCCCTCTCTTTCTCTCTTTTTCTCTTTCTCCGTGTGCGCGTGTATGCGTGTGTGCATGTGTAAATAAAAAATATAATAATATAATAATATATGAGTGCAAAGCCTATGTGTGCTTTCTAACATCGACACAATAAAACAATTCATTATTTTGTCTTTTTTAGTGATCAAGAACAATAATGGATGACATAAAAAGCTTGTCTATTAAAGAATTGAGCTCAAAAATCGAAGAACTAACAGATTGTGAGACACGATAAATATTTGAAGGTTGGTTTTGTTTATATATACGTATATATTTTATTTTCTCTTTTGTAATCACTTTTGATGATGCAATTACTCTTGATATTGTACTTATAGATATTATTGCATTCGTGTGTCATATCTACATGTAAAAATAAAAAATGGAGACCTTAAAATGTTTTTTGTGTCGTAACGGAATTAAAAAGGGATTAAATGGTCTAAGACAACATTTGCAAACAATACATGGTCTTGTTATAAAACGAGGTTTACATAAAAACGGATTCCAATGTTGTGAAAACGGATGTTACCGACGGTTTCAATATTTCTATTCATTAAGAGATCATATAAAAAAAAATCATCTTCGACAGAAAGATGATTATTATTTAAATAAAGTTACAAACTCTGTACATAATTTAGTAGATAAAAATATCATGGACGATGATTTGTTAATTGATGAAAATATTATTAATAATGACGATGACTTTAATGAAAGTTGTGAAGAACGGGAAAATAGCGACAATGTACAATTAGATAATTTTGATTTAAAAGAGTCTTTAGTAAGAACCATAATAAGATTAATGTCAAAAGGATCAATGACAGGAAGTAATGTAACCGATATTTTAGATGAATTTGAGGAAATTATAAATAGTTTATGTACATCATTAAGAATAAAAGTAGAAAAATTTATGCGAAGTAAACAAATGCTTGATATTGTTGGTGTTAATGAATTATTACATTCTTTTGAAATAAGTAAATCTTTCGACGGTTTGAGAACATTAGAAGACCAAATGAATGCAATAACAAGTGCTACAGGACTTATTGAATCTAAAGAAATACCTTTGGGTATACGTATCGATAATGTTGTAGATAGAAAAGTAGGTATTTCCAGATTAAAAACAGTTCTCGAAACGTATCAATATATTTCTGTCATTGATTCTTTGACAATGGTGCTTAATAATAAAGACATACGTAATTCTATCGAAACAGAAAAGGAGTCAAATAGTGGTGTTCTCTCTTCTTTTTCTGATGGACAGCATTTTAAAAACCATCCTTTCTTTCAAAAATTTAAACATGCAATTAGAATTCAGTTATATTATGATGAGCTAGAAATTGTAAATCCACTAGGTTCCAAAACGGGAATTCATAAGTTGGGAGTTTTTTATTTTACTATTCAAAATCTTCCACCACACATGAATTCTGAACTTAGCAGTATTCATGTTTTACTTATTTGTTGCCATACTGACATTAAAAAATATAAAATAGAAATGATATTAAGTCCTCTTATACACGAACTAAAAAAGTTAGAAAGTGATGAAGGAGTTGCTATTCTTTTAGAAAACGAGAGATATATTCTACGTGCATCGTTGGCTGCATTTTGTGGGGATGGGTTGGCTGTACATGACGTGTATAATTTTCTAAGTCCATCTTCGAATTTATTTTGCCGATTATGTCTGTATACAAGACAAGATTTACATGAAGGAAGTACAGAAATTAAACAAAAAAGAGATGTAAAATTATACAACGAACATTTAAATTTGTTAAAGAATGCAAACTATAGTGACGTTTCGAAAACCTTAACGGGAATGCATGGAAATTGTTGTTTAAATTCGTCTAGGTACTTTCATGTATGTAGAAATTTAATATTCGATCCCATGCATGATATTCTGTGTGGTATTGGTCCAATGATATTAAAATTGATTTTAGCTCATTATATTTTACAATTAAAATTATTTACTGTAAGCGATTTTAATAATAAAATAATATCGTTTGAATACGGTTTTGTTGAGAAGAAAAATAAGCCTTCAGCAAATTTTAATGAAAAAATACTTGCTCAAAAAGGACACACCTTGAGTCAGAAAGCCATGCAAATATGGTGTCTCCTTCGTGCTTTTCCTTTTTTGATTGCGGATTAGGTAGAAGAAAAAGATGAGCATTTACAGTTTATTGTTCTTTTATTAAGAATTATGGAAGTAGTATTCGCACCTAAAATTGCAGTTTCTTTAATATCTTACTTAAGAATTCTTATCAAAGATTTATTTGAAATATTTAAAAAATTATTCCCTGACGTATATATGATTAACAAATTTCACCATTTGACTCATTATCCTGATTGCATCTTATGGTCAGGACCTCTGCAATTATACAATTGCATACGTTTTGAAGCAAAACACAACGAAATCAAACAAAGAGCTTAAGTCGTACACAATTTTAAGAACCCACCAAAAACTTTAATAAGAATAGTCCAATGTTCTCAAACTGCTAGGTGGGGAAGAGGAGATGTTAAAACTTTTAGAGTAGAAACGTTAAATGGAACAACAATTCAAGTACGATCCTGTGAAAGTCGTGCATATTTATATGATCTCGGTTACGTTAATACTGATTCCGTTTTCACAAATAATACTGTAAAAGTAAATGGTGTTGTCTTTCGACTTGACTTAGTGGTATGTCTTGAAGTGTGTAATGAGAAAGTCAATTTACCACTTTTTGGACTTATCAAAGAAATATTGATATTAAGAAAAAATGAAGTATATTTCCTGACAACATTATTTAAAACGCACTTATTTGATAATGATTTGAATGCATACCATATTGAAATGGATAAATTTCAAAAAAGATCACAAATGTTTGTAAATGATATCAGACTTGCACATTACAAACCATTTTCTATGTGGACTACGCCAACATCTAACGGTTTTTATATTAGTCCACGACATATACTTTTATGACAGAAACACTTTGCCAACAACTCAAATTTGAAAAATTGTAAGATTTATTTAAAATTTTAAATATTTTTTAACTATTTACTTTGACTTAATATTTATTTTTTTTTTTAACTTTTAGATGAAAAAATCGAAGGTTCTTCTTTTATTTTACTCAAAGAAAATGATTTAAAAGATATGAAATTAAAAAAAGGTCCAACTAAAAAAATATTAAAATTTCTTCAAGATTATAACTCTTCAACTCCACAGGTAATGTATTCTTGTTTACAAAATAATGTATTTCGATTTTGTTCAGATATTCTTTTAATCTAAGTTTTTTTTCAGTTTATTAAATTAACACCAGCAAAATCAGAGCAACATTTGGAAACAGCAGGAAACATAGAAATATTAACTCCGAACATTATTAGTGTATCTACAAATATTGAAGTGGAAGATGTAATTCCTTCTACTAGTAGTGACATTATTACAATATCACCTACTGCTTTTGAGGAAAAAAAATCCATGATACAACAGACATCTTTCTCAGTAAAAACCTTTTTTTTCGTTTAAAAAAATATTAATAATATTAAGTATATTAAGACTTTAATTGCTCTATCTATGTATGTACAAATGACATGTTTCATCATTTTAAAAACATGAAAAATATAACACATTTTTGATTGGTCCCATATACACATAAAAACAGGAAAATCGAGGAATCTTAATTTACTTATTTTAATTATAATATACATTAAAAACTCAATTACTGGTTAAAACTAATTATACATTAAAATTTACATTTTAGCGTTTTAAAACAGTTCGTCAAACTCTTTTGAATCATCCTCAAGGCTCTGAAATTTTAAACGCTGCAAACGGTACATTTACAGAAAGCGATAGGCAAAGTCTTATACGAATAATGGTTTCTGAATTAATAAAAGCACATGAAAATAATTAGTAAGTTACTCATGCAACTCTAAAACTTTATCTTTAATTTACTATTTACATATTGTAATTTTCTCTAAATTTTTTTAGTTACCCACCTGAGGAAGTTAAAATTGCACTAGCGCAAAATATTATTACAGAACTTCCTAAACTACGTGATCCTCTAAGCACTAAAGGATATGTAAATATCAAAACTATTTGATAGATATAATTAAAGTTAAATTATTGTTTTATTAATTTTTTTTTATTTTAAGGAACATTACTATGATGCAATCACGAAAAAAGGTTTCATCGAGTATCGTCTGTGGACTGTAAGAAAAACTCTTTCACCTATAAAAAAGAATATGTCAAAGCAGCTAAAAAGCGAAAATTTAAAAATGTATTTATCGAATCCGATGATGCAAGTGATGAAGACGCCTTACTTTCTGACGCCCAGTATCAAGAGAAAATGTCATGGATAAAGTTTAAAATGCCTTACGATTCTAATAAATTACTCATATCTGAATGTATGAGTGTTACGATGAACAATCGAAGGAAATGGATTAATGATAATTGCCCTTCAATTCAAACAATTCTAAATGAATTTCCCCGTTTTAGTGACTATATTTAGTGACTATGGACAAATGGTAATGGACAAATGTAAATTGTTATGTATCACATTAAATGACATAAAATGATATATCTCTGTACCTAATTACTTATGATTGCAGATTGATGAAGAGTTTGACAGAATGTACAAAGGAGCATCTGATGCATTTTTAGCAAAATTTTCCATATTTTACGTACCCAGAATTTTGGCATATTGCAGCATAGCAAGATTAGATCTATTTAGGGCATCGAGTTTCATTGAAGATGGTAAAAAAATTTTTTACTCGAATATTTTATAATATCCTTTAAAAAAAATAAAAAATATTATTTTATTTTTAGATGAGCTTCGTGCTATTATTCTTCTAGCACATTTACTTCCTGTTCCGAATTCAATGACTAAAGGAAAAGGGAAGAAAAATAAGGTATTCTCTCCCCCTCCCTTCCCCCCCCCCCCTCTCTCTCTCTCTCTCTCTCTCTCTCTCTCTCTCTCTCTCTCTCTCTCCCTCTCCTCTCCCTCTCCCTCTCCCTCTCCCTCTCCCTCTCTCCCTCTCCCTCTCCCTCTCCCTCTCCCTCTCTCCCTCTCCCTCTCCCTCTCCCTCTCCCTCTCCCTCTCCTCTCCCTCTCCCTCTCCCTCTCCCTCCCTCTCTCCCTCTCCCTCTCCCTCTCCCTCTCCCTCTCCCTCTCCCTCTCCTCTCTCTCTCTCTCTCTCTCTCTCTCTCTCTCTCTCTCTCTCTCTCTCTCTCTCTTTCTACTTTTGTTTAATTGTACTATTCTACTAGCATACTTTGCGCATAAGCTTAAGCGTTAAACATTACAATTTTCTCCCTTTCTTATTTAGAGACATATTTTCTTTTAATCTGGTAGATCGACGCAATGGTTCCTTAGGTTCTATGTTTTTTGTTTCCGCATTTTTATTTATGGTTGGAAGAAAAGGAACAATTTGGTCTACATGTCGTTTCCAGATTCTTCCATCTATACTTTCAACTTTAAACGTTACTGGGGATAATTTTTGAACAATCTTACTTTCTAAACGCTTATTATTATATATTCCATGGTCATTAACTAATACGGTATCGCCTATCTCGAAATTTACTTTAAGTTTCCCATTTTTTTGTAATATTTGTTGCGCTTGTTTGCTTTGCACTTCATTTATTACATCAGGTTTTAATAAATCAAATCTAGTTCTTAATTCGCGTTTATACATTAGATACGACGGTGTTCTTCCTGAAGTAAGTAGATGTACATAGGCCGGTTCTGGACCAATTCGTGTTAGTGTGTCTGTGTGACCTAGGGCGAGGGGTAATGACGTCACGCGGGGAGGGGTGTTTTTCCAGGAATCGCTCCTTTGTCTGCGATTCTCGGAATCGATTGTTTATAAATATAACAATAACATAAAAGTTATGAAATTTGATATTTTAATTACGTAATTTGATATTTTAATTACGTAATTTGATATTTTTTAAAAATAAATAAGTGCGTTATCGCGCCGCGGTATTTTCCTGCGGCATCGCGAATTTCAAAGGGTTGGCATTTTTCAAAAGGGAGGGGGTGTCTTATTTTTACAGGGGTAAAGGGGTGGGGGTGGGTGTTGGGGGTGATCACGCGAGTCTTAGTCATGGCGTCGGCGGCGGCGAGCGGCGGGGCGGCGGCGGATCGCAAAGGATCGCGCGCCCATCGTTCCGTCTCGCTCGCACCCGTTCGCGCCGCCTATCGTTCCCTCTCGCTCGCTCTCGTTCACGCGTTCGTCACCATCGACTACGACTCGCTCGCACCCGTTCGCGCCGCCTATTGTTTATAAACAATTTAGTACACGCTCATACTATTCGAATGCGGGTGACGCTGCACGTACACCCCCGGCTAATCGCTCCTCCTTATTATCTGGTTTCTCTCTCACTCAGATACGTATGTTGCATACGAACGAGGGCGGACTCACAATTATAATAAAATGAAGGATGGAATAGAAGCGATTAAAAATGATACGTGCCGATTACAAAATTATATATTTATTTTATGAATATGCGTTAAAATATATTACCCATTTTTCACGCGAGTCTTAGTCAAGGCGTCGGCGGCGAGCGGCGGGCGGCGGATCGCAAAGGATCGCGCGCCCATCGTTGCCTTTCGCTCGCACTTGTTCGCGCCGCCTATCGTTCCCTCTCGTTCTCGTTCACGCGTTTGTCACCATCGACTACGACTCGTAGTTTTCATGCGTAGTATGCCGCTTTGAAATATAATATTTAAACAAAAGTTGACACTATGAGGATGCACAACTGTCGGCTCGAGTGTATTTTCCTCTTCTTATTATTCTTACGATAAGAAAAAATTTTAATAGGTTCGCTAATGTCGTGTTTATCAATCGCTCATGTCGTGTTTATCAATCGCTCATGTGGTATTGATTCCTTGCCCAAGACAATCATCGAAGAGCTGTGCGATTCATGTAATCCGTAAATGGGTAAGTATAAAGATAAATAAAATAAAAATATTTTTATTCGTACGAATAGTAGCCGTAAAATTTTAATATTACAGAAGGACAATTTTGCGTAAAGCCAACGTCACCGGCGTCTTCATTGCAATCATCATCATCATCATCGTCGTCGTCGTCGTCGTCGTCGTCATCGTTGCTCGCATTATATCGATTGTATAAGATAATATCGTTAAAATATAAAATTGTATTTTCTCGTTCAAGTGCCATTCGCGCTCTCGCTCACACCCTTTCACGCTCTCACTCGCATTCTTTAGTTATCGTTTGCAGATGCGTAACATGCTATCGCTAGATTCTTTTCTATATACCCGTGTGGTCAAAAATCTTTTGCGTTTGTATGGGCTTCAAACGTTGTAAAAAATCTTTTGCGTTTTCTCTTGGTCAAGTGTCGTTCATGCTTTTCTAGTAATCGTTTCAAGATGCCTTCGTTAGATATGAACGATTCTTTCTACACGCCTATGCGACAAAAATCTTTGGCGTCTGGAATCTTTTGTATCATGTTTCGTTTTCGTTGGCCCGGCGTCTATTTTCTTTGTTTATTGATGAGAACGACGACGACGACGACGACGACGACGACGACGATGTGACCATGCCTCACTCTCAGTCTCGCATCTGTACGTGCAGGAGCTCTTTTTCAAAAGACAGTCAAGAAAAGTGAAAAAAACTTTTAGTAAAAATGGCATATTTTGGGGAACCAGGTATGTATTATAATAGAATTTATAATACAATTTAGAAAAAATAATTTAATCTGTTATAAAATAATATATAATATGTATTTTTATGTTTTTAGCTCAAAAACAACAACTCTGCCGCGACTTCCAGCGAGGAGCCTGCTCGAATAGTTATTGCGCGTTTGTGCACCCTTACAGGTATTGCTTCAATTACCAAAATAAGAAGTGCACAAACGCGCAATGCAGATTCCTGCATGTAACGAGTGTGGAGCAGGCTCGTTACGAGGCCACCGGATTGACGTCAGCGAAATTACGCTACGAAGTTGGACGCACCCTGCAGAATTCCATCATCTGCGGGGACTACAAGGCCGGCAGGTGCAACAGGACGGACTGCCAACGTCGGCATATCGGGTACGATGAAAAACTAGAGTGCATAGTGTGCTGCGGCGAAATTGTGTTAGACACGTTCGGGGCGTCCAGTTGCGGGCACGTGTATTGCTACACGTGTGCCCTAAAGTGCCAAGGCCCCCCGCGTCCGTACACTATGCTTACGGTTGTGTGCCCGGTATGCCGATCCGTCGCCAGCTATGAGCAGTTGCATTAGCTTATGTTGTTTTTGCGTATATTGTATTTTTTTGCTTATGTTGTTTTACTTATGTTGTTTTGCTTCTGTCGTTTTTGCGTTGAGTGTATGTAATTTTAAAGGTATTTTTAATGTAATTTTAATGTAATTTTATGTATTTTTATGATTATGTTTTTTTTTATACTTGTATTATTTTTAATTTAATTTTTAATTTAATTGAATTTTTATGTTTGTATGATAATTTTTTTGGTATTAAATAAGATTAAAAATATTATATTAAAAACATATTTTATTTCTTATGTATAAAATATATTTTAATGATTAAAAAACTTACAACTAATAAACTTGTGTACAATTACTTTAAAATATAAAAAAAAAAAAAAAAAAAAAATGAATACATAAAAGTGACTATATAATATAAAATAAATATATGAAGAAAATAAAAATGAATATATGAAGAAAATAAAAATGAAATATTAAATTAAAATAAAACTTAACCTAAACTTATAAACTAAAAAAGTGTAGTAATAAAAATGAATTTCTTATGTATAAAATATATTTTAATTATTAAAAAACTTACAACTAATAAACTTGTGTACAATTACTTAAAAATATAATAAAAAATGAATACATAATGACTATATAATATATAATACATAAATGACTATATAATATAAAATGAATATATGAAGAAAATAAAAATGAATATATGAAGAAAATAAAAATAAAATATTAAATTAAAATAAAACTTAACCTAAACTTATAAACTAAAAAAATGTAGTAATAAAAATGAAAATAATAAAAATAAAAATAATAAAAATGAAAATATAATACAAAAAATGAAAGTATAATACAAAAATGAATATATAAAAGTGACTATAATATAAAAATGAATATCTAAAGAAAATAATACAAAATAATAAAAAATGAAAATAATAAAAATAAAACTTAAACTTAACTTAACTTAAACTTATAAATTAAATTTTTTTTTGTGTCCTCCGTGTATTTTTCCTTTTTGGTCTTTTCCGGAGTCTTTAGTCAGTGTCTGAAACGAAAAAAGAAATTATTAACAGGGTATAAAATAAAATGTATTAAATAATTAAAATTTATTTCAAATATACTTACATAGATTGATCTGCACCTTCCATTGTTTGCACACCGTGCAGAGATGTTTGGGCACTTGGCCCTGCATGGCAAATGGTATTACCTTCATGCACGGTGTGCAAAAGGAGTGACCGCAAATTAAGGCCTGGATCCCTTTGAAGTGCTGCACCCGACAGAAAGTGCATCTCGGCGTGTTATCCTCTGTAAATTTTAAAAATATAAATTAAAAAGTTAAAAAGCAAAAAAAAAAAAAAAAAAAAACTTACTGGGAAATGTCCCATTCTCGCAAGAGAGGCACTCCCACATGCACTCTCCAAGTAAATTCTTTGTGCATGTGTGAGGCCTCTGATCCGGCGGGTACGTTTCGCGTAACAGGTACGCTAGGCGTTTTAATTCGTCAAACGCCGTTTCTGATATCGGCCGCACGTGGTTATTAATTTCGTCCACCTCATCCTGGGTCAGGTGGACAAATTTGCACGTGGTTCCTGATAGGCATACCGACTTCGTACACCGCCGGACCTCGTGGAACATTCTGCAGTCACTCCTGGCGCACACTTTCATCAGGTAGTCTCGGCAACTCATTTTTTTGTTTTAATTTAAAAAACAGATCTTGTCAAAAAAACAACAAAAGCCAAAAAAACAATACAAGCAAAAAACGACAACAGCAAAAACGGCAACAGCAATAATAAAAAACAACACAAGCAATAATAAAAACAACAGAGGCAATAAAAAACAATACTGGCAATTTTAAGATGTGTACTCCTCGACTGGCGAGCGACCGACTGACGAGCGACCGACTGAAAATCACGTGCTGCGTTTCTATCCGCTTCCATATGTGTGTTCGTAAATGCACAATGAATGATGCTTAAAGAAGCGGATATACGAACGGACTTAAGGCCCTTTCGGTGTAATTCATTCAGCCGGCGTATCGATCCACATGATGAAATTTCTTGCAATACCCAGGTGTATGAATAAAGTTGACATATCTACCGGGTCCACATTTTCTGTTTGCCCGACTCTAATTAACGAAACAAGAGCCGCATCGCCAGAGAGAATATCATTGACGGTAATCCACCCCCGCGCTTTTTCCATGATAATTTTAGCGAGTGTGATCTCTTGCTCCGTCCATATCTGGGCTCGCCGAGGCAAGATTCCGTCTAGAACACACGGTATTGCTTGCCACTTTAATTCACAGAATCGTTCGTCCAGTCGGAAACACTCATAAGGTAGTCTACAGGTTTTGCGAGCCCAGTCGCGAAGATGTACCGTAATCGACGTAGCACTAACATCATCGATGATTCCTCTTTGCCACTTTAAACCTTCTCGGATAGCAACAAGGGTTCCCACTTGAACTTCATGTGGTAACAGCATGCGGTTGGCTGCTGCAATCCTCATATGTGCAGTCAATTGTTCAAGCATCTCCAAATGAGCCTTCTCTCCGTTTGTTAACTTTACCCAAAATAGCGTGGGTGATTGTACGCGTATCACGCGTACTTCGTGCGGCCAGCGGGTAAGTTGCCTTATATTGATGTTGGAAATCATCTGAAAAAATATTTTATATTAATCGGAAATTTTTTTAAAAAAGATATTAAAAATAATATCAGAAAAGATATTAAAAATAATATCAGAAAAGATACTTACATTTTTTGTAACTTGTTAATTGGCGACGATCAGTTACCGATGCCTGGTTGCAAGGAACTGATCGCTCGACGGTTGAAGAACTCATCTCGATCCAAATTGTTTTATACTGATAAAAAAATTATCGTTCTCACTCGCGTTGCCATTCACGTTGCCATTCACGTTGCCACTCACGTTGCCACTCACGTTACCCCGCATCAATGAAAAATAGACTGCTAAGAGAACAAAAGACTATGCGGCTAAATTCAAAGACTGCAAACGGAGGTAGTTGCTATTTAGCAGGTATGCATTTCTTTTCTCGGAAAGAGATAAGGTAAAGATTTTAATTCCCCCACATCATTGAAAAATAGACTGCTAAGAGAACAAAAGACTATGCGGCTAAATTCAAAGGCTGCAAACGGAGGTAGTTGTTATTTAGCAGGTGTGCATTTCTTTTCTCGGAAAGAGATAAGGTAACGATTTTCGTTCCCCACATCTTTGAAAAATAGACTGCTCAGATAACAAAAACTATGCGGCTAAACTCAAAGACTCTGCAAACGGGGTAGTTGCTATTTAGCGGGTGTACATTTCTTTTGTCGGGCAGAGATAAGATAGCAATTTTAAAATACTGCAAAGTGAAACTTATGAAATGACTCATTATAATTTGAGAGAGGGTAAAAAATGTGTCACATGATTAATCAGGAGTAGGGGTAGAATATAAAGCATTCCTTAGGCCTCTCTTGTAACCACGCGCGAATCTCATTAGTGAACGAGCGATCGACGATAATGAACGTTGACGTGAGAATAGAAATCGGTGAAGAAATCGGTGAAGAAATAGAAATAGAAATCGGTGAGGAAATCGAAGAGGTTCATCCCCTGTCGGAGGATAGTGCTTGCGAAACCGACGATGACAACGATGAAACGGTTGAAAGTACTACGCGCAAAACGATCAATTTACGGAATTTAAACGCGATTAATCTGCGTACGAAATTTTGTGCCATATATTTTTATTATTGTGACGGGCGAGGATACAACGTGTGCGCTTCTTGTTTGGTGTTGATGCGAAACGATTTCAACGATTCCGTCTTCAAGATTCGTAAACACGTCGTAGGATCGTACGATAGTCTGAGCGGTACGTGGTGTTTGAACTGTAGAACCGCAACATTCGTTGTAATTTCGTGCGATATGTGCCCGGTATGCACGAATGCGTGAACAATGTACTTCGATTTCCATACTCACGTTGCTAATGTCGTTTTTATCGCTAATGTTGTTGTTTTGTTGTATTTATCGCTAATGTTGTATTTATTGCCAATGTCGTTGTTTTGTTGTATTTATTGCTAATGTCGTTGTTTTGTTGTATTTATTGCTAATGTCGTTGTTTTGTTGTATTTATTGCCAATGTCGTTGTTTTGTTGTATTTATTGCCAATGTCGTTGTTTTGTTGTATTTATTGCCAATGTCGTTGTTTTGTTGTATTTATTGCTAATGTCGTTGTTTTGTTGTATTTATTGCTAATGTCGTTTTTTAAAAAACATTAACGTGCAAGCATCGGTGCGAGAATCATTAAAAATGGATCAAAGTTTTCTCGAGGAAGAGCGTGAACTCCTGGTGCAGGCTGACGCCGTGACCACCTTGGGAGAATTTTTCGTGTGGCTTGAGAGATGTGACGACCTAGTGAATCGACTCGAGGAACGCAGTCGCGCCAAGCGAACGCGCGTATCCGTCGGATGCGCGCAATCCACGGTGGCGAGTATCGCGCGACTTTTGGGTGTCAGGAAACATTTGTACGGACGTTACGTGCACCAGGGTGGCGAGTATGCGAGCACCAGTGCTGCCGACGGTGATGGTGACAACGCAGCTGGTGAACTCGAGTGGCGCGAGATCGAGACCGCGTTCAAAAGTCGTATCGCAACGGGTGTGGTAATAAACACAAACTACATCGAGCCGCTGCGATTCCTGGAGGACGCCGGTAACGCGGTGTGCGAGCGCGTACAGAACATCGTGCGTAAAACTAATTGCGTGAAAGTGAACACCGCGTTCAACGGTGAATTCACAGCCGGGGACAAACGCGCCAACAAAAGTATAACCACGAAAAACTGTGAGATCTTTCAAGATACTGATGTACGCGAGTGGTACCGATTACATGTTATCGAACCCACGCTGGCTTCTCTCGAGGAGTTTCAGGAGCGCGACAGCGGATGGGCGTTGTCGCGAATTTTGAACTTGTTGATCAACGTAAACAAGTACAATCCGATGCGTTCGGGATGTCACGTTACATTGTCGCGGAAAATAGTCGCTAAAAAAGCAGTGATATGCGTAAAATCGATGGATGACAAGTGTCTCGCGTGGTCGGTGGTGGCAGCTCTGTATCCCGTAAAGCAGCACGTGGATCGGGAATCGTCGTACCCGCATTACGCAACGGTGCTGAACGTCGAGGGTGTGGAGTTTCCCGCGACTCTTAAAGACGTTGCGAAACTCGAACGATTGAATGATATCTCGATCAACGTGTACGTCACAAAGACACGTGGAAAAGAAATAAACGTTCTACCTATACGCCTCAGCAATGAGAAGAAAAAGAGACACGTAAATTTATTGTACGTGCAACCCGATAACAACGATGACAACGATAACCAGAAAGTGGGACACTTTGCGTGTATCAGTAATCTATCACGCCTCGTCAGTTCGCAACTAAGCGGACGCGAGCATCGGAAACACATTTGTGATCGGTACGTATGGTTTTAAATATATAATTGATTTTTAAAATATTATTTTAAAATTATTATTTTGTAAAAATATTTTATTTTTAGGTGTCTTCATTACTTTAGTTCGAGCGAGAAGCTCGAGGCTCACGTCATGGATTGCGGAATATTAAACGACTGCGCTATACGACTACCCAGCGAGGACGACAAATGGCTCAGCTTTTCTAATCACGACAACAAGGAGCGCGTGCCGTTCATCGTTTACGCCGATCTGGAGTGCGTGCTGCGAAATATCGATCCACCATCATCGCCCGAACAAACGACGTTTAATTATCAACATCACGAAGTATTCAGCGTGGGATACTACGTCCGATGCTCGTACGACGAGTCGCTCTCGAGATACGAATATCGTCGCGAACCTGATTGCGTCCAGTGGTTCGTCGAGCGGCTAGTGAGATTAGCTCATCGCGTAAAAACCGTAATCTCAAACGTTGTCCCGATGAAGACGTTGTCGAATGCGCAGCTCGAGGTGCACGAGAACGCGAAGCTGTGCCACGTATGCGAAAATCCGTTTGCGGCGGACGAGAAGCGTGTGCGCGATCATTGTCATTTGACCGGTCGGTATAGAGGTCCCGCGCACTCAAAATGTAACCTGCAATACCGCGACACGCGTTACATCCCCGTCGTATTTCACAATCTGTCGGGTTACGATGCACACTTTGTTATAAAGGAGATCGCCACAGCGTACGAGGGTAAAATTAATCTATTACCGATAACGAAGGAGAAATATATCTCCTTTACGAAACACGTTGACGATACGGCTGAGGGACAGGACTCGCGAACTGCGATAAAGTTGCGCTTTATAGACTCGTACAAATTTTTGAACGCTAGCCTCGACAAATTATCGTCTCTACTCGCCAAAGACAAATTGCGAATCTTGCGCGCTGAATTTGCGACACTTTCAGAAGAAAATTTCAATCTTCTGACGCGAAAAGGTGTATTTCCGTACGAGTACGTCAACAGCGTCGAAAAATTGAATGAGTCAAGCTTACCGTCGCGCGACTCATTCTTCAGTTCGCTGACCGGTGACACGGTGACCGAGTCAGATTACGCGCACGCTGAGACCGTATGGCAGCGGTTCTCCGTTCGAACTCTGGGCGAGTACAGCGATCTGTACCTCAAGACCGATGTACTGTTATTGGCTGACGTATTTGAAAATTTTCGCGACAGATGCGTCGAGAGTTACGGACTCGATCCCGCGCATTACTACACCTTACCCGGTTTCACGTGGGATGCGATGCTCAAGCATACGCGCATAAATTTCGAATTGTTGACCGACATCGACATGGTGATGTTCGTCGAACGCGGTATACGCGGCGGTCTAAGTCAATGCTCCAACAGATACGCGCGAGCCAATAACAGATACATGCGGTCGGGTTACGACTCGTCGAAACCTTCGTCGTACATTGTGTATTACGATGTAAATAACTTGTACGGATGGGCCATGTGTCAGCCGTTACCGTACGCGGACTTCGAATGGGTCGACGACAACGACCTCGCGAACCTCGACGTAGACGCGATCGCCGCGGACTCGCCCACGGGTTATATTCTCGAGGTGGATCTCGAGTATCCCGCGAGCGTGCACGACGCGCACTCCGATCTGCCGTTCTGTCCCACGCGAGAGAAACCACCGGGGGCGAAACACGATGTAAAACTTTTGGCTACGCTGTGTGATAAGAAGCGATACGTCATCCACTATCGCAATCTGCAGCTGTGCACGCGTCACGGTCTTCGCGTCACCAAGGTTTACCGCGTGCTGCGATTCACTCAATCGGCATGGTTGCGCGATTACATCGAGCTCAACACGCGACATCGAACTCGTGCGACCAACGATTTTGAAAAAAATTTGTTTAAACTGATGAACAACGCGGTGTTCGGTAAAACGATGGAGAACGTACGAAATCGCGTCGACGTTCGCTTGCTCTCGCAGTGGGACGGACGGTGCGGTGTGGAGGCGATGATCGCCAAACCGAATTTTCACAGCAGAAGCGTATTTGCGGAAAATTTAGTAGCTGTGGAATTACGTAAACTCGAGGTGAAATTCGCCAAGCCGATATACGTCGGTATGTCTATACTCGACATATCTAAAGTATGCTTGTACGAGTTTCATCACGAGTATATGATACCGACTTTCGGAGACAAATGTAGCGTCATGTATACCGACACGGACAGTCTTGTGTACAGCGTCGAGTGCGACGACGTATACGAGATGATGAAACGCGATATCGCGAGGTTCGACACGAGCGACTATCCGCCCGATAACGCGTATGGTATACCTCTCGCGAACAAAAAAATACCCGGCTTAATGAAGGATGAGTGTAACGGTGCGATCGTCACAGAGTTCGTCGGACTCAGAGCTAAGATGTATGCGATCAGGGTAGACGGTAGAAAAGACACCAAAAAAGCAAAGGGTGTAAAGAGCGGAGTCGTGGCGCGAACTATAACGTTCGACGATTACGTGAGGTGTCTCGAGGACGAGATCGCTATGACTCGCGACCAATCGTGCATCAGGTCGAAATTGCATGAGGTGTACACCGTGTCCGAGACAAAGATCGCTTTGAGTCCGTACGACGACAAGCGATATCTCGTGCCGAACTCGACCGAGACCTTGCCGTGGGGTCATTATCGCATACCTCGATAAAAAACGCAGTACACATGTACGCGGTATACATGTATGCAGTATGTATTATACTTCCGATTGACGCAACGTTTCTCGAGTGATTGTTAACATTCGCATATTTAGCATTTTGTGGAGAGTGATGGGATGATTGAGGCGTTCATGATTGCATTTTTATTTTGCGGAGTATGAGATGTTCTTGGTTGCTTTGGTTTTTTATCAAATTTAGTCTGATTTTCACTTTCTAGTATTTGATGCGTTCATGATTGCCTCTTTTTCAATTTTATCTGGTTTAAAAATATTTTATAAAAGTCTCGAGCTCGTTATATGAAGCATGCGTGGAATAACATACATTATATGTATTATTCCTAGCACTGTCATTCTCCAACTATACTCGTATCTTTACCCCTTTACCCCTTTACCCCTTTACCCCTTTACCCCTTTACCCCTTTACCCCTTTACCCCTTTATTTTTACTGACGGTACAATAGTTGGTATTTCTTTTCTTTTTTCTTTTTTGGTATTTTTGCAGCTAGCAAATGGGCTGGATTGCACAAAATAATTATTATTTTGCGGTGTATGAAGTGTTGTTGTTTGCTTATGGTTTTTTCAAAAGTTAATTTGATTTTCACTTTGTACCGTTTGATGCGTAGATTGCATCTTTTTTAAAATTTATTCCTAGCGTTGTCATATTCTCCGACTATGCTCGTATTTTTACCCCTTTATTTTATTACTGACGGTACAAGAGTTGGTATTTCTTTTCTTTTTCTTTTTTTTCTTTTTTGTTGTTACTGGTTTTGTTGTAACTGGTTTTGTTGTTACTGGTTTTGTTGTTACTGGTTTTGTTGTTACTGGTTTTGTTGTTTACCCTTTACCCCTTTACCCCTTTACTCCTTTACTCCTTTACTCCTTTACTCTTTACTCCTTTACCCCTTTACTCCTTTACCCTTTACTTCTTTACCCCTTTATTTTTACTGACGGTACAATAGTTGGTATTTCTTTTCTTTTTTGGTTTTACCGGTTAATTGCGATATAATGTATGGGTTAACATTCGCATATTTTATTTTACGGTGTATGCGGTGTATGTGATGTTCTTGGTTGCTTATGTCGTTTTAAACTTAATTTGAATTTATTTTGTGGAGTGTTTGATGCGTTGATTGAGGTGTTCTTTGCGGAAATCTCGAAACGACCGACGAAACGGTCATGTTTTATATTTTTATGCGATGATGTACAGGTTTAAGTTAGTAGTCGCTAGCATGCCCTTACGTAGTACACATGTACGCAGTACACATGTACGCAGTACACATGTACGCAGTACACATGTACGCAGTACACATGTACGCAGTACACATGTACGGAGTACACATGTACGCAGTACACATGTACGCAGTATGCAGTACACATGTACGCAGTATACATGTACGCAGTATACATGTACGCAGTAAGCAGTATGTAGTATGTATTATAGATGTAATTATACAAATGAAGTAAAACATTGTACAATGCGTACGTTATATATTTTTCTCATTTTTATACATTTTTTGTATCGAATCACATATACACATGTGTGAAATAAAAAAAATTTATTAAACGATGCTGTTTTTGTCGATCCACGAATTGTGCGATCCGTCGAATCCCAACCATTTTACGTAGACCTTGTCACCCTTTTTGCGCAGAACCTTCTCCACCAGATACACGTCCGGATGCGTCGCGCGGTGCAACTCGTACTCGTAGAACGCTCCGGATATCGCCTCACCGCGATAATCCTCCAGTAGATAGGTAGCTGGATTAGTTTGCTGCACCTTAACGATCGTGAAAACCTCGGTGGTCCAATTCGGAGTGTATCCCTTTTCAAAAATCATTTTAAACTTGCTCACGCGTACTTTATCACCGACCCTGAATTTGGCCGGAGCGGCTATCTTTATAGCGCTGTACACGGTGTCGAGGAGGTTTTTGGCGATATCAGGTGTCACGTCAACGGGCCGCATGCCGATCGTTCGATGCTTGCGCCTATTGTACTCGTCTACGAGACGCGGTAGCGCGTCGAACCACTCATAATTACCATTGAGTGTAAACATCTTCCACATGGCGTTTTTGAGCGTGCGATTGAATCGTTCGACTATCGACGCCTTCATTACCGAGTATGTCGAGTAATGATTGACGCCGCGTTTCGCGAAAAGTCGTTGCACGTCGGCGTTGTAAAACTCCTTTCCCATGTCAGTTTGCAGATTTTTCGGGCATCGCCCGCTCTTTCGCATCAACTCCGCTAAAGCGTCAGCCGTCTCGCTGCCGCCTTTGTTCTTGAGCGGTATCGCCCACGCGTACTTGCCGAGTACGTCGATGACGGTAAGAATATAGCGGTAGCCTCGATTGAAACGCGCGTACGGTTGCATCTCGACGATATCAGCCTGCCACAGATCGTCATATCCCTTGACCACGACGCGTCTTCGCGGAAAATTTCTTCTCGCCGGGGCGTGCAACTCGTCAACGAGTCGCCTCCTCTCGGGACCTGCGTCGCTCGACTTGCGCGATCTAGACATGATCGATTCTGTCGCTCGATTCCTCCCGGTCGATCAATTTATAATCAAACCCGCCTCGCGCAGTTCCTCGACGATCGACAGAATTTCGTTGTCGTGAGCGTTGTGACCGGCTCGACGCGAAGCATCCAGCAATCGAAGACGATCCACGAGCTCGTTAGGATCGTCCCAGTGCACGTAGTCGATCGTGTGATCGTTTAACGTCATGAGGCGAGGTAATCCTTTACCGGAGCTTTTTCTTCTCGATTTCCTGGCCGAATCGCCTGACAGCAGCGGTGCGATCACCTTCACGTACTTTGAGCCTCTGTTACCCATGACGCGACCGCTGTCGCTGAAATCTTTCTTATGCGCGTTCGTCGCTTCGAGTATGCTCTTGTAGTGACGTTTATCCGCCTCGGTGTAAGCGGTTTCATCGGGTACCTTCTTGAAAATCAACTCGTACAGACCTTCCGTACCGGGATATCTCTTACCAGCGACGATTATATCATCGTTTTTATGGTCGAATTCGACATGCTTGTTCCCGAGCATTACTTTGTTCGTGTCAAAGTATATACCGAAAACGTCATCGATATTTATTCTTCTGTCACCGCTCGCCGCTTCCAGATACATCGTTGCCATCGATACGCTGGGCCGCGGCGTCGATACGCCAGATCGCGGCGTCGATACGCCGAACCGCGGCGTCGATGTGCGGGGCCGTGGCGTCGACGGAAGTTCGACGTTTTTGGTCGTAACGTACGAATCGACGGTCGTATCACTCAATGACGGATTAGCTACGATCGTATCGCCTAACGTTGCCGACGACAACGAATCGTCAAACGTGACGTTTAAACGCCGTTCGGGTTTTGGTGTCGACCACAATCGTCGCTCCAGTTTCGGTGTCAATCGCTCCGATTTCGACTCCACCTTCGGTACCGCGATACCGGATTCCTCGACGGTCTCGACCATCCGCTTTAGAGGTTCGACGATGGGCTTGAGGCGCTTCTCCGACGCGATGTCGGCGTCGATCGTGTCGGTCTTTATAGCTCGATGCTTCCTGCGAATCGCCTCGCTCGTCTTCTCGATCTCCCGCGTAATCTTTTCATGCTCGCGCGCATCATGGTTGTCGTTTCTCCCCGTCATATCGATCGTATCGCGCGATCCGTTCTCGACGAAGCGTCTTCGACGACTGATTGTCACGCGATATCATCAATCTGTTAAAAAATCAACTCGACGGTACCGCAAACACGTCGAATCCTCGCCTGTATCGCCCGTTGTCGAGCGGACTGTCCTTGTCGATTACCGCGAAACCGTGATCATGTTGCCAGCATTCGCGACACAACGCACTGAACTCGTCGTACGACATGTCGGTGTTGACGTGATCGTTGTACACGTGTTTCAGATTGGTTCCGTCCTGTTTGAACAGGATCAGCAGATTCGCGTTGTCGCGTATCAGATGCTTCGGTATCCTCGCGTACGACTGACACAGATAGAAGCAGTCTACGTTCGAGTGACGACCCATCGCGAAGTATTCTCTCACGGCGTCTTGCTTGTCGCACGCGATATCGTCAAAGACGAAGATCGAATGCGGAAGCGCCTCGCTCGGCGGAACGACGTCGCTGTTGTTGGAGAACGTGAAATAGCCGATCTCTTCGATCGGCGTCAGCAGACTTTCCAAGTACTGATACTTGGGCTGCTGCAGCGACTTCGAGTACACGTACACGTTCTCGAAACGCAAACCGTGCGGACTCTCCAACAGACTGATCAGAACGTTCGTTTTGCCGCAGTTCGATGGGCCGCACACGATCGCGCGCACGGTGTTTGGCAGCATCTCACCATGTCTGCGTTTTTTCTCCCTCTCGAGACTGTCCATCAGTCGTAATCTGTCGTCGCAATTCGCGACGCGTATCGTCTGCGGTTGTCGCACGAACCGCATCTCGTACCCGCTGTACGGAGACGATCACTCGCGCGCCTATTTATAGTCGCGCGACCCCGCGAATAGCTCATTAATCGACATGTATCTCGCGCTGAAACATCCCTTTGACGTGTTGAATTTGACCGCGGAACAGTTGAGCATCGTACCAAAAGCCGTTTTGCTGCACGTCTGCGGCGATTACGTTCATCACGTGTGGGACAAACTTCCCGTGCACTTGACGGAAGATCCGGAGGTTCGAACCTACCGCAGGTGCCTCGAGCATTACAATCAACCCTGGCAAGAAACGCACATCGACGGACCTGCTCCGTTAATCCGAGAGTGCGGCGAGTGTCAACGTCGTCTACCGCTTCATCGGAAGTAAAGTGCTGCGGCAAAGGTTTGTTGAATCGCGCGATAAACGCCCTCCCCTTCGAACTGCACATCCCCGGTTATCAATTTTGCGGGCCGGGAACTCGACTGAAGGAACGCATAGCGAGAGGCGATCGAGGCGTTAATCCGTTGGACGAAGCGTGTCGCGAGCACGACTTGGCGTACGCGCGAAGCAACGATCTCACAGATAGACACGCAGCGGACAAAGAACTCGCCAAGAGAGCGGGAAAACGCGTTATAGCGAAAGATTCAGGCTTACGCGAGAGAGCCGCCGCAGCAGCCGTGTGGGCTGCGATGAAAGCTAAAACGAAAATTGGGATGGGTATGTCGACTAGAAAGAACAGGTTGAGGACTGTGAGAAACAGAACGATTACGAAGAGGAGAAGAAGAAGTACGATTCGCAAAAAACGCATGCTTCCAACAGCAAAACGCGGTGGCATGCTGCCGATCATTCCGATTCTCGGCGCAGTCGGATCACTTGTCGGTGGAGCCGCGAGTATAGCGAGAGCCGTAAACGAGAGAAAAGCTGCTCGCGCGGCAGCCGGTGGATCCGGCGTACATCTGGCCCCGTACAACGGTGGACGGGGTCTCTCTCTCAAGCCGTACAGGTACGGCAGAGGTATGACTGTTGCGAAGAGAGGAAGAAAAAAAAACGTCGAGCAGACGTTAAAAATGCCTTTGGGTGCGACTACAAACGTGCAGTTGAATCATCTGGCCAGACGTATGCGCGTTCCTTATTTCAGAGGCGTCTTTATGCGCGACACCCTACCTATGAGTGGTGCGCGTACAAACGAGAGCGGTATCGTGAACCTGGACAACGTGACGGGTCCGGGGACTCACTGGGTAGCGTACGCCAAAAGAGGAAATCGCGTCGCGTACTTTGACGGCTTCGGTAATCTCCGACCGCCCATAGAATTGGTGAGATATCTCGGAGTCGACGTCTCGTCGATAGAATACAATCGACGATCCTATCAAACGTACGATCAGAGTATCTGTGGACAGCTGTGTCTGCGATTTTTAAGTACGATCGACGCGATTACGTTTAAAAACTGACGTCGCGACATACTTCGTCTCAGTATCGCTTCGAACATGTCGATCACGCTCACGTTAACCGGTAGGAGCAGCGTTCTCCATTCGAGCTACTCACCGGCGTTGGATTTCAGCGACGGTGATTACGAGCTCGGTCTCACGGACTTTGCGACTTACAACACCATACCGAACGTCGATTCTACAAACAATAAATTCTACTACGGCACGGACGGCAAGGAAATTACGATTCCCGAGGGATCGTATGAGATACAGGCAATAGACAAATTTTTGAAACATGCGATGCCGCGACAACGCGACACCGCCGATGGTAATCGTAATGAGAAGAGCGAGAAGAACGATGATTTCTCGATAACGATTCGCGCAAACTTCAACACTATGAGAAGCGAGATCAAATCAGCGTACACGGTAAACTTTTCGAAACCAAACTCGTTGGGACCGCTTCTCGGATTCTCGCCACACCGCGTACTGCAACCGCGAAAATGGCACGAGTCCGACTTACCGATCAATATAATCAACCTGAATATTATCCGCATCGAATGTAACGTAACCGCGGGAGCGTACTGCAACGGCGAACGCATGCACACGATTCACGAGTTTTCACCGAAAGTGCCACCAGGATATAAGATCACGGAAACGCCCACGCAAGTCATTTACCTGCCGATCATCGTGCGATACGTTACGGATCTCACGATACGCGTCACCAACCAGAACGGTCGACCGCTCGACTTTCGCGGAGAGGAGATCACCGTCAGATTGCACGTGCGACAACAACAACGACGACCACAACGATAACGTGGTATGTTAATACCGAACAAAACGAGTCGCGTTACAACGATCAGTTTCGGTGCTGGGACGATCCAACAGCCTGAACCGCAACAACAACATTTCGCTGTAAATAGCGTCGAAAGGATAGGAAGAAGAAAAAAAAGATTAACCGAAACAAACGTTGAATTTCTGAGATCGCTCGGATTCGCTGTGCGAAATAACTTTATCTGAACGATGTCCGACATTTTGAATATCCGAGACGAACCGGTCTTCGACGATCGAATCGTCAAGATCGAGACTCACGCTTACAATCCGTTCGCCAATACGACGTTCGAACACAGCGATGAGATAAGAATACCGATACAACAGCAAGATCTGTACACGCTACCGCACGATAGTTTTCTCTACGTCGAGGGAAAATTAACGAAGGGCAAGGTGGTTGCGGGAGCTGACGTGACTCTCGGAGACAACTGCATCGCCTTCATGTTCGACGAGATACGATACGAGCTCGACGGTGTGGAGATCGATCGTAACCGAAATGTCGGCATAACCAGCACGCTGAAAAATTACGCGACTGTTTCGTCCAACAGGAGCGTGATTCTGCGGAACGCGGGATGGCTCAGTCCCACGATCAATGCAAACGGTTACTTCAATTTCTGCGTACCGCTCAACATGCTGCTGGGATTTTGCGAGGACTATAGACGCGTCGTGATCAACGCTCGTCACGAATTGATTCTCATACGAGCGCGCAACGACAACAATTGCCTGGTGGGCAGTTCCGCGGTCGAGCCTAAGGTTGACTTGCTGAAAATACAATGGCGTATGCCTCACGTACTTTTAAACGAGGTAAAGAAATTGGCGATGTTGCGCACCTTGGAGAGCGGTCGATTCGTCAGTATGGGATTTCGCTCATGGGATCTGTATGAGTTTCCGCTACTGCAACTCACGACCAAGCACTCGTGGGCCATCAAGACCGCCACGCAACTCGAGAAACCTCGATACGTCATCTTCGCTCTGCAGACAGGTCGAAAAAACATCATGTCCGAGGACAACAGTCGTTTCGACGACTGCAAACTGACCAACGTGAAGCTCTATCTCAACTCCGAGTGCTACCCGTACGACGATATGAACCTCGACTTTAGCAAACGTAGATACGCGATTCTCTACGACGCGTACGCGCGTTTCTGCAAAGAATATTACGGCTACGAGTATCTCGAACCGAATCTCACCGTCACGTCGTTTCTGCTCAACGGTCCGTTCGTCATCATCGACTGCTCGCGTCAAAACGAGTCGGTTAAAACCGCTACCGTGGACGTGAGATTAGAGTTTGAATGCAAGGACAATGTAGCGCCAAATACCACGGCTTACTGTCTCATCATACACGATCGTTTGGTTCAATACAATCCGTTGACCAACGTTGTACGTAAGATCACGTAGAAATGATCTTCGACATGTGTATGTAAAGCGGTGAATCGACGACCGTTGCGTATTCACTTCCATTCCGTCGTATGCGTAACGTCGATAGAGAGAGAGAGATTGTCATCGTCGTCATGAAACCATCAAAGTATCAACCGTCTTGTTGGTGCGATAACGCGAGTTACATAAAGGAAGATAAAGGTACGCAAACGGATCCTAGATCGACGGATCACTTATTGAACAGAGGAATGACGTATCGAGTGACACCCTCGGGAAACACAGTGGTTGATGCATTCACGCAAACGGATAAAAAGTCGCGAACCGAACGACTTCAGGAACGCGTGACGGATTTTGTCTCGAAGCATTTAAAAAAGTAATGCGATTTGGAAAGGAGGGGGAAATTAACAAGACCAATGAATTTGCTCGCGCGTATTCAGTATTGTAACTTCCTTCGATTGAGTCGCATCGTCAAACGTCATCATCATGTCCACACCAACGTTCGTCGATCTGCAAGGTTATCCCATTGGACGACGTTTCGTCGTGAAGGAAGCAGCGGTGCTGCGAGGTGGTGCCGTTCTCGCGCATTACGTCTTTACGACTCCTATGTCGTGGGGCGCAGTATCGCGAGATGACAGACGTCTCGTTACCTGGCTGGTACGAAATCATCACGGTATAGCGTGGGAAGATGGGGACGTTCCATACAGTCGGGCTAAACGCCTGATCATCAGAGCCCTACAGAATGAGGAGGACTGCTACGATCACGCCATCGTATACGTTAAAGGACTAGAAAAACGCGATTGGCTGCAAGATATGCTTGAAGAGGATTACTACGGCGACGATTATGATGATATCAAATTCTACACAGACAATCTGATCGTCAGGAACATCGAAGAGGATTTTGAAAACATTGAATCGCTCAACGATTTGGACGATTCGAATACTTTCCGCTGTAGAAGACATTGCAAAAATTGCGCCGTACAAAATGTATTTAAATTGTACAATTGGTGGCGTAACCATCAAAATGATGACGTATAATTTTGAATAAAAACTTTTTTTGTATCACATACCTATACATGTACGTCTTTCGATTATTTTACCCTCTCCCCAATCACCCCCTCTCTTAATTACCCTCTCCAAAAATTTTTCTAACTGCGTTTTATATTTCCCCACTCTATGCAAATTTTAATTAATGAAAGAGGGGATTTTTCGCAACCGTCCTCGACTCGAGGTACCCTCAGATCGTGCGATCAGTACATTCTTCGCTTTGGCCGCAGCAACGACTTCTTCTACGACTACGACTACGACTGCGAATACGACGATGTATTACAACGAGAGAAACTGTTACGAAGTGCGTCGAAATGATTGCGGTGCTGAAGCCTCATCTAGCGAGAAAAATTTAACGAGTAAGTTTTTTCATTCTTATAAAATTAATTACTTCCAATTAATATATTTATATTCATAATTGCGTTTATTTAATTTCCAGCATCTCGCCAAAACGATACGTGACGCGCTTACTCTGCCGGCGATACCCACTGACTCAAACGGGATACAAATATCTTGAGATCGGCGTGAACGTTGGCACGCGTTGTTTTGCGGAAATCATCATAGGTGATAATCGAGGAGATGAATTAACCATGTCGCTCGACACCTGGAAAGAACTGTGCGAGCATCGATGGACAATTCTGAATATGCTTCACGATCGACCGAAGCAACCGTACGACGTTGCGAACATAGGTTCGCTCACAGTACGAATTTGCCGCATGAACGAAATGAAACTTGTAAGACTCGAATCGGTCGACACACGTATGGCCATGACCGAAGCTACGTTCACGCGAATGCTGGATTTCGATGATTGCGTCTCTTTGACGTTCAACGTACTTAACAAAGTCCTACCGAAGATCGACGACAAATACGAGCGATTTTGCAAAATCGCTTCCGCATCGAGGAATCGCACCGAGGCAGTGAGCGCTATACGCAGCAGCGATTCCTTCGACGAACAACAAATTGTAGATTGCGAACTACTTGCGCTTGTAATAAATGTATAAAACTGTGTAATATATTTTAACGCATATTCATAAAATAAATATATAATTTTGTAATCGGCACGTATCATTTTTAATCGCTTCTATTCCATCCTTCATTTTATTATAATTGTGAGTCCGCCCTCGTTCGTATGCAACATACGTATCTGAGTGAGAGAGAAACCAGATAATAAGGAGGAGCGATTAGCCGGGGGTGTACGTGCAGCGTCACCCGCATTCGAATAGTATGAGCGTGTACTAAATTGTTTATAAACAATAGGCGGCGCGAACGGGTGCGAGCGAGTCGTAGTCGATGGTGACGAACGCGTGAACGAGAGCGAGCGAGAGGGAACGATAGGCGGCGCGAACGGGTGCGAGCGAGACGGAACGATGGGCGCGCGATCCTTTGCGATCCGCCGCCGCCCCGCCGCTCGCCGCCGCCGACGCCATGACTAAGACTCGCGTGATCACCCCCAACACCCACCCCCACCCCCTTTACCCCCTGTAAAAATAAGACACCCCCCCTCCCTTTTGAAAAAATGCCAACCCTTTGAAATTCGCGATGCCGCAGGAAAATACCGCGGCGCGATAACGCACTTATTTATTTTTAAAAAATATCAAATTACGTAATTAAAATATCATATTACGTAATTAAAATATCTAATTTCATAACTTTTATGTTATTGTTATATTTATAAACAATCGATTCCGAGAATCGCAGACAAAGGAGCGATTCCTGGAAAAACACCCCTCCCCGCGTGACGTCATTACCCCTCGCCCTAGGTCACACAGACACACTAACACGAATTGGTCCAGAACCGGCCTATGTACATCTACTGAAGTACAATGTTCGGTCGATCTATAGTCAATTAAAAAGAGATTGATGGCATCTTCAAGGGATTTCCCGCTGTTTAAAATTTTAGTGACTTTATCTTTGAATGATTCTACAAAATTTTCTGCTGCCCCGTTTGTTGCCGGATGATATGGTGCTGTGAATGTGTGTTTAATGCCATTATTTCTGCAAAATTCTTGAAATTTAAAACTTGTGTATTGGGTACCGTTATCGGTGATTAAATGTCTTGGAATACCGAAGCGTGAGATTAACTTTTTGAAATTATCTATTACTTTTGAAGTTTGAGTATTTTGATGCATATCTATAATTTCTGGCCACTTTGAGTAGGCATCGATAACTAACATGTACATATGGCCATGAAATGGACCTAAAAAGTCAGAGTGAATTCTGCTCCAGCATTTATCAGGGTATGGCCATGGTGTTAATGGAACGCTAGGAGGTTTCTTCCTTTCTTGTACACAAATTTTACATGCTGCTGCTACGTTTTCAATGTCACGATCGATATTGCACCACCATACATAGGATCGGGCCAGCATTTTCATTTTTACAATGCCTTGGTGGGATGCATGTATTTCTCGTAGTACTATTTGTTGTGTCGATTCCGGAATAACTAATCGATATCCCCATAATAAACAATCCTTTTCGATATATAACTCATCGCGTTTGTTATGGAATTTTTTCTCGGCGTCACTTAATTCAGTTACGTTTGGCCACTCGCTTTTAACGTATCTGATTACTTTACTTAATAGTTTATCGCGTTTGGTTTCTTTAGCTATATTTATCGACGCTAGTGACTGTAGTTCTTCGTTTACATAATTCAACGCATTAAAATCATGAGTAAAAATAGGCGTGGTATCATAGATAGGCAGTCGAGATAGCGCATCGCAATTGTTATCTTTAGATTTAATATATTCAATTTTGTACGCGAATCTAGATAAAAAATAGGCCCATCTTTGTAGTTTACCTGCAGTTGTTAATGGAATTTCTTGTTTCGGTCCGAAAATAAAGACTAACGGCTTATGATCGGTGCGTAATATAATCTCTTTGCCATAAATATAATTGTAAAATTTCTTGAATCCGAATACGATGGCACTTGCCTCCTTTTCAATGATAGCACGACTTAAATCTTTTTCTGGAATTACCTTAGACGCATACGCAACTGGTTTTTCGGTTCCGTCCTTATAACGGTGTGACAGTATTGCTGCTAACCCGTATGAGGAGGCGTCACAAGTTAAAATTATTTCCTCATTCGGGTCAAAATGGGCTAATACTCGAGACGAAATTAATTCTTTTTTTACCCATTCGAAGGCATTATCGCATTCTTTTGTCCACTTAAATTCTTTTGATTTCGCACAATCGTAAAGTGACTTTAATTTAGTTGCTCTATTCGATAAAAATCTTGCATAATAAGTAATAAGACCGATAAATGATTCTAATTGTTTCTTGTTAGCTGGAACCGGGGCTTCGATCATTGCGTTAATTTTCGTTTTTGACTTATGTAGGCCGTCTTTATCTATTACAAAGCCAAGTATATCAAGTTTAGCTTTGAAAAAATCACATTTTTTGAGATTGACTTTAAAACCGCATTGTTCAAGTCGTTGAAAAACTCGGTGTAATGTTTGCAAATGCTCTTCATTAGTTTTACCGGTACAAAAAATATTGCCTAAATAAGGTATTACCCCATCTATTCCAGCCAAACATTGCTCAATTTTTCGTTGGAAGTCCCCAGGCCCGGAAGAGATACCCTCAGTCATTTTCGTATATCTATACAGTCCTTTGTGTGTAATTATTGGTAGCAAATTACGACTGCTCTCTTCGACAGGAATTTGCATATACGCATGCTCTAAATCTATTTGTGAAAAGGTCTGACCGTTACGTAAAGCCATAAAGATTTCATCTATTAATGGTATCGGATGTCTGTCTTTAACTAAATTCGGGTTAAGTGTAAGTTTAAAGTTACCGCAAATTCGTACCGATCCATCTGACTTTATTATCGGGACAATTGGCGTAGCCCATTCGCTAACATCTATTTTTTCTAAATGTTTAAGTTCCACAAGGCGGTTAATTTCATTTTCTACTTTTTTAGTTAATGCAAATGGCAAATGGCGAGCTTTTAATGCAACCGGTTGTGCATTTTCTTTTAATTGTAATTTAAGTGTGCCTTTATTATATAGTCCTGGCCCAGAGCCAGATAATTTAGGAAATTTTGCTGAGAATTGTGTTGTTAAATTCATAAAATCAACTTTATTACATTCATCGTTACTTGTTGGCAATTTTAATGGAAGGGGCCATAATCCAAAAACTTTAAGCCATTGTCTACCGATCAACATAGGTCCATCCCATGATAGAACCCGCATTTTTAATATTTCTACGCGATTACCCAGTTGAACCTTTAAATTTTCTAATATTCCCTCACATTCAAGTGGAATTTTACCGTAAGCATTAAGTGGCCCAGCACTAGTTATAGTGCAATCCGGAAAATAATTATCTTTATCGCGTTTAGATATAATTGCCGCATAGGATCCCGAGTGTTGCACCACGACGGTGCAAGGGGTCCGTCCTCCCGGAACTTCTTGTATTCACGAAGGGCGCGAATAAATGAAACACTTTCTTTTTATTCTGAACACTTTTTATTTTCCTTATGTTATGTTCCTTGGCTTCGGGCAGCGTTACCCCGTCGTTTCGATTATCAGAATGACCCGCGGACATTCGGTGGCCGCGGGTTTTATACGCGACTGTTGCCAAGGCGGAAACGCAACAGTCCGCGGATTCCGGGCGCGTAGGACAGTGACCGCGTTCGGTCATTGCCTAGGCGAAAAGTGCAAGGCGTCGATCGGTCAGCGGATTCCGCGATCGGGTGATCCGATCGACGCTGGTTGTTAACCCGGCCTTCGCGTGCGTGGCCTTGCTGTTGCCAGGGTCGGGTTACAACATCCCTCCCCCCTGGGGAGAAGAAAAGGGCAAGAGTTTTATCAGGGCCATTTTCTTCTTGTCGCAGTATACAGAAGCCATTACATTATTCGGTTGCTTAATCTAATTTTCTTGTTTCGCTTGTTATTCTAAACTTAGGTCTTACACGGACGCGGTCGCCGTGGTTGGTTTTAGCATGCGAGGAGGCGGAGGGGGTTTTTTATTTTTATTATATTTTCTTATACCTAATATTACAATTACCGCAATTATAGCTGCCACGCTTACGGTGGTACTGGCGCTCGCGGTGTACACGATTATTTCGTGTGAGGTGATACCTCCGGGCTGACTCACTGTGTTGTCCAGCTTACTGAGCTCGCCGCTTAACTTATCTAACTCTACCGGGTTTCTTATAAATGTTTCGCGTTGTATCTCTTTCATGTTCGTACCTTCCGGTAAGGCATTCGCGGGTGTAAGGCTTAGGTTGTACAGCGGTAAGTGAGTAGTTATATCTGTCTCGTTTGAAGCTGTCCTCGTACGTATCGTCATGTCGGTCGTGGTGATTTTGCATTCTCCGTATACATTCAATTTTCCCGTCCGCTCAATCAGTAGTATTTTGCTTGGGTAGTTTTTGCATTGCATGTGTATCTCCTGTGTGTTTATGGTCGAAAATAACCAAGCCTGCGGCTCGCTTAGAGTCATCCAAAACGTGGCACGCGACATGAGGTGTCGTATATCGCATTGCGTCGGTTGCTGCTCGGGTCGCGTGAGCGCCTGTATCTCACACGGGGCATTCGCCTTAACGCGATAAACCGGATGATTCTGCATGCATATGTAGTTTTTGTTCCCACGCTTACATTTCTTTAACTCGTCCGCGGTTAATAAGATATAGTTCGCGTTATCTCGGTCAAACGCGATAATTTCGTTGTTTACATTTATTACCTTAAATCTATTTTCCTTCTCTATGACGGGTATCGGCGAGACTCTCATTACCTCGTACGACTCATATTTGACGATGGGGAATTTTATAATAGTTACTATCGCGTTCTTTTTATAATATGCGCTAATGTCCGCGTATTTCTGTATGTCATTCCAGCTTTGTTCGTTTACTCTAAATGGGAAGTGATTTCCTCCTTTTAGATGCCCCGAGGCTTCCCTTAATTCTATTATTAGTTTTTCTAAAGGTAGTATGCGCAGGTTTATAATGTCCGCTTTTGCGTGCGTTATAAAATCGGTTACATCGTATACGTCGCTTAACATATTTTTAATTAATGCCTCTAATACCGACAGATAATCTATCGCGTATAGTCTGCGCGTCAGCTGGTCCAGCCTCCAGCTGATATTGCTCGTGGCGTTTGCTAAAATCTGTATGTGGTGTTCCACTTTATCTTCCATCAATTTTATGTGCCCTATGGTTGTGTTTAAAATTTTTATTTGTGTCTTGGCGACATGTTGTAGCGCTTCCTGCCGCGAGTGTATAATTTCGAGTTGTTCGGTTATTTGCTCTTCGTCATCCGCGTCCATTAATCCGAACAACGATTTTCCTACTTTCCCTACAATGTCTATTAATCCCCTTTTTTGTACTGGCACTCCGTATATAATTCGTAGTCGGTTCAACGCGACCGTTAGCTTATCGTTTTCTGCCGCTGCTGTATATAGTATCTCCTTACACTTTGCGCCTATCTGATCTTCCTTTGCTTTGTAGAAATTCTCGCATAATTCCTCTGCTTTAGTGACGTAGCTTTGTAAATTCTTGTACCGTGCTTCGATGGCTTCTGTGTCGGTGATTATTACGAATTTTCACACGGATTCGGTTATCTGAAGTTGTCCCTGGCCCTCGAAGTATAGCCCGGGTTCGTTCTCGAATTTGGTGATTTTGTACGGCGGTGACTGTTCACCCCCCGTACCGCCGTTTGAACCGTGTGTTGTAGCGAGAATAATTCTGAAAGGTAAATTATCTTTCAGTCTTATTATAACGCGACGCCGCGTTGGCTTTTTTTTTTTTTTTTTTTTTTGTTTTTGAGTGCGCGAAGTGTCCCCACGTGTCTGAAGTTTCGTTTGTGCCGGCGAAAAGGACTCTATCGCTGAGGTGAGTGCATATATTCTATTTCATTCGTGTAATATTACGGTGTCGCCTTAATCTATCCCGTGAATTTTTTATGCTCGTCCCGTCAATCTTCTTCTCGTTGCCAGCGGGTGCATCACGATTTTTCTTTCTGCAAGTGCTTGTCCGGTTTATTAACGTTACGCAAAAGTAAGAATATCGCGTTTTTATTTCCGAAGAGAGAAAAAAAATATTTTATTATAGAAAATTTTTTTTTTTTTTTTTTTTTTTTTTTGTGTTTTCCTTACATTTAGCTTCCTTATAATTACTTAAGTGTACTTATATCTACGGGGTGCTTATTTGTGATTTCTTCGTTTCCAGTGGATTTTCCAAGAGAGGCAACATTGGCGTCGGGGGAGCGGTGCTTTCGGTGCCGCGCGCCCGGTTACATCGTCTTGTGCCAGGACCACCTCCTGGACCGGGCGCGGTACCTTGTTTGTGTGAGGTGCAGCCAATCCTTCGAGCCAAGGATGTGTGAGGCCTGCTGCACCCCACGGACGCCGTCGCCGCCTCCCCCGCCGCGGGACGATTTTCGTCTAATTTCAGTGTGGGAACGTCGCTACGACGTGGACCTCCGGGTCCGGGCGACGTCCACTGGCCGGGTCGTCTGGCCCCTCAGCAATCGTGAGTAGTGTTATTTTTCTATGCTTTGTCCGTCCTTTGGCTTGAACCCAGCCTCTTTGAGTCCTGAGGCTGGTGTCGATTGCCTCTGCCACTGGTCCCCCTGCTGTTTATTCCTTATCCCTATTGCTTATTTACTCCTGTCCGCCTCGCTGCGCGTGATCTCTCTCCGTCTTATTAATGATCTATAAAGGCTTTTAGTCGGTTCGCGTGTACTCGCGTTGTTTTTCGGCCCTTTCTTATTGTATAATTGACGTCGCCGTTCCGTTCGATTATTATATACGGTCCTACCCATTTAGCGTCTAATTTCTTCGATCGCCCCCTTCGTACCGTTTCGTCGTGCAGCAGCACGTGGTCGCCTACTTTGAACGCGCGCGGATTTGTTTTTTGATCGAATGTAATTTTTGTTTTTTCTTTCTTTATTCTGGCGTTTTCTCTGGCTATCCGGTTAGCCGCGCGCAATCGTTCGCGTAATTCTTGCGCGTAATTTTCGTACGAATATGTTAGTTTGGGCACCGTGGTCAGTGCCGTAGGTAGTATTGCCTGGTGCCCGTACACGAGTTCGAAGGGGGTGAATCCCGTGGTTGTGTGGGGCGTGGTGTTATACGTGAACATCGCATAGGGTAGCCACTCATCCCAATCGGTTTGCTCCTCATTTAGATAATGTCGCAAGTATTCCGCTAGGGTTCTGTGCGATCTCTCTAGCGCTCCGTTTGTTTCAGGGTGGTAGGCGGTAGTTTGAATTTTGTTTATTTTCAATAGTTTACAGGTTTGTTTGAAAATTTCGCTTAGGAAGTTGGTCCCTTGATCCGTGAGAATATTCTCAGGTATGCCGTGCTCGAGAATTATCTTTGTCGCGAACGCCTTAGCCACGGTAGCCGCTTCTTGGTTTGGTAACGCGATAGCCTTGCTGAACTTAGTTAGGAGATCTTGAAATGTCAGCACGTATTTATTTCCGGCGGTCGTTATCGGTAGCGGTCCCACGATGTCCAGGGCGCATTTCTCAAAGGGTTTCCCTGGCGTGTCCGTTAATATCAGCGGCATTTTCGTTTTTCGGCTTAATTTGTTCTTTTGGCAATTTACGCATTTCTGGATATATTTCTCGATATCTTTGTTCATTCCGGGCCAATTATGGCGTAATTTGATCCTATTTATCGTGCGATTTACTCCCTGGTGTCCTCCTAGGGGGGAGTCGTGATATTCTTGGAGTATTTTTATTTTTTCTTCTTCGCTGTACTTCTGTTCTTCGCCGGTCTCGTTTGTGCTGACTCCGATAAACTCCTCTGGCGGGTTTCTGCTGAGCGCATCCGCGTTTGTATTTTGCTTGCCTGACTTATGCACGATGTCATATGTGTACTCTTCTAATTTTAGTCTCCACCTGATTAATCGTGATCCCGGATCGTTAACATTAAATAACCACACGAGTGGTTTATGGTCCGTGATTATTGTAAAACGCGTGCCATAAATGTACGGGCGAAAATGTTTTACAGCCCAGACTATTGCCAGTAGCTCTTTCTCTGTAGTGCTGTAATTTTTTTCTGCTTTATTCAGTATTCTGCTAGCGTATGCGATAGGGCGGTCTTCTCCTATTTCTCCTTGTGACAGAATAGCCCCGATTGCGTAGTCCGAGGCGTCGGTGGTAATCAGGAAAATTTTTTCGAAATTCGGATAGCTTAGCACAGGGGCGGTGGTTAGTTTTTCCTTCAATATTTCAAAAGCTTGTTGTTGCTCCATTTCCCATTTGAAAACGCTGTCTTTTCGCGTAAGCGCGGTTAAAGGTTTTGCGGTTTTCGAAAAATTTTCAATGAACTTGCGATAATATCCCGCTAGTCCTATGAATGATTGTACGTCGCGTACTCGTTTTGGCGTCGGGAATTGTTGTATTGCAGTTAGTTTAGATGGGTCGGGTCGTATTCCTCCTTCTGTTATTATATGCCCTAAATATAAAACTTCCTTCCTGAGGAACTCGCACTTCTCAGGTTGAAGTTTCAGATTATGTTGACGCAATCTTTTTAATACCTCCACGAGTCGCTTGTTGTGTTCGTCCAACGAGGCTCCGTAAATTACTATATCGTCGAGGTACACTAGACATTTTATTCCCTGTAGGCCCGATAGTACCGAGTTCATGAGTCGTTGGAAAGTAGCTGGCGCATTTTTTAACCCGAACGGCATTCGATTAAACTCGTAATGCCCCAGTGCCGTTGAAAACGCGGTTTTCTTTTTGTGCTCCTCGTGCATAGGAATTTGGTGATAACCCGACGCGAGATCTAACGTTGTAAAATATTTCGCGTTTCCCAGTTGGTCTAGGATGTCCGTGATGTTTGGTATAGGGAACGAATCTCCTACTGTGGCGTCGTTTAGTTTCCGGAAATCAACAACTATCCGGAGTTTCGGGTTACCTGACGCGTCGGCTCGCTTCGGTACCACGAGTATGGGCGCATTCCACTGGCTCGTGCTTTCGCGAATAATTCCTTCGTTCATCATTTTGGCTATCTGTCGATTTACTTCTTCTTTATGGCGCTCCGGTAACCGGTAGGGTCGGCAGTTTATGGGCTTTATTCCCGCGTCGTTGTTTATTTCGTGTGCTACCGCGGAAGTGTGAGAGAGAGTATCGCCAGCGAGGTAGAATGTATCGCAAAAGTTTGCACATATTTGCCGCAGCTTGTCTTCCTCTTCCTTATTTAAATGTGATATCCGTAGCTGCTCATGTAATGCTTTTATCCGTGTCTGTACCTTGCCGTCGCTTGGCGTGTCGCGTAACGCGAGTACCGGTGCCGAGTCAGCAAATTCCGTGCGGTGAACGACCAGTCGTGGCGTCGGAAAAACTATAGGTTTTTCGGTCGTATTAATTACGCTGATAGGGCACGCGTTGTCTATCGGTTCGACTAGGCAATTCCCGATCAAGATCCCGGGTGCGGGCTCGTGTGCGTAAATTATACCCACCCGGTTTTCGTTTGTAATCGCCCGCACGATGGTCTCACTGCGCGGCGGTAACATGATGCGAGCGTACGGATGGAGCGGGAAAGTAACGCGGTTTATACTTAAGCGGCCGTTCTCTACGTCATACACGGTCCGCTGAGTCTTTAAAAAATCCATGCCGAGAATTCCCTCGTAATCGATGGGGAAATCGTCCGGCACGACGTGCATGTCGTGGTGCACGAAGGTGGTTTTGAGGCGGATCGTGGCGTTACATTTCCCGAGGGTTTTCGCTTTATGTCCCGTTACTCCTGTTAAAGCGGTCGAGCCGGAGAAAATGGGGGTGGTACCCTTCAATTTTCCCACCTTTATCAGTGTAACCGCGGCGCCTGAGTCGACGAGGAAAGTAGCCTTTCCGTTCTTTGCTTGAAGGATCGGTAGAATGACGAGATCGAGCTGTCGGCTCCGCGTATCTTCTGCCAGGTGCGCTATTTGGTAATCTCTCGCGAGTCGGGTCTCCTGCTGGCGCGGCGGGGCAGCGGTTCCGGGGCTGCTCCCTATCATATCCGTATTTGTTTCTCTCTCTTGGCAATGCGCGGTGTTAACTGCAGGGGCCCTCCTCGGCGGGGGGTGCGGTCGGGAGTCGCGTCTAATGTTTTCACGGGGTCCCGTCTCGCGTTTCAAGCGTCGGCATTCCTCGCGCGTGTGCCCGGGTATGTTGCAATAGGTGCAATGTTTCGTTGTGGTATGCACGCGCGGCGGGTGATCGGCTCGCGGTAACGGGAAACGTTGCGCGTAACGGCTCGAGCGACACGCGAATCCCGCGTGTCCTTGCTTCCCGCATTTTTGACAGGCTGGCGGGGGGCGTCGCGGCGGCGGGTCGCGGTCCAGGAAGGATCGCGTCGGTATACCGCGTTGTCTCTCCTCCATGGCCGCCCCCGCGATGGCCTGTTGTAGGGTGGTATAATTCCGTGAGCGGACGATCATTTGAGTGTATGGAAGGAGTCCGGCCTGGTAATTTTGTAGCACTTGCTCCTGTACGGAATTCCAAATGCCGCGTTTCTCGTCATCCGAATATTTCGGATTTTCGCTTAAGGCGTCGTATAGTTCGGTCGCGAGGGAGTCGGCTCGGAACCCAAAAGCTTGCGCGCTTTCCCCATGTCGTTGCCGCAGATTATTGAAGTCAATTTGCAAGTACGAGGTGCCCCGTCGTTGTACGTATGCTTCTTCTATTTCGCTTAGAAATTGTGAGAATCCGACGACTTTCCTAGTCTCGAAAAGCGACAGCGCGCGTCCAGTCAGTTTCGTGTAAAGTATCGCGGCTAATAATTCACTTTCGTCCGCCGGGTCTATTTTCCTCGCGACGTATTCGCATGCTTTAATAAATTTTTTGGCGTGCGTCTCGTTTCCGTCGAAGGAAAGGATCGTTTCGAGGGCATGCTTCATCGACAGGTATTGCCGGGGGTTGTCTAGAGAGAATCGTACGTCATCGCGGTCCTGAGTCAGCGGTTCTCGTCGTGCGGCTGCCGGCTCCGATGTCCGTGTGGAGTGGAGTGGTTCTCGCAGCGTACTTATCTCGACTTCTACCCGATCTAGGCGTCTGTTTATCTCTTGTATGGCATCCAAGATCGTACTTAAAGTATCGCTATGGGGCACCGGTGAGCGCCTCCGCGAAATCGGAGAAGGGGGTTCGGGCCTGGGCCGCTTTATTACCGTGTCGGCGGTTGTCACAGGGGTGCCGCCGGCGGCTTCCTCCCTTGACTCACTCGTTCCGTCGCGATCGCCTTGGTCTGTTACCATGAAAATTTGCTCGCCGAGGTTCGTTTCAACCGGCTGATTTTCATAGAGCCTTGAGGAGGTCCCTTGATTATTGCGGGTAGAGTTTCGGCCGCGTCGTCGCATTTCTAACTCGTCTACTATTTCCGCGGGATCAAATATGCTACTGTCGTATGAGGTAAGAGAGAATTCGCCGCGTTGCGATACGTCGCTGATATCGCTACCCGTTTCTTCTAATAGCCTCTTCCGGTCGCTTTTTTGCGTTTCGTCGGTAGGTTGTGCTAAATTTAAGTCGGTTTCGTCGCACGGTTCGGTTTCTTCGCGCGGATCAAATTCGGCTGAGCTTTCGCTATCGCTCTCTGTATTTAATGCCCGACGCACGTTATCGCGGATTTCGCGTAGGGCGGCGGCTGCAATGCCTATGGGGTTCTCAGGGGGTGGTCGCCGTGCCCGGTGGCCTGATTCGCTATGTAGCCAAGATTCGTTGGCTACTTGGGTTCGCAAAACGGAATCTTCGTCCGATATCGGCTAGTCGGGTTAAAATTTACAATAAAATTATATTTCGGACTTACACTAACGCAAGGTGTCGCATGGCGCAGTCTCTGCTTCCGGGTTTGCTCGTTGCCTTTCCCTTCCGGTCCTTGTCCACGGCTGTCCGTTCCTTTGCGTGGCTGCGACCGGGCTGCTGCTACCTCGGCTTATCTCCCAGCTGTTTGGCTTCTCCGGTGTCGAGTGCGTGCGATATCGGCAGAACCGCTGCTTGCGCTGTCCTAGTCCTCTTCTTCTGTGTAGGATGAGTCCGACTTCTTACTTTTGTTTTATGTTTCAGAGATCTTCTATATGGCCCGTCGGGAATAACTGGACGTCGCCGAAGAGGTGCCTCTTCGGGGGGCGGATCCCACCGTTGCCACCAAATTGTTGCACCACGACGGTGCAAGGGGTCCGTCCTCCCGGAACTTCTTGTATTCACGAAGGGCGCGAATAAATGAAACACTTTCTTTTTATTCTGAACACTTTTTATTTTCCTTATGTTATGTTCCTTGGCTTCGGGCAGCGTTACCCCGTCGTTTCGATTATCAGAATGACCCGCGGACATTCGGTGGCCGCGGGTTTTATACGCGACTGTTGCCAAGGCGGAAACGCAACAGTCCGCGGATTCCGGGCGCGTAGGACAGTGACCGCGTTCGGTCATTGCCTAGGCGAAAAGTGCAAGGCGTCGATCGGTCAGCGGATTCCGCGATCGGGTGATCCGATCGACGCTGGTTGTTAACCCGGCCTTCGCGTGCGTGGCCTTGCTGTTGCCAGGGTCGGGTTACAACACGAGTCTATTTCCATGTGGCAATTTTTATTATTAATAAGGACATCTAAAAACATCGGTTCCGCTATTATTTTAGATTTAACAGTATTAGTTGCGCTGCGCAAAGATAACTTAGTGTCCTTAATATTATAAAAGTCAGATTCGTTATCGCTCGATGAATTCACATGTTGTACCGATGATTTCCGTGATGCCTTGCACATTGATGCCAGATGTCCTTTGCGTTTGCAGTTAGTACAGGTGCTGAAACGATGATAGCAATCCCGCGCCCAATGATTTTGCCTTCTGCAACAGTAGCACGTGGAACGCCCCGGAACTTGAGAACGGGCGACGTTCCGTGAAGCTGGGTTTCCATCCGTTGAAATGCGAGAGCTGCCGATGTTGGAAAAATTCCGGCCTTTCTTATTACCACGATATGTTCCTCGATACGAGTTTCCTCCTCGCATTGGTCGCGATCTTCCTCTTTTTGCCGATTGAATAATGTTTACACTTGAATTATCAGTTATCTTATTCGTTGATAAGGCATTCCTTTCCGCTTCTTCCATAGCTGCTGCAATTTTGTATGCTGAATCGAATGTTAATTTTTCCTCTCGAAATAATGCTTTCTTAATTGAATGGTCCTTTAGACCGCATACAAATTGATCTCGTAATGCTGTGTTAGCGTTGTCAAATTCACAATTAATCGACAAACTTTTTAAACGCGCCGAAAATTCTGCAACAGATTCCGTTGGTGATTGATGTGTTTTGTAAAATTTGCAACGTTCCATTGTTTCAGATGGTTTGGGTAGCAAATGATTTTTCATTAATTTAGTGAGTTCAGCGAATGTTTTTTCACTGGGCTTCGCTGGGGCACACAAATCTCTAATCAATTTGTACGTTTCAGCTGATATTTTTGTTAGAAGGACAGCTACTTGTTTATCGGCTGCTATATCGTTGGCCATGAAATATAATTCCAGTCGTTCCGTATACAGTTCCCAATCGTCTTTTCCTAAGTGGAACTCTAACTTTGACGTATTGGTTTCTCCAGTCATTGTGTGAGTGATCCTAGATCTTTCTCGAGGGGTGATATCTCTTATCTCGCTATCTGCACTGTCAACTTCCGTTGGGGTGATGACTATTGTGGGCTGTGCTTTTTCTTTGTCTGCTTTCACTTTATTAATGTGTTCTTAACAATGTACGCAATTCTTCAATCAAAGCAGTTTCACTGAATGGTATTTTCAGATTTCGCAATATTTGTTGAAGCTGCGGCTTTGTCTGGTCTTGAATCCAGGCTGTCTTTGTAAGATCTATTTGTTTGGTGCTCCTCCCGCTCGTGCTTGGTTGTGACATTTAATGTAGTTTGAAATCGGTTGATTTGTATGTGGAAAACGATTACGGTGTTATTAAACACGAACTGGTCCACTCGATAAGTTATTATGTGGAGAACGATTACAGTGTTATTAAACACTAATTGGTCCACTCGATATGCTTGACAACCTGCACGATAGTCGGTGTCGTATACTTTAGAAAATAATACACATGTGAGTTCGTGGTTCTTCGTCGCCAGATTGTTGTATATTGGAGGAGAATAAAGCACTTTTATGAGAACGATCACTGATTTATTATTAAGATATAATTGGCACGATGGTCCAGGTGAGACTGAGACCTTACGCCGTAACGAAAGAGCTGATAGCAAAGCGTGCGTGACTAACTACTATTCTACTAGCATACATTGCGCATAAGCTTAAGCGTTAAACATTACACGTTGCGTGTTAATAAACGGACTGAAAACTGTATTCGCTTTGTTCGCGTATCTATTATTTTGTGCCGTCGTTTTCGTTGGTCCGAGGAATTCCGCCCGTGATACCCCGCCCCTCTCCGTTCGGATGAGCTAGCCCCCGCGCGTGACGGCGATTCGAGTTTGGTATTAATTGTCGAGGAACGGATAACCGATCCGGGATATAAATCGGCGCGGCTGAGCACGCGCCTGGCGCCCAAAAAATTGCATTCGTGTAGGATCGCGCCGGAATACGGCCGAGGCACCGCGACCCCTCCTCCCTCCCTACCCCTCGTGTCACGACGGTGCACGGATTTTCGTCCGTGTACGGCCGTCTCTTTTTGATCGCGATTCTCTCCCTCCCTGACGAGGGAAGATAACGTGACAATATATACAGGGTGTCCCATACCTCATGACCCACCCGGGAGACATAGGTAGTTTTAATTATTTCGAACAAAAAAGTCCCATACCATTTTTTAATTTGGGCGTTTATTTACGAAAAATCAACGTTTGAAAATTTATTATATTCGACCGAGAGCGAGACGATGCGACGAAGCGCGAGCGAGCAGTGCGGCGATACGCGAGGCGTGGTTAAAGACATCATGCGAGCGAGACGATGCGACGACGCGCGAGTGACACGATGCGATTGTAGTTAAATTCGCTTGCACGTCTTCGCATCGTGTCACTCGCGCGTCGTCGCATCGTCTCGCTCGTATGATGTCTTTAACCACGCCTCGCGTATCGCCGCACCGCTCGCTCGCGCGTCGTCGCATCGTCTCGCTCTCGGTCAGATATAATAAATTTTCAAACGTTGATTTCTCGTAAATAAACGCCCAAATTAAAAAATGGTATAGAACTTTTTTGTTCGAAATAATTAGAACTACCCATATCTCCCGGGTGGGTCATGAGGAATGGGACACCCTGTAGAAGCATACGGTGAAGCCGTCTTAAGTAAAAAATGTTGTCGTGAGTAGTTTCAGAAGTTTAAGAACTGTGATTTTAACATCGAAAACAAAAAACGTAGTTGAAGGCCGAAAGTGTACAACAACGCAAAATTGGAAGAATTACTGAATAAAGATTTGTGCCAAACGCAAGAAGAACTTGCACTTACATTAAAAGTGACTCAACAAGCAGTTTTACAACGGTTGAAATTATTGGGAATGATTCAGAAACAAGAACATTGAGTTCCATATGAACTAACGCCGAGAAACATTAAACGCCGATTTTGCATATGTGAAATGCTGTTTGCCAGACAGAAACGAAAGGGTTTCCTGCACCGTATAGTCACTGGTGATAAAAAATGGATCTACTACGATAATCCAAAGAGGATGAAATCATGGAGACCACCTGGCCATGTTTCAACATCTACAGCTAAGCCAAATATTCATGGAAAAAAAACTTGTATTGTGTATTTGGTGGGATCAGGTTGGTGTGGTATATTACGAGTTGCTTAAACCGAATGAAACTATTACTGGGTCTGTCTACCGAACGCAATTAATGAGATTAAATCGAGCACTGAAGGAAAAGCGCGCCCATTATTACTCCAGACACGACAAAATTATTCTTCTGCACGATAATGCTCGTCCACATGTTGCGGCGCCTGGCAAGACTTATCTGCAAACACTTAATTGGGAAGTTATACCCCAGCCGCCATGTTCGCCAGACATTGCTCTATCTGATTTACATTTGTTTTGATCGATAGCGCATGGCTTGTTTGAACAGCACTTTACATTATATGAAGATACGAAAAATTGGATTAATTCGTGGATAAACTCTGAAAGTGAAGAATTTTTTTGACGCGGTATCCGTATGCTGCCTAAAAGATTGCAAAAAGTAGTGTCAAACGAAGGACAATACTTCGACTAAAACACAGGTACCGTTTTTTGTAACAAATGCCCAATTTTTTTATAAAAAACGGCGAAAATTTATTTCTACACCTAATAGAATCATCGTGCTTCAGCTGGAATTGCTGGAATACTTTAATCGGTGCATTTTTGTGCGTGCCAAAGTCCTCGGTGTATCCGTTTGGTGAGTCTTTGCAAATTTGGTGGTTTTAACTCGCATATGCTGAGACTCGCATATGCGCTGGTTATTCTCGAGCATTCTGTTACTAGGGACTCGAGATATAATAGACCCGAACAACAGGTCATTACACATTGTAGAAATAATACAGAAATTGTTGTAAAATATTTATATAAAATTATTAAAAAGTGTAATATTTTTAATAAAATAGTGTATCAGTATTTTAAAATATTGTTGTGTGGAAAATTAATTTTGTTCACGAATGCTTAAGAGCTGCATAAAATAACTGTACATATCAATAGAAGAATAATACTGTAATATATACTGGTAAAATCAATATTTATTGTACATTGTCATATTTGTTTCGAGAAATCAAGGATAGACGCGTCGGATAATTTGTCGAGTCGATCGCCGCTTCGATCACTCCGTGATCGCGTGGCAAAAAGCTGATCCGTCGTGGAGCACGCTCTGTCAATGTTTTCGATGCGTGATGTCTGTACGCCGGCTCGACCCTTTTCAAATAAGTCGGGTTTTTTGACATCGACACCTGTACGTCGAGAACAATCAAGAACGTTCTGCGATGACGTTCTTCCGGATCTCGTATGTTCTGGTAGCTTTGGGAATTACCGCCTGTATAAAAGAAGCGGCGTTTTTCGCGAAGCACCAGTAGAACATAGATATCGTGCGGTTTCCTGATTCGCGTTCTCTCGTTGCGTTTGCTGCTCGAGCTTGTATTGCCAGACGCGTCTGAGCATAAAACCGTGCAGTGGCTTTTTAAATTCAGTCTCATGCGGCACGAAATAGTTTTTCGTTACATTCTGGCTTAATGTAAACAGTTTCTTATCTGCGATTATTGACCAAAATAAACTAAGCTGTGTGAGTCAAACACGTATTTTTAACCACTATTACTTTCTTTAATAATTTTTAAACAGTTTTGTAAGAAGAAAGAAAAATAAATTTGAGTACTCACCTTATTACTCACATATTCACCAGCAAAACAAAATATAAATGCTTCTAAAGTGATAGCAATGTAAAAAAACAATGTCTTTACTAACATCCTGACGCCTTCATCTGTACCCAGTGACTGAAAGTCCAAAAAAAGGAAAAAAGAAATAAAAAATTAGACAGAAAGTTTAACGATTACTATACCATAGAAATATTAGAAGAAAATCTTCTAAACACGCAACAATAAAAGGGACATTGTAGATTAAATAAATTGACACAATACATCAAACATAGTAGAAAACAGATATACGGTAATTACAATTAGATGTAGCAACAAATTGACACATATTTTCTCTATTCTCTAATTAATTATTTTAATCGTCTGTGGAACTACCACCATACCAGAAACTACGTATTAAAAATACTAAAATATTAAAAGGTATGTTTACATAGTGTTTGGATTCAGAGGTATAAAAGGTGCTTTTTAGATAAGTGATTAATTTTGTGTACCAGCATCTGAATGCTTGTTTCAGACTGTAAAGTGGTTTCTTTAGTAAACAGACTTCATCTTCTGATCCATGAACTTTAAACATCTCGGATTGCTTCATATAAATTTTATCTGATAATTCTCCTTTTATGTATGCAGTGACGATGTCTATTTAGGCTATATACATTTTTTCTTAAATTTATTCAGCTAGGAAAACTTGTATGGTTTCACATCTTGCTACAGATGCAAACGTTTCTTCATAATCTATTCTTTGTCTTTGTTTGCAGCTACGTATCACAAGGCGTGATTTATATTTGTCTATTGAGTCGTCTTGTTTTTTTTTATTTTAAAGACCAATCTATTGGTTAACACTTTTATTTTTGGTCGTGGTATAAGTTCCCATGTTCCATGTGTGGCTTTAGGCCACAAAATCTAAAACTTCAAACCTCGCGCTGCGACCACCACCGATCGCCCAAGGATTAGCGCAGACCCGACCATTTTTTGAAATAACGTGAGCCAACCATCCGCCCGCGGCGTGTAGCGCGGATCGTCGCAGCCAGAATGTTGCACCACGAAAGTGCTGTGGGGTCCGTTTTCCGGAAAATGTAGACGGATAGTGAGTGAATAAAGGCCCTCTTGATATAACTGCTGCTTGGTATAACTTTCTTTATTTCCTTTTTTTTAAGTTACGGCCGTCGACTTCACGCGATACACTTTTAATTGCGACTGCCCGTCCCGGCCGCGGTTGCTTTTATATATGCCCTGCTGTTGCTATGTCAAAAATCATAGCAATCAGCAGATTCGCGGGTCGCAACCGCGAATGTCCTTGAAACGTTGCATCCCGGCGGTATTCTGCCGATCAAGCTAAATGGTCGCGCGCGTGCGACATTCCATCGTTATTCTCGAGCTTTCTGTTGCCAGGGGCTCAGGATATAACAGGTAACACGGGCCGACCATCCGCCCGTGCCGCGCGACGCTACAGTCCGTTTGGAAGGGGGTTTCCCATCTTTTGAGCCATCGGATATATAAGCCGGCTCGAGCGCGAGCTGACTACCTTGTTCCTCGCTGAAAAGAACTCCAGCAACAGCTCCACCAAGACTTGGGCGCTCCCAAGCCTTTCCTCAACCGGGCTCACCCGGCCTTCAATTCCGCTACTTCCAGGACTCAGGCGCTCCCGAGCCTTCTCTCGACCAGGCTCACTCGGCCTTCGATTCTGCTGCTTCTGAGACTTGAACGCTCCCGAGTTTTTCCTAGACCAAGCTCACCCGATCTCCGATACCACCGCCTTCAGGACTCGGACGCTTCCGAGCCTTCCCTCGACCGGGCTTTTCCGGCCCTAAATATCGCGGACGTTTTCATACACACCGTGTTGAAAACTCGCGACCGCGGAACTTTGTACGTCCGACACGGCCTAGACGGTAAAACCTGTACACACCGCACCGACGACTCGCGACCGTGGAACTCTGTACGTCCGACACGGCCTGGACGGCCCTACCTGTTACACCGTCAAAGTCCCCCAACCGTGAAAGAACCTGTCACAACCGTTGCGGTCTGGTGAGCCTAGTCTGTACACTGCGTTAAATAATCGACACGCTGGTGCGGCCTGGTCGGCCCAAATTGTATATAGCGCGTAAGATTTTTGAGAAGACGGGCAGAATCAGCTCTTTATGTAAATATCTTTGTAGATTATTATTTTTCTTTTTAATAAATTACTTTATTAATTTTAAACCACGTCTCGGTTCTTCTACTCGTACTCCGAATCCCGACAAGCTTTACCCCGACAAAATTACCATGTTACACATGTTTTGTGAGAGTTGTATTCCGTCTGCATTGAATCCAGTCGTACTTGCTTGTCTTTTCATTTTTTGATTTTCTTTACGATAATAGTTCCGGTTAAATATTCTCGTTTAATATGTATTTCATATGTTGCGAGACATGCAGTGGCTTCGCGATTCTTAAATAAAAGAGTGGGGTTATCCCTTTGTGATTACTGACTGTCTACGAACTTCTCAGTGTCTTGGCAGCCATATGATAGATGCCAAACACTTCATTATCTTGTTTTTTAGTAGTTTCTTAGATTTATCAAACCTTCGTTACTGCAAATTAAATATATTATAAATATTAAGTTTTTAACGTAGTTCATCTTTATCAAGAGGCACGCGCCATGTATAAGGGCAGCGAGGTACACTTACCAGCAATAATGGCCTGTCGCACTGCGGCGACGGCGGCTCCCGCGCGTGAAGTGGGGTAGTGTGCGTGAGGCCTCACCGCGGATCGCGTACGTGAGGCAGGGAACGCCGAAAGGAGCGAGAGGACGGGGGAAAATTTGGTGGGAGGTGTTCTCATGCTCTATCCCGCTCGCGACCCGTGCGTGTGAGAGAGAAATCATGAGTGAACGCTAAGAAATTATTATAGGCGCACCTTCGCTCTCTCGCTTGCACGCGTTCGTGTTTATACGGGCGGACAAGGATAGAAGTATATCGCAAGAGTACGCTATTAATTCTAGCTTATACTTTAAGACATTTCGCGACTTTTGACAATCGAAATTAAATACTCATGTTACTTATATTATAAATGTATATTTTTACATTACGTATAATTAAATTTTGGAAAAATTTTTGTTTTCTGTCTTGAGAAAGACAATTTTAAATGCCTTGTCTTTCTCAAGTCAGAAAACAGCATTTAAAATTGTCTTTCTCAAGACAGAAAACGAAAATTATCCCAAAATTAAATTATACGTAATGTAAAAATATACATTTATAATATAAGTAACATGAGTATTTAATTTCGATTGTCAAAAGTCGCGAAATGTCTTAAAGTATAAGCTAGAATTAATAGCGTACTCTTGCGATATACTTCTATCCTTGTCCGCCCGTATAAACACGAACGCGTGCAAGCGAGAGAGCGAAGATGCGCCTATAATAATTTCTTAGCGTTCACTCATGCTTTCTCTTTCACACGCACGGGTCGCGAGCGGGATAGAGCATGAGAACATCTCCCACCAAATTTTCCCCCGTCCTCTCGCTCCTTTCGGCGTTCCCTGCCTCACGTACGCGATCCGCGGTGAGGCCTCACGCACACTACCCCACCTCACGCGCGGGAGCCGCCGTCGCCGCAGTGCGACAGGCCATTATTGCCGGTCAGTGTACTACCCGTGCTCTTTTACACGCCGTTTAAGAAAATCCGTACATGTTCGGATCTCTACAACGGCTGAACCGATCGTTTTTTACATAAGTTTATCGTGTAAATTAGGGTCGAATTATGCTGTAAAACTGCTTTAATTTTTTCACTACGTTATCCACAAACGAAGATATCGCGATGTTGAAATTTGCTTGCAAGAGTAAAAACGGATAATTAATTAAGAAACGTCGTCATCATTGTCTCCCAAAATTTGTCCTTTTCGTTTTCGCGCCGCTAGATGGTGCGGATAGATTTATGAACTTTATTATTATCAACTCTGTTTATTGACGTATTATCAAAAGAACAAGAGGCATGGTTGTTTAGTGTGAGATAAAAAATAAGTAAATGATATAAAATGATAATTAATCATCAAGTTATTAAACTCGTCAAATTGCGCGTCTAGTTTGTTTTAGTTATTCGCAGGATTGTACGGACAAAGAAGCATTAAAATCTTAAGATACTTATGTGCTTTTAATAAAGTAAGTATTCCTATTCCTGAACATTTTAGTTATAGGTGTGACAGTTTACAAGTAATAATTATTTTTTATTGCAGGTTGCAGGATTCTTGGTTGTTGGACGAAGAAACATAAGAATCTCAAAATACTTAAGTGTTTTTAATAAGATAAGTATTTCCTTTCTTTTTAATTATAGGTGTGACAGTTATCAATATAATAATAATTATTATATTTATTACAGAAATTCTTGGTTGGCATTGTAAAGAAGAAGCATAAGAATCTCAAAATACTTATGTGCTTTTAATAAGGTAAGTATTCCTATTCCTAAACATTTTAATTATAGGTGCGACAATTGTCAAACATAATAATAATTATATTTTTGCAGTCTTGGTTGGCATTGTTTGGTCTCAAGATGTGATTTTAATATAATAAGTACTTTTTCCTTTCTAATTTTAATAAGTGCAACAGATGTCAATCATAATAATAATTATATTTATTGCAGAAATTGACAGTTTATTCTTTAAGCGGCTGGTTTAGGAAAATGGTGAAAAGTTAAAATTGAAATTACTGGAATTTGGAAATATAAAAGCACTGGACAACAGATTGTTTACTCTTTTGAACAATGGGAACAAACTTTTCAGGTAATTTCTACACAAACTCAGATATCAAATGTGCAGAAAATCACAAACCAAAATTTACAAAATAAAATTTAATTTATCATAACTCATTTACGTCAGGGAGGAAACCCACGACTCCAAATTAACAATACTCGGGCGCGCTTGACGATCTCAATATTTATTAAACCAAAAGAACTTTCCCACCAGAAAAGAAAACATACAAGATTATTGCTCAGTGACTACATAAGGATAAAAACCGAAAGAAAAAAAATTTACAAAAGATAATCGCTTGCCTCTACTAACTATAAACCAGACCTAAATGAATAATAACGATTCAATCTTACTCAAAACTCAACACTTGATATATGTACCGCACAGAATGTGCCCCGATCACTGACCGAAATTTTACCAATTTAAAAAAACTAAAGAATGTAAGCTATATCTACAAGGGGAAATTCTGTTTCTCACGGTTAAACCTGCGCGCAATAACACAAACGGCACGTGCCGACGCAAATCTGATCATGTAATGTTTCACACATATACTTATACTAATGGCATCGGGCCAACGCTATGTACAATCACGTGATGCTCACACACACTTATATTAACGGCAACGAGCCGACGCAATGTTCGGTCACGTGATGCTCACGTGACGTTTTCAAATCCACCGGCGGCGAAGTTTCCCTACATTGAAAGGGATTACTTGGTTATAAAATTTGCCGTCATGCAGAAATCCGGGATCTCGAACCTCGTACTTTTGCATAAGAAGTCCCCTTTGATGGTTCTCTTCCCTCTTGTTATAGGACACGCCACGTCGGTAAATTCCGCAGCCCGCGATGGTCGAGCTAGCTCGTTCTTACACTTCGTGGGCCCAATTACATAATCCCGTATTTATAACTGTGAAAGAGAACTTGATTAGCCTGAAGGCCTCCATGGGACGATGTCTCAGAGATCCCTGCCGCGGGGCACATATATATTTCCCCGTAACTCCGCTGACCTAGAGGTACGATATTACAATTGCAACGTCCTTTTCGACTCCGTGCATCGTGGCTCGTTCAAATGCTCATAGTCGTCCGGCCACGACCGTCCTTGCCGTCGCCTCGGTAGTATAGTGGCGTACTACATAGGCACTTTCACAACCGTAACGATGGATAGCACAATCCCAAGAGAGCACATGTCTTCTTGTGCTTCTCCCGAGCACCATCCTAGATCACACCTGCGCCGACGTGAGAACACGTTGGTAATACAATTGGGCCCTACAGCATCCCTAATCGGTAATTTAATACCCGATGGTTGGTAACCAAAATCGCGAATTTTTCTTCGTTACACAAAATAAATATTTATAGCTTAATTAAAATAAGTTTTTTTGTGGGTGACAAGCTTGCAATATATTAAATAACACTGTGTAAAAAACACACTTATTTTAAATATCCTGCCGGGCATACGAGCTAGGGAACGCGGCGTCCTAGTATTACTGGCATCACAGCGCCATCTGAAGCCAACCGCGCCATTAAGGCGAATTACAAAACGGAGAGCGCGAAGCAGTAGCTATCGGCATTTGCAAGCTATCGGTCCGTCTGTAATAGATCTATAATGAAGTTAGTAGACTCAACTGACTGACTAGTACGTTAAACAGAGTCCTGCCGCTTTCTCTCTAGATCTCGCCAGTTGGCCCCCTTCGAATCCCGCGCTTAAACGGACCATCCGAGATATTTAACCTTACAGTAAAGAGTCAAAAGTGAGATACCGAAGGCAATCCACGTGTCGAGGTCAGTAGAGCCGAGCAAACAAGCTTGCCAGAGGTAACCGCCCTCAAAAAGGCACAAAAGCGTGTATCGTATAACCAGTATGTTTCCAAACGTCGGCGTAAGCCGCGAATATGGCCGAGGAAATGTCCTCTTCTCAGCTAAGTGCCCTACGAGCAGCGCTGGAGGAACTTCTTTTCAAGGACCTGCAAGCGAAGGTTTGGCGCTATGAGATTAAGGCAACAAACATAGGTAAAGGATGCATGGAACTGATAATAGACCACGTCAGTAAAAAAATAATTGAACACAAACAAGAAAATCAATTAAAATGCATATTAAATTTCAATACAATTATATATTTTACGTAACCTAACCTCAATTTTATTAACATGTACATTGAATTGTATTTCAGTTACAGATGTTTTAATTTTAATATACCATAGTATATTAAATTTTCATAAAATTTCATGATTTTTTTAACAGTGTATCATCGGGTGCAGCAACTTCTTCCGCGCGACGAAGCAGAACGTGTGGCTTTTTATACAGGTAATTAAATTTATAGAATTTATTAACATTAATAAAGTAGAATTATAAATAAAATTATTGTAGGCTTTCTTACTCAATGACGGAGAAATGAATTATTTCCCGACCAAATTTTATAAACGGATGAGGTCCTATTTACGCCGAACGGCATTTTCAACTTTAAAAATTATGTATTATGGACTCGTGAAAATCCGCGTGCAGTTCGACAGAGATCCTTCCAATTTCGATGGAAGATTAACGTGTGGGCAGGAGCAATCGGAAATACGATTAAGTATTTCGTATACATACAAATTAACTCGATGAAGTCGTTTAAAAAATCGAAAAAAATTTATGTGTAATATTTTTCTTATCTATTCTCAGATATGGTCGTATTTTCTTCCACCGTATTTAAATAGAGATATATAAAAACTTCCTGCAAAATAAATTGCCCATTCTTTTAGAAGATCTTCCGCTACAAACGCGGCGAAATTTAATTTTCCAACAAGACGGTGCCCCGCCGCATTTCTCGTTTCGTGCACGGCGAGTTTTGGATGCGTAATTTCCAGACAGATGGATAGGGCGAGGCGGCCCGATTGCGTGGCCAGCACGTTCGCCCGATATTAACGTGTTAGATTATTTTGTGTGGGGTTACGTGAAATCACAAATCGAGAATGTGCGCAATCGTACGCAAGAAGAAGTGCGTGACGCGACCGTAGCCGCCTTCGGCACGATCACTCCGGAGATGGCGCAGAGAACAACGCAGCAAATTGTTCGGAGAGCTGAACTCTGCTTACAAGCACGAGGACGGCACTTCGAACAATTGCTGCGTTAAATTTTTCACACTGGATTAGGCCTATCGGGGACACCACTCTAAAAAAACGCACCGTGCTATCTACTTCTTTACAAGGTGATGTGGAAACGACAGCGTTTTTTATTAAAAATAATTAAACTTGAGAAATTAATCTTACTCGCGCGTGGATGCTTTATTTCGCTCGTTTAGCTCGCGCGTGATTGCTTTACTTTGCTCGCGCGTTGGCGCCTCGTCTCGCTCGCACGATTGTCGCCGCATCTCGCTCGCCGCGCGCGGACTCCGCCCATTCGCTTTAAGTTACTCGCCGCAGTCTGTCGCGCGTTCGCTCTATTCCGCGCGTCCTCGTCGCTTGCATGCGTATTACATTTATCATATATCATGCAATAGAAGCTATCAAAACAAGTGAAGTTATTTATGATGCAAAAGGTTCGACTGCTTTAAAATTAATTATGCCAAATTTTGTAAAAGGTATGGGTATTGATTTAATGCATCTTTTGTCTGGAATAGTTAAAAAACTTATGACTTTACACTTTAATTTAAAATATAATAAACATCTTTTTTCTGTTAAGCCTCTTTTGTCAGTAATTAACAAATTACTACTTAGTTTACGTCCCCCAAAATGTGTTCATCGTGTGTTCAGAAGTCTGGAAAAAATAGTATTTTGGAAAGCCTCAGAATTTAAAATATGGTTTTTTTTATTATTTAGTTCCTATACTCAAACAGTTCTTACAAAAAGAATATTTTGAACAATACTTAAAACTTATAATAGCGTTGTCTTATTTAAATGCTTCTAGTATATCTGATAGAATAATAAATATAGCAAAATTTTTTCTGAAGCAATATGTAAAAAATTTTGAACAGCTATATGGTATTGAATTCTGTTTAATTAACGTACACATGCTTCTTCATTTAGCAGATTGTGTACATGAACTAGGACCACTGTGGGCCTATACATGCTTTTCTTTTGAAAATTTAAATGGTAAAATTTTACATAGTGTTTATGGTACTAGTACGTTGATACGTAGATTACTCAATTTCATTGGCAATATTTGTGCGCATCAAAAAAAATTCAAGTTTTACCAGAAAATATAATAAAAAATTTTTGTCTTCATAAAAATAATAAGCAGTTAAAAATATCTGATAAACTTGATGATTATTCTTTTGTTGTAGGATCTTATCATCTTCATAAATTATATTAATGATCAAGATTTTATAATACATAGTTTCCGAGCTTGCAATATACGATATGAGAAAATTCAAATCTTTCACAGACTGCTCAAAGATGAATTATTATACGTTGCTAATAGCTAATCAAAAAATTTACAGACGGTATCATCATTTATAGTATATCATTTAAATGGAGAAAAAAAATTTGGATCTATACATGTTTTTGCAAAAGTCACAACATGTTATTGTGAAGGTAATAATTGCGAATGTGAGACAAGATATTACGCAATACTAAAAGAAATGATAAAAGTTGATAATTTCAATGTATTTCATGAAGAACAAAATTGTAACACACCACTACTTTATATGTATCAATTTGGAATGAGTGTGACAGTGGAACATGCTATTCCTGTCAGTAATATTATATCAGTTTGCTTTTATAAGCCAGTTAATGATAAAATTTTCTTAGCTGAATTAGTAAACTTAAATAAAGTAGAATAATGTATTCGAAAAAATGTAAAATTAACTCAATAAAAGCTCTTAACGCTACAAAATATGACAAGGAGCATTTAAATAGCACATCTGAATGTAACTCATAGACTAGTGATGATTTACAGCATTGACAATATGACTTAGAGCATTCGCAAATAAGAAACTTCAAAAGAAAGTTGGCATATGGAGCATTTAATGATGATACGTATGACTTAGTTTTTCGTCTCGGGTTAACTATAATGCAATTAGACATCAAAACAGCATTTCTAAATAGTAAATTAAAATCAGAAATATATATATATTACAACCACAAGGTTATGATGATCTAAGTAATAGAGTATGCAAATTAAATAAAGCACTTTATAGACTACACGAGAGTCCCAAAGTCTGGTATGAATGTCTGGATGGTTTCCTGCATAAATTAAGTTTCAATAAAAGCAATAACGATTATTGTCTATATTGTGATGTGGCGGCTTTGGCTGCTTCGTCGCAGCTCCCCGCGGCCGTCACAAAGCGCGGCGGCGCTGGACGAGCCGCGATAGCATAGAGAAAGGGGAGGGGTCGCGGGAATCTCCGGAGGGTCTTTTATTTTGTTTTGGGGCGATAATTTAAGATCGCGGTGATGAATTTTTGTTGCTACCGTATGTTGTCGGGATTACCGACCGTCCTTGCCGCGGGAGGAGCGAGAGGAGCGGACCATATGCGGGGGCGCGAACTTCCGGAAGAGAGGGTGACCGGATACGGGCCCGGGATGGGAGGCCATCCATTCCGAAAGCCTTGGAGGAGACTTGGCGTATACGCATTTCGGCGCCGAGAACTACCTGCGGGGGAATTGTTGCGATAACGGACTATCCGAAACCCGCGCCAACCGGCTAGTACCGATAGGGCTCTGTGAGGGCAGCGGCTTCCGCGGGAAATCGACAACGTAGCGCGGAAAAATCCGCGAGGCGCGAGAGTGGGGATACGCTCGTGCCAAAAATTTGCGCGGTCCTCGCTCTCTTCCGTGTAGACCGGCGACCAAGGCGGGCGATAGCGAGGGCTAGAACTAGCAAGATAAGAGCGATCGAGCGGAAGTGAGACGAAGCGAGTGAAGACGATACGAGAGAGAGTGCGAGAGAGCGAGGACGACACGAGGGCCTGGACGTATATTCGGTGAGATCCTCCACCCGCATTGCGGAAATATTATTTTGTGAAACCCTCCGCTTCTCGGGAAGACCGGCGTCGGCTCAGACGAGACCCGGCTACGTTGAACGGGCACGCGGGCCCGACAAAGTATTTGGTGTATCCTTGTCGCAAGGCAAGAACTTAACGGTAGAGAGTGGCACCCGACGGGCGTCTGACGGTCGGTGTCCATACCCCGCGGGAAACACCGGTACCGTTCATTTTCGTGGATTAATGTTATAGTTTGCTAGGTTGTAGTGCGTCGCGTCTGCGCGGAGAGCCCTCAGCAGCGGCCGAGGCCGGAAGAAAAATCACGCGATCTCGTTTACGCCAGGCGGTCTTAACGCGTCGATTCTTTTGTGTCGCGGGGTTCCGCGAAAACACGGCGCGAGCGCGGGAGACGCGTGGCCGGCACCAAAACAGTCAGGGCCGACGCGAGAATTGCGGGAGAACAAGATCCAAGGGAGATACTTGTGGCGATCTAATAGTGGTCCAAAACCAAAGCCATAATCTAGGTGATCGCACAAAGATCGAGCCCGTTCACGATTAAGATTATTTTGTTATTTTTTTTGTTATTCGTCATATTTGTCTCGTTCCGTTGAGTATTAATAAACGGACTGAAAATTGTACTCGCCCTGTTCGCGTAAGTATCATTTGGTGCTGTTGTTCCCGTCTGTCCGAAAATTCCGCCCGTGATACCTTGCCCCTCTCCGTTCGGATGAGCTAGCCCCCGCGCGTGACGGCCGTTTGAGTTGCAGTGAATTATTAAAAAGGAAAAGCGTTCGTGAATTGAATCGGCACGGCTGGGCCCGTGCCTGGCGCCCAAAACTATTTTGTTATCGGATTACGCCGTCCCGCGCCGGGATACGGCCGAGGTACCGCGATCCCTCCTCCCTCCCTATCCCTCGTGTCACGACGGTGCACGGATTTTCCCTCCGTGCACGGCCGTCTCTTTTTGTTCGCGACTCTCCTCCGCGAGGAGGAGAGAAAATATCGTGACAATATATATTCAATAAAAATAATCAAAAAATTTATTTGATAGTATTTGTAGATGATTTACTGATTTGTGGAAAAGATATAATTAAAATAAATCAAATAAAAAAAAAAATTATCAATTAAATTTAAGACTAAAGATCTTGAAAAAATAAAAATGTATTTAGACAGTAGAATAAATCATAATTATATTAATGATATAATGACGCTTGACCAAACAGATTATATAGAGTCACTCGCAAAAAAATATAATATTGAAGAAGCAAAACTATATAAGATACCAATGGAAGAGAATTTAAAATTGGAAACAGCACAGTCAGCAGACAATAGTCTAAAATTTAGAAATCTCATAGGAGCACTTTTATATATAAGTACAGGTACCAGAGCAGATATTAGTTTCAGTGGAAACTATTTGAGTAGATTCCAAAATTGTTATAATGATACTCATTACAAATACGCTTTGAAAATTTTAAAATATCTGTATCTAACCAAGAATTTAAAACTAACTTACAAAAAATACACAAATGAAAAGATACTGGACTGTTTTGTGAATACTGATTGGGCTGGGGACACAGTAGATAGGAAATCCACTTCAGGATTTGTAATACGATATGTAGTAACTCTATAGACTGGAAATCCAGAAAACAAGCAAGCGTGACAAAATCGTCAACAGCTGCTGAATACATTGCATTATCAGAAGCGGTTAGTGAAGTAAAAGTAATAATAAATTTACTAAGAGACTTGGGCAAAAACATTGACAAACCAATAAATATATTTGAAGATAACTGGAACAATTACTATTGCTAAATACGGTAACTTGACTAAAAATTCAAAGCATATTGAAGTCCATTCACATTTTATTCATGAAAATTACATGCAAGGTATAATTGATATAGTAAAATTAAACACAGAAAATAATTTAGCAAATGTATTTACCAAATCTCTCGACAGAATTAAGTTTGAAAAATTTCGAAAATTATTAAATATAATATAATTAAGTTAACTGGTATAAATTAAGAAGGGGTGTTAAAATAATAAATATAACCGAAGTAAATTAATATCTTGGAATGATATATGATACCCCAATAGGGTACCCCAATAAACAGTTCTTAAAAGAGTACGTGACTCTAATAGAAGTAGATATTTAGTTACTAAGAATAATGGTAAGAAAAAGACTCAGAGAAAGTTCCTTTATCTGACGGATAGAACAATAGCACAGCTTAGGCCTCAGTCTCTGACAGATCGCGTCCAAATGCAGATGCTCATATGTCCTGTATACAGGGTGTCTCATTTGATGTAAAAAAGTTCTTAGTTGTAAGTTGGGCTTCCGAAAATAAGTAGAAAAGTCCTATACGGTTTTGTAAGTTAGGCGTTAACCGAGAAAATAACATTTAAAGATTTGACGCCTCCCGTGCGAGCAAAAACGCGCCGTTCGAAGCTACCGAGACGTTAGTGGACCTAGAGGTGTGGCTTATCTTACTCTATTCACAAAGAAATGAGTAATCTATGAATCTCTGTAAATAGAGTGGTGGTGTGGCCCATCCCATTCATAGATCACTCATTTCTTTGTAAATAGAGTAAGATAAGCCACACCTCTAGGTCCACTAACGTCTCGGTAGCTTCGAACGGCGCGTTCTTACTCGCACGAAGGGCGTCAAATCTTTACATGTTATTTTCTCGGTTATTAACGCCTAACTTACAAAACCGTATAGGACTTTTCTACTTATTTTCGGAAGCCCAACCTACAACTAAGAACTTTTTTACATCAACTGGGACACCCTGTATAATTTATTAAACGGTTCATAACAATTATAAGTTATTATATTAAGTGCGTTGTATGTTAAAAAGGCTTGAAATAATAAACGATGTAATAAGTGTTAATTCAAGTGTATAATTGTTAATTAATTTACATCAACCCAACCACGTATGTGAATAAATCAAAAGTAACTTTTTATGTAACGTATGCACATTCGATCCACATAGCGAATGAAGTAACAATATGTGTTCGACGTTGCGCGCAACAGTTCGCGTAACCGAACGCTACCTTTTCTCACAATTGCTCGGAAACTTATTACTGAGTAGTTTTTATTTTCTCCATCGCCCCGAGCTACGCCATTTCTACAATTTTTCTATTTCATATTGTGCCGAGGTCCTTATTCTGTCTGTCCAGGAGTGTCAAGGTTTCCTGGGCAGACAGCCCCGGTTTCTCTACGTGCACTATCAGTCGGAGGCGCTTAGGGAGTTCCTCCGCTGGTAGTACACGTAGAGGGCCCGCATTCAGTTTGAAGGCCGGAGCCAAGTTTTTCAGCTAATCGTACTTATTTAAATACACTATATTTATCATTGGTGTTTTCTCTATATATTATAGATAACACATACGGGGAACATACAGGGTATCCCAGATCAGTAGACTGAACCAAAAATGGTAGGTAGAACTAGTCAAAATAAGACGAAAAGTCCTTTACGGTTTTGAAAATTTCTCAATAGTTATTGAGAAAAAAATTAAAATGTATAGCGTAAGAGCGAAAAGAAAGCTGCGGGTGAGTGAGCGCGACAGGCGACGGCGCCATTCCTAGCCATTCGCCTGTCGCGCTCACTCGAATTAAAGCACAAACAAAAAAGTTTTATATTAAAGATGAATTATTGCACACAAAGTTTCACAATGTTGAATATTTAAAGATTCTTTAACTTTTTTTGATGGAAATCTTATTATTAATATTGTTACGCCGAGAACGGGTCGGCGAACGTTTCCGCGTTCGCGTCTCTCACACACTCACACACACTAACTCGCGGCGCCGGAGCTCCGCGAAAGAAAGAGACGATTTATAAAAAGAACGAACAGTTTAATAGAACATGCAGAGATACAGCGACTGCACCGATTCAAGGCACGGGCAGAACTGTCATTTAGTAAATAATCAAACTTCGTTCCCCTGGCAACGGGGAACCGAGACTTCGGAGCGAGCCGGCAGCTTCACGCTGCTCCGTGTACCGGGCGTAACAATATTGAGCGTATTAACCTGATTAAATCGTTCTTATAACGAGAAGTTTTACGCATATAGAATAACAAATAAATTGAAAATTTTTTAGTTGCGGCTCAAAAATAATTCTTACGGAAATAAAGTATTTTCATATGTAGAAATTTTTCACTTTTCTTTATACAACTCGGAAACTATTAAAGATATCAAAACAGTTTTATACAAAAGTTTTATGGCAAAAACCTCTTCGTTTAACTGCAATAATATAATTAGAAAAAAAAAATTTTTTTTGTATTTTTATAAACAATTTTGTTAAAAAATTTTTTTGATCTAATTCTGTTACTGCATTTAAATATAGTTGTTTTTACTATAAAACTTGTGTATAAAACTTTTTTTTATATCTTAAATAGTTTTCGAGTTATATCAAAAAAAGCAAGTAACCCTTCTATTTGTAAGGGGTGATTTCATCCCTTTAAAGTGAAATTTAGCACAAACAAAAAATAGTTTTGTGTTACAGATAAACTACTCTACATGCGCACAAAGTATCATATTTTTTTCAATTTTTGGGTTGCCTAACCTTTCTTGTAAGTGTGATTTGTAAAAAGAAATCAAATTTTGAGTTAAATTAAAATATTAATTAAACGTTTACAGATACTTACTGTTACTATGAGGAATCCAATGCAACATATGATCATCGTATTTGAAAAAAATTGCATTAATGCAATATGAGAAAAAAGATTCTCAATGCTTTCCGAGAAAGCAATAATTTTATGATGCTTGTTGACCAACGGTTGTACAATAGTAATGGATATATCATGTTTATTATTTTTGAGACAAATCTTTTTTATTTCCTGTTGCACAAGATCTATTTGTCCCCCAATGTGTAGCATCTACATATAATTTAAGAAATAAATATTAATTACTTATATACTTACAAAATATAAGTACTTTAAATAGGCAAATAAATATTTTGTAAAAAATAAATTTAAATTTGATAAATATGTTTTATTACCAATTGTTTACGCGACAATCGGAACGTTGCCGGGACAAGCTCTGACTAGAGCGTCAAAGCACGGATAATCATAGAACGAGTGAGGGAGTTGTGAAGATAAATAAGACAAATGCAAGAACACCTTTATTATAATGTCAATTCGTAAACAAATGTAGTTGCATTAAATCAATTGTCTGATTTCGTCAAAAATAATGCTCTGCACGGATAGAAATATTGTACTTAAACGTATGCAAGTCAGAGAAAGAATGTACGAGCAACAACGGATGTCAACTCGAGACCGCACTGTTTCGCGTGAGTCAGAGCGAAAGCGCTCGAGTAAGCACGAGAAGCAAACAGAACGTACAGTTCCTGGCTGAGATAACGTTCTTTCTGAGGTGACGGAGGCTAGTTTGCGTGAGCTAGCGTAGTGTGTCAAGTTGCACAACGAAGCGCGTACGTGTGCCACGGAGCGCCGAGAAAACCGAGAAGACAGGGGAAAAAGTGGTGGAAGAGTATTAGCAACACGCGTTCGCAAGTCAGAGGCGTACTATAATTCTCTCACTTGTACGCGTTTGTTCAAACGGGCAAGCATGAAATGGAAATAGATCCAGTTCGAACGCTATTAGAAGTTTACTATAATTATCTCACTCGTACGCGTTCGTCCTCTCGGTCATTCCGGCACTCCGTGGCACACGTACGCGCTTCGTTGTGCAGCTTGACACACATTAACTAGCTCACGCACGATAGCCGCCATCATCGCAGAACGAACGCTATCTCAGCTGGTCAGTGTACTTAGTGTACATGCAAGAATCTGAGTGAAACCGCACATTATACATTAGAAAATCTTTGTTCGCTATTTCCGACTCTTGAGAGTAGAACACAGAGGAAAAAAACTCGGAGACGCGGACGGTGAGCACATTGCAGTAGATGAGTATAGGCCGGTTCTAAGCCAGATCCTCTCAGAAGGTGAGGTAAGCGGGGAAAAACGATGACGCGAAGGAAGCACATGACGCGGAGAAGAGAGGAAAAATTGAAACAAGCAAACTAGCTCATGCATGCTATCTGCCGTCGCCGCAGAACGAACCCTATTTCAGCCGGTCGGTGTATGGACCAAGCGATCGTGTATAATGTGATAGTATGCCGCGGTATTCATTAATACGTTGTACTTGCTTTTAAACTTTAATTTAACGTCCACGGTAGCGGTTTTAACTGACGCGTTTTAACGAGAGCAATCGAAGATAACGGCCATTATACATGAACAATGTGACGGTGAGACTCAATTTGAGGTATTCTTAACTATAATACTTCTTACAGAATCGTGCATACATGTTGTAAAAAATCGTGCATTTACATCCGTCAAAATCGCTATTTATATAATCGTATGGGTAGCACTTGGAGTTCAGAAAGAGCTTCACATTAGTGAATTTGCAATCATAAAAATGACTAATGTCCTTGGACATCGTGTTCCTACGACCCGTTTACAAAACGAATACAACATATCGCGGCTTTTCGAGTTACGGGCGGTCTTGATGACCTACGGCTGTTTGGTCGTAAGTTGCAGTAGTGAAAATTCATACAAATCCCACAAGCGAAAACCCATACTGACGAATCGACCGCTCTCCAGAGTGAGTAACATCGCCAATTTATTTAGCTTGTTTGGTAATACATGAGGCATTCACTACTGTATCTTAAATAAGTTATGCATAGGTTCGATCGCGTAACTTTCTACTAAGTAATTGTTGACGTTGCGCTTCCGTATGAGAATCAATTCGTGATGAGTGTTGATTACGACGCGCCTGTAATCCTTGCAAAATTTTAGCAACATGTGGAACAATACACAGAAATTGAAGTAACCGTCTGCATTGATCGAGGGAGTGACCCATCCCGCATTTTGTACAGTCACGCTCTTGTTGGATAGAACGCTCACGTAATTTGTCAGAGTAGTGATTATTTAAAACAAAACAAGAACTTGAAAAGAAGTTGCTATAAACATAAGTCGAACAATGCGTTGTTTTTGAGTTATCATTATTTTTATATCAAAATTGGAAATTGCTTTAGCTTCGAATTTTTCGTCAAAATTGAAAGATAAAATAATTTTTATGTGTTTCAAAACATAACTAAAATTAAATAAAAGTTGCAGGCTGTTTTTGTATTACCTAGAATGCTCCGCATGGAGATACAGTTTGTGGGACGAGCAAAAAAATCAAAACAAAGCTTGTATAATAACTTGCAAATTTAAAAAAACGCTTAGATATTTATTATTCGATTAGCAACGTGAGTACATGTGGCGGATCCCTCCGACGTCGCACGTCGGATGACGCCACCTCACACATTACCGGCCGTCCGGAGGAGGAAGCAAATTTTAATCCCGCGACCTTTCTTTTAATTTTATTCACTCTATGAACGGACTTTGTCTCGGGATTTCCCCGGCTAATCTTCCGGGACTCTCCCGATTTACTTTCTCTGAACAATAGCTCTGGAGGCTCGTTGCGTCAGTCGAGCCCTCAGAGTCCCTCCGAGTTTCAGAGCGAGCACATCGCTGAGCTGTCGTCTTCCACGACACTTTGTATTTTATACTTTATTCTTTCAACCGCGTTCCAGTTTGTGCATCGAGTGCATACGTGCGAATCACTCCGCGTGCTCAAGCCTGGCCAGGCCTTTTGCGAATCACAAATTGCGAACTGCGAACCACGAATTGCGAACCGCAAGCTGCGAACTGCGAGTTCCTTGCGTCTGCTGCCGACAGCATTCCTCCGCCGTTGCGGAATACAGATAAGTGAAACGCGGTCTATACCGACCCGCTTTTATTTCCTCAAATGAGAGGATCGCTTCTTTTTATAATTTGTACTCTACTTTTTATTGTGTTTATTATCGCTTGTTATTTTCTTTATTTGTTTGTTAAATATATCTGATTTTTGTTTGTGAATTTGTCAAGTGTCTGCCTTTCTGTCTTAAATTGTGACCCCCTATTCTGCGCGACTTGTAGCGCTGCTGGACACCGTCAACGTCCACATACATTGTATTTTTGAGTGTGGCGGCCGGTACGCCAACCGAAATACCAACGTGCCACAAACACAGCAACTCGCTAGACGCGCGAGCACACCGGCAAGCGCGAGACAAGTTCGGGATTCCCGCGAGCGAAAAGACCCGGCAACTGCCAACCGCAGCCGCCAGGTGGTTCCGCGCGAGAATAGCCACGCGATAGTCAGAAGCGGTAAAGACCCGTATATAAGGCGGGCTTTGCAAGCTCGAGTTTCGCTTCAATTCTCAATCGAAAAGATTATTTTGTGTAAATCGACAAGATGTTCTCAGAAAAGGAACTAATTGGTAAATTGTGAGAGAGTACATTTACATATATGTACAGTATTTGTCTTTAAGTTTGTCTTGTGCGCCGTAATGGCGCTTTACAAAAATGCCGCTTGATCTAATCAAGACGGCGTTCGCGATAACTTATGTGGGGCGCTGTTAATGTGACCTTTATTGGCCCCTACTTCTCGTCGCCAGGAAGCAACCTAGGTTCTTTTTCGCTGAACTCCGTCTGCGTCTCTGCGTTGACTAATGATGGCGAAAGTTCAGTTTGTGTCGCTGTAGTAACGGCGAAAGTTCTCGGCGTACGATTTTCTGTTGTAAGCAAGAAGTCTATCGGGTAAAGGACCTAGTCAGCGAGAGTTATTCCTGCGTCCAAAGGCTTAGCTTTGATGAGCGATACCAGTGATGCGGTCGGCGGGAATGTCTGGGGCTCAGAATCGTCGGCTTCGCTGTTGTCTTTGCTATTAACTTCGCTGTCGGCTTCGCTGCCGGCTGCTCTGTTGTAGCATGCTCCGGCTGCGTTGAGATCAAAGCTGGCGGTGCAGGCAGCGGTGCTAGTGGCAACAACAAGTCGGTAGTACTGTCCGGAGAGCCGAAGACGAAGGTCGGCGATATGGGTACTCTTTTCTTCCGGCTTCTCCTTGTCTTCTTCCTAGGCTGCTTGATAATCTTCTCGTGTGAAGAGAATAGCGCTTCCATAAAAGAAGGCACGATTATTCAAAAACACCTTGAGTGCTACCTTAACTGGTGCACACCTTGGCGGGTTTAATCGTGCTGACCCATTGTGGAGCACTGCCTTATATCCAGAGAACAAAGTTATTTTGCCTGTGGATTACACCTACGCCCTTGTGGCCACCTGGCGGTGGCGCCGCGAAGCGCCCTGCGCCGGGTTGCCGTTCTGCAGGTGCCATTGCGTGGGCGGTGTGCGTGAGCGGTCGCCACATTTTGTAAGCCAGCTAGTGCTCCTAATCGAGACGTACAGCCAACTGCCACAAAAGATAGTGCTGTATCTCTAAGCACATCTTCTAGTAAATGCCGCTACCAATCACGCAGACGTCTAAGTACCCGGAAGAAGGCACACCAACGAGAAAGCAGACTCGGAGAGGACGACGCAGAAGCCGGCATTGACACCGGAACTGGTACCGGCGAGCCCGCCAACTTCACCCAGCAGAGCTTTGTCGCCACCAATTGAGGCTGCTCGGAAACCGAGCATTCAAGACGTCACTATCGTCCCGCCGCAACAGCCATTAGTCGGAATCCTTCGGCCGACGAAACCCATGAAGCCGCCAAGGCACGCGCACTTCCAATTGCTAAAGTGGAAATCCACTCTAGCAAATTTTACGCCTCTGAGTTTCACTCGGCTGCCATGCATTTTTCTCGCTCCTGAGGATACAAGGATTTGGCGGTATACCAGCCCCAGATGGCGAGACGCTCCACCAGGAATACTCTCGTCTGTGTTGCCTACACCACCGGCGCGGACAGAACAAGAGATATAAATTGGACCGAGCACAACGGAAAGAGCTATCCAGCACGCTCCAACGCTAACAGAAAGCGGCACGCAAGTCGACCCATGGGCGACCACCAGCTCATCGGAAGCCGAGCCATCCGTCCTGTCGGGGGACGATAAGTGGAGACTAATCCTGGTCACGATAACGGCCCCACACATCTCTTATCTCGAGCGGCGCCAAATGTAACCTGCACCGTCTTGTCGGTATTTTTGTAAAAGCGCTAGTGGGCGTGATTTAAACAACACCTAAACATAATTGTAAATAGACTGTATATACAAGGTGACAAATGACTAGAAATGGCGCTGTCGTTTGTCGCGCTCATTCACGCACAGCTTTCTTATCGCTTTTACGCCTGTATATTTTATATATTTTTATCATTTTCTCAAAAATTATGGAGAATTTTTCAAAATGGTAAAGGACTTTTTGTCTTGCTTCGATTAATTCTATCTATCATTTACAGTAAAGTCCACTGATCAAAAACACCCTGTATATATTTTTTTAATTATTTGTCAAAGTATATATTGATATAACACAATTATTATAATTATGTAACACGGTAATTTCGTTGGGGCGAAGCTCGTCGGGATCCGGGGTATGAGTTGAAAAACCGAGACGTGATTAAAATTAATAAAGTAATTTATTATAAAGAAAACAATAGAAATCAGAGAAAATATTACAAAAGGATATAAATCAAAGAAATATTACAAAAGATGAATAATATAAATCTACGAGAATAATTGGTAAAGAGGTGGTCTTTGCGGAAAGCCCGCTTTCTTACAAATCTTATGCGATATATACAGGTTGGGCCGATCAGGCCGCGTCGTTGTATCGATTTATAGAACGTAATATACAGGCTAGGCCGTCCAGACCGAAACGATCGTAACAGATCCTTACGCATTCGCGGGACTCGGGCGCTATGTAACGGTAAGGTCGCCTAGGCCGCGTCGAACGTACAGAGTTCCACGGTTGCGAGTTTTTGGTGCAGTGAGTACACGTCTTGCCGTCTAGACTATGTCGAACGTACAGAAGTGCGCGGTCGCTTGTTTCCAGCGCGGTGTACAGGTCGGGCCGTTCAGGCCGTGTCGGACGTACAGATTCCCTCAGTCGCGAGTCGTCGGCGCGGTGTGTACAGGCTTTGCCGTCTAGGCCGTGTCGGACATACAGATTCCCTCAGTCGCGAGTCGTCGGCGCGGTGTGTACAGGTTTTGCGGTCTAGGTCGTGTTTGACGTACAGATTTGCGCGGTCGCGAATCTTCGGCGCGGTGTGTAAAACCGTCCACGATATGCGGAGCTGGGGAAACCCGGCCGAGAAAAGGCTCGGGAGCGCCCGAGTCCTGGAGGTAGCGGTTTTGAAGGCCGGGTAAACCCGGTCGAGGAAAGGCTCGGGCGCGCCCGAGTCTCGGTGATGAAGACGTCAGAGGCCGGGAAAGCCCGGTCAAAGGAAGGCGCGGGAGCGCCTGAGTCCTGGAGGTAGCAGTTTCGATCCCGGGTGAGCCCGGTCGAGGGAAGGCTCGGAATATTCCAAGTTCTGGTGGAACGGTTGCTGGAGTGCTCTCCAGCGAGAAACAAGGTACTTAGCTCGCGCTCGAGGCGGCTTATATACCCGAGGGCTCGGGATTGGGGAACCCCTTCCCGAGCGGACTGTAGCGGCGCGCGGCACGGGCGGCTGGTCGGCTCGTGTTAATTCGAAAAAATGGTCGGTTCCGCGCAAAACTTTGTAGACGATCGGTGGTGGTCCCGGCGCGGGGTCTGGAATTTTATTGTTCGTGGCCTTCGGCCACAATTGTTAATTATTATAAAATTAGAGTCGTGTTTACAAATATCTTAATAAATTGATTAATCAATGATGTATTAAGTCTATATATGTCTATATGGCTTAATATTTTTTTTTTTTGTTTATTCGTTTCACTTTAGTAACATGATACTGTGCTTGCAATAATAAATCTTGACACTTCTGGGCTTTACTTTTAACCAACTGAGATAAACCTGCAACAAACATAAATTTTATATATATTATATTAAGCGTACAGATTGGGATGGAAAAAGAAGAAGCTGACACAATGGTTACATTTAGTAGAAAAAGTTGGTTTGTAACTGTTGTAAAAATGAAAAATGTGATTGGCATATACTTCTAGATTCTACAAAATTAAAAGAATATGCCAAAACCATCATTTATTTAACAACTGCAAAATAGCGTTTCTACTAAACGTAATCTATGTTCTCTCTATATTAAATAAAACTTACCAATTAAATCGTTTCGTCCAACTGCTTCTAACCACACTTCTGCTTTTCTCATACCCTGAAAAAGCCTATGGCGTGGTATAACTTTTCCCGCCGTGTACTTTGGCACACATCATCGTTGCACCATTTTTAATACCTAAAATGTAATTTCAAGTTTGTAGTGGGACCAGAGAGCTGAACTTTCGATCGCGGCCGGCCACGCGTACAGATGCAGAGGCTCGTCCGTGTGACGCCAGCGCTTAGACTGCCGTCGGATAAAGGAAAAGGCCATAGCTATACACTATCTCTCCTACTCTTTCACGGCGTCGTCGGTAACTCGGTAGTTTCGGTATCGCGCAAGCATGATGGTAACCACTCGAATGCGAACGGCTGCTCTTATTTACCAAGTACTATAAAACTTACCATGTTACCATCATTACCATGTAAAATAAAAATTGAAAATAAATAAATTGTTATTCATAAAGAATCCTTCTTTTTTTAAACTAAATCATTTTTATCTCATAAGTTAGCAGTACGAAATAAGCAGAGTTAATTTTTATAAATTCGTAGCTAATTTGTTGTTAAAAAGTAATTAGCAAAGAAAAAGTTTGTTACTCTCTGCTTTTATTATTATACATTTTTTTAATAATGTTCAAGTAAAAGAAGATGAAGTTGGTCGCAAAGGAATTTAATCGAGATAACGCTTTGTTGCTTATTTATCGCTAAATATTTGCCAAAGGAAAATATTAAATTGCTATTTTCTTTTCTTAGTTAACAAATTGATATCTTCTACGTAAACGCTCGTTATTAGGTAACGGTTGTTCCTATCAATTCGGGGTTTCAGATATTTTGTTTAAAAACTGAAAAGAAGTCATTTCAATTGTTTAAACAATTTTTTTACAAAAAAAGTAATTCATCGAATTCGGTCGCCGGACGATGTTGCGAGTGACATAGTATACTTTTTTTCAATATTGTAAGGGAATATTGGCCTCTGAGCGTCGGATGGACAGTTCCGGGTCGACAGATTTGGGAATGATCAGAAATTGAAATGTCTAACACCAAAGAAAGTCCTTTCACCTTTTCTCTTTATACCATGCTCACTATACAACAACTGCTAGCCAACTACTAAGTCTCGTTCACTCGCACGGCAACGCCGCTGCCGTGTATTACTGCGCGAGTCTTGATGCTTCTCATTGGTCGCTAGTCGCATACATAGGTTTGTCTTACACATACATAGGTTTGTCTTACAGATTTCGGCCCTTCCTGACAAGTAATCCGTCCTCGGATTTATTTAACATGAATCGTTTTCATCTGACTTAATATAATTATCTCTTTCCTTGTTCAAAATCCACGGACGCATGTTGGCGGGTTCCCACACGCCTTGGTAAGGTTTCTGCGTAACTTGAAAACCTTCTACATCTGCCACTATATAGCGGTTGTTTCTTAGTTCTTTAACTATTCGGTAAGGTCCCCTAAATTGTGGGACTAGCTTATGCGACGTGTCAGGCGTACTCTCATAATTTCGTACTCCGACGTAGTCTCCAACGTTGTACTTATGCGCTTCTTTCCTTTTCCGGTTTACATAATCCTTATTATACATCTGCGCCTTATCTATTATGTGTTTCGCTTTTTCTCTAATTATCTCTAAATTACGCGTATCGTTTTTTACATTTTCTTCAACGTATTCTTGTATCTCGTCCGGTGTTTTAGATCGTTGACTCACTCCGAATAATAATCGACTTGGGGTATCCCCAATGGACTTATGAACTACATTATTTAATACATATTCGATTTCCGGCAACATTCTATACCATGTTTTACGATCCTTACTATCAACCATTTTAGCTAACATTGGTTTTAACACTCTGTTGACGCGTTCGGCTTGCCCATTCGCCTGAGATGATCCTGTAGCTATTTTAATATGCTTTATGTCGTTTTCCAACATAAAACTCTAGAATTCTTTTGAAGTAAAACATGTACCTCTGTCCGAAATTATCGTTTTAGGGCTACTATAGTTGCGAAAATACTGTTCTAACATATATATAGCTTCTTTACTTGACGTCGTTTTTGTTGCGAATAGCTTTACAAACTTAGTAAATGAATCTACGACTAATAACACATATCTTTTTATCGAATGCTTCACAACAGGCCCGAAATGATCAATATGTACTGTCTCAAATGGTAAATCTTTTTTCGGCATTACCTGTAACAAGCCCTCTCTTTTTCCTACTTTCGGTGAAAATGCAATGCACTTTAAACAGTTTGCAACATGCATATCAATTTTACTCTTTAGTTTCGGAAACCAATAGCTTTTTAGAATCACCTCGTACATTTTATTTGCTCCTATATGTCCTAACTCGTTATAATACTTGTATAAAATGTGATTTTCCATATGATTTGGCACTAAAAATAATAATTTTCCATCCTTTTTTCGATAGATTATGCCATTTTACATCTTGTAGTCTTTATCTTCTCCCTTCTCGAGTTTAGATTGCAATTCTTTAATGTTAACATCTTGACCTTGACTCACAGCTAAATTAAATTCCAAAGTATTATCCTCTACGACTAATATAGAACTATATCGGCTCAAGCAGTCTACATGACTTATTTTAGTACCGTCTCTATGTTCTACCGTGTAGTCAAATTCCTGAAGTTCCAGTGCCCATCTCGAAATTTTTGGATTTATATCCTTTTTATCTAAAGTCTGTGTTAAAGATTTGCAATCTGTAATTATTTTAAAATTAACGCCACACAAGTATATCCTAAATCGCCTAAGAGCGTATATTATCGCTAACGTTTCCAGCTCAAAGCTGTGGTATCTGCTTTCAGTATCAGTTGTTCTCTTTGAGTAGTAGAAGACCGGATGCAATTTCAAATCTTTTTTTCTCTGCATAAGTATTGTCCCGAACCCGTGAGTACTTGCATCACAATGTAATTCCGTTTCATCTTTAGGGCTATATAAAGATAAAATAGGCACTGATACTAATTTACTTTTCAATGCTTCGAACGATTCTAATTCTTTAGCTCTAAATTGGAATTGTACATCCTTTTTTAATAAGTCATATAGCGGCTTAGCTATCAACGAAAACTTTTCAATGAATTTGCGGAAATAAGAACATAACCCTATGAACGCCCGTATTTCTTTAATGTTTCTCGGTATTGGGAAATTGCAAACAGCCTTCACTCCTTCTGTCGTAGAACTCACACCATTTTTAGACACGATATATCCTAGATAATTTACTTTTGTGTACAGAAATTTACATTTATCAATTCTTAATTCTAACAGATTACAAATTAATAATTTGAAAACTTTTCTTAACACTTGCAGGTGATATTCAATGGTTGTGGTCGCGACCATAAAGTCATCCATATAAGTCACTATGTCACCTGAGTCTATTAAGTCACGCAATACCTCATTTACAAATTTTTGGAATCGCATAGGCGCAGTCTTTAGTCCAAACGGCATTTTAAGATATTCGTATTGCCCTAATGGCGTTACGAATGAGGTATACTTAACCGAGTCTGTCACTATTTTTACATGATGAAAGCCATCTTTTAGGTCTAATAAAGTAAAATACTTTTTATCATACAATACGTCTAACTGGTCTTTTACCAATGGAAGAGGATAATGATCTCGCACTAGATATTTATTTAGTACACGATAGTCTATACATAGTCTATATTCGCCCGTTTTCTTTTTGACCAGCACTACTGGTGATGAGTATTCCGACTCACTTGGTTGTATTACCTTGCTGTCAATTAATTTTTTTAACAATCCGCGTAGTACGTCCTTTTCAGCATAAGACAACCTTCTCGGCGTCACAGAGAACGGTCGATGCTCTTTAAGAGTCATTTTAAGCTCAGCATTTACAAGCGGAACCTCTGGTTTACTCGCATTCACATATTCTTTAATAAATATTTTGCGTACTTCCTTTTGAACTGCTGAAGACAATTCCGGATTAATATCTAGCGCATCCAGTATGAGATCATTTTCCTCTTTGACATTTATGCTGAGAATTTCTTGAATGCATTCTTCCATTCGCTCGCAATCATTCTTCTTCAACTTATATCCTAATTTCTGGATCGCATCTCTGCCTAAAATAACGGGTGCCTTCATAGTCTCGTCTGGCACAACTAATAGCGTACAGCACTCTTTCGCATCGTCCAAAGTTACATTAGCCTTAATCGTACCTAGAACTCTTAAAGGAGAATTATTAATACCACATAAATTCGCTCTTACGCTTTGCATATCTTTTAACATAACCGGAGGTATAAATTTTACTTTAATTAAACTTACGGCGCTTCCTGTATCTAATAAAGAATGTAGATTCAAGCTTACATTATCGGATCCGTCGGTCAAATCATATCCTACATTACAATAAAAGTCGTCGCTATTCTTTCGCAATGTCTCTATAGCCAGTACCTGTTCCTTTTCTTCTTTGTCCTGCGCTGACGTGCTCTTACAAAATTTGGCAATGTGTCCTAGTGTATTACATTTAAAACAAGTGACTTGTTCTTTCCTAGTTGAGTCCTTCTTTTGTTGATCGTCTCTCTTCTTGTGACACTTCCTGGCCAGATGTCCTTTATTGTTGCAGTTATAGCATTTATAATTTCCCTTCGTCTTGTTTTCGTTACGTTCTTCGTCGTCGCTGTCTATCCTTTTTGATCTACTAGTTTTAATATTAGCACCATCGACCTTTTTCTTTCCAATGTTTCCGTGGCTGACCTTCGCTCTCAACGTTACTTTTTCAAAAGCTTCCAACAGACTCGTTGTTGTGTTAATTTTCTGAATGCGTGCTTGATCTCTCAAAGATGAATCAGGTATTCCTTCAATGATATATTCCAACGTTTCTTCTTCATCTACTGGAATTTGATTAGCCAGTATAACTTTGTCATGGAGATATGCGCTAAATGATTCGTCTATCTCCCACTTGCGTTTCTCGAATTCCTTTCTTAACAAAAATTTACTGAGTTTGTGGCAAAACATGTTCTTCATTTCGTCAAGCAGTTGTACCGTCGTCATTTCAAGAAACTCAGCTTTTGAATGGAACCAGCTCAGAGCTTTCCCTTTTAGTCGTATGCCTATTAATACTCTGGTTGTATTATCGTCCAAACCATAGGTTTCTTTGAGCAGTCTAAGCTGTCGTTCCCACTTCTCAAAATCTTTATTTTCTCCTGTGAATTGAGGTAATAACTCGGCAATTGAATTAATATTTACTTTAGTAGGCCTGTCAAGATCTGCTCTGTCTAACCTCGCTCGATGTGACACTGAATCTCGTTGGTTAATATTTCTCAACATTTCTAATTTGCGACGAACAATCTCCAGCTCACGTTCCATTAGCTGTCTTTCTAGTTCTCGTAACTCTAACTCTCGTTCCATATTATTCACACCGGTGATCTCTCTTGCACGGTTTGTTCGCGTATTTCTGACTTTGTCTTCGTTAGATGCATCATGTGTACTTCCTGCACCTTCGTCTTGTCCTTCCTGCACACTTCCTTCGTCCAGAACTTCCTTCACGTTTTTAATCCAGTCATTCTCGGGATCTGCTGCCTTAAGCCTTTGAATAAGTTCGGCTTTTGTTCCTGCAGCGGACTCACCCATTCCCCGTAGCACCTCTCTGAGTGTCGCTGCTGTGAAATTCTGTGGACTAATCATGGTTGCCTTTCTCGTGTCACGTGATCAAATAGACCAATCACAAATTTCTTCTTCGATTGCACGGACCAATAACGTATTTCTTTCTTGACTGCGCGAACCAATCGCGTATATCTTCTTCGGCTGTATAAGCCAATCGCGTGTATCTTCTCCAGTCGCGCCTGCGTACTGCGTCACTTTATGTGCTTGCCCGGGCTTCCTGGCACACAGCCTACTCGAGCACCTGGTTCTCGGCACACAGCCCGCTCGCACAACCGATTTCTTGCACCCACGTGTCTCTAGCTCACAATCGCGTATACGAATTGCGTACCCTTCTTGTGCCGACTTGCCACGCAAACTACACTTGTCTGTCCTTTTGCTAGCTTGCAACTGCTCGTAATGGCGTCGAACCACGACCGTTTTACTTTTGTTCTATTTTTCCTTAGATACGCACGCCTCTCACGACTAACTTCGCGATACACAGCAACCAAATTCTTCTTTGAATGAGTACACTTTTCTCATCTGCACGTCTCGTCTAAATTCCCTTGGCCTCGTGTAAGCTTTCTGGCCCTTCTGAATCCACCTTCCGTATCCACCGCCCGAATTCACCTTCCGAATCCCACTTCTGATAAACTGTAAGGGAATATTGGCCTCTGAGCGTCGGGTGGACAGTTCCGGGTCGATAGATTTGGGAATGATCAAAAATTGAAATGTCTAACACCAAAGAAAGTCCTTTCACCTTTTCTCTTTATACCATGCTCACTATACAACAACTGCTAGCCAACTACTAAGTCTCGTTCACTCGCACGGCAACGCCGCTGCCGTGTATTACTGCGCGAGTCTTGATGCTCCTCATTGGTCGCTAGTCGCATACATAGGTTTGTTTTACACATACATAGGTTTGTCTTACAATATTAACATTTTTGCTAGTTATCAAATGGATATCTCCGAGATCGCGTGTCCGATTTTTATAATTTTTTTTTAACAACGTTACAGCATTGTCCGACGATCGAATCCGATGAGTGACTTTTTTGCAAAAAATTATTTAAACAGTTTAAACATTTTCACGATGTAAAATTGCAATACTCAAATTCGGCGATGCATTATATGAAACCGAAAATAAAAGTAATTTGTTGATTCGCAAAGCTTGCTATAATTTCCCTGTTATTAGTCAAAATCCTAGACCTAGTACGCGTGTAAAATGCCGCAAAAACGAGGATTATCAATTCGCGGCGTGCAACGTTGTCTGCTCAACGAATTCGCTGCTATCCACCGTTGCCGTTTCGCTTAGCCGAGTAATGCCTAGCCGATACTTTGTTTTTTCAATCTGTTCGCCGCCCGCCGCTGATTACTTGTTGCCTATGTTGATCAATTTAAAACTGACTGAGCCTTTTTCTATTAAATAATACTTGCGTTCGCTGGTCGTAAATGTGCTACAACTTTTTACTTTTTAATTGTTATACATTTTTCAAAATGTTGCATAACATTTCTTGTTAATTTAATGTAATCCAACTTCAGATTTTGACGTAAAAACTACAGTACTTTCGTCAAATATGAATAAGTGGAAATTTTATAAAGGTTGAGCGAGAGATGTTTAATAAATTAAATCGATTACAGCGCTATGCAGATTTTAATTTTTTATTTGCACCTCATCATCAATTTTCTATTTGGTAGTTACAATTCCGAAAGTTTATCCAACCGATTAGATTTACTCGTGTGTTAGTAAAACCAGGCCTTATTAATAAAAAAAAATTTCCAATTTTTATTATTTGTCGACATATTTTTAATTTACAGAATTGTTAGAACGGGTAGAACATGAAAGTATATTGCATCAATTTTTGCGCGCCTTTTGAAACTATATTTCGTATGTGTTTACAATTTTTATGGGTTAGCTGATGGACGTAATAATACAGTTCTTTGATACAATAATAATACAGTTTATTGATACGTGGTAATAAAGTTCTTTGATACAATGAAAACTTTAAAAGTCGCTGCGTTTTGTAAAGCGCTTATTCACTCACTCGTTCATTCTTTCTCACTCTTTTTCATTGCGCTGTGCGGCGGCCGTCGTCGAGTCTGTCGACGACGTCGCGGCCGCGGTCATTTAGTGACGTCAATAAATTTTAACGACGTGAACGCCAATAGTAGAGAAGAGAACATACGTACGACTGACCATTGGTTCATTTTGGTCTAAATTTTTTCAAACTATCCAATGGCTATTCGTTATACGTTTTGAAACTATGCAATAGCCAGCCCACGTCGCGAATTTCGCGCTTTTGCTTGGAATTTAGGAAATTGAAACGGGTTCTTTGGTCAGTCGTGCACCGTCGAAGACGCGAATAAGTACTGTGTTGATATCATAGTATCTTATTTTTCGCCGTAATTTAGAATTTAGATGTTTAGTCGAGATTCTTTGGGCGCGTGTTTTTGCAAATGTGAGTGTACGATTAGTAGATAGTAGATTTACAAGTGTTTTGTGGGGTGTACAGCGAATTAAGAACACAGTTGTAATTAATATACCTCGCTGCGCCTATACTTGGCGCGAGGCACTACCGTGCCTTTTGATAACGCTGCTGGCTTAGTATAAATTATAAGCTAGAATTTAATGGTGCAATAGTGATAAACAGTAATAAGGTATATTTTAGAATTATTTATATTTTTACATTTTTTGTTGAAATTATATTTTTTTATTAAAATGGAAGCATCTAAAGCATGTGATGACGCGAAAAAGAAAATGAAATCAGTTTTTTCGGACAGTTGGCTTTTTGACGATCGATTTAAATCTTGGATAGGTAGAGTTCCTGATAATAATAGTCTTTGTCATTGTTTTATATGTAATAAAAATTTTTCGTGTTATTTGTCACATGTTTCTAGGCATATGGAATCTGCATGCCATAAAAATAATATAATAAAGAATACATCAAGTAGTTCCGGTATTTCAATAGAAGATACTAATAAAAAATCTGTATACAATATAAATTTTCGAAAACAATGGCTTGATATTGCAAAATTTAAGCCTTGGTTGCATGAAGTACTTGACGATAAAAATTCATATTTTTGTACTATTTGTAAGAAATCGTTTAAATATGTAACTAAAAGAAATATTTATCGGCATGCAGAATCCAAAACGCACATTGATAATTTAAAAGAGTATGAAGAAACAAACACAGAGTTATGCACAAAACATAATGAAACATTTTTATCTTTCGATGATCAAAAAAAAATAGCGGAAATTCGATATGCCACGTTAATTGCTAACAAAAATATTTCATTTGACACTGCTGAAATAATTCTGAATTATTTTCAAGATGTAGGGAAAGATCCCGATGTCTTGAAAAGTATGAAGTTAAGCGCGGCAAAATGTTCGAATATAATTTCTAACGTTTTAGCTCCAGTCGAGACAAATCGCGTAGTAGAAACGTTACAAAATACGAAATTTACAATTTTTATAGATGAAACGTCAGATATTACAAATGAAAAATGGATGACGTTTCACGTTCGATACGTTGATCCAGAAACATTAAATATTCATTCACAATTGGTAAAATTAATAAATTTAGATGCAAAAGATTGCAGTGCAAAGAAATTATTTAATGCTTTTAAAACAGAAATGTGGAAATTAAAAATTCCATTTCAAAACATTGTTGCTTTATCATGCGATAATGTAGCAATAAAAGGGAAAAATTTATCATTTAAAACACAGTTTGAAAAAATAAATTCAAAAGTATTAACTCTTTCATGTCCACGTCATTCTATTGCGTTAGTTGCAAATGCTGCATGTGATAAAATACCTCATGTTTACGAAGATTTTATTTTAAAAATTGGATATTATGTTAATAGTAGTCCTAAGCGCTCAGCAATTTTTCGTGAATTTTGCAATTGCTTTCAAGAAACAAACCACAAACTATTAAGATTATGTGAAACGCAAAGGCTTTCTCGTCATATGTGCATTGAAAGAATTTTAGAGTCTTGGGATACTATAAAACATTTCTTGACTGACATGATTGTGAATGAGAAATCGAGTGTAGCTGAAAATTTAAAATGTACTATGCAAAGTATAGACTTAAAGGCATATTTCTTATTTTTAAAATATTTTTTACAATTTTTTAATAAGTTTAATATATTTTTTCAAGCAGTTGAAACAAGAATACATCTCTTGCATCCAAAATTAATGCATCTTTTGATTCAACTGTGTGAAATTTTTTTAAAACAAGAGGTATTAAAAAATGTACTTAATGTTACATTTGCTTTAAATGAAAATCAAAAACCTCTTGAAAATATTACTTTAGGATCAGATTGTGAAGAATATCTAGATGATTTATCTAATAACGGACACGCGGATGAAGCAAATATTATAAGAAAAAATTGTTTAGAATTTTATGTTACTGCAGCGGAACAAATTTGTAAAAAATTACCAATAAATAATAAATTTTTATGTAAATTAAAAGTCTTCCAACATGCAGCGTTATTTGATGCACACAGAGACTTACGTTTAATGACGTTTCTTTTGTTGCTGAAACCATCGGTGATTTTGACAAGAACGGTTTGAAAAATGAATGGTCTAAAATACATTTAGATTTTATAGATGCAGAGAAACAGCATCTCGCAACATTAAACTTTGATAATATGTGGAAAGAAATTTTTAAAAGTAAAAATAACATACAGAGATATAAAAATTTAAAATTACTTATTAATACAGTTAGAACATTTCCAAATTCTAATGCCGATTCTGAAAGAGTATTTTCATTTTTAACAGATATAAAAACGAAAAAACGTAATCAACTTTCTTTGGCTAGTGTTAATGCTATTTGTGTTTTAAAATCTGCATTACGAAAAAAAAACAAAATATTTTAAATATGAGTATAGATGAGAATCACATAGCTTTAATGTCCACAGACAATTTGTACGCTAAACATTGTATTTAAAAAAAAAGTACTTTAACATTGTATTCCGCATACAACAATGATGACAATGATGCTGTTGCATCTTCATCTAATAATAATAAAATAGTCACAGCTGTAATATCCACAGACCATTCGTACGCTAAACGTTAAACCAAAAAGAAAAGTAGATTAGTATTCTACTCCACGTATGACATTAATGAAGATGATACTATTGCATTTTTATGTTATATTATTTTATACCATATAAAGTGAGAAAAAATTAATAGCATATGTTTTAAAATATGTAAAAAATGCTAATTTAATTATTGTCATGAGTAGACACCATGTCTGTAAGAGACACCATGTCTGAAAAAGACACTATGTCTGTAAGAGACACCATGTCTGTAAGAGACACCATGTCTGTAAGAGACACCATGTCTGTAAGAGACACTATATTTTTTGGGTTTCAAAGGGGTAGTAAAAGCATAATACACGACTTTGGTTGTTTTTGAGAAGACATTACTATTGTTATATAAAAAAGTTATGCATTTTATTTTTGTTGTTAATAATGATATGAATAACAATAATGCAATGCGTTGCTTTCACATTAATAATGCTAACAGTGTCTACTCGAACATAACTTTTATCGTCGTATAGTTTTTTCTACTCAATTCCTATCCTCACCTCCACGTGGTGATGCCTGGTAATCTTATCGATTTGAATAACCAATGTTAATCAAATGATAAGAGCTAACGAGAAAGGGAGACAAATTTTAGAGCCTAAAAAAACTAAATTTTATTTAAACATACAGGGTGTCCCAGATCAGTGGACGGAGTTAAAAATAGTAGATAGAACTAATCGAATTAAGACGAAAAATCCTTTACCATTTAAAAAAATTCTGAATTTCCGAGAAAAAAAATTAAATTTATGTACTCGTAAGAGCGGCAAAGAAGCGTGGGCTGAGTGAGAGCGCGATAGACAGCGGCGTGAATATCTTATAGGTGATGGACGGAATCAGCGCGCGGCGAGCGAGACAAGGAGACAACGCGCGAGCGAGACGATGTGACGACACGCGAGCGAAATGAAGTGACAACGCTTACTGTATATTATTGTATATTATTATATATAACTGTATATAACTGTATATTATTAACAAGGGGAGGTCGCGCTCAACGGAACACTGATTTTATTCAAATTTGCAGAGTTTGAAAATTGGTGTTCCTACATTAATATTGTAAAGTCATTCGATGAGCTTCTCTAAAATAAAAAATGAAAATCGAGTTTAAACATTTGCGATGTATTAAAGTACCGAAAAGTTAGACTTATTTTCGAAGCAGCGTGGTAGTCCAGCGCGGACAGCTCTGGTCTAGTAAGCACAAGATCGCTAGTTCGAGTCAGGCCTATGTAACTTTTTTATTTTTTTAATGTTTTTACATGTTTATACAAAAATTAACAATTATATACTTTATTTAATTATTAGACTATTTTATAAAAAGAAGAAATAAAAAAATTTGAACGCTGTTTTTAATTGTCGTTGTTAGGATGTGTTTATTGGATTGATTGCTGCCGGTGTTAATTATATATTTTGATCTTATTAGTATTAGGTCGACGCTTGTTCATTTTTATCTTATTTTCTCGCGGTAGACAATAATAACTCGTGAGTCATCGCGTGTTTACATTATACTTGTTTTTATATCAAACGTCTTTCGCTTGTTGTTAATAAAAAAAAAACGCGTAATTAATTAAATGCTCCGAGCATTAGTGATGCGCACGAGACAAGATAAATCTCGATCTCGTCTCGATCTCGTCTTGAAATCGAGACGAGATTCAAGATCGAGATTACTTGTAACATTCAAGATCGAGATCGAGATTCAGGATCTCAAGATCCTGACGAGATCAAGATATTTAAAATTCTCGTCAAAATTTGGATAAAATATTTTATTATTTTACATTTTTACAATATGATTTTACCGATCGACGACACATAAGTGCCGTGATTGGAATGTCGAGTTTACGGTCGGTAATGTTGTGCTAGCGCTCGGCGCTTGGCTCGAAGTCGCAAAAACAATTTGTTTGCGATTCTCTTTTTTTATTACTCTTGACAACCGGTGTGCACGGGTGAGTGGCAACTATTTTTTTATCTTAACGGTGACATATTTAATGGTGTCATTATCATCTCTGGATCTTTTCTCGATTATCAATACCCGGTTTGTTGCCTGTAATACGTGAATTGTGAGTGAAAGACGATTTAGACCACGGTTTAGATTTATTTTAATGATAATTTTGTTAGTATTAAAAGTGGAAGAAAATCTGTAAATACTACAATGTCTAAACGTCAGCATTCTGCATCTGGTAAGAAATAATGCTACTTTATATTATATGCTACTGTATATTATATAGTAAAGTTAAGGGCAGGTTTGTTTATGTTATTTGTATTTATATATGGTATACAGGGTGTCTTGCGAAAAAGCGGAAAATCTCTTGGATGTAAGTAGATATTAAGAATATAAATATAAAAGTTCTATAGCAATTTGTCGAGTTTGCAATCTTAACATTGATACAAATTTTTATAACCGAACGAATAAAAGCGTGCTCTTATTTGCTAGATTAAAACAATTCGTATTAATGTTAATATGGCGCATTCGACAAATTGCTATAGAACTTTTATATTTATATTCTTAATATCTACCTACATCCGAGAGATTTTCCGCTTTTCGCGGGACACCCTGTATAGTAGGAAAACTACATATTAAACCATTATTTGATATTTTAGATTCTGACAGTGATAATAACGATATTAATGATAGTCAAGACCTTTTAGCATCGTCTTCTACATCTACACCAAAAAGAACAAAACGTTCAATCACGAGGCACGGTAGTGCCTCGCGCCAAGTATAGGCGCAGCGTACTACCTGCCTATTATACGCGAGACCCATTTTAAGAAATTCATACATGTTTGGATCTCGACAATGGCTGAACCGATTGCTTTGTACATAGGTTCATTGTGTAGATTAGGGTCAATTTATATAATAAAAGTGTTTTTATTTTTTCGCTACGTTATTTACAAACGAAGATATCGCGATGTAAAGTTTGCTTGCAAGAGTAAAATCACATTTTATTTTAACGTCGTCGACGACGAAAATGTCCTTTTCGTTTTCGCGCCGCTAGATGGCATGGATTGATTTATCGACTCTATTTCATTTATCGACTGTGTTTATTGATGAGTGATGATCGCGTAATAAATATCTATTAAATATTACAAATTTATGTGAAACCGTACAAGCATGAACCTAGGTTTGTCTTGATACTTTGAATAATTTTTTAAATAAAATCTTCTTTACAAAAATATTAATACGATCTAAATTTAAAATAGACTTTACAATTTTTATTAAAAAATGCGCTAATCAATTTTAATATTTTTATAATAGTTGCAAAGCAGTTTTTTCTGCTGAACAAAGCCAAAGATTTTTCTCGAGAAACTCGAGTAGTGATAAACAAAACTAAATATTGCAAACCTATATAAAAACGTATGAGGCGTCAATGAGGCGTCAAATGTAATACTACAACGGAGAGACGAAAAAAATTAATTTGGTGCGTCTCACGAGTTTGGGCGTCGGATGGGGCCCATTCTATTTTCTATAATATTACAAACACATGTCGAACCGTACAAGTGTGACACAAGTTTACCCCGAACTTGTTATAGCATCAATTTTATCAAACATTGTTCTAAAAAGTATCAATCGTACAGCAAAAATAGATAAAACAAAAAAAGTGTATTTTATGTACAAACTTATATATAAAGAAACACGTTTAAAAAGCTATCGGTTAGACCGTTGTTGAGATCCAAACATCTCAATAGCTCAGAATAAAAGATCTCGCGTAATGACACGCTCGATCACGCTGCTTGTGCACGTAACGCAAAACACTAACGTGTCTCTAGATTATACTATAACTACAAAATAAATAATATTCCCCCAAAAACTTACCTTTTTAAAAAAAAGGTTTAAAAAACGCGCCAAATATAAGTGCGCGAGAAAAGCTTTTTTAAAAAAGTTTTTAAGCAAAACCAAAACTCTCCCCAAAAAGATTTTAACTACAAAATGAATGATATCCCCCCAAAAAACTGACCTTTTTTAAAAAAAAGGTTCAAAAAAAGCGCCAAGTATAGGCGAGCGAGAAAAGCGTCTTCGAAAAAGTTTTTAAGCAAAACCACAACTCCCCCAAAAAAAGACTCCCTTAAAATTACACTCCCCAAAAATAGACCATAAAATGTGTACTTTAATAACAAATACTCTTCATAAAATTAATGAGATCAAATAAATGCGCCAAGAATCTTAAGAAAATAGAAATTATATTTAAACAAAATCAAGATTCCCCCCAAAAAAGACTCCCCCAAAATAGAACATAAAATGTGTACTTTAATAATAAATACTCTTTATAAAACTAATGAGATAATGTAAAGAAAAAAAACAATTGAAAATCAGAAAGACGTTTCGTTCTGACAACAAGACGGTCTATATTCAATTGTTTTTCGAGGACTGTTCTGTGCCTCAGCGTGTCGTCGCACTGTGCTATTAGTGGCAGAGTAATACGCACTGTGATATTTGTTATACGGCAAAATGAAGTATACAAATTCCGAATACCTCGATATGATTATTTGTTACGGTATCGCGAGGGAATCTGCAGATCGTGCGGTGCGAGTGTATTTCCAACGATTTCCTAATCGTAATCGGCCCACGGCAAATGTGATTTTAAGGTGCATCCAACGTGCGAGACGATCGGGATGTTTAGGTCGGGATCGTCTAAATAGATTAAATTATGATTGTGGAGTGCGTCGCAACGTAAGACGGGAAGAAGCAGTTTTACGCGCGATTGAAAATAATGCATCAACCAGTATACGCAGAGTTGCAAACGCTGTTGGTATCCCAAGAAGCACAGTGCAAAAAATTCTCAAACAAGATGGGTTGCACGGCTATCATTTGCAACGCGTGCAACAACTTTTACCGCGTGACAAAATTCAGCGTACAATTTTTTGCCAAGGTATGTATTTTCCATTCTGTTATTTCTTTAAAATAAAAAATTTACTTTAAGTAATTATTATTAAAACACCCATAGGCTTTCTCGCGCAATGTCGGCGAGATAATACCTTTCCCGACCACATATTATGGACCGACGAAGCGATCTTTACGCCAAATGGCGTATTTAATTCTAAAAATTTTATACTTTGGAAGCACAATAACCCGCGAGCAGTTCGAACTTGTGCGTTTCAGTACAGGTGGAAAATAAATGTGTGGGCCGGAATTGTCGGAAACTTAATAGTAAGTATTCTTATTACATAATAACTCATTTCATAAGAAGCAAAATAAAATTTGTAATATCATTATTGTTAAATTTCAGATAGGACCGTACTTTCTCCCTCCGAATTTAAACGGAGAAATTTATACTAATTTTTTAGAAAATCAGTTGCCCGTCTTGTTGGAAGATGTTCCGCTTAACATTCGTCAAGCCTTAATTTTCCAACAAGACGGTGCACCGCCACATTTTTCTCGGCGCGCGCGGGAAACATTAAATAATTTATTTGTAGATAGATGGATGGGGCGGGGGGGTCCGATTGAGTGGCCAGCACGTTCCCCGGATATGAACGTGCTGGATTATTTTGTTTGGGGCCACATTAAAGCCCACATAGAAAATGTGCGAGATCGTACCGTTGAGGAGGTTCGCGATGCAATCATAGCGGCCTTTGGTACGATTACGCTCGATATGGCATACAGGGCAACGCAACAAATTGTTCGAAGAGCCGAACTTTGTTTACAACAACAAGGACGGCACTTCGAACAATTGTTGCATTGAACTGATGCCGGTGGATTAGGCCTACTGGGGATACCACGTTAAAAAAAACGCACCAAGCAATCTACCTCAAAGGTGGTGCGGAAATGATTGCATTTTACACATAATAATTTTACATTTGGAACTTAGCCTCACTCGCGCGTCGTCGCATCGTCTCGCTCGCGTGTTATCGATCGCCTCTTCGCGCGCGTTGTCGCATCGTTTCGCTCGCGCGTCGTCGCATCATCTCGCTCGCGTGTTGTCGATCGCCTCTTCGCGCGCGTTGTCGCATCGTTTCGCTCGCGCGTCGTCGCATCGTCTCGCTCGCGTGTTGTCGATCGCCTCTTCGCGCGCGTTGTCGCATTGTTTCGCTCGCGCGTCGTCGCATCGTCTCGCTCGCGCGTTATCGGCCGCCTCTCCGCACGCGTTGTCGCATCGTTTCGCTCGCGCGTTGTCGCATTGTCTCGCTCGTACATCGCCCAATCCTTGAGTCGAGTGGGAAGGACTTATACTTTTGAGGCGAAGCCGCTTCTGACCGTGCGCTCCTATTTGCCCTACAAGTTTAATTTTTAAAAATTCCTATCTCCGTCATTCGTGCAAATAATGCAAAATTACATGGGACTTTTATACTTGTCTTTAGGAGATCTACCCACTCACCAAGTATCCTTCGTTATGTCAGGGACACCCTGTATAAAAAAATCTCGGAACAATTATATCACATTAAATGTAACACGCGCATCAAACTGATCTGTTATTACCGTTCTTAATGTGATGGATTTTTACGTGCCAACTAATACAAATATGAAATTTAATGTGCCAGCTAATACATCATATGCGTGTAATATGAATTATTACACGCCAGCTAATGCATCTAGCACATCGTGTGTGAATAATGAGTGAGTATTAATTTTTCTAACTAAAAAATTTTTTTTAATAAAAACTTTATATGGTCATTTTTTTTTATTTTACACTAGCTCATCTAAAGATCATGCAATCCGTATTTTATGTAAGCGATATGCATTGACGGCTACGAGTTATAAATATTTAGAAATTGGTGTTAATGTTGGAACACCTAGTTATGTGGAAATTATTATTGGCGATAATCGAGGATTGGAAATGCCGCTATTTCTCGAGGCTTGGAAATCACTCTGCGAGTATCGCGCAAACATTTTAAGTTTGCTCCACAACGATTTTAAAAATCTTCAAGACTTCGTGTACCTTGGTGCGTTGACAGCCAGACTACGCAACTTTAATGGCATGGATGTCCTGCGGTTTGAATCAGCTGGCAAATGCTTAATGATGATGGAATCGACATTTCTTAAAATGATTGATCTTGATGAGTGTATTACATTAGCGTTTAATAAATTAACATCTTTTCTTAAAATAATTGATTCGAAATTTGCACGATTTGCTAGCATCGCTTCCACTGCTAAAACTCGTGACGAGGTTGTAAGCGCGATACATGCTAGCGATTGCTATGATGGGAATCAAATTATTGATTGTGAGCTGCTAGCTCTAGTATTCGGAGCGCGAAAGTAATATTATATTTTATTATATTATATTGTATTATATTATATTGTATTATATTATATTATATTAAAAACATTTTTTTATTGCCATCAAAATATACAAATAATGTTATATTTTATAATAAATATATAATTTAAATGTTTATATTAAAAAAATTTTTTATTGTTGCATTTTTCCCCCAATATCCATGAACTATTGATTGATTGATCTCATACATATTTCTTTAAAAACTCGGAATTAAATGTAAAAAGATTTGCGTAAGTATATGTCACATTTTCGAGATACATCTTTTAAATGAAATAATTTCTTAATCTCTCATTGCGTGATAGAATGCATCTTAAGTTTCAAACGTGCTAAACGCTGTAAAAGATTCTCACGAGTATATGTCACACCTTCGGGACTGCTGTTGATAAAAAAATGCTTTCGTTTTTCTTTCTGACTGTCTGCAGTGAGCTCGTAGCTGTTGCCTGTCAGTCGCATGCTGATTTTTCAAGTGCAACACGTCTAATTAACTTCTTAAATGGAAAAAAGTGTGCATCGTTGGTACACATTCTCGCGCGCCGCGAGTTGGGGATCGCACCCGTTTAGTGCAGGCGGTGTGTGGTGTAGCACACACCAAAAAAACAGTTCAGCTCAATTGAGCTTATATTACGATAATCACATACGCGGTGAGTGCGAACGTGGAGAAATATTGACTTTTGACAGAACACCTCGTTCTGTTCCCGAAAACCCCGTGGGTGACGAGTGTGGGTACGTTATAGACAAGCGGATGAACTTGTGCACCCACGGGAAACGATTCGCCTTTGTAGACAGCGAATTGCCGCGGGTGAAAAAAATGCGGCAAAATTAAAAAACGTAAGTTTTTATTTTATTTGTAATATATATATTAACGGTGGTTGCTAGCGCGGGGTGTTGTAAGGAATAAACACGGGTTGCTGGGAGCGTAGGTGGAGGAGACGGGGGTAATGAATGGGCGACAGATACCCCCCGTCTCTTCCCACCTACGGCTACCTCTCCCCGCGCTCCTCTCATCGCAGATTTTTTCCCCCGTCCCCTCGCCTCCCTCAACGCTCCTGGGTTAGAACCCGTGTTTATTCTCTACTGTGAAATGTACATGATTTCGGTATGCATTCAATGTCATGAAAATTCGTACGAAGCCGCGAGAGTTTATGCTTAACAATACCCGAAGCGAGAACAGCTTTATCATCAATTTTTTACAAGGCTGGTGTCAAGGCTTTGACAATATAAACAATTTAGATCTATTAAGCCTGCAGGTACGTATTTTATTCATTTAATTCAAACATATTTATTACAAAAAGTTTAATATTTTACACCACTTTCATATTTTGTGTAGGCCGAAAACGGCGTACAAATTCGACGTTGTTCAAAGAAATTGTGGAGAACGAGCCAACAATCAGTATGCGAGTCGTGACGATAGAAACAGGAATTAGTCAGGTAACAGTTTACTGAGCTTTAAAGTCAGCTCACTTTTATCCCTACAAAATTCGTCTAACTCAAGAACTTCACGAAAATAATGACGTTTGCAGATTGAGGTATTGTCGGTGGTTCCTTAATGTAAGTAAAGAAAACTATTACTTTGCAAAATACATTTTGTTTTTGGACGAATGTTGTTCGCGCATACCCGTCGCTATGCTCAGGCAATCGAGGAAGTAACGCGAATTCCTCGGTCGCCTGATACGTGCATTTCACGCTGGATCATCGCGGTTGCTTTCAGACTGGCCTTGCGGTTCGCGCGTGTTCGCATTCCTGAGCTCGTTTGGTGAGCTTGGTTGATTTGCCGGCTCAAGTTAGTCGCACGTTAGGCATCGCGAACAACACCACATTTTTACCACAGGAAAGTTTATCTTTTAGCGCGGTTTTACGTAAAATATCGGAGCGATTCCGTTTGGTGACCCCGCTTCTCTCAATAGTTTGCAGTCTGCAATTAACTTCAGCACTTCGTGCTCTCTCTTATGTGTGAAACGATCCGGGGTCGCGTTTACCGAGCCGCCTCGCGTCTTCTTCCGCATCAAGATTTCTGTGTCGCGGGGGTCTCGTACCTAAAGACTCCTCAAGATTTCCACCGGGTCGATCGGCAGCTATCAACCGGCAAATCCAAGATTTTTGTGCGTTTTTGTTTGTGTATTTTATGATCGTTCCGACAGTGACTGTACTTTTGTAGTCAATAAATAGCAGTTTGGTCAAATACATTTGTCTCACGAAATTTCTGCTTTCACCTCGCGACGCCCTCGTCAGGGTGGTTCCAATTTTTCTCGTGTACCGCGCGTGATCACGCGTCGCGTAACGTCGCGCACAAATGTATTTTCCATAATAATGGCACGTTCAACTGCCACAAATTACATTACTAGGACACCGAGAATCTCTACTGGATATAACAAGCATATTCGCAAGTCCGGTGGTCGACGAACGTTTGGGCGGAAATTCTTTGAGACCACATCATTAGACCATATTTTATTGATGAAAAGATCGATGGCAAACAATACCGAAGATTTTGTTACGTCCAGGCCGTTGGTTATCAGAAAATGAATAGATAAGGACGAAGCAGGTCTGGGTAACTGACCTTAAAATCTCGAGACATACAGTAAATAGTGCACTTGAGATACCATTCACACCTAGGGCTCCGATAAGGGTCAATATCTCGAGAGGCAATATAACGCCTTATTTAAGTCGTGTGATCGGTGGCCATTTATTTAGATAAGGCGATAGAAAATCACCTGTTATCAAGGATGGGGCCGGTGCAACTTATAGTTAAAATAATCCAATTAAACAATATACAGTGGCTCACGAAAGTCTACATACATATTAAAAACCAGCAGTTTACCATTAAAACAATTATTTTTGGAAACATTAGCGAAAGTAAGGTATTCCTTATAATGAAAAACTAATACTGTAAACATATGAAACATTTTAATAAAAAAAAAAATATATGTATGAACAAAAGACTTAAATAACGTTTATCGAAAATCTCACAAAAGTTTATATATACTAATAAATAATGCTGTTTTAAGTTAAAAACAATAAATTAATATTTGGTAACTCTTCCTTTGATTTTTAAAACAGCTTCAAATCTCCGAAAAATCGACTTTAAGTATGATGAATTATATGGATTCTAATGGTGTGTATGTAGACTTTCGTGAGCCACTGTATATATATTTTAAAAATGAGTTACAGTAAAGAATTTGAAGATTACAATAATATTATAATATACGCAAAGGAGTAAGAAAAAGGAAATACTAGGAAACTGGAGGGGAGTAGAAATTTGACAGGTGAGACTCAGGGAACATGAAAGGAATTGAATAGTCTGGATGGTGGATTAAAATGACAGGTTCGTCATCGGATAGATTATATTTTGCTCTAAAGGAAGGAGAAGGAAACGGTTGAATTTTGCGGGAGGGGAGAGGTGCTTGAGGATATGTTGCTGCGACTTTGTCTAGGAAAATACGGTAGGAAGGAGAGGAATCTGTTTAAAGAGGAGAGACAGAAGAATTACAGGAAATAGAGTAAGAGGGCGAATGAGTAAAATTTGGAAGTTCTATAGGGGAAGGAGAATATGAGGGACCAATGAGCGACTAAATCGGAGAATTAAATGTTTTAAGTTTTGGGTAATAAATTCTACATGTAATGCTTCCGCCATACGGTAAAGGAAGTCTTTTTCTTAATTCTTCTAATAAGTAATCATAAGAGGTAGAATTCTCAGATTCCGCGGAAAGCCGTGATTTTGTTTGGCTCACTAGAATTGAGCGATATTGAGTTTAGCGATTGTTAAAATAATTCTTGGAGAAAAATTAATGTTCGACTTACTCTTGAATGTTGAATTAAAAATTTAGAATCCGTGCTTTTGAAAGATTCGTCTTGTGACAGATAGATTCGTCCTTCTACGGATAGATTCGTCCTTCTAGCGGATAGATTCGTCCTTCGAGCGGATAGATTCGTTCTTCTAGCGGATAGATTCGTCTTTCGAGCGGATAGATTCGTCGTGGTGGCACACACAGAGTTGTCGTACGGTTCGGGGGTATAATTACGACCCGATCTCAAGAATGTTTTTAGAGAAGTGAATGGAACGGTTCAGTCGCTCTTTTTATATAATTTTAAAGGGTTATTTTTTGGTATCGTGTGCACCGCTTATCGTAGGGCCGTTCGAATTATTAATTTTTTTCGAATTTTCCGCGTCGCTAATAATTCAATTTTTAAAAACAAATCACTTAATCTTCCCTTTGACTATTAATTTCTATCTATTATCTAGCGGAATTTAAGTATCTTAGAAAGAAAGAAATTAAAAAAGGCGTGGACGTAACAATTTCTTAGACGAGATCTTGGAGATTTATTGGATGATGTAAACCGAGCAGCACAAAAATGCGCTCTGGTTACAAACAATTTCTAAAAATCGCCCTGATACTTTCGCAATCGGACAAGGGCTTCGGGATTATTGCCTTATGTCGAAACAGAGCGACGAACTTACGTACAATATTCAGCTGACGCAACAATTAAAAGAAGTCCACACGGTTGATAAACCTCTCCGGTCAACCACCGCGATCGAAACTCGCTGAGATTGCAGCTTGGCAAAGTATATGAGCGACGGTGTGGAAGCCGTTGCGGGCATTTCTAATACAAATTCACGCGACGCGTATTTACTCGTGGTTTTTGTAATACAATATCGGAGAAGCAAAAAAATAAATAAGTGTTATACAGTTATCTTGATAAAGTTCTTTATTATCTATAACCGACTCCTCCTGCGACAACGGTTCCTGCGAACGGACTCACAACCGCACCGTACCACGGTGTAACATACTATTGGAATCACGTTGTTCGAGAAAAGACGACGAAACAAAGAACTTGGACAAAACGAAGAAATTTAAATAAATATGTAAAATAAATATAGACAGCGGTGTGACGCGTAGGGACAAAAAACAATAACACCGGATCAACAAACTTAGAAGTTCTCAGAAATATCGCGAAATTTCCAGAAAGCGTTCAATCTATAAATACCGCGGTATGGAGCGAAAAAAAGAGTTTCGATAAGAAAATAAGAGCATTTAGTTGAAAGTACCGGCCTACGTACACGGACCACCAGAGATAGCGTTCGGCGGTACGCTAGTCTCTCCGATCTGAGGCGACGGCGGTATACGTGCGCTAGCGCGTCACGCTTCACACAATGAAGCATGCACGTGTGCCGCGGAGCGCCGAGGAGATCGAGAGGACGGGGGAAAATGTAGTGGGGCGCGATTTGATGCTCCATCCTTTAGAGAACCGCGTGATGGAGAGAGAACGCTATAGGTTAGGCACGGGATCAAAGCGGTATACAATATCGCTCTCGCTCGCACGCGTTTGTTTAAATGCGAGCGTTAAGGACAGACATATATGCTGCTCGAACGCTAGCGTTTCGTCTGTTCTTTCCGCATACACCACGTGCTGTCTGTTCTTTCCGTATACACCGCGAACAATAATATATTCACGTGCACCGCGCGCCGACATAGCGTTTAAATGTAATGAAGTAAAAGTCATTTAGTAATGACATATTTTGAAAGAAAATATGTTTTTTATTTACTTAAACTAAAATTAAAATTAAAATAATTTTAAAATGTTTAACATAAAATTTATTTTGTTACATTTTATTTTTGTATTTAATGTATTAAGATTTAAGATGATTTATCATCAATTTAAAGTAAAATTAATAATTTATATATTAAAATGGCCATGTAATCATACTGACGGTACTGTCTTGAGAAAAACTAAAAGCAGTACTCACACGAATTCGCTCAACTGTTTCTTGGATTTGTGTGTGCTGCTTCGCGATTTTCAATTGTTAAACATGCTACGATTGTTTGTCACTTTTCGTGGTTTTGCGAAGCGAAGCGGATGCGAAGTGATTATTGTAGTGAATTATAGTTGTAACGAAATGGCTCCAATCTTGTGCTCAGAAATTCGAGGACGAATTGTCGGACAGTAGCAGGCGGGAAGATCGATAGCAGAAATTGCTGCTGATATTCCTTGCTCTGAACCTACTGTACGACGATGGATACGACGATTTACTGAAGACGGGGATCATGCTTTGCATGATCATCGTACAGAAAATCGTCGTCCTCGGATTACTACAGCAGAAGAGGACGAGACCATCGTCGCTCGCGTTGTGGATCGTCCTTTTGGCACCGTCCAAGAGGCGATCAACGCAGCGGAAGTTCCAGTGTCCGCGAGTACCGCCCGGCGACGTTTAAACGAAGCCGGGTTATACTGCTATCGTCCCGCCCACAAAATTCCGTTGACTCCTGGTCATCAGGAGCAACGGATCGCGTTCGCGTTAGAAAATTTAGCGACGAGCCGTGCGGAGTGGGAATCCACGATATGGACCGATGAAAAGGTCTTCGTATCGTGTGATGACCACAGGCCACACGTATGGCGTCCAAAAGAGCAACGGTTGAACCCGAATCACGTTGTGCCTCTCCACAGAAGTGGAAGGAAATCGTGTGCGATGTGGGGATGGGTATCCGGTACTGCAATCGGAGAATTGGTACACATTCCTGAGAGAATGAACTCGACAGTGTATATTCGCATACTGGAAGAAGTTCTTCTTCCTTCAGTACGCGCAATATACCCTGAAGAGGATATGCCAATTATCCGATTAGTGCAGGATAATTCCGCTGTCCATACGTCACGTGAAACACAAGCGTGGTTCCGGGATCATCCCGAGATTCTTTTGATCGACTGGCCAGCTCGTTCGCCCGACTTGAATTTAATAGAGAACGTTTGGGCGCAAATGGTTCAGCGATGGGAACCACGAAGGGATAGGACGATAGCAGCATTGGTCGACCATGCGAAGGAAGTTTGGGAAGGACTTCGGTTCCAACCAGACTTTCTCGCAAACTTGATTGATTCGATTCCTAATCGTCTCAATCAAGTGATCGACCGGTCCGGATACTGGACAGATTATTGAGGTCTTCCTCCGCAGCTTCGCCCACGAACGGCCCTTTTCAGGGCCGGCAAATATTTACGATTGATCGGCCTACTCAGGGGATATCAAATTGTCTTTCTCAAGACATACAAAATTCAAACTGTCTTTTTCAAGACAACATTAAAAGTATTACTTGTCTTTTTCAAGACAGCGACCAAAATTATAAATTGTCTTTTTCAAGACAAGATTGAATTTAAAATAGTAATTTTATTAATAAAACATATTTTTTTTCAGGGATAGTATTCTAAAAATTTATTATATCGGCGCTTCGCGGCACACGTGCGCGCACGCCGCCGTCGGCGCAGACCAGAGAGACTAGTGTACCGCCGAACGCTATCTCTGGTGGCCCGTGTACGCACGCATTTAAAGTCATTTGTATATCGTTGATTCGTACCATAGTTCTACATCTTGCAGAACACGTAATAAACAGTCAAAAATCTGAAGTTAATATCGAGTCCAGTTTATTTAAAATTTACCTCGCGGGGACGAGATCAGACATTCCTGACCGACAAAAAATTCACGCTGACGAATTTATTTGAGCAACATATGAACACACGTATTAATATGTAATTCCAACAAAGTGGTCATTCTGCGCACATGGCCAATAAAACAAAAACCTTGTTAAACAGAAAATTCAGTTATCGTTGGATCGATCTTCATGGTCCTCACAAATGGTCACCGCGTTCACCAGACTTTACACCGCTAGACTTTTTTCTGTGAGGTCACGTAAACAAAAAATTTACGCTACGCGACCTGGAAGCGTAAAAGATCTGAAAAACAAGATTGTGCGAGCTTACCATGCAATAAGTCCACAGATCTTACTCCAGGTACGTAGCGCAATATTGAGAAGGGCGGTATTTTGTGAGAAGATAGAAGGAGCTCATTTTGAGCACTTGCTCAAGTAATAAATAGATTGTGGACACATTGCGCACAATTACATGTTGGTGAAAGTTTTCATCCGCATGTACTTTTACGCAATATGACTTCAATTTATCTATTTAGCTTTCATACTGACAAAATAGGTCGAAATACGTGGTATAATATGGCTATAGGCAAAAGTCTATTTAAAAAACTTAACGCGTCAAAAGTGGTACCTTAAAGGTAACGTGGAAGTCCACTTTTTCAGTTATATATATTTATATGGAATAAAATAGTATTTATAATAATAATAATAATAATAATAATAATAATAATAATATTAATATTATTTTATTGCATTTATATTGTTTAATTTGTTTATACACACGGTCGACTTCTACAGCGCCGCTATCTATCAAGCGGAGTGTTAATTAAAGTTACAGTCGGTAACTCACTCGTACGGTAAAAGATTCATTCAACCATTATATTTCACCCTGTATATACTCACATTTACAAGATTGATGAATTTTTTAAATCGTTCTAATATCATTACTATTGCAACATGGAGTTTTAATTACTCCTAAAAACTTCATGTATATCTATTTTCTTAATAACTGTAGTTGATTAACATCGCTACAAATAACTTTAATCGCGACATGGGTTCACTTGTTAAATCGCATGGGCGCCGCCATATTGGATTTTTGCTAAATGTGCTGCAAAATATGGCTTTTAGCATATTTAGTGGCACATTTAGTGAAGGCTTATAAATGTGCTATATAAGAGGTACAAAATAAGTTTTTTGAGATAAAAGTGCATATTTAGATAAAGACAGACTGTTGCCTCTAAAGGTGCCGATAAAAGTGAGCTCAGAATACGGGCCAATACCTTTGTTTTCCATTTCAAGCTGGAAATATAAAAATAATCTTAAACATACGGCAAACATGCTCTGTCAGAAACAATATGTAGAGATTGGTTTAGACATTTCAAAAATAATAATTTGGATCTTGAAGATAAAGAACGCTCTGGCGCACCGAAAAAATTTAAAGACGAAGAATTGGAGTTGTTACTTCATGATAACTCATATTAGACGCTAGCTGAACTTGCAAAATTATTAGGAGTTAATTACATAACAGTTTCTAAACGTTTGAAAGCATTAGGATCGATTCAAAAGCAAAGTTATTAGGTGCCGTACCAGTTGAAGCCGAGAGACTTCAAACATTTACGTGTAAACAGCTACTTCAACGGCAGAAAAAAAAGGATTTTTGCATTGTATTGTGATTGACGATGAAAAATAGATACACTATGGTAAACCTAAGCGTAGAAAATTGTGACGTAAGTCCGGCCATGCCCAATATCGTTGGCAAAACCAAATATCCATGGTTCCAAGCTTTTGCTCTGCATTTGGTGGGATCAGTTAGGTGTAGTTTTGAAACGACCCGTTTTGTCGCGGACACGAATATCGCTCTAGCGAACCGGTCCCGGAGCGCTCGTCGGAATGCCAGGATTCGCGTGAGAGGGTCGTTAGATGCACTCGAGATTTGAAAGAAGTAATAATCTGAATTTATTAAATAGAAAGAAATATATACAAGTGAGAATTGTCTCGTGACGACGGTCGGATACAATTTACAAAGATCGCTGACGCGGTTGACGGCTACACGTTTACAGTTATTATTCGCGCGATAATACACGGTCGGTCGCTCACCCCGTCGAGTGAGAGCGACGTCGGCGCAAGCGGCGTGAGTGAGATGAAGCGCGGTGTTTACGCGGATCGTCAACCGAAATTCGTAACGGCGTCGCGGAACAATTATATGATTAACGCGGAAGGTTTTCGACGGACGAATACGCGAGGTATTGAGGGGTCGAGAGGAGGGTAGCGCCTGTATGGTGTCGATTTACCGAGATAACTCGGTCGAGGCGGAGAGATCTCCACCCCGTTGTTCTCGACGGCGCGAGAGTTTCGTGAAGGTGCCGTACGGTAGCACGCCTTCCCCTGGGACCGAGAATACTCGGTGGAGGCAGAGTGAACTCTACCCCTCGAGCCGGAGACTGCGTAACTACGGTGCGGGCTGGTGTGAGCACCAGGAGTTCCTGGTCGAGGCAGAGTGTGCTCTACCCCGTGACACTTTATGCTCGGATCGGAGTCGATGTTCGCTCGGGCGCGAACGGATAGGAACGGTGTCTTTACCGCTTCGGCGTCGTCTTTTTATATAAAAAAAGGTAGGCGCCGGGGGTTCGCGGTAGGACGCTTATCGTTCGCGGCGCTATGTTTTTTGTCGCGGCGTGTTTCGGAACGAGGAACCGCGGTGCCGTCGGCTCCCTCGCGCGCGGAACTTAGTTGTGGAGCGGCTCGTTCGTTACTTTCGAATGCACTTACGGCACGCCGCGTTTTTATTCTCCTCGCCTGACGGTTGGTCGGTTCGGCGGCATCGGCGGGTCGTCTGCTGGAAATGATGCACCGTCGGGGTGCATCGTTACAGTTTATTATAAGTTGTTCAAACCGAATAAAACTATTACGGGACATTGCCACCGACAACAATTAATGCGTTTTAACCGAGCATAGAATGATAAAACGGTCACTATATGAGCAGAAACACAACAAAGTGATTTTGCAGCATGACAAGACTCAGCCATATGTTTCAAAACCGGTGAAAACCTACTTGGAAACGCTTAAATGAGAAGTCCTGCCACACTCGCCATATTTACCGGACATTGCCCTTTCCGTCTACCACTTATAACGATCGATGTCACATAGCATGACTGAGCAGCACTTTTATTCTTATGATGATGTTAAAAAATGGATCAACTTTTGGGTAGACTGAAAAGACGTGTTAGTTTTTTCAACGTAGAATTCAAATGCTGCCAAAACGATGCAACAAAGTAGTGGCTAGTGATGGAGACTATTTTCAATTACAGGTTTTTCACCGATTTTTTTTAAATATGCTATTAATTTTCACGAAAGAAACAGAAAAAGCTTATCTAACATTTCAATATTATTTAAAACATTTTTTTTATTTTTTAAATTATATTTAATTTAAGTGTGGTTTTTCTCTATCAAAAATTTTTTTTTAAACAAAACCTATTTTTTAATTTAATTTACTACATATTTTAATAAATAAACGTAAATTTAACTTTAATGCTACGTTTCATGATTATTTAACCTATTGATCTCATTCTCAAATTTACGAGAGATCTTTGCTGGTTCTGTCCCAGACAACAAAGATTAATTTCCTTTGGCTAAAAATTTTCTCAGAAAATTTACTGTTTTTTTAAGTCCCTCATAGATACAGTTACAACACGAGCCTCTAGTAACAGAGGCTCGGATACAACAAGTACAACAAGTAAATTCTTACACGCGTCAGGCACAATGCCGAATTGCAGAAATTCATCGACAGAAGAAATCAATAAAAAGCATTAACACTGGAATACACTTTGCACATTCGGTCAAAAATTCGCAACAAGTCTCGCTCACCTGAGACCAACCTCGAAGTGCAACTCAAAAAAGGAAAAAAACTAACGTGAGAATACGCCACCAAAGGACTATTTTATTTAAAAATTGAATAATTTTTTCTACGTTGTTACTGGGTCCGGAAAACGGACTCTTTAGCATCGGCCACGGTGCTACAATACGCTACTGCACGATACGTTTTTTATGCATACTTGCTCTTCGGTGAGTTTATACATCCATACTCTTTTCTAATTTTTAATCTCCTAGCTCGTTTCCTTGGCTATTCACGAGCGCAGACCAAATAAATAAATCTTTTCGTGAAAAAAAGGTTTACACCACGTAGAAACAGAAAAGTTTTATAATTTAATTGGATAAAAGCGTTTAATGACTTAAGAAAAAATGGCAAGAATATAAAAAACATCGAAAAAAAAAAAAAAATATTCAGAAATAATAAATAAACAGTAAGTTGATAGAGACAAGATATAATACGTGTTATAAAAAAATAGAGATAGGAAACAAAACACCCAATTACTTGTTAAAAGAAAATTTGTATAGGAATACAATAAGAGATAATATAACAGCGTTAATAAAATTAAGATGCGGAAATTTGGAAAAAGCATATAAGTACTGAATGTGAGAGGAACATATAAAATGTAAATTTTATAACTTAAGTAAAGATAACCTAGAACAGAAAAATAAATATAAAATTTGCAATAAGATCAGAATAAGGTGAAAGGGTAAGACAGATAGATATGTAAGAATGAAAGAAAACAGGAAAAATGCACAACAAAATTGAGAAGAGACATGAGACGGACAAAAATAAGGAAAAACATAAGGATGAGATCAGCGCATGCAAAAAAGTGTATAAAAAATGAATGTTTAAGTACTTTTTTGTAAACCAAGTCTTTTGTAGCTTACAAACAAGCTAAAATAAAGCTTTTATAGATTACAAAATTTGCAAAATAATATATAACTTTTGTTTCAAATTTTCATTGTCTACCCACAGTTTTCAAACTTGAAGTTTGGTTTGAACACTTTGTATAATATACTTTAATACTTTCAAAAAAATGTATACTTAACACTATTTTTACCTCTTAAAAATAATTTTTTATTATGTTAACACATAACAAAGATAATATTAGTATTATTGCAACTCACCAACGTAACCATCAAAGCATCAAGCATGCCTATGGCGGAAGCAACCGCCATTAAATGCATGAATTGTACGCATACCACGATCTCATAAATTGGCGATTCGCAAAATACGAAAGGCAATTCCATTTTTATAAGTAACTCCCGGCAATCATCATTACTCTGCTTACGAAAGTTAATGGACGCAGTGCTGTAAAGCAATACTGCCATCGAGTAAACACCGATGGTTAATTTTGAACATCGATGTGCAAGGACCGCCTTATCAATCATAGCGTATATGTTGGAACATTCGTGCCAGTCGTTGAACATTGCCGAAAGAATATCTTTGAATATTCTACAATATAATACTTTTTGATAAGTCGTAACATTAATTTATATTTGCAATATATAACAAAAAATGTTTTGTAAAGAAAACTACGAAATGTATTGCTAAGCTAATTTTCTTTTTTCTTTTTTTATTAAAGACAGTATGATAGATTTTTCGTGAAATACCATCGATAATTCTAAACAGTTGTATTGTAACATTAATGAGTAGTAAAAAAAATACGTAACATTTACATTATTTTTTATAATACAAAACAGTTTTTTATATAATTCAAAACTAAGTTTTAAATTGGTAAATATTTTAACATAATCTTGCTTGGAAATTAATTTCTTTCATTTATAATTGTTATTTTTAAGTTTTCAAAATTAATTTCACACAAATATACAAGAAAGTCTTATAAACCTATAATATAAATAGCACATACCGGTTATTCACCCACAGAACAATTAATTTGAAAAAGAGAAGATTGTATGGCAAAGTAGTACTTAAACCATCTATCAGATTTGGCAGCTCTTTGGTACTAAAGTGCGTTAAAAGATAACGATATTGGAAGATTAGCCCTATTCCCATTATTACTGTCCAAAACAATCGTATGAGAATCGAGGAATTTGGCCATATTCCAGTAAGACGAAGACCAATCTCAACTGGTCGACTAACAGTACTAGTCAGTACCATTATGTGTAAAATTTCACGTTTTGTTCACTTGCTAATGTAGTTAAATAAAATGAATTTAAGTTGTAGGCAAGATTTTTATACAATCATTTCACGTACTCGCTGAAGAATAAGCTTCAAGATGCATTTAGCCCCACCGTAATGGCTATCGACCAATTGCGAATGACAGACTAGTATTTTCATTATATACTTAGAAATATAGAAAAAAGTTACTACGATCGAATGATGATGACAGACCTCGATAAGTGAACAGTCGTCCAGGGCATTATTTGTTAGCTTCCGGATCAGGAAATGCTTCGACCGCTGTTATTGCGAGTGATTTACTTTAAAAATGTAAGGAAATAAGAAAAAGTTTTAATGTATGAGTACAAAAATAAAGATCGCTAAAGTGACTATTGTTAAAACATGTTTCTGAACAAAGTAACAAACATAAGTTCTATTCATAATAAAATGATGTTAAATCTTAGTTCTATTCAGAAGAAAATGATGTTAAATCTTAGTTCTATTCATAAGAAAATGATATTAAATCTTTACAAATAATGGAATAAAATCCTGAGAAAATTTTACAAAAAGAAGATAAATTATTTCAGTTTAGATATTCAACTAAAGTGATTGTTAATTAAGAGCCTATGTACAGTATCGAGTAAAAGTATAAAACGATTATCTTTTAGTAGATTATTGCATTATATTAGATATACTAAACCAAGTGCCCAACAGTTTTCAGTTATTCTTACAATTTAAACATACATTTGCACTCTATACTCTAGTGCTTTTTTAAAACATAAACAGTGTTTAATAGAATAAACATGAAACTTTCATTGCTGCATTTGCTGCGGTTGTTAATTTAAGACTTATTTATAAAACAAGTATTTATGTTAACATAAATAATAATAATTCCTTAAAAAGTTAATATTTTATAAAGTAATCGTTATTTTTAATGACTGCAGCACATCTTTATGGCATTTAATAAATTAGGTTTACACGTTGTTCTATTGAAATGTTTCTTTATTCTGTATCAATTGCAGTGTAAAAAAGTCACTCAAATTTTTTTATTTATGTTTTTTTTCATTACTTTAAACAACGTACTACGAGTTCTCTTTCGAATTGAGATCCGATCATTATGATAGCCATGGTAAAACAGTAATATTTTTATCTATTAAATACTACTTCTCAATTTAACAGTATGCATCGCATCATTATTTTGCTGAAATATGACATTGTTTTCCCTACATTTACATGCATAATGTACTATGGTTTTCATTACAATGTCCAGATATTGCAATCTATACATAATGCCATTAATTTTTTTAATTAATCCTGGATTATTTCATGAGAACGATGCCTACACAATTACAAAACCACCACCATGCTTAAGTGTTTCTATGGTACAGTTTGGATTAAGATTTTCACCTTTGTATCGAAATCTATCAGAAAATACTCTATTCAATTTTAAAATTTGAAAAAATAAGCAAAACGTAATCAAGATATGAAAAAATAAAATATGTACATAACATATAATAATTTAAAATGGTTTAATATATGTATATATTATCCAATTATGTATATTTATGTAGATTTTTTAATCAATATCTTTTTGTTTATTAAGACATTGCAAGTAATACTGATACATAAGAAGCAGAAGCTTTCAAAATCTGAAATATAGTTATTTTACATTAAAAAAAAAATTTTTTTTTTTAATATTATTTATAAAATCTTACATTAGCAAAAACTTCCAAAGATAGATTGTTAAATTTTCCAATTGTTATAGTTAATTGTTTTTGCGATCTCAATATTAAGATTAATAAAATTCGGCTTTCATTAGGTTTTGCATTGTACCAAAAGGTGTTGTAAGCTGCGTTTGCGATTGATTTACTCTGCAAAAATAAGAAGATAAAAACTAGCAAAAAGTTTAGATTGTTTATATAATATTTACATACATTCCTTTTTAATTTGTGACAAAATTTATTATCTGAAATCAAAAGATGCGGGAATGTCTTGCATCAAGTGTATGCACAGAAAGACCGCAGCGTATCTTAACGCGAGTCGAAGAGTTGGCGATAGCGAGTTGCTGGATCTTATATAACGGCAAAGCCGATTAAACTTTAAGTAGGTTTAATAAAAAGATTGGGGTCGATATGTATATTATAAATGTTTTTTTTTGTTAATCTAATTAGTCTAGAAGCTGAGATATAACGATGTAAAATCTAAAAAGGTCATTTTTTATGGATTTATCATAGTTGACACTTTTATTTGTTAACACTATTTATGTAGAACTTTTAATAACAGTAATTCTGTATGCATTTTTATTTTTAAAAGTTTTTTAATGTATTTAATATGTATCAGTTTGTTCTCTGTGCGTACACTTGATATCTTTTCCTTTACTTTTTCTAAGATTTATATCACTAAACAAAATATTATAATAAAATTAGTATCTGTAAAATAACAATTTATAAATATATTAAACATATGTAGAGTGTGGCATCTAATATGACGATTTCAAATGACTCGTAAATTAATTGTTGTATTAAAAAAGTTTGTAACAAAAGTTATGCTTTATGTCTTGTCCGGAAAAAATAACTATGTAGTCATGCATTTGCACACTTCCTGACAACAAATTTAAAAACCTGTAAAAAGAAAAAGGTGACGCTGCCGCAATCTCATACAGAAATTTCGTTGGAAGAACTCTTTCATCTACCGGCTCAAGTTGAAAATACTCATAAGGCGTTTTTAAAAAAACTTCTATATTTTGAGGTGACGTGGACTTTGTCCATGCCGAATCATAATTGTTTTACCAAAGAGACATTTATGCAAGTATATGTTGCCTACACTGCAACCCAGCGAACAATCAGTTATCTCAAAACGGTCTTTCAACCCACTCATCCCGAAAGATTTTAACCACAAAAGAATCACTCATTTTAGATTTTCCACTCACATCCGAGTCACTCACGTCTTATGGTTAACACTTACGGAAAAGTATGAGAATATAAGAATAAACGTCTCTTCATACAGACACATCTCGATCGCATTTTTTCGGACTTATTGACAAGCAAGGGAAGCGCGGCTTTATCAGATAAACTTCTATTCACCCATGAAGAGATAACGCAATCGCTGCTTACACTAAAAGTAGCGGATAAAATGTGAGACTGAGTCCTCTTCTACCAAACATCACGTCAGTTGGATAGCACAACCCAAGAGCTATGGGAAACATCGCTTGGAGTTGAACTCGAATATCTAACGTTCGAGGCATTTAAAACTTTCCTCAAATCTCGCGCTCAAGCACTTAAGCGACTCAAGACTACCTCAAACACTTATATATCTTGTTCTTCAAGAACTACTCATCGCAGAACAATAGCCGCAACCACTGCCACAACAGCAACCGATTCAACATCAAATTATTAATGCAACTGCTGCAATGGCAAATACTTTATCGTCATTTATATGATGTTTAGGAACTATTAATCTGAAAAAAGACTCAAGGTCATATAGAAAGCGCGTCTATGCTATAATTACGTAGAACGCCACAATGTAATCTCATGTCAAAACTCACACAAATAAAATAAGTGTTTGAAACGTCACTATATTATGCTTCATGAAGCATTAGTAAATTCGACATTAGCAGACAAGTCATTATCATCCAGTTCATGCAATTGAAGATCCGGTGTAATCGCTGACGCAAGTTTTAATATTCACTTTAATATTCATCGGGCTCAACGCTTTTAGCCACTGCTTTGGCAACAATCATTTCATCATTAACCATTCATTAAGTTCGAATTCTCATGGATACTGGCTCAGAATTCATGTTTATCTCAGAAAGTTTAGTCAAACTTCTCAATGCTCTTGTTTACACTCCATACTCACCATTAATGATGATATGAAAATCGATGGCAGGCAAGCTACTCACATTAAAAAAATTGTTTCTCTTATACATAATTAAAAATATAAATATAATGCCCATTTGTAAAGAAATGTATGTATAAAAAATTAGTTTAACTTCGCCACGGAGATGGCAATGCGGTCGTAGCCGGTTCGCTTAAGAACGAGAGGACAAGTGTTAGTCTTTTGTGGTTTTAGAAAGAGTCACACGGAGACAGAGTGATCCGCACGTGGCCGAGATGAATGAGATCCGCACTGAGTTCTCACCGATGAATTTTACTATAGTTTCATGAGTTCTGACACTTGATTGCTCGGTCGCTTTCACAGTAAGAGAATTCTACCGCGTATAATTATATTAATTAATATGGGTCACGAGGTTGCGAAAACTGGCGAGTAACAGAGCACGAGGCTCAAGACGCCTCGTGCTGCCTGATGAGTTCATCGATATGATTCGGTCGATGTTGCACACGGTGCTGATGATTCTGATGATTGAGTACGATGAAACAATGAGATGATGGGATGAGCAGAACGATGAGTAGAAGTTTTGAGAAAAAGCACACTGCACGTTAATGTACACAAGGTGATCTCTGAACTGTGAATGATTAAGAGACACACGAGCCAGCAACGCCTTCGAGAATCGGAGGCAATAATCGAACGCCGAATTGATATTGAACCGGAACGATTGGCCACGAGATGTTGCCCAGCGGCGGCCCCATGTTCAACTATGTTCTTTTTTCAACTATGTAATCTTTTAACACCATTCGATCGCTAAATCAATTCAGTAATTAAAACGGCGAAAATTATATTTATAAGTATGAACGTCTGCGCTGAATATGTCTCTCTTATGCGCACCCGCTTAAACAAACGCGTGCGAGTGAGAGAACTATTGCATGCCTCTAATCAGCAAACTACAGCTTCAAGCGTTCTCTCTCAAGCGCACGTTACGCTATAGAAAATAAAACATGCCTATGTTTCCTACCACATTTTCTCCTGACATCTCGGTTTTCTCGGCGCCCGCGGCACACGTACACAATTTGTTGTGCAGCTTGACGCACACCACGCTAGCTCATGCACACTTGTCACCGTCGCCGCAAAACAAACACTATTTCAGACGGTCAATGTATATTTTTTAAATATCAAAGTCAATCTTATGTATTTCGCCTGTAAAGCTTCTAGCTTCAATTTTTTCTTTTTTTCCATCCCCAAATTGTCATTTCGTACATGTTAAAAGATTGTATTAATGAGTCTTGCTACTGGCGCAGGGCAGCACCTTGTGGCCGATCGCCGGCGACCGATTGATATCGATCCGTCGTTCGATTATCGCCTTCGAGAATCGGAGTTACCGACTCGAGCCTCATTCATTGTCTCACTTGCTGTGTGAAGATCGCCTAGTGTGCATCAAGAGTGCAGTGTGCTTTCTCAATAATCTTGTCTCATCAGTTTTGATTCATCTCATTGTCTCATCGTGTGGAATCATCAAAATCATCGACGTGTGCAACTCAGAAAGACTCATCGATGGAATCATCTGGAAGAATTCATCCGGCAGCACGAGACGTGTTGAACCTCGTGCTCAGTAGCTCATCCGACTTTGCAGACTATTTCTCGTGATAATTAATGTAATTACGCTTGAAGTTACATATCATTGCGAACTCGATTGATAAGTAACAGGCAGATTTAACTCATTGTTCACTCATCCGGAAACTCATTGTTAACATCATCTCGCGGCCAACTGCATATCACGTTGTCTCTGAGTGACTTGATAATTGTATCGAAAGATTAACACCCGCTTTTTTGTCATTTTTCTGTAACCGGCCATGACCACGTTGTCACCTCAGCGGTAGCATAACTCATCCAGTAAATTAATTTTTTATACAGTACATAAATATGCTTTTTACTAAAATATTAAACATTATTTCTTTTTAATTCCATTTTTTTTTATATATTCCTATCATGTTCGCTAAAAATCACCATTTTTACTTGTTAGATATAAACCATTTTATTGAAGATTAATTTATATTGTACTAGTTTATTTTGTATTCAAATCATAGATGGCAGAAAAGAAGTCTAGCAATCAGAGCCATCTCTTAAGACTATGTAAAATTTTTTGTTCTTTACTTCTTACATGTATAGGATGCAAAACGAGGAAAAATAAAGTATTAATGCTAATGAAATTTTTATTAATAAGGATATTTTACGTTCAGTGGCTCGTAGACAGAATCTCAAAGATCTTTCTCATCTTAGCTCTTTCGTGTCTGTAACAACTAACTTCTCCTAGCAACGACGACTGTTGTTTTATTTGTTCACACACACATACATACATTTTCTCAGCGAAAGCTTGATGTCATTTGGCTCTTATTGTTGAGCGTCGTTGATCCGTTTTGGATTCAATCGTCAACCCTCTCTCACGCACACACTTACACGCACACAACACATACATCTCTTCCTTCTTCTCTCTTACTTTTTCATTCTCTCTTTCTAATAACTCATGCATCCTACACATGTAACAAGTTTATTAAGTAAAGCATACGGTATTATTCTCTCTAAAGAAAAACGTGATTATTAAGTGCTCTCTCACACGTTATATACAGGGTGTCCCAGTTAATGTAAAAAAGTTCTTAGTTGTAGGTTGGGCTTCCGAAAATAAGTAGAAAAGTCCTATACGGTTTTGTAAGTTAGGCGTTAATAACCGAGAAAATAACATGTAAAGATTTGACGCCCCCCGTGCGAGTAAGAACGCGCCGCTGAAAGCTATCGAGACGTTAGTAGACGTTAGTAGACGTTAGTAGAAATGAGTAATCTATGAATCTCTGTAAATAGAGTGGTGGTGTGGCCCATCCCACTCTATTTACAGAGATTCATAGATTACTCATTTCTTTGTGAATAGAGTAAGATAAGCCACACCTTTAGGTCCACTAACGTCTCGGTAGCTTCAAACGGCGCGTTTTTGCTCGCACGGGAGACGTCAAATCTTTAAATGTTATTTTCTCGGTTATTAACGCCTAACTTACAAAACCGTATAGAACTTTTCTACTTTTTCGGAAGCCCAACCTACAACTAAGAACTTTTTTACATCAACTGGGCACCCTGTATATCCTATATCGGTATTTATCAACAGGTTATGGGCTCAGAGCATAAAGGGAAGCACGAAAGGTCGCCGCATAAATTACACTTACTAACTAAAGTTTGATCTCGGGAGAAAAGTAAGATTAAGAACGGACACACGTGCGTGTAATAAAGTAAAGAAATGGCCGACGCAACAAAAATCACAATTGCAAAGCTGAACGGTGAAAACTATTTCACCTGGAAATACAAATTAGAACTATTACTAATCAAAGAGAATTTTTGGAGCGTTCTCAACAAACCAAAACCGGAATTAGCATCGAAGAACTCAAATAGCAGAGAAGTGAATGATTAGCAACGACGGGACGATCAGACTCGCTCAACAATTGGTTTGCTAGTCGAGGACAGTCAATTATGCCTCATTAGAACCAAGACGACGGCATCAGCAACGCTGCTAGCACTGAAAGAATACCATGAAAAAGATTCACTAAGCACAAAGTCAGCTTAATGAGAAGAATATACAGTTCAAGAAAGGATGAAGAAGGTGATATGAAAAAACACATCTCTAAATTAACTAATTTATTCCAAAAATTGGTTGACCTCGGTGAGAAACAACTGTCTGAGCGATGGACAGTTGTAATGATCCTAAGTAGCCTGCCCAGAAGTTATGATGCACTAATCACAGCAGTCGAAACCAGGCAAAAAGCTGACTTAACAATGTCTCTGGTAAAATCAAAGTTTATTGATAAATACAATCGTTGTAAGGAATCTAGCGGCGAAAAGGACAACAAAGACGATGCAGTTTTAAAGGTGACACAGAATTATTCTGTTTCTTCTGCAAAAGAAACGGACATATCAAGAAGGATTGTCACAAATACCAAACATGGAGAGAAAATAAGGATAAAGAAGAAAAAGTAAATAGTAGAAAGACAACAAAGAATAATAAAGCAAATAAGGTTGAACAAGATAACGTTTTTACGTTTATGGTATCATCTCACATTCGCAATGACTGGATTATAGATTCAGATGCGACAAGTCACGTCAAAAGCAACAAGAAATTTTTTGTTTTATATGATGACAGTGTCTATTTGAATTTTGCTAACGGTAAGAAAGTCCATATAAACGGTAAAGGTACATGTAAAATCAAACTAACAGATTCATCTGGAAAATCATCTTTCGCTATGGTAACAGATGTCCTCTATGCACCAGAAATAAATGGCAGTTTACTGTCAGTAAAAAGCTGATTGGTAAAGGTTTTACGGTTAATTTTTTAAATAACATCTGTTAAATCAAACAGGGCGATAATGAAATAGCAGTCGCGGATGCATGTAACAATTTGTATATATTAAAACAATTTGATAAAGTAAACGAGATTACAGAACAAAGGCATAATTTAAATGCTCATTGTATACATTACTGGCATAAAGTTCTAGGTTACAGGGATCCAAACGCTATTAAGGAAATGTGTTCAAAACAGATGGTTGACGGAATATAATTCTATGACTGCAGAATTAAAATTTTATGTAAGGTCTGTCTTCAAGCAAAAATGGCACGTTTGCCATTTTCCAAACAGTCAACAAACAGGTCCACAAGCGTACTCGACCTTGTTCATTTTGATGTCTATGGCCGTATGCAAACGATGTCGTTTAGCAAGGAACGCTACATATTAACCTTCATAGACGATTTTTCAAAATACACGGTGGTTTATCTACTTCGAGAGAAATCAGAAGTTGAAGCTAAATTTAAAGAATATGTAAAAATGGTGGAAAATAAAATTTTTTAACGGCCAAAGGTAATAAGAACAGATCGAGGAGGAGAGTATACTGGTAATGCAGTTGTAGAATTTTTAAAGGACCAAGGTATACAAATACAATATACAGCACCCTATACACTAAGTCAAAATGGTGTCGCTGAAAGAAAAAAAAAATCACTCGTCAAAATAGCATGTTGTATGATGCTGGACGCAAATTTGTCACACATCTTTTGGGCAGAAGCCGTGAATATGGCAAATTACCTACAAAATAATTTGCTAACTAGAGCCATTACAGTCACTCCATACAAAGAATGGCATAATAAAAGAGTAAAGATAAAGATCTATTAAATGTTCGGACAAAAATGTTTTGTACACATACCAGTTGAAAAGCGCAGAAAGCTTGACAACGTGGCAAAACCAATGACTTTCGTTGATTACAACGAAAATTCCAAGGCATATAGTTGCTACAATTCTGAGGTAAGAAAATTAGTTATAAGCCAAGATGTCCGATTTGATAATATAAAAATGGATAAAAAAAATGCAGCATAAGGTCAAATTTGTCAAGAAATCCAGAAGGAAAGAGAAACAGCATACGAGGACAATAACGAGATCGAGATTGATTTCAAGAAGTCATCAAGACCAAATGAATGAATCTGCATAAATCTGCAAATAATTCAAATAAAAATTATCAGTCATTCATCGATATTACGTGTTCCAAAAGCGGTAAAGAATCGCAAGGTAATGACAACGAGAGAAGAAACAATGAAACAGAAGAAATTGAGGAAGATAATCTTTAGGAGGAGATACAACCAACTGAAAGAAGAATCTCAAAGCGTTCTACAAAAAGAAAGATACCAGATCGTTTACGTTATGAACAATTAGATACAGTAAAGAATTTCAATAATGAAATGAAGAAGTCTAAAACACTATCAGAAGCTTTGTCCAGCGAAAATAAAATACAATGGATTCAGGCAATGGAAGAGGAAATTTCATCGTTTAAAAGAAATCAAACATGGAAACTATGTAAACTACCAAAGGACCGCAAGACAGTCGGATGTAAATGGACATACAAAGCAAAAAGGGATCTGAAAGAAAACAATATTCGGTTTAAGGCGCGCTTAGTAGCACAGGGCTTCTCACGAAAATACGGAACAGATTATGATCACGTTTTTGCACCAGTTGCAAGACAAGCAACAATTAGAACGCTACTAGCAATAGCTTCAAGCGAAGATTATATCGTCAGACATCTAGACTTTAAAACAGCATTTTTTAATGGTAAACTAAATGGAGAAGATTTACATGAACTAGCCGACTGGATTTATCGAAAATAATCAGGAACACATGGTCTGTTTTCTAAATAAGAGTCTCTATGAATTAAAACAATCTGCAAGATCTTGGTACGAAAAGTTAAGCAAAGTTCTATTAAAAATAAACTTTATACAATGTACTACATTTCCATGTCTTTATGTCAAAAGGGATCAAAAACATTATCGTTTAATTTACGTAGATGATATAATTCTTACAGCAAAATTGAATAAAAACATAAACGAAATAAAGGCTAACATTGCTAAATACTTTGAAGTTTAAGATTTGGGTGACATAAAACTTTATCTAGAAATTGATGTAAATAGAGATAAGGATAGAGTATTTCACATAAGTCAGACAATATACATAGAAAAGATATTGGTTGAATTTAATCTTCAAGATGCAAAACCATCAAGTATACCGATTAATACAGGATATTTAAACAGCACCAACACTAATAATGATTTATTGTTAACAAATAATAACTATCAGAAATTAATTGAATCTACTATATATATCAGTAAACACGCGTCCAGATATATCAGCTAGCGTATCAATTCTGGCACAAAAGATAACTCAACTATCACAGGAAGATTGGAACAAACTGAAACGCGTGCTAAGATATTTAAAGGGAACTCAGCATTTGAAATTAGCACTCAAAAATAAAAACTCAAGAGAATTATTATACGGATACTCGAATGCAAGCTGGGCGGAGAGCGAGGCAGACAGAAAATCAAACAGCGGTTACATTTTCTTCGTCAACGGTGGAGTTGTCAGCTGGGCATGTCGCAATCAAAGCGTCGTGGCACTGTCTACCATGGAGGCGGAATTCATTGCATTATCTGAAGCATGTAAGGAAACTTTTTGATTAAAACGTCTGCTAATTGAAATGGGAAGAAATATAGAAGGACCACTTAAGATCTATAAAGATAATCAGAGCTGTCTCAAATTCATAGAAACTAAGAGAATAACAAATTTAAGTAAACACATTGATACAAAAGTTAAGTTTGTTGAAGATTACATTGATCAAGGAGTTGTCTCGTGCGAGTACTGTTCAACCGAGGAAATGATTCCGGATCTGATGACAAAGCCCCTGAGATTGAAGAAACATAAAATTTAGAGAAATGGCCGGTTTAAATCAATAAAATGAAGAGGAGTGTTAGATATAAACCATTTTATTGTAGATTAATTTATATTGTACTAGTTTATTCTGTATTCAAATCATAGATGGCAGAAAAAAAGTCTAGCAGTCAGAGCCATCTCTTAAGACTATGTAAAATTTTTTGTTCTTCACTTCTTACATGTAATAAGATTATTAAGTAAAGCATACGGTATTATTCTCTCTAAGGAAAAACGTGATTATTAAGTGTTTCTTCACATGCTATATATTATATATCTTATATCGGTATTTACCAACATTATTTTCCCGCGTTAAACATTTTTTTTTTGCCGAAGTACTTTTCTAATGTCGTGGAGGGGTTGGTGCACGCACTCACACTCGCAGGGTCGTTGGACGTTGCTTGGGCGATCACGGCGAGTTGCACGGTGTCGGATGCGAACAAGCGCAGTGGCGGTCAGCGCGGTGGTCTCGAAGACCCGCGGTTCTCCCGGGGTTCCCGGTTGTTTGGTGTGTCGGGCGGTGCAGTGAGAACTACTCAGCCCGGGATGTTCAATCGCGCCCCGGTGCGGTTAAAACTGCACCAGTGCGAGTGGAAAAAAGTATCCAGTTAGAAATAGTGTCTCAAGGGTCACGACCGCAGGAGTGCACTCGGGTGCGATTAGGCGTACGAAAAGTGAACCTTGGGGAGTTTAGTTTGGTACATCCAACTAGGAAGTCCTGTGCTCCGAGTGAGTCTGGAGTGCGCTTGAGTGCTCCCGAGACGCATCATTGCGGAAACATACTGAGTGAACCCAGAATAGGAAAGATTGCCCGGAAATGCCGCCTCGTATGCTCTCGAGAACGACACTTCGGTATTACGGATGCGCCCGGCTGCGATTGAGTGCTCCCGACCGCGTTATCTAAAATGACCCGGGTGATCCTAAGTTGGAAAGATAAAGAAACAATACTGGAAGTGTCGGAGCTTGGCTGCTGGTTGATTGGGCCTGCTGGAGTTCCGGGATAAAACAGATACAGTTTCGGCCGCGAAGCGGCCTCTTATACCGTGAGCCTGAGTAGTTGGAAAACCTCCCATTTTTCAGTTTCTCAGTGATAATAACGATTAAGGCGCTACCCTGGGCTGGTAGTTGCCCAGCAAGTCACTAGTGACGATCGCCCCGTTTGAGGTGACACTCTCCGAACCGGTGGTCGCTCAGTGAATTATTATGGCAATCGTTACAATTTTATTTAAAAAACTAAAGCGCATCTTTATTTTTTAATAAAAATACAAAACAGCAAAATACGAACAATTGGGTTACATGTCTCACTTGATACTATATGTATAACATTTGTCACAAATTTTTTATTTTATACAAGAAGTAATCAACGAGTAATTTAAAATAGTATTGTTAGGTGCTTTATTTTGAACACATGTTGTCCAAAATAACATTTCTAACAACAGTAAGTAAAAAGTAACAATTGGAAACAATAAGACATATATAACTATTAGCATAATAGGGCGGGTTCTAATCCAAAAATCTCAGGAGGGGTGCGGAAGCATAGGAGAATGCGGGACAAGGGGGCGCGGGAATAGAAAAACTTTGTGGATGAAGGGGAGCAGGGAGAAGAAAACAGACTAATGGTGAAAGGAAAACGGTTTAGACGTAACCACAGGCTAAGAACGCGGACAAATCTAACTGCGCGAATTTAACCAGGTGAGTCTAACTCTGCGCGAGATCCCAAATGGTGAGTGGACTCCAAAAAAGCGTAAGGACCTAACTGCACGAAGGGGTCTGAATCGTTACTTACCACCCACTGTTTTCGATGGGCACTTTAGAGACACACGTATCTATCATCACCGAAATACTTTTTAAGCAAGACGTCGTACCAGTCATTACCGACACACACTTTTTAGCGGGGCCCCGAACCCGTTATTACCAACGCACTAAAACGATGCACTACACTATCAGCGCCAATGCATCACGATATTCCCATTGTTCATAAATATAAGTGGGAATACCGCATTATGTTAGCGCTAACAGCGAAATGTTTGCTTAAATCTAGTTTTTATTTACATTATTTTACCATAAGCGTCTTTTTTTGTCAAAACTATTTATAACAAGAGCGTCTTTTTTTGCTAAAAAGTTTAAATAAAATTAAACGTCTTTTTGCCAAAAATAATTTTTAAGAAATGTTAAAAAAAATGTTTTTAAATATGACACTGTGGACACATTGATGTCATTTCAACAACATTTCAATCCACTTTACATCTGGTACACACCGTGTCATTGACAAGTTCGTTAAAGGATCTATTTTCCACTGAGTAATAAAATTCATACACACAATGCATTGCACAATGATGCATATTTGTTAGCTCAACAACGCAGATAGTGCTATGATTTTTGAGATGTTGATCGGAGCAATGGCCACTATCTGCGTTTTGATATTGTCATTCTCTTCGTTCTCCACTATCTGTAAAAGATTGCGAACGTTGGAAGATTTTCAATCCCCGAACATTCCCGAACTCAATATGTATAATGTTTAAGAACTTGTTGTTAAATACATTTTCATCACCAATTACATGATTTTCTATCACATTCCCAAACTCAATATTTATAATATCCAACAGCTCATCGTCATTATTGAGCATAAGATCATCTATTGTACAACAAATTTTTTTATGCATTACTAAGAAACTAGATGCTGCATCCGCACCGGAAGAACTCATAATGATTTGTCAACAAATAAAATCAGATGCATTTCCTACTAACTTCTGCAGTTACAAGTATTTTTTATCAGGTAAATTAGCGACAACGATATGAAGATCTTGCATACACCCATGCGAATGAGAAAAAATTTAATACATATGATAAGAAAGCAATAACGCAGCGTTGTGATATGAAATGGAATTGTGTGAAAAAAATGTAAATTATACTTTAGTAGTATTTTTATACTTTTAAAATATTAATATTATAAAAAATAGTTGTGAAGAATGTCTAAAGAAGGAAAAGTGTTTAATATTAATTTGAAATAAAACTGTTGTTCATTGACATAAAAATATTAGGTAATTATGCAGAAAAGGGTCATTCTTTTCGATTTTAATGACTTTGACATATGTTGTCAAGGTCTTTTTTCTGAGTGACTCTGACGATTTTTTAAAGGTTAGGAATGGCGAATGGTTAGGAATGGCGCCGTCGCCTGTCGCGCTCACTCACGCGCAGCTTCCTTGTTGCTCTTACGCCTATACAATTTATACATTTTAATTTTTTTCTCAATAACGGTTGAAAATTTTGCAAAATAGTACAGGACTTTTCTACTTGTCTCAATCAATTCTATCTATCCTCCCAGTATCCTTCGTTATGTCTGGGACACCCTGTACACATTTTTCGTAAATATAATAACATTTTTGTTTGTTTAATTATAATAAAATAAATTATTGTTTTATGTATCATATATTAATTAATGTATGCCTAATGTAAAAAAATTAAATTTTATGTTAGAAATAGAAAAAGCATAATTATTTGAAAAAGAGACAAAAAAAACTTCTTTTACTTTTGTTATTTTTGATTTTAATACAGTCGATGATTTAATACAGTCGATATTAAATTCATATGGAAAAACATCCTTATGTAAGATTCATGTGTGAGCATTTGAATTGACCGCCACCTGAGAGCTCGTGCCAAGAGGCGCTGGCGGTAACCTAGGATAGGTTGTGGCGGATCCCTTCGACGCTACACGTCGGATGACGCCACCTCACACGTTACCGACCATACAAAAAAGAAAGCAAATTCTAATACCGCGGCCCTTCTTCTAATAATTGTTTACTCCATGAACGAACTTTGAAACGGACTTTGTCTCGGGACTTTACCCGGCGGACTTCCGGGACTCTCCCGATTTACTTTCCTTATACAATGGCTCTGAAGGCTCGTTGCATCAGCCGAGCCCTCAGAGTCCCTCCGAGTTTCATAGCGAGCACATCGCTGAGCTGTCGTCTTCTACGACACTTTATATTTTATATTTTATATTCCATTCGTTCTACCGCGTTCCAGTTTGTGCATCGAGTGCATGTGTGCGAAACACTCTGCGTTCTCAAGCCTGGCCAGGCTCTGTTGCAAACACAAATTGCGAACGGCGAAACACGAATTGCGAACCGCAAGCTGCGAACTGCGAGTTCCTTGCGCTTGCTGCCGACAGCATTCTTCCGCCGCTGCGGAATACAGATAAGTCTAACGCGGTCTATACCGATCCGCTTTTATTTCCTCAAATGAGAGGATTGCTTCTTTTTATAATTTGTACTCTGCTTTTTATTATGTTTATTATCGCTTGTTATTTTCTTTATTTGTTTGTTAAATATATTTGAATTTTGTTTGTAAATTTGTCAAGTGTCTGCCTTTATGTTTTCAATTGTGACCCCCTTATTCTGCGCGACTTGTAGCGCCGGCTGGACACCGTCAACGTCCACAGATAGGGACGTGGCGCCCCAGCGCGGCTTCGAGGAGGAAGTACTCAGCTAGAAGGAAGGAGAATAATGGTCGCAGAGAAGAACAAGCGTGCGAAAGAGTTCAGTTGCTGTAATATAGCGGTGTGGTGAGCAAGCCCCCGTCTAATAATCAAAAGCATACAAAAAGAGCCTGAGTCTGTGTACAAATACTTACCTGATCCTCTAGAAGTTCGAGTCCAGTGGCGTTTGGCAAGCTGCCGATATTCCGCGCGTAAATTCGGTTTGAAAGTAACTCGGTCTTAATCCTTACAGACATAAAATTCAGAAGTGGGATTCTACGCGACGAGCTGTCAAAAAACGACCGCTGACCGTGAGCAGAGCACGAGGTCATACAGGGTAAATAGCTTCGAATTCAGAGAACGAGTTCGAAGACTAGGCCGTACAGTTCGTTAGTCTTACGCGCCGCGCAGGTGCCGAGCACGTGTTGAGCGAGTCTGGATGAATAGAACCGTCTTGGAAGAGCTATCGTACAAGGACTTAAGATCAAAGGTTAAGAAGCTAGGGTGCGTACCGCCAAGAACAAGGGTGGGTTGCATCGAAATAATTATGGCGAATCAGCAACAGTCAGCCGCGGGTGTGGAGGCGCCTGAACTTACCTCGATAATTACACAGGTACCTCCGGCCACGGATAGTCGAGGAATAACTCCGGTTACGTCGGCGCTGTCGTCAAGAACGTCAACACCTGCAGGATCACCGGCTTCGCAGACGAGCAGCTGGGGGCAGCCAGGTGAGACCTTGGTGCAACAGGCGCAGCTGAACGAGCTTTGGCGAGATCAGCTGCGGCAGCAAGAGAAGAGACTGCAACAACGATTGAGGGAACAGGAGGAGAGTTTCAAACGTCTCCTGCATACGTACCTCGGATCCGGGATACCAGGATGGGCGGTTCCTCTCGCGCCGCCGAGGCAGGCTCCGGACACGACACCGTCACAAACGACCTTAGCACCGCTACCAATAAATGTGGCCCCTAACGAGGGATCTACAGGCGCTCGCTCGGTCCTTGCGTCGTTTCCAGCTGGACAAGCGGTAAAACTGTTGAACTCTCAGCTCCCAGAGTTCGATGGAAGTAATGAGGCGGAGATAAACCTGTGGTTAGAAACCGTGGAAAGAGTGGCAAGAATACATTGTGTGTCGATGTAGCCCCATTGTCAGCCAGAGAGACCTGGCTGGGCTTTCGAATGGAGATCGCGGCTGCCTTTTATAATAAGTTCTCATTTAAATCAGTTACGGAGAAAGCAGAAACAAGAAAGTGGAACGCGGGACGTGAATTCTTTCGTGATTATGCCTGGGCTAAGATGGCTTTGTTGAAGGTTTTGCGCTTATCAGATAGTGACACTGTAAAATTCTTAGTGGATGGCATTCCGAACGCGGCGTTGCGAAGCGTAGCCGCATTCTTGTCGGCAGCCACCGTTTACCAATTCCTAGAAAAAATGAACGACATTTCGCAAGTTCAGGGTGATAGTGCGCGAAAGTTTGCCCATATGGACCACAAGGGCGAGCGTGAACAGCACAAGAAGACGACGCCGGCGATAAAAACAGGCGAGAAAAACACGCCAGGGCGTGAACTCTTTTGTGTATACTGCAAGAAGAAGGGCCACGAGAAGGCAGAGTGTTACCGGCTCAGACGGCGGGAAATTTCCAGCACTACCCAAACACGCGAAAACCCGGCGGTAGCAGCGGTAGAAGAGGCAGACAAACCGTCTTCCGTCGTGGGAATAGTAAACATTGAAGAACGTCCCACCGTACAAATAAGATCATCCCTGTTAAGCGTGGTCGAACTGGCGGATAATCATTGTAATTTGCGCGCGCTGTTCGACACAGGGAGCCCGATCTCCCTCGTCTCCCCCGTAGCCTTAGAAAATATTTGCGAGCGAGCGAATTTGAGCTTATGTGAAACTAATATAAAGTATAAAGCGATAAATAAAACGGCGATTAAGCTTAAGGGCGTCTTTCCAACTTCACTGAAATTAGAATTGTTACCCGAAACGAAATATAAGGTGAAATTACACGTTCCTGAAGATATGAATTGCGCGGCCGACTTATTGTTAGGACGCGACTTTTTCTCAGAAAATAGAATTAGAGCAATCGCTGACTTCGCGGACGAAGCAAATAAAATAAAACTTTTTGCAACGTTAATAGCCGAGCCGGCGGTACAAGAAATTATCAATTTTATATCGGATGAAGAAAATAGTGTAGAAACCGATTTCAGTGAAGAGGGTAAGAAGCGCGTGCAGGAGGTACTCCGCGAGGTAGAGGAAACAAAAGTTGAGGAATTCGTTGAAATTCCTCCAGTCAAGGTTATATTGAAAGACGATAAGCCGTATGCGTTTGCGCCGAGACGATTTGCGGTAAAAGAACGGCATGAAATACGCGAAATTACAGACGACCTCCTGAAGCGCGGTATAATAAAAACGAGCGTATCCCCGTATTGTGCTCGCGTTGTCCCCGTGCGGAAAAAGAACGGGCAAATGAGACTATGCGTGGATTTGCGCCCGCTCAATGATAAAATTGTAAAACAGCGGTACCCATTTCCGCTGGTGGAAGACCACCTTGCAAGACTAGGAGGAAAGAGCGTGTTCACGCTGCTGGACTTCAAGGATGGTTTCCACCAGATGCCGGTGCACCCGGATTGCACGCGTTATTTTGGATTTGCCACGCCCGACGGGCAATTCGAATTCCAGCGTCTCCCGTTCGGGTTCTGTGAGTCCCCGGCTGAATTTCAGAAGAGAATTGTTCAACTCTTGCAGCCCCTCATAAGGGAGGATAAAGTTTTAGTGTACATAGATGATATTCTGATTCCGTCGGCAACCGTAGAAGAGAATTTAGAAACGTTGAAGCAGGCATTGATGCTGCTTAAAAAGTGTAGTTTCTCATTAAACATGAAAAAATGTTTGTTTTTACGTAAAAAACTAGAATATTTGGGTTATGTTTTATCGGCGTCCAGTATAACTATTAGTGAGCGGCATACCACGGCAATTGCGAGTTTTCCCCAGCCTCGTTCAGTGGTCGAAGTGCAGCGGTTCATAGGCCTGGCTAATTACTTTCGACGATTTATAAAAGACTTTGCGAAACAAGCCAGATCGTTGCACGCTATACTTAAGAAAGATCAATCGTTTAATTTCAACAGCGAATGCGTGGCAGCTTTTAAGGCACTTAAGACTCACTTAACTAAGCATCCCGTACTCCGACTATATAACCCTACCGCATATACGGAGTTGCATACGGATGCCAGCTCGGTAGCACTCGCGGCTATCTTATTGCAGCGACAGGACTGCGGAAGACTGGCGGCCGTTGCTTATTATAGTCAGGCTAAAAATGTCGCGGAGAGTAACTATCATAGTTATGAGCTAGAGTTATTAGCGATTGTGAAGGCCATTGAAAGGCTTTACATCTATCTGTACGGAATTCGGTTCACCGTTGTAACGAATTGTCACGCGGTAGCATATGCGATTAATAAAGCGCGATTGAATCCGCGAGTGGCCCGATGGACCGTCCGTCTGCAAAGCTATACGTTTGCTGTCGTTCACAGACCTGGCGATAAAATGCGGCATGTAGATGCACTCAGCAGAGCCGTCGCTCTGATTGAGGCGTATCCGTTAGAGGACGAATTTCAATTGAGACAATTGAACGATCCGTTTATAAAAGATTTAGCGAAAAAACTGGAAAACAAAGAGGATAGTGAATTTATACTTATTGACGGCCTTGTATTCCGGCGTGCGGAACCAAAATCTAAATTCGTAGTACCTGAAGCCATGTGACGAAACATCGCGCGAATTTATCATGATGAACTCGCGCATTGTGGTTACGAAAAAACGGTCCAAGGAATTATGGCGAACTATTGGTTTCCCGCGCTCCGGCGCAAGGTCCGCGAATATATTGATAACTGTATAATATGCATTCTTGCGAATGAGTCCCGCCACGCACGCGAGAGTCAAATGCAACTCACCGACACACCAGCGGAACCGTTAATTGCGTTAAACGTGGATCATTTCGGTCCTCTTACCTCGTCGCATAATAACGCTAAACATGTGCTGGTAGTAGTCGACGCTTTCACGCGGTTCACATGGCTCCTTCCCTGCCGGACAGTGGGAGCAAATGAGACTGTAAAGCACTTGGCGTTCTTGTTTGACATAGTGGGAAACCCGAAATCTATAACAAGCGATCGCGGTACTGCTTTTACCGCGCGTGAGTTTCAGTCATTCCTGCGAAAACGCGATATCAAACATCACCTAGTTGCCGTTGCGGCCCCGTGGGTCAATGGTCTGGCGGAACGTGTCAATCGTTTTATGAAGGCGTCGTTACGCAAATTAGTAGAAGAACCACGCGAGTGGGAAGCCAAAATAGGCATTGTACAGTATGTAATTAACAATACCTTTCACGCGTCAATTAAAAATACGCCGTCCAAAGTTTATTTAGGATATCACCAAGGGAATCATGGTGATCAAGATATGGTTAATTATTTGAATGAAAGAGCAAAGGAATGCTTGTCGATCCCAGAGGAACGCGAAAGCGCGAGGCAAATAGCGGCAGTAACTACGAATGAGCTGAAACTATATAATAAAGCGTATTATGATTCCCGGCATCTGTCTCCGACTTTGTATAAAGCAGAAGATCAGGTGGCGATTCGCGATTCGGCGGTGAGAACAGGAGAAGATAAAAAATTGAAAGCCGTGTATAAAGGTCCTTATTTAGTGGCCAAAGCACTAAATAAGAACCGGTATGTTATAACTGATATTCCTGGATACGCGTTATCACAGAAATCATATAATTCGGTTTTATCTCCGAATAGAATGAAGCCCTGGGTCGACTCGCAACCAAAGTATAAAGAGAAAGCTAAATGTTTTTCCATTCAGCCTTGTAAATAATGCGATATACTTAGAATTAAGCTATAGATATATATACTCACCGTGATATTAGTATCAAGTTCTTTTTAAGTTAAAAAAAAAAAAATGCTAATTGTCAGATTGGTTTTATTTTTAGTTGGATCGGTAGCGCCGATAAAGAGCGTTTATGCAATTGAATATCATTCCAAGCGTGTATGAATCATAGCGATTTAAGTTTGAATGCACAATTGCGTCTGAAAAATATATATGTGATGTGGTACGTAGTTGTAATATACAACTGAGAATTTGTAAGCGCCTACGAGGGCGAAGGCTGGTCAGGATGGTCGAGCTGTAAGATTCATGTGTGAGCATTTGAATTGACCGCCACCTGAGAGCTCGTGCCAAGAGGCGCTGGCAGCAACCTAGGATGGGGACGTGGCGCCCCGGCGCGGCTTCGAGGAGGAAGTACTCAGCTAGAAGGAAGGAGAATAATGGTCGCAGACAAGAACGAGCGTGCGAAAGAGTTCAGTTGCTGTAATATAGCGGTGTGGTGAGCAAGCCCCCGTCTAATAAACGAAAGCATACAAAAAGAGCCTGAGTCTGTGTACAGATACTTACCTGATCCTCTAGAAGTTTGAGTCCAGTGGCGTTTGGCAAGCCGCCGATATTCCGCGCGTAAATTCGGTTTGAAAGTAACTTGGTCTTAATCCTTACACTTACGCGTTAATAACTCAAAATGTTCTACACTCAAATTACAAAATTTGTTGTAAAATTTGTAATTTTTCCTTATTTAAAAGGAATGCTAATTTTTTGAGACTGGTATTTAGAAATTTAAGCGAGTCGATAAATCATAATTTTACACAATTATTTCTATCGTCAATAGTGCTTTCAACATTTTTTGTAAATAATATATATTTTTCCTTTGTTCTTGAAAGATGCTCTACGATTCCTTCGTAAGCTATTGCAATTTCTTTAATAATAAAATGTACATGTTTAAAGATTTGATAATATTTATTGTTACCGCCGCGAGGCAGCACCTCGTGGCCGATCGCTGGTGATGGATCAATATCGATTCGCCGTTCGATTATTGCCTTCGATTCTCGAAGGCGTTGCCGGCTCGAGTATTATCATTGTCGTTTTAGCTGTGCCAAGCATCACCTCGTGTGCATCGACGTGCAGTGTGCTTTTCGTAGGAATCTTACTCATCGCATCACTCATCGGATCACTCATCGCTTTGTCTTAGTGCAACTCATCCAGATCATACTCGCCGTGTGCAACACGTCAAGAATTATCTGGAAGACATCATCCTGCAGCACGAAGCGTGTTGAACCTCGTGCTCAGTAGCTCCCCAGACTTCGCAGCGTTTTGGTCTCATAATTAATATAATTGTGCATTCAGTTTAAACTCATTGCGGACTCTAAAATATAATCAGACGGACAAATCACAATTTCAGTAAACTCTTTAGTAAAAACTCAAAGAAACACTCAGTGCGAATCTCATTTACCGACCACGTGCTTCTTGCGTGTCTCCGCGTGATCGGTTCATACGAAGGGACTTACATCCGCCTTTTTGTTCTAATTTAACCGACCACGACCGCGTCAACATCCCCGCGGCGTAATACATAATTTTGAAATACTCATTTTTATACTGTGTGTAAAGACGTGTTTGAAATAAATTCAGAGTATATTTATCTCACAATGTACAAAAAATGTTTGTATAACGCGCGACAATGCCGCAAAAACGGACTCGTGCCGCACGCGATCTATTTAAAGCACCGTTGCTTTCAGAGTGCTCGACGCGTCGAGTAATTATCGAGTGACAGACCGAAATACAAGGCTCGGGAAATCCGCACGATACTTTAGATTCGACTGTGCCCGCTGCCCGCGTAGAAAAACGCCGCTCCTTTTATACCAACAAACCTTCTAGAAATTACCGGAATATGCTGGCACCGAAAATACGTCACGATAGAACGATCTCGATCGTTTCAGGCGAATTTTTGCTAGCACATCGCAAGTAATATTTATTAAAATAGATCGACTTAACATACAGAGCGTCGCGCTGAAAATATTGACGCAGCGGGGTAGCGACGAAGCCAGCTGATCGGCACGCGAGTGCGGCGTGATCAACAACGCACCGACTCGCTAAGTCGTGGTATTGAATTTGCTCCCTTTTTGTCGAACAATACAGTACATCATAACTATTTAAATTACGGAAAACTATAGGAATATAATTTGAATCTTTATAATTTAAATTGCAATTTGAATATGCTGAGCCTCTGTATCGACCAATCAAGTGACAATGTTCGTTTTCTAACCCAAACTTTAATAATAAAAGTTAAGCAACCAAAAATCTGCATATAATTTTGCAACGAAAATCAAATGAGACTGCATTAGCAACCCATTTAAAATAATAAAAATTAAAAAAATATAAACATTAATGAAAAGAAATAAGAATAGTTGCGAGACCTTATTATCGAAACTACTGAGATTACAATGACCGAGTATCCGAATTATGGTCACGCAAACTGCTGACGTCGAAGAATCAGCGTCACGTTAAGTACTGACGGTTCGTCACCCACAGCAGTCTGTTGATCAAGCTTGTATGCCCATCCGAAGATCTCATGTATAACGTAAGACAAGTCACGTGCCGAGTAACGTCTTTCTTCGCTGAGACGAGGAGCCGCCGTATACATAGTCATAGATGACTACCCGATAAACGCGAGTAAGTGAAAGTGACCACGCATTGTACTACAATTCAAAAAATGTTTTATTAAAAAAAAGGAAACATAATTCACTACTCTCCCGAGTCTCCTCCGACCCGCACCCCCGACGATCGCCGAGGGACGAACCCCGTGCACCGGCCCTTGTGCAATTGCGTACTCGTGTATCATTCTGCGTAAACGTTTTTCTCATACATGACAATGTGTAGCTTTTTTGAAGTCTTCACACTTGTCTCGTGTGAAACCTGTCATGAGCACATAACTTGACAAAATTGTTTTTACATTGTGCACTAAATTTTTAAGTTTTTCGACAAACAACGTGATACAGTTGTTATTGTGGTGGAACTTAAACGTCGACAACAAATCGTATGAACAAGGTACATAGTAGCCTATGCTGAATATTTAGTAATGCTGATGTGCATACGTAGATGCTACGGGATTTGCGTTTATTTTTTCCAGAATACATTCCAAGTCGGCGTATACCACAAATAAAAATTGTTCCTTTAGGCAGTAGTTGTTAAAACTTAGCCATTTGTTGTCATCATTTGGTAACATAATTGCACAATTGTTGATCATGCTACAGTCTACAATGTGAATCTTCTACTTTTCGCGCGAAGCAAAATAATGAAGACATCTAGAATAATAGAAATATAAATATTGTATATAATTACATTTACAGAGTGTTTAAAAAAATGGGTTATATTTTTTTATAATAGATAATATTAATTAAAAGAAGAAAAAAACGTCTAATTAACATGAGTTATAAGACTAATATCTTTAAAGATAAAAGTTATTTTATTATTTCAGATTTTTGAATGTAATGTGTTACACCGCAAGAGTGTTGTGGGGTCCGTTCTCCGGGATAGAAGATGTAACGTGGAATAATAAATTAGTCTTTTTGTAGTAGTTGTTGAACGGCTTTTATTCAATCTTGTTTTTACAGCGATTAACCCACGCAATCTGAATAGCGACTGCCCGCTTGGGCCACGGTTGCCCATATTTATGTCTTGTTGTGCTAAGTCAAAATTCTTAACAATCAGCAGATTCGCGGGTGGCAACCGCGAATATTCTCAAAGCGTCGCAACCCGGCCGGAAATACTGGGTTACTTTGATCGGCGATATTCTGCCGATCTTGCTGAATTGTCGCCCGCGTGCGAGGTGTCGTCGTTATTCTCGAGCCTTCTGTTACCAGAGGCTCGGGATATAACAAATGAACAAAGGAGTGTAACAATGTATCCTGGCGGTGCATCGTTCCAGCCGAACATCAGCCAACCGACGGACCGAACAACCGTCCGGCAAGAACTTGGGGCGCAGAGTGCTTCAAACATATTTTAATTCATATACATAAACGCGAGAGCAATAACGGCAGTACACCAACCGTCGTTCCGCGGTTAAGTCCGAAGTGCGGACTTGGCCAAACCGCTCTGAGCGTCGCTGAACACGCCGACGGCGTTGAGGACCGTCATTCTCGACCGCACTGCAACCGGAGCCTTAGCGTCTCGATCAGGAACGGCGCCGATCCCGCTGAGTCCCTTAACTCCGGCATCATCCCTTTTTATGTATGAAAAGGAGATGCCGGAGCTCAGAGGGACTGTTCTCGATCCGTTCGCTTCTAAGCCAACATCCGGACCTTCCGAGCACTGAACCACGGGGTAGAGTGAGCTCTGCTTTGGTCAGGTACTCCTAGCGCTCAATTCTGATCACTAACTTCTAGTTTGCAACCGTCGGCCAATCGACTCGTGGGATGAAGCGCACTCCGCCTCCTCCGAGTACTCTCGGTCCCGAGTTACCGACGAACGCACTATTCTATAATTTCCATCGCACCGTTGTGACCACCGGAGTGGAATGCTATCCGCCTCGGCCGAGTAATCTCGGTTAGCGACACCTTGCAGGTGCATCCGCTTTTGACCTCCGCAATCAACGCGAATCGTACCGCGCTCACCGTCTCCGATCCATCGGTCTGACACCGGTCTCGCATTTGTCACTTATTCCGCGTTTGTATTGTTATTACCGTGTCCATCATTTAAATCGCGTGCATTTATTATTACCATGTCCGTCCCTTAATCCGCGTGCGTTTAGCGTTACCGTGTTCGTCTCTTCGTCCGTGCGAGATTATTGTCAATGCGTACGTCACTTAATTCGTGTACATTGATTTCAGGCGTCCATCATTACCTATCCACGTGCCCGCGTCTTGTCTAAATTACAATCGCGCTGATCCACACAAATGTGATTATATTTGTTTATATCAGTTGCGTATATTTTTGTATTAATTTCTTATATATTTATGTTTACAATAAACTATCATTTTTTGTAAAATCCAGGCTTGGTGTATGGACAAGACCTAAATTCGATCAAATCCTGTATATTCCGACGAGCACCCCGAGTAAAGCTCGCTAGGTCGAAAGTCGGTCACACGTATAACAGATCGTTACATGAATACGAGAAGTAAAAAAACTGAATGTATAATAACAAAATAAAAACATTCTTTTTACAAAGAAGAACAAAAATTTTAATACTGACAGCATTAGAGAAGGTGCTTTATGTGATTGCCATTCATTCTCATGCATGTTTCAACCCTACGTCTCACATTCATTAAGGCTTACGCAATGTTGTGTGACTTATGGTATCTATTGCAAAACAAACGTAAATATCAAGAGAAAAAAATTAAGTTAAATTATGTAGTTTACTCAGTAATGTATCTTTGAAGATATTCGTCTTAGGACCTATGTTAATTAAACCTTTTCTTTTTATATTTTGATCAATACTACTTGCTATCGAAATATGAGATCTATTCTTTCAACACTTTGGCCCACATTCTGAAATCACTTTTAGAGGCGCTTTTATAAAGATGCCTCTAAATGTGTGACCAACTTTAGAGGCGCGCTGCTAAAGTCGCCCGTATTCTAAACACACATTTAGAGGCGCCTTTAAGATAGAGATACATTTATGTACCAGTTAATTTTTTTTTTTTAACGCGATCAAAAAACGCACATATTCTTTAATTAACCAATATTTCTGTTAAACTTTCCGTTTATTATTAAGAGTAACGGCAAAAATTCTTGTTTTTTTTCTATTTTTTAAATAATGGGTCGATTTTAATCTCTATAAAAATGTGAAAAGTGATGAATTATGAGAAAATATCACTTTCATTTCTTTATAACTTTGGAATCATGTGTATGCTCGTCTTAAAATTTTACTGAGATTAATATCTCATTATAGATTAGTACTCATAGTTACTTCTTATTTCAAAAATTTTTTAAACAATGTTTTAAGACGATGATATGATTCTGTAATTGGCTTAAAACCAAATGAAACTGTACTTAAAATAATCTTTAAAATAAGGACGGACTATGAATATTGATCATATAATATTATTTGGCATGAAAACAAGTTTTAAATGTTAAGTTTAAAAAAATAAGTCACGTTTGCCGTCACTCTTTCGAACGAGTTTATTTTATTCCGAAAATCTCGCGGATCACGATCACGAACTGCATTTACTTTTCGAACTTCAATTGCATAATTAATTTCGTGAATAATATCCACGGTTAACATATTTAAGGTAATTAAAAAAATTATTTTTAGTCGCTACACGCTGTAACTGGTGCAGTAAGTTAGAATAAAACAAATTTTATTTGATTTACTCCAACTTATTGCACTAGTGTGCATCAGTTCAGCAGTGCAGCGACTGAGAACAAACTTAAAATGATTGAAATTATTCTTACGACACTCACGATAGGTTAAAGGCACCTTTTATACAGGGTGTTCCAGACATAACGAAGGATACTGGGAGGACAGATAGAATTGATTGAGACAAGTAGAAAAGTCCCATACCATTTTGCAAAAATTCTCAACCGTTATTGAGAAAAAAATTAAAATGTATAAATTGTATAGGCGTAAGAGCGACAAGGATGCTGCGCGTGAGGGAGCGCGACAGGCGAATGGCTAGAAATGGCGCCGTCGCCTGTCACGCTCACTCACGCGCAGCATCCTTGTCGCTCTTACGCCTATACAATTTATACATTTTAATTTTTTTCACAATAACGGTTGAGAATTTTGCAAAATGGTACGGGACTTTTTTACTTGTCTCAATCAATTCTATCTATCCTCCCAGTATCTTTTGTTATGTCTGGGACACCCTGTATATACGCACATTATCAAAATTGAAATTTTTTTAAATCGTTGTAATACAATTAATTTTACTACATGGAGTTTTGTTTACGCCTAAAAACTTTGCGTATATCGTTTTTTTAAATAAATTTAATTAATTAATGTTGCCACTAATTAGTTAAGTCGCGATACGGGTCCACCTGTCAAATTACATGGGTGCCGCCATATTGGATTTTCGCTAAATGTGCCGCTAAATGTGCTACAGACCACGTTTAATAGCACATTTAGCGAAAGCCTATAAATGTGCTATAAAAGTGGGTTTAGAATAGCTTTTTTGAGATAAAAGCGCACATTTAGGCTAAAAGTAACTGTCACTTTTAAAGGTTCCTCTAAATGTGAGCTCAGAATACGACCACTTTTATAAAACCACTTTTAGAGGCGCCTTTAACTAAAGACGCCTCTAAAAGTGAGCTCAGAATGTGGCCCTATGTCTTTTGGGCGGAATTTACTGCCCCCCCCACACCGCGCGGAGACGCTCTATCTATCGGTAGTCCCCAATCTTTGCGTTCTCTATCATCGATAAAAAAAATGAAGGTGCGCGGGGCGAGACAGGCGGTTACGATCGGTTCGCCTAGATAAACTGGTTTAAATCAGGAATAAAAGAAAGGCGACGACGCGTAACAATACAAAAAAAATTATCGATGATCGAGAACGCAAGAATTGGGGACTACCGACGGATAGAGCGTCTCCGCGCGGTGTGGGGGACAGTAAGTTCCACCCAAAAGACATAATTTTCATTATCTCGCTTAATGTTACTCAGAATAAAAAATGATACAGGACTTTTTGTCTTAAAATGATGAGATCTACCTAGTTCCAAAGTTTGTCTATATGACTTTGGGACACCCTGTATATACACAATTGTGGAGTGGGGGTGGGAAGAGTCAACGCGTGGTGTGATAGACAATTGTCGCGCGGCGTTTTACCCCATTCTCTCCCTAAGGCCCACGCGCTCTCACCTGCCGCGCCCGACTTATTATGTGCTCCGCGCCAATTCGTCAAAATTCAGTAATTTCTTACTCGGTAACGGTTACGAGATTTATTAAATGATATCTGACTTTTCGATTTGTATTCCCGATATTTATCTACAGTTACCGGGAAGGAAACCTTATTCCAAACACCCTGTATATACATATATATAGGGTGTCCGGTTTGTTTTGTCATTCCCGAAATTTTGGGGTAGACAATAATAATTCAAAACAAAAAGTCCTATACAATTATGCAAAATTCGTCACCGTTGATTTTATAAAAATTATAATGTCTCGGCGAATAAACGCTAAGAAATCTATGGGCTGGGCGCGGCGATGGCATTGTTTAGTTTTTTGCAGAAAGTAGCCGAATCGAATAATAATGATTGGCAAGTGGGTTCGGCGAATGAGCTCTAAGCAACTTAGAGGCCGGCCGCGGCGGCGACGATGTTTATAAAGATGTTATCTAAGTCAACTCAGAAGGGGACAATCGCGAACGCATTCGTTTCATTTTTGCCGCAAAGATTTCGATACGTATTGAATGTGTGCCAGTACTTATAAATTCTAACTAGTTATTTCTATTCTTTTATAGTAATTATTATGTACTGATTTAAGCAGTATATAGCACTGATGTAAATAGTACAAAACACTAATTGAAACAGCATTCATTACAGATTTAAACAGTACGTATAACTGTTTCTGCTGTTATTTAATCACTGTTTTCTACAGTTAAATACCACTTATTGAATCAGTCGTTGTTCTTACCAATTCTTTTAGTGAGTTTTCACTAATTTTTAGTAGTATACTTATAACTGAGACCATCAGTGACTATGGACTATTTCTCAGTGAAAATGCACTAATTCTATTATTTTTTTATATGTGAATTTTTTAAATGTTCACTGTCCATCAGTAATAGCGTTTCACGATGTACGAGCCACTCGATCTGCGGCGCCGGCGACTAGCATGCGTGTGCTTCACAACAAGTTTAATTCACAACAAATTTAAAAATTTCTACGATTTTACGAATCTTGGTTCGTTGTCGATCAGTCTTTTAATCATGAAAGATCTCAATCTTCTGCGGTTTAAATCCGCCAATTTGTGCATGGAGATGACTGAACTGACGTTTCTAAGAATAATTGATCTTGATGAGTGTGTTACTATGATGTACAACAAGTTAACTGAAATTCTCAAGACAATTGATATGAAATTTACACATTTTTCCAACATTGTATTCATTGATTAAAACCGTGATGACGTGGTGAGCGCAATACAAATGAGCAATTGTTTCAATAAGAACCAGTTTATTGATTGTTGTTAAGTAATCATATTTCCCGCCATATATTCGCTTATAGTTCGTTATTTTAGTATGGCGTGGCAGCACTTATGTTCTTTATTACACATTAATTGTATCCACTCTTTATATTCCGTTCACACAATTCTTTTTACTCGCCACGTGCGCTATTCAGTGTATTTCATAAAATATATATTAATTGAGTTAAATCAAAGCATCGAATACTATTTTCGTTCTCCTCACGGCCTCAACAGGTTATGGGCCCAGGCCAAAGAGAGAAAAGCAAAAGAATACTCAAAGCAAGGCAATTGACGAAAGTTCTTATAAACATACAGTAAGTCAAGCGCGACGCTATATCAGTTAAAAGAAAGGAGAATGATGAATACGTACAAGATAGAAGCTCTAAACCGAGAGAATTACGACACGTGGAAGATGCATATGGAAGCACTCTTAATTAAGAACGACGAATGGGGTTAGGTGTCTGGATCAAGAGTTAAACCAGAGGTTAAAACGGGCGACGCGGCCAACAGCTTAGCATACGAGGCATGGAACACAAACGATCGAAAGGCAAGGTCTGATATCATTCTATGAATTAGTTCCACCAAGCTCTAACAAATAAAAGGGTGCGAGACATCTCGAGACGTGTGGCTACGACTCGAAGAAATTTACCAATCCAAAGAACCAGCGAGAAAAGCCACGTTGCTAAAGCAACTCATACTCACGCGAATGCAAGTTGACGAAGATATACGAGAGCATTTGCGAAAATTTTTTGACGCCGTCGATAAGCTCGCCGAGATGGACATCCAGATAAATGTCGATCTTCTAGCCATATTGTTGTTATACAGCCTCCCATCGACTTTTGATAATTTTCGATGCGCGATCGAATCCAGGGACGAACTACCCAGCCCAGAGATCCTACGAATTAAAATAATAGAAGAATACGAAGCGCGTAAACACGATAAGCAAGGGGACATATTAAACGCAATGACTGTAAATAAGTACGGTGCCAAACCAAACTGGACGACCAGAAGAAGAGACACATTCCCGGCTAAAGAAAATAAAAAACCGACGAGAATCAAATGTTACCGGTGCAAGAAACCTGGGCACAATGGATCCGAGTGTCGACTGAATCGGGAGAAAATAGAACCAAACCCACAGAACGCCGAACATCATTTATTCTACACTACAATCGATTCGCAGGCAAGTAAGGAAGATAAAAAATCATTAAAATGCACAAACACGACGCTCAAAGACCAAACTACTACATGGTGTCTGGACAACGGCTGTTTATCCCATTTAAGCAAGAATCGAGAAAATTTTCAAAACGACAGTGTTTTGGAAACAGGAAAGTTACATCTGGCAAATAACTCTTCAACCGATGTAAAAGCAAAAGGTAACGAACATTTACAGGTTGGATATGGACGCAGCACGAAGAAAATCGATTTGATCGATACTTTGCACGCCCCTGATCTACGATTTAACCTAATGTTCGTAGGAAAGGTAACCGATAACGGATACCGTGTTTTGTTTGAGAAAGACGCGGCAGAAATAATTGATAATCGCGGAAAGACAATATTAACAGCCGACCGAATCAATGGATTATATTACATAAAGGCAAAAGATATTGACACTCGCTTCGCAGATGCGATCACAGAAAAGGCTGAAAATCATAACGAAAAATCCTTAAGTTTATGGCATCGTCGTATGGGACATCTAAACATAAAAGACTTAGTTTCTGTCTCAAAAAAAAATAAAATTGAAGGTATCGATAACATTAATTTAAACGGCTCGACGAATTGTGAAGTCTGTATCAAAGGCAAAATGACGCGTACACCTTTCCCGAAGCATTCAAATAGAAGCAGCAAGATTCTGGATTTAATTCACTCCGACGTATGTGGCCCCATGCGTACCGAATCACACGAAAGATCAAGATACTTTGTCACATTCATTGACGATTATTCTGGTTGGTGCAAAATACGTTTCTTAAACAAAAAGAGTGAAGTATTCTTAAAATTCAAAAAGGTAAAGTCATTATTAGAAAAACAGACAGGTGAGTCAATTAAATGTTTGCGAAGCGATAACGGTACTGAATATTTAAATAACAATTTTAACGATTTCATGGACTCAAATGGAATTCAAAGAGAGCTGACCATAACCGGTAATCCCGAACAAAATGGAAAGGCGGAGCGTCGTAACAGAACTCTGGTGGAGATGGCAAGGTGTCTCCTCATCCAGTCCGGGTTACCTAATTCATTTTGGGCTGAGGCTATATCGACAGCAAATTTTATAAGAAACAGATGCCCATCCAAATCATTAAACGACAAAACTCCTCACAAACTATGGCACAAAAAGAAGCCAAACGTATCTTTCTTCAGAGAATTTGGATGCAAAGTCCACATTTTAGACCGAATTCCGAGCAAAGGAAAATTCGAAGTAAAAACAAAAGATGGCATTTTACTTGGCTATTCAGAAGAGTTAAAAGGTTACAGAGTATGGATTCCTGAAGAGAGGCGAGTGACAGTAACCAGAGACGTTAAATTCCAAGAAGATTCATCGCCATTAACTTCTACAATTCCAAAGCCTCAACAAACGGAAGATAAATATAAAACTCAAGATGTTGAAGTAATCGCAACCGGGACATCTCCAACGGAAGAAAATGTCATCGAAGAAAAGACCACGACGCCATTTGAATCAGAAGAGGAGGACGAAAGTAATAATACTGCAGATCAAGACACGGACGATATCACAGCGAAAAGAGGCCCTGGGAGACCAAAAATAATTAGAACGGGAAAAAGAGGACGACCAGTAAAACAATATCATACCGTCGAAACAAACTTATGTGAAGAAGTATATATAGCTGAGATCCCTGTAAAACAAGCAATTGCCAGCCATGACTCGCACGAGTGGTATCAAGCAGTAGCCACCGAGATGAAAATTCTTATTGAAAATGATATATGGGATATAACGGATCGTCCTGTAAATAAAAACGTAATTGGAAGTAGATTAGTACTGCGTAACAAATACGGGCCGGATGGATCACTAGAGCGAAGAAAAGCGACAGTTGTCGCACGTGGTTTCTCTCAGAAACCAGGAATTGATTTTGGAGAAACTTTTGCTCCCGTTGCACGTCTAAGCTCCATTCGAACGGCAACAGCAATCGCATCCAAGTATAAAATGTCAATACGACAATTCGACATCACAGCTGCATATTTAAATGGTCTCCTAGAAGAATAAATATACATGGAAATTCCCGAAATAACGGAAGAGGCTCTAAAACATATTTTAATTACTGAGCGAAGAGACAGCGATATCAGAAGAAAATCTAAGAAGATGTTAGAAGAAATTGAATCCGGAAACAAAGTATGTCGACTCAACAAGGCGTTTTACGGACTTAAACAATCCGGAAGAAGATGGCACGAGAGACTAAGCGAAGAACTGCGGAATCTAGGATTTTAAGCGCTAAAGTCTGACCAGTGCGTATACTCAAGAAATCAAGGAAGAGTACTCACACTCATTGTAACCTATGTCGACGATATACTAGTAATGTTCAAAGACGAACATTATATTACAAAGATAGGAAGAGATCTGTCAAGAAAATTCAAAGTTCGTGATCTGAGCGACGTAGGATGTTGTCTCGGAATCGAGTTGACTCATCGTGAAGATGGATATTCAAACTGTCAGAAGGGACTCATCCTGGATGTCCTTTCACGCTTTGAGATGACCGAGTGCAACAGCGTATCGACCCCTCTAAACTCGAATGCCAAGCTGGAACGAAATTTATTACCCGAGGATGAAGAAGAGTCAAATATTCCTTATCGCGAGCTTATCGGATTCCTGATGTACATCGCAATGGGCACAAGACCGGACATCGCACATGCTGTCAGCTATTTGAGTTGCTACAATTGTTACCAGTGATCACATTGGACTGCAGCCAAACGTGTTTTACGCTATTTAAAAGAAACAATTAACTATGTTATTTCTTACAGATCGACTGGAGAGAAACCTATTATCGGATACGTTGACGCAGACTGGAGAAGTCGATCGGATGATCGCAGATTATATACTGGATTCGTTTTTATTTTAGCCAACGGCTGTATAACTTGGTAGTCCAGGAAACAAAGGACCGTGGCACTCTCATCAACGGAAGCCGAATACATGGGTTTAAGCGATGTTTTTAAAGAGGCAATATATCTTCAAGGATTTCTGGGAGAACTAAGGATAGATTGTTTTAAGGAAGCTACCATATTTTGTGACAACATGGGTGCCTGAAAACTCGCCATGAACCCAGTTTTTCATTGACGTACGAAACACATTGATATAGGACATCACTTCGTGCGTGAGACTTTGAACGCCGGACATCTGAAATTGGATCACGTCTTCACGGAAGACATGGCTGCGGACGTACTCACTAAAGGACTTACGAAAGCTAAACATAATCAATGTCTCAATTTGTTAAAACTATGTTCGCTTCATGTATAACGAGGGGGAATGTTAAGTAATCATATTTCCCGCCATACATTCGCTTATAGTTCGTTATTTTAGTACGGCGTGGCAGCACTTATGTTCTTTATTACACATTAATTGTATCCACTCTTTATATTTCGTTCACACAGTTCTTTTCACTCGCCACGTGCGCTATTCAGTGTATTTCATAAAATATATATTAATTGAGTTAAATCAAAGCATCGAGTACTGTTCTTGTTCTCCTCACGGCCTCAACAATTGTGAACCTAGCTGTTATTTTTGGTTTGTGAAAATAATATAAAGTACTTTTAAAATATAATTTACTTTTATAGTATATTTTACTTGAAAAAAAAAAATTGTTTGTTTATATTTAAAAAATTATATATATCTAAACACCTTGTAATCTTTGTTCTTGAATCGTTTTTAAGTGTTGAATTTGTGTGAAATATTTGGTAAAAAAATGCTCATTGTAAAATAGTGAAATTATATTAAAACTAGGGCCTTAAAAAGTGCATGTTAATGGCTGCGGGCGTTGGGTGGTAAACAACGATTCAAACCCCCCTCGCGCGGTTAGGTCCCCCATGACTTTTTCAGGAGTCCCCTCGCGATTTGGGACCTTGCGCAAGGTTAAGCTCACCTAGTTAAATTCGCGCGGTTACATCCGCCAGCGTTCTTTACTCGCGGTTACATTCGAACTATTTTCTTTTCTCCTCGCCAATAAGTCTGCCCCCCTTTTCCCGCGACCCCTCAACCTTAAAGTCTTCCCCCTCCTCGCGCACCGTTGCCACCAATTTTCTCTTGTCCCCGTACCCTCCTGAGATCCCTGGATTAGAACCCGCCATATTATCCTATTACTTCTTTATCAAATGGTTTATTATTTATGAGTAATTAATTAAAACATTTAAGCAAATAAGCACAAAGAAATCTGTTAAACGGATCACGACAGGCAGGTTACGCTTCAAAACGTGCCGATTGCTTTTATTGGTGCTTTTATTGGTGGCCTTATTTGCTTTGTTGCTCAAATTTTGAAAAAGGACCCCGCACATATCTTATGGAAAATGGCTCTCGGTTAAATTCGCTCAAATTTTGCTATCTTCTAGAATTTGTTATTCTGAACAAAAGTTTCCATAGCCGCAACAAGATCTGACGAGCCGTTTTTGCTCTATAAGGGTTTGAATATCGGTAATAATAGTTTAATCGTATACGTATATGAGACTATTTTTACTATTCAGCAGGTTGCTTTCGGCGTCGAAATGCGTAGGCGACAAGTCTCCTCCAAGGCTCTCGGGATGGGTGGCCTCCCATCCCGGGCCCGTATCCGGTCACCCTCTCTTCCGGAAGTTTGCGCCTCCGCATATGGTCCGCTCCTCTTGCTCCTCCCGCGGCAAGGACGGTCGGTAATCTCGACAACATACGATAGCAACAAAATCCACCAATGTGATCGTTAATTACCGCCGCGAGAAAATAACGCTACATCCTCCGGAGATTTCCACGACCCCTTTTTGCTCTCTTCGCTATCGCGATTCGTCCAGCGCCGCTGCGCCTTTGTGACTGCCGCGGGGAGCTGCGACGAAGCAGCGAAAGCCGCCACGTCACAGTACACATGAAAAATCAGATTCCCGCCACGTCCATGTCGTTGATCCTGGATAATGCTAAGAGCTGGGAACTTCATTGTACTTTAACAATTAACTCAAAAAGTACTGTAATTCGAAAAGAATAGTAAAAATAATCTCATATACGTATACGATTAAACTATTATTACCGATACTCGAACCCTTATAGAGAAAAAACGGTTCGTCAGATCTTGTTGCGGCCATGGAAACTTTTGTTCAGAATAACAAATTCTAGAAGATAGCAAAATTTGAGCGAATTTAACCGAGAATCATTTTCCATAAGATATGTGCAGGGTCCTTTGTATTTCGACAATTAACGAAAATTATGTGAAATGGTATAAGATTTACTTACTTGTCTTCATAAGATTTATTTAACCTCAAAAATTTTGTACAATAGGGTGGAACTCTCTGTATATCAAATGTTTATAGCAAGGTATTTAATCTTACCTTATTGCTAAGATATTCTCCAGCAAAGCAAAAAATAAAGGCTTCTAAAGTGATAGCGATGTAAAAGAACAAAGACTTTAATAACATAATATATCCTTTGTTACTTTCAATAGACTGAAATATTTAAAAAAGCAGTTAAGTTAATGTGTAAGCCGGAAATTATATTAAAAGTATATTAAAAAGGATTTGACTTTGCCAGACTAAAACATTTAACTTTGATGGATTTTAAAAAATATTTTTTTCACGTAGAATTATGTGGTAGCGTACAGGGTGTCCCACGAATTTCGTTCAACCGCTCGTGGAATAATAAAAATTTATAAGATAAACAAAAAAGTTCCATACTGTTTTGCATTATTTGCATTGTTGAAATATAATTTAAAATATGATTATCCAGGTTTAAATGTTAAAAAATTTGTATAACAGAATGAATAAGAACGCGCTGATAAAAGCGATCAATACGCTGTTCTTCTAACGAGACGATCACTTTTATCGACATGTTTTTATTCGCTCTCTTATACAAGTCTTAAGAAATTTTAATATTGATTATTAATGCACATATTGTAAAACAGAAGGCACTTTTTGTTTATCTTGTGAATTTCTATCATGTCTTATGTGGATGAGCGAGAAACGTGTGATACTTGCATCGGCGCCCAGTGGAGGGTGGGGCAAAACGATATAATTGCGCCCTCTCTTAGAATTGAACAATTTTCTGAAAAAAAAAACTTTGATATATTGTTACTCTAAAAACCAAAATTATTGCTTTTTAAACTTAAGATAAATCTAAAAAATTTTTCCTTTCAATATAATTATGTTTTTAAGCATTGTTATTTTATTTAACTAATTATATTTATTTTATTTTAACTAATTAAAATAGAAATTAATTGAAGTTACATACTTAGAATACCAGTAATTCTAAGAAATTAAGTTAAAAATTGTTCAAATTTGTCTTTATTTCAAATTTTGTGACTGATCCGGTGCTGAATTTTAATAAACATAAAAGTGAACAATCGGTAAGGTAACAAAATTACTATTGCAAACGCTGCAGCACGATGAAGACACGACTCACATGGCATTTTGTTTCAAGGCGTGTCAATGGAAACATTAATATATTTTAGACATTGATAAGACTGATTTAGTTAATTTTCAATATTTTATAAATAAATTGTAAAGGTTATTAGGTAAGTTTTTTAAATATTATATAATTTGTTGAGTGATTAAATAGATGGTAAATGTAAATACTACTTTTTGTAAATATAATATAGTTCGAATTTTATTTTATTGTTTATACAGGGTGTCTCAAACATATGTATGGAGTCGGTAAGAGAAAGTAGAACTCGTCGAGACAAAGCTAAAAGTCCTTTGCCGTTTCGCAAAAATCTCAATAGTTATTGAGAAAAAATTTAATTTGTCTAACGCAAGAGCGCCAAGGAAGCTACGCGTGAGTGAGCGCAACAGGCAAATGGTAGGAATGGCGCCATCGCCTGTTGCGCTCACTCACGCGTAGCTTCCTTGTCGCTCTTGCGTTAGACAAATTAATTTTTTTCTCATTAACTATTCAGAATTTTGCAAAATAATATAGGATTTTTCGCTTTGTCTCGGCGAGTTCTACCTTCCCTTACCGGCTCCATACGTATGTTTGGGACAGCCTGTATAGTAATTGCGTCACAGTAAACTTTCGATATGGATATCAAACATTTAAAAAAAAAACAAAAAGTTGATAGTATAGTAGACGAAAATCATAATAAAGAGAGTAAGATTCTTTAATACTTAATTTCTTCGACAAGTGTAGATATTGTAGTGGATAAATTGAACAAAAAGAATAAGATTGTTTAATACGCAATTTCAACAGATAAAAATATCAATTCAGGATCTCAATGCCATGAGTATGATTTTGGCAATTTTGTAGAAAAAGATGGAATCTCAGACGAATTTAAGCTAAAATTACACACTGATTCATGGATGCCTAATAAACAATACAGTTTCAAGCAGGATAGTATGTGTGTTTTTTAATAATTTTATAAACAAATTTGTTAACAAAATTTTTTTATCTAATTCTGTGACTGTAGTTAAATAGAGGTGTTTTTACCATAAAACTTTTGTATAAAACATTTTTTGATATCTTGAATAGTTTTTGAGATATATCAAAAAAAGCAAAAAGCCCTTCTATTTATAAAAAGTGGTTTCAACTTTTAAAGTAAAGTTTAGCACAAACAAAAATTAGTTTTGTGTTTCGAATGAACTACTCTACATGAACACAAAGTATCAGCATTTTTTGAATTTCCGAGTTGCCTAACCTTCTTTGTAAGTTGTGACGTGGCATCTTGCGCTGCCTTATCGCAGCTGCCCGTGACCGTCACAGGGCGCAGTGGCGCCGGACGGATTGCCGTGTTTAGGAGAGCAGGGAGTCGAGAGATTTTCGAAGGTCCTCTTCGTGTTTAAAAGACGTTTTATAATTGTCGCGGAATTTTATTTTGTTGCTACCGTATGTCGTCGAGCCTACAAGAGACCTCACCATATGGAGAATGCGAAAGCGTGGAACTCGGAGGAGGGAACGAACTTTCTGACGGAAAGAAAGAAGGATAAATGCCTGGAATGGGAGGCTACCCGTCTCGAGAGCACTAGATGAAACTCGCGACAAGAGAAAATCACACCAACACACCTCGTCGCCGAAAGTCGTCTACGGGAAAATTGACGCGGAAGAAAATCTGCGAAAGTTCGTCTAAAATCCGCGCCAATCAAGTTAGTTGTCGATAGAGCGTCGCGAGGGCAGCTGCGCCCGCGGAAAATTAGCTGTGACATCGCGCGCAGAAAATCCGCAAAACCTGTGGTTGGGGATAAGCCGGGCCTCTTACCGAAATTTCGCGCGGTTCTTGCTCTCGTCCGTGCTAGCAAGCGGCGATAGCGGACTATACTTGTAGCGAGCAACCGAATGTACAAGAGAACGAGATAGAGAGCAAGATACGGAGCGAGAGCAAGGGATCGACGCCGACGGAGAACGACGGAGAGAGAGGCCGGAAGTTATCAAGACCCGGCGGCATATTTCCGGTGAGGTCTTCCACCCGCTTTGCGGCACTCATAATCTTGTAAAGCCTTCCGCTTCTTGGAGAGGCGGCCACGTGTTCGAACAATACCCGACCGTGTTAAACGGGCATTCGGGCCCGGTAGATTTTGATGCGACTCGCCACGGGATGAGTGAGTTGAATGTAATAAGTAGCTTTCAAAAGGTGTCTGAACTCTGCTGGCCGAGTCCCATGGGGAACCAGCCTGGATAAAAATTTAACGTTATCGTGTGTCGCGCCCGTAGAGAATCCGACGTTCGCGCTCGCACGGAGAGCCCTCGGCAACTGCCGAGGCCGAGTTGTAGAACTTGCGATTTCGGTAGCAACCGGCGACATTCCTCAAAAAAATTCTACGTGTTGCGACGTTCCGCGAGGACGAGCCGCATGTTCGGGAGACGCTTGGCCGGCGCCAAAATATTCAGGGCCGGCGCGTAAATCGACAAGTATCGGGATTAGCGCTGATGTAATTGTTCGTGATTTATTTTTGTGGAAATCGGCCGTTGATTGAGGCGATCGGGCAAAGATCGACATCGTTCATTCTTATCTTTTGTTAATTTTTTTTTACCGTAATAAACTGTTTTATGGGTAATATTTTTCGCGCCCCGCGTGAAGTTATTTTGTACCGTCAACTTCCCTGTTCGCTCGCAAATTCCGTCCGCCTAACCCCTCCCCCCCTCTACGTTCGGATGAGCTGGCCCTCGCGCGCGACAGTCATCGGATTTATCGGCAAATTGGAAAATTATATTGTGCTTCACGTAAGAGATTGGCACGGCAAGGCCCGTGCCTGGCGCCCAACATATTATTTGCGGGAATAGACCGTCTCGCGTCGGGACAAGCCGGAGGATTTTAGATTTCTCCTCCCCACTATTCTTAGCGTTATGGCGGAGCGCGGATTATAAGTCCGCGCCCGGCCTTTTTGTACGCAACTTTTCTCCGTAAGGAAGAAAGAAGCGTGACAAAGTATAAAAATTTTCAAGAAGATATTAAGAAACATATGAAATCACAATAGCATAAGAAAGCAAATGAAAAAGTCAACAATTTCTTAAATTATATAACATTAAGAAAACTACATGTTAGTCAACAACTTGATACTGCTAAAAAACAGTGATTAGAGAAAACAGTTAACTTATACCTATAAATAACACGAATTTATTTTGCAATCCATAATTTGACAGTTAAAAGTGCAAATTAAAAACAAATCTTTTTCGTGACTTACTTAATCAGAAAAAGATAAAGTTTAAAAAACAATATGTAGTTGTAATATATCTTATATTTCAACGACTGCAGTACTAATAGCTGAAAAATCATACAAAGTCACGAATGCTATATTTTATTATGGTTCAAGTATTGTAGAAGAAAATTATATAAGTGTTTGTAGAGAATCTAATAGTTGGGTTAAAATTGATAATGCACGAAATAAAACAATACAATGGTCCAAAGGAAAAAAAAAAAGTTGGAAGACCTTTAAAAGCTGAGAGCTGGGGAAGGGATAGGTCAAATAGTTTACCGATATTTCGGTCTTTTAAAAAGGGGAAGAAAAGGAAAGAGAGGCAAGAAGAAGGCAATGAGTTGGAAAAATCGAAGGTGTTCAAATAAAGTATAAAGATCGGGAGATCGCCGGTAAAAATGACAAGAGTGGAAAAAGAATTGGCGGGGGAAGAAAAGGAAGGACTTCGGGAAAGTGTAACAGATATAGTGAATGAAATGCGAGCAGGTTTTGAAGCTATAAGAAAAAACTGAAGGAAGTAAATAATAACAAAAAGGAGATTAAAAAGTGCATAGAAGATTTGAGAAAGGAATGGGAAAGAGAAAAACAGATGTTAATAAGGAAAATAGAAGGTTTGGAAAAAAGAGTAAAGAAAAGAGAAAAAAAAGAAATGAAAAAATTAATAGGGGGAGAGACAGGTGTGGATAAGGATTTGGGTAAAAACAAACAAGTAGAGAAAAAAGAAAGAGTTAAAGTTATAAAATTACAAGAAAGAGTAAGATTATTGGAAATAAAGAAAAGAAAAGAGAAAAAGGAGGTAAGAAAATATAGTGTAATTATAAGAGGTATAAAAGTAAGAAAAGAATAACAAGGTGCTTTAAAAAAAACAGGTGGAAAAATTGGTAAAAGAAATGGGAGTAAATGTAAGAGTAGAAAAAGTCCGGAAGATTGGAAGGGTACATAAAGGAGGTTTTGGAATGGTACAAATCAGATTTGATAGCTTTAAAGAGAAATTAGAAGTTATAAAGGAAAAAGGAAAATTAAAAGATAGAAAAGAATGGATAAGCGATGATTTAACAGTATATGAAAGAAAAGTTGAATGGAAAATAAAGGTGATAGCTGAAAAGTTGAAAAAAGAGAGAAAAAAGGTAAAGATTGGATACATGAAATTGTGAATAGATAATACAATGTGGATATGAGATAATCTGAAAGAAGAATTAGTAGAGCTATAAAGGAGAAAAGAGGAAAACAGAGTGGAAAAAGAGGCTATAGAAAAGAATCAGAAAGAGGTTTTTAAAATGTATGCGGGGAAGGAAGGGGAGGTAGAGGATTAAGAAAATGTAAAGAAAAAAATATAGAATCAAAAGAGGCTAGTAAGAAGTATAAAAAATAAGAAAAATAAATTTAATAAAGAGAGAAAAGTGTTTAAAATAGTGTTACGTCTCCGACTCCGCGTCTCTTTTTTTCGACGTATATTAAAATTTTAGTTAAGGGGAAGGTAGACCGTAGTCCATTGTAAGATAAAAAAAAAAAAGGAATTTCAGAGTCTTTCAGAAAATAAATTCAATAGACGTCCACATATTCCGGGACAATTTGTTGCGTGGAAGCATAAAAAAAAACATGTAACAAATTGCGAACGGGCGCCAACAGGATGTCAGACAAAGAATTTGTCTAGACATAATACAAAAAATCAGAATTTAAGAGCTCATAAATATTTCAACTTTGATAACCTGTCTGTCATAGGAAAGGAAAAATAACTTTCTCTTAAAATTGTAATTGCGTACCGATCCCGAGCTTTAGAAAAACCAAGGGCGCGAGAGACCCGAAATTACCGGAGTATGTGACGCAGACAAAGGCAATAAAGCCAGGCAACCATATGTCATATGGAATGTAAGAGTTACCTAACCATCTCTCGATGGAAATGATAGAAAAATTCTGGAAGGCTCGGAAGGGGTAACTCGTTGAAGCGGGGGTGCTTCGTAGGCACATTACTTCCTTAAAACCAATGGATTTCGGGAACTCCTCACCAAAATCTAGAAACTAAGGGCGAAAACTTAAAATAGAGAAGGGATGAAGTGCGAGTGCCCAATAATTTTAAGATAGGAAAAGTGGAGGAATAAGCTCTGCAAATGAGAGATTAGAATCTCAGAAAAATGAAAATTCGGGAAGAGTCCTCCCCTTTTCCGAGCTTATAAAATCTTGTGCTCAGGCTGAGCACGCTCTCTTGCATCTTAGCTACTACCGAACAAGTTTTTCTAAAACCTCACGTGAGTGTCTTGAGTGTGCAAGCCAACCCGAAGAAGCAGTTTGAAGATCTCCTAAAAGTAAGTCCCAACGATTTAATATGTATCTGGGCGAAAAACACGATTCCACTAAATGTATTTATCTTGATTAATTGTTTTCAAGTATTGTCTGAGAGAAAGAAATGTCTGAGTCGAGCCTCCGCGGTTTTGATTTTGTGCTGATTGTTCCCGTGATCTGTTTAATGTGTGAGAATATCTGCTCTCGAACATCGGTTGAGACATGCTGTCGAAAAACTAGCGATTTTCTGTGGTCAACTCCGCGAAATATCGCTGGAACTTTGGCGACTGTTCTCGGCTAAAGAATCGGGAAGCGGTTCTCGCCAAAGATAGATTATGCGGAATCTTTCATGGCCGGATCGAGACTTTCGGAATTCGTCGATGACGAATCTCCTTCCCTCCATTGTTGTTAAACATTCCAAAAAAATTCAATTCAGATTTAATTAAAATCGATTAATAATTTTAGTGGAATCTTTCAATAAGAAAACGTTGAGGAAGAGTCGGGCGCGGCGGAATAAGAAGATCAAAAATCTAAGGGAATTAGTCCGCCGCTTCTTCGTACAATACCTTCTCGCGGCGGCACCGAGTGAAGAGGTATTTGTGTCTCCCGCGCGCAACGAGGAGAGACCTTGGTCTCCTCGTCCAGGCCCACCGCCACCATCTCCTATCCGCGGCGATCCGGAGCCGTTATACGGCTATTTCCCAGAAGAAGAGGAGTCAGTTGCGAATCCTTCCGACGACCGAAATCTTTCGTCTCAGTCCACGGAGCCTGAATCGGAATTATTCCGCCCCACGACTCCTTCTTATACTCCGAATTCTTCCCTCATCTCCGAGCCACGGTTTCCCGGAGATGAGCCAAGAGTCTGCTCCTCTCCTCTTTCACCACCTCCTTTTCCCTTCGCACCTGAGGAAGCCGACTCTCTGGGTGAAGATGACTCAATCTCTCTCCCAGGAGTAGACTTCCCCGATCAACCTCCATCTCCGGTCCCGAGTATAGAGATCCTCGAAGAGCATCCAGAACCGAGAGAGGTTATAGATCCTCTCCTGGAGCTCCTCCGCAGGGCCTGTACTCCGTGGACAGATCCTGTCCCGGAAAGGGCCTTCTCCATCGGCCCTGACCACTTCGAGCCAGAAGAGATCAGGATTCAGGCAGCTCGGTCTGATCCTGATTCTCATTTCTTCATTTATTATCCCGGGGTGGAATTTCCTTTCCTGGCTCCGATGCGATTAATTGACCTCGTTTTCCCGAGATCCACCGCGAGGGTGGTGGAAATCGAAGAGGTCACCATAGATTAACACACACACACACATGCACACCCTTACACTCATTTAAATATTGTAAAGTTCTCAACACCGCAATGTTAAAATTATATTTACTCATTCGTACATTACCGTTCTCGTATTATTTGATTTGTAAAGTAAAAACTTTTACTCTATTTTTATATTTTAAATGAACTGTATGAGTTTTCTGAATTGTTTTTTTTTGTCATCCATGAATTATTTCCGATTTTTGTAATTAGAGTCATTTATTTTTAATTAAATTGTTAATTTAGTGTTATTAAAATTGTGGGTTAATTATTTAATTATTACCCTAAACTATCCTGCCTAAGCGATCAATCACGCCCGGTTCTATCCCAGAGAATAAGGATTCATTTCCTTTCTCTAAAAAGAACCACTTACGCGCTCAATTGAAATCCGAAAAATAATCTGCGCGTAAAACGTGTAGATTCGAATTTCGAATCTCACATAAATTCGGTGGTACGTCACCTCCCTACCCTACCAGCACAGACCATTCCGAGGAATTCCTTCCAATTGATTAATTAAATAAAAATTAATTCTCCTGACGTAACAATAGGTTTTTGAAACGTAGCGGAAATTTTGAACAAAGATAAGGATTTTTGGAAGGGGATTAAGGAATGAAATGTAGTATATTTAATAGAAACGTGGTTACAAGAAAAGGGATGGGAAAGAGCCAAAAGAAAACTTCCAAAGGAATTTAAGTGGAAATGCGTAAAAGCAATAAAGAAAAATAAGAAAGTAAGAGCTATAAAGGGTATGTTAGTAAATTGGAAAGGTGATCTAAAGGGGAAAGAGGTAATGATGGGTGAAGAGGAAAGTTTAGTAATATTTAAAGTTTGTTTGAAAGGGGAGTGGTGGAATATTGCGGGAGTATATATAAATGGAAATTTAAAAAACGTTTTAAAGAAATTGAAAATTTGATTGGAGGACAGAAACAAAAAAGAAAGAAGTATTTTGGGGAGAAATTTTAATGTGAGAACAGGAAATTAAGGAGGAGGGATAAAAGAGAAACTAGTACAAAAAGGTGATGAGAAGAAAAGGAGATCAAAGGACGTAAAGATAAATGGGGAAGGAAGAAAGCTATGTAGGGTGTTAGAAAAAAAAGGATGGAAAATTTTTCATGGAAATATGAAAGGGGGTGAAGAGAAAGAGTGGACATACACGGGAAGTAGAGGTAATTCGGTGATTGATTATGTGATGAAAATGAGAAAACAAGGGAGAAAGTGGTAAGTTTAGTAGTGGGAGGAGAAATAGATTCAGATTATCATCCGTTAATTGCATATGTGGAAAGAGGAAAAAGAAGGAATGGGGGTTGGAAAAGAAAGAATAAAAACAAGAAGATAAGATTAAGATGGACGGAGGATAAAAAAAAAATTTTAAAGAAAAATTTGGAGAAAAAGAAGGTAATAAGAATGGAATGGGTACAGACTGGAAAAAAATAAAAGAAAAAAAAAGAAGGAAAAACAGAAGAGGTGGGAAAATGAAATAGAGAGTGAGATTGGAAAGAGATGTCTGGAAAATAATTAACAGGGTGAAACGACCTGCTTGCGCGGCGGGCCTCGAATGACGGGCCAGCGAGCCCGGGACGCTCGTCGGGATGCAGGATCCGAGTGTGTAAGGTCGTGAATGCACCGAGACGGATTTAGATAACGTGTTAATAATAACGATTTAGATGAGGTGTGGCGCCGAAGCCCCGGGATGCGGCGCGCTCGGAAACGACGGGCCTCGACGTTGACGGCGCGGTTCGGCGGCGCTCGGGAACGCTCGGCTAAGTCCGCGGATGGACTTAGCCACGGAACGGCTACGCGTTGCCGTTCTATTCTGGCGTTACAATATTATAAAGTTTGGGGCGCACCGCGCCCCAGGTCCCCGCCGGACGGTGTTGTGTCCGGCGGCCGGACGGTGTTGTGTCTGGCGGCCGGCCGATGTTGTGGCCGGAACGGTGCATCGCCGGGTGCACCGTTACAAGGAAAAGAAAGGTAAGAAGAGAAATTAATGAAAATATTGAGATAGAAGAATGGGATGGACATTTTAGAAAACTATTGAAAGAGGTGGAATAAAAAGTGATTGGTAGGAAAGAATCAAGGAGAGTAGGGAAGGAAGAAAAGGAAAATGAAATGAAAAAAGTTGATAGAGTTCTGAGAAAATTGAAAGGAAGAAAGGCGTCTGGGAGTGATGGTATAGAGAATGAGGTGTGGAAATGGGGAGGAGAGAAAATAAAGACATGTTTATGGGAGGTATGTAAGAAGGTTTGGTAAGGTGAAGGAGTACCTTGAGAATGGAAGGAAGGAATTGTTATCTTAATAATTAAAAAAAAAATGGAGAAAAAGTAGAAGACTATAGGGGAATACACGGCATACAAAGATTACGCAGCAGTATTGGCAGAAAGATTGAGAAAAGAGGTGGAAAAAAAAGAAATTTGCTGGATAGCCAGGCGGCGGGCTGTAGAAAGGAAATGGGGACAATTGATCAGATATACATATTAAATTATTTGATAAACATGAAAATAGAAGAAAAAAAAAGAAAGATGGCAGTAGCATTTATTGACATGAAGGCAGCATTTGATTCGATGGATTGGGATAAACTAGTAAAAGCAATGAGAAAAAGAGGGATGAGGGAGGGTTTAGTGGAAAGTTGTAAAAAAATCTAAAAAGAAACAATAAGCAGAATCAGAATTGGAAAAAAAGAAGGAGAAAGATTCCGGACGACAAAAGGAATAAGGCAAGGTTGCCCATTAAGTCCGTACTTGTTTACACTATTGATTGCAGACTTAGATAAAGAATTGGAAAAGGGAGTTTGGGGAAAAATAAGGTTAAAAAAAAAAAATAATTTATTCTTTGGCACATGCAGATGACATTGCACTAGTGGTGGAGAATGAGGTGGGTATGATAAGAATGCTGAGGAATTTAGAAAAAAACACGGAAGAAAAGAGACTGGAAGTAAACGTGGAAAAGACAAAGATAATGAGGTGTCGGGAAAAAGGGGGAAAATGTAAACGGATATTTTAGAAATGGAAAGGAAAAGAAGTAGAAGAAGTAAAAAGTTTTAAGTATTTAGGATACATAGTGGCGGCGGATGGTGACCAGAAAGAACAAGTGAGAGACAAATGTAAAAGGACGGCAGCAGTAATGGGAAGGGTGTAAAGCAAAGATTTGGAAAAGACTTGGCTAAAAGATTATGGCTTTTTCACAAACTTGTATGGTCGGTTGCAAGTTATAAGGTGGAAATCTGGGGGTGGAAAGAGGAAGATAAATTTGGAAAGAGTACAAGAAAGATTTTTTAGATGGATTTTGGCAGCTAAAAGATATGTGCCCGGATATATGGAAAGGGAAAAGTTGCAGAAGGATAAGTTCAAAAAAATGACGGAAAGAAAGGCTTGGGGCTATAAGAAAAGACTAAAGGATGGTAAAGGGGGTGCACTGGTAAGATGGTGTTGAAAAAAGATGAAAAGAAGAGCGAGGGTAGGAAAGATGGACGGAAAATGGAAGAAAAAAAGCTAAGAGTATTTTACAGAATTGGGATAAGAAATGGAAAAAATTGAAGAAAAAAGGGAGAAAGGAGAAATGAGGGATGAAGAGATGGTAGAAAGGGAAAAAAGTTTACAAAGAGAAGATAGATGGAAAAAAATTGGGGAAGCAAAGTTTAATATGATGTATGGAAGAATAAAAGAGAAGGAAGTTCCGGAGTATTTGAATAAGGATTGAAAAGAAGAAAGATGGCAAAGAGTAGCTAGATTTAGTGTAGAGGATGATATGAGAGGAAATTTGTATTGGGATAAAAAAAATCACAGAAAATGTAGAATTTGTGAAGGGAGAGAAGAAACTTGGGAACATATTTAGTTAAGATGTGTGAGTTGGGGGGATAAAAGAGGTTAGGAAGAAGCGGTGGAGGCAATCTTAAATGAAGATGGGAAAAGTGAGGTCTGGTAAAGTAAGTTGGAAAAAATTAGGAAAAGAATGAGTTTATATAAAAATAGAATTGATAAAGATATGGTTAAAGTAACAGCGTATTCCCCCCCCCTCTCTCTCTCTCTCTCTCTCTCTCTCTTTCGTACGCAATTGATGATTAGTAGAAACAAAAGTAGTAGATCTATGAAAAGCATAAAGAGTTTATTGTTTTTTTGTAGTATTATTGTACTTAAATGTTAGTTTTATAGGTTGTTGATTTTTTAGAGTTTGTTGTAATATTGTGGTAGTAATTATGTTTTAATTACAGAAACTGTATTTTGTAACTCGAGCGGAAGTCCGGGTGTACTCCGCAAGGGCAAATAAAAACCTTTATATATATTGTTAGATTATAAGTAAATTTATGATGTGTGTAAGTGTGTGATGAGATCATGTGAAGGTAAGAAGAACGGCACAAAAGAAAGTGACCGATAAAGATAAGAATAAAGAAAGAAAATTTGAATCAGCGAAACACCGCACAAAGCAGAGAGTAAGAACTCCACTACGCACACATGTAGTAAGGACTGTCTCGGTCCATAAAGATTTAGTATTCGGTAGTCTGACAGAATTGAAACAAGATCATATGTAATCAAAGAACAATAAAGTAATAATTTCAAATCAAATATATTTATTTAACCACGAATCCTAACATATATACAACTACGTTTTTACAATTTTATCTTTTTTTAACGAAAATATTGCAAAATAAATAATAACTATGTCTCTCGTTTATGTTAATTTATTTTTAAATAGTATATTATAATATTTGCTGTACAATTATTGCAAGACCCGTTATCAGTTTGACACATTTATTAATGTGAATATGTAACTGTATAAAAATGAGTCGTTACAAAATTATGTATAACGCCACGGGGATGTTGACGCGGTCGTGGCCGGTTAAGATAGAACGAAAAAGCGGATATTAGTTCCTTCGTACCGACCGGTCACGCGGAGACACGCGGGAAGTACGTGGCCGGTAAATGAGATCCGCACTGAGTGTTTCTTTGAGTTTTTACTAAAGAGTTTACTGAAGTTGTGATTTGTCCGTCTGATTATATTTTAGAGTCCGCAATGAGTTTAAACTGAATGCACAATTATATTAATTATGAGACCAAAACGCTGCGAAGTCTGGTGAGCTACTGAGCACGAGGTTCAACACGCTTCGTGCTGCAGGATTGACGTGTTGCACACGGCGAGTATGATCTGGATGAGTTGTACTGGAGACAAAGCGTTGAGTTTAATGATGAGTTGCACAATGAGTAATAATTCCGATAGAAGCACACTGCACGTTGTTACACACGAAGTGATGCTTGGCACAGCTGAAACGACAATGATAATACTCGAGCCGGCAACGCCTTCGAGAATCGGAAACAATAATCGAACGGCGGATTGATATCGATCCATCGCCGGCGATTGGCCACGAGGTGCTGCCCCGCGGCGGTAACAATGAACATTATACAGGGTGTCCCGCACCAAGTGTCAGCAACCGCGAATTTAGAAAGATATTGGAAATATAGGTAAAAAAGTCCTATGCTATTTTGAAAAATTCTTGACCGCTATTGAGAAAAAAATGAAAATGTATAAAATATATAGGCGTAATAGCGACAAAGAAGCTGCGCGTGAGTAAGCGCGACAGGCAAATGGTTAGGAATGGCGCCGTCGCCTGTCGCGCTCACTCACGCGCAGCTTCCTTGTCGTTCTTACGCCTATACATTTTATACATTTTTTTTTTTCTCAATAACGGTTGAAAATTTTCCAAAACAGCATAAGACTTTTTTACCTATATTTCCAATATCTTTCTAAATCCGCGGTGGCTGACACTTGGTGCGGGACACCCTGTATAATTCTTTAAACAATAACATTAAATAAATCTTTCTGATTATAACTTTTTTTGTTATAATTAATAATAGGAATTAAAACAAATAAATTATTATAAGAAATTGTTTTTATATATTGACAAGAAACACACCGAGTAGTAGAATGTACCTCAAATTCGATTGATTCTTTTATACAGTCGTACCTTGTACACAAAATTGTTAGAAACTTGAGTGCATCTAGTTTTACGTTGAAAACGATTCTCCTAAATCTTGTCGAACATCATATGTATTTAAATTACTTATTCTATATTTATATCGATGTGTTAACATACGTAAAGTATTTGATTTATTACAATTAAGCAGTTGCTTTTTAATAGCACTTAAATGAAATAGACATTCTATAACCGTATTAACATAATATAATGCATTATCTGTATTTTAAAAACCATGAAAAACCCAAGGGATAGTTTTTTGTAACGTTTGTTTTTGCTGACCATTTTGTTGAGTAGTTTCGACTAGTTTAAGCAATATCTATAGAATATTTTTCACATTGGGATAACGTTCATTTTAAATAGAAATTATTTTTGCTTTTGGTTCGTACTTATATTTTAGTCTATTATATTTGTTAATATTTTTTTTGTCAGCTATCATTTTGGAAGGATAAAAATTAATCAAATGCAATTCTTCCAGAGTTGTTACTAGAGACAATGCAATGTAAGATTGACCATAATTAAATATAGAACTACCTTTATCAATAACAGCACTGTGTAAACTCAATCCTTGACTTTTATGAATAGTTATTCCGTAACTCAGACACAGTGGAAATTGTTTTCTGACAAATGCTTTATCTACTACTTCAAATTTTAAGTTTACTCTCTCAATCAAATATTCTAATCCTAAAGGTAAAAGCAGTTTGAATTTTTCTACACAATTAGTAGATGTATCTCGTACAACTGAAACTACTGTAGCTATTGTATCATTCGCCAAACCCAAAGTAGCATCGATATTACGCCTTATCATAACTTTTGCTCCAATTTTAATTACAATTTCTTTACAAACTTCAGCAGTTTTAAAATTATCATTGTCATTATTCGACAATACTTTTAATACTTTTTCTTTTTAAGTATGAAGTACAGTCAATTGTATCTTCAGCACTTAGTAATATCTCTTTCGAATCAATACAACTTAACATAGCTGTATTAAGAGCGTCACATATATGACATGTAGACAATAAATAAACAATATTTGATAAACAATTATTAATGAAATCACATAATTTTTTTAATCTGGATTTCAAAGAATCACCTTTGAAAGATATATTATTATTTTCAAGTACGACACGATCAGACTTTGTCAATGAACCAATACGAATTCTCGACAACAAACGCCTACAAGTATCCTCTTCTTGCTGACGCATAATAATTGTGTTAAGTTTGTGTATTTTAAATAAGAACAGAACGAATTAAGAGATAATTACTTATATTTATTTTTCTACTCGGATTCTCACTATGCTTTTACAGGGAGAGTACGGGTGAGAATGAACGTTCTGTCGGGGCGTCAGTAATGCGCGGGTGCCCACTCGTGAGCTCGTGTGCAAAAATCGTGCGCAAATCTTTTGTTCTTTCAAAGAACCTAATCGAAGCTGACAAAGCTTAATGACGCACGATTCTTCTTATGAACAGCTTATGTTACTTAGTGTAATTAATATTATAATATTTTATTCTAGCTATCGCATCCTAACACCTTCCCTTGTAAAAAAAATCAATATTGTAACGTTTCACCGAAACGAGAAGGCGGCTGCCGTTTTCTAGAGGATCGTCGTACATCCGGTGTAATTTGTGGACTTTTTACAATTTGTTCTGGGCGGTGTGGCGATGGGGGTTTCGTAGGTGATCTGGAGAAACTTTTTGGAGAATTATAAAGAATAGGCGGATTTTGATGTTGTAAAATATCTTCGACAGGTCCGTAGTTTTCATGACCATCGGATGCCGGTGTATGAACTCCGATAGCGCGCAGTTGGTTAATGTGACGTTTCCAAATTTGATTATCATCAAGCGTAATTTCATAGTGTAGTTTACCAATCAATTTCTTAACATACCCGTATTTCCATTTAATATTTCCTATATAATTTCTACACGCTACTCGCTGGCCTAATTGTAATTGCTTAACTTTTATCGCAGAATTTGCCGTAGCCTCTTCCTTTTGTGAAGGAAAGATTAAATCTAATTTAGTGCGAATTTTATGACCTAAAAATAATTCCGCCGGAGATACATTTGTGCTCGCGTGAGGAGCCGCTCGATAATGTAACAAAAATTTTTCTAGATTAGAGTTTACATTTGTTTCAGTAGCATTTGCTCGCCTTAACGCATTTTTAAGAGTTTGAATAAAACGCTCGGCTTGATCATTAGTAGCGGGATTGTATGGTGAAGTGCGTTTATGTGTAATGCCATGAAGTTTGAGAAATCTTTGAAATTCCTCAGATACAAAATTTGTGCCATTATCTGTAACTATAATCTTTGGAAAACCAAAAGATGCAAAGAAATTTTTGAATTCTGTAATTGTAGATTTTGCTGTAATATTTTTCATTATTTTAACTTCTGGCCATTTCGAATATGCATCTATAATTACTAAGAACCATTTTCCTAAGAATGGTCCCGCAAAGTCCGCATGTATTCGGTGCATTGGAGCAGATGCTGGTTCCCATATATGTTTTTCAATTTTTGGTGGATTATTTCTTGTCGCATTACAGGCAGCACAGTTGTAAACTAATTTTTGTATATCTGTATCAATACCGGTCCACCAACAAAAACTACGGACAATAGCTTTCATTTTATTTATACCAAAATGCCCGGTGTGTAATTGATTTAGAATTTTTGATTGTAGTGATTTCGGTATAACAACGCGAAAGCCTCTAAAAAGTATATTATTTTGGATTGTGAATTCTTCTTGATTTAGATTAAATCTCTCTTTATTTTGTACTTGTTTTCCGGATTGCAAGGCATGTACTAAATGTATTAATTTAGGATCGCGTTTTGTTTCTGTTTCAATTATTGATGCATTGATTGGAAAATCTTGTAATTCTTCTAATTGATAGGCTTCTACCACATCCATAATTGTATTATTATTAGATACCGGCAATCTTGAGAGGCAATCCGCATTGCTATGTTCAATTGATTTTCTGTATTTAATTTTGTATTGGAATCCTTGTAAGAAAATTGCATAATGTTGCATTCTCATTGCACTGTATACAGGTAAACTTTTATTCGGAGCAAAAATTTGTATCAGGGGTTTGTGATCTGTAAGTAATGTAAAGTGATTTCCGAATAAGTATTGATGGAACTTTTTAATACCAAAAATTATGCTGTAAGCTTCTTTATCAATTTGTGAATAGTTTTGTTGTGTTTTGGTTAGAGTTTGCGAGGCGTATTGTATTACTTTTTCGGTACCATCCGGGTGCAACTGAGATAGTACTGCTCCGACGCCGTACGGACTGGCATCTGTGGCCAGTATTAAAGGGAGTTTCGGATTGTAATGTGCAAGAATTTTATTACTTAAAAATGCCTTTTTAGCTTGGAGAAACGCCTGTTCTTGCTTATTTGTCCATACAAATTTTGAATTTAAATGAAGCAAGGTATTTAATGGATAAAGAATAGTACTTAAATTTGGAATAAATCTACCGTAATAATTAATCATTCCAAGAAAAGCCCTAAGTTCCTGGGGGTTCCGTGGATGCGGCATGTCTTTAATGGCTTCCATTTTTGATTTTTGTTTTATTATACCTTCTTTTCGCAAAGTAAATCCGCAATACTGAATTTCGTCTATTAAAAATTTGGATTTGTCCATATTAATTCTTATGTTGTGTGAATGTAATTTTTGCATAACAGATTGTAGTCTTTGTAAGTGTACTTGTTCGTTTTCCCCTGTAATCACTATATCATCTAGAAAAACCGCGGTGCCGGGAATGTCTTGTAATATATTTTCGATAGTTCTTTGCCATATGGCCGGGGCCGAAGCGATTCCGTACATTAAACGGTTTACTTTGTATAGGCCTTTATGTGTGTTAAGTGTAAGTAATTTACTACTTTCGGCATCGACTTCTAATTGCAGATAGGCCTGACGTAAGTCAATTTTTGAAAATTTGGACCCGTCCGCTAATCGGGTAAAAATTTCATTAATGTTAGGAAGGGGGTGTTCATCCACTTTCAGTTGTGTATTCAATGTAGCTTTATAATCGCCGCATATTCGTAAACGGCCGTTGGGTTTTAAGATCGGAACAATAGGTGTAGCCCATTCCGAAGTTTCTGTTTTCTCCAGCACCCCGGCTTAGAGTAACTCATCCAATTCTTTCTCAAGAAGTTCTTTAATTTTGAATGGCACGGATCGAGCTTTTAAGAATACTGGTTTTGGATTCGGAATTAAATGTAATTTAGCTTGTACTCCCGCAATTTTAGACCAGTCATTCGAACGAACTTCCTGGTATTTATGTAAAATATTTTGTAAGCTCAAGTTTTTGGAACTGCCGGTTGTAATATTATCCATAGCATCACAAGATAAAATCTTTGGAAAATCTACACAACTGAATAGTTGGCGAATCCACTCCCTGCCTAATAATGGTTTCCTTTTAATATTAGTTAAATAAATGTTAAGTACACGCATCGCATTTGTATGTTTAACTTTAACGGTAATATATCCTATAACCTTAATAATAGTTTTACAAAACGCAAGTAAATTTAGATCGGTACGGTTTATGATCGAACCTGGAAACAAACGACTCGCATCGTTTTTATTCATGATAGTGACGGCCGAACCGCTATCCACTTCAAAGCTGACAGGTTTGTTGTTAATTTCCCATGCGCAGAAAAATTTGTCTCAAAATTGGGGATGTTCTAAATGTAAAATATCCTCCAGTTGATTTGCCTGCTCCCTGGATTTGAAGCACACCTTTCTCAAATGCCCTTTTTCGCCACAGCCCGAACATTTAAGATTCCTATCCAAATCGCATTGTGAGGCCAAATGGCCTTTGCCGCATCTGTAACATGTAACGGTTTTAGAGAGTGGTTCTCTCTTGAATTTAAAATTACCTGTCTGCGCATGCGAATTAGAAGTTTGATAACGCGGAGTGGGACTAAAATTAAAATTATTGGTACCTCCTTGGGTTGGTTTCCCCTTAAGTGTTGCCTTGGTGAACGAAGTCTGCTGTCGCCGTGGGTTCCTTTTTCCTGTCAAAACCGTATCTACCTGAACAGACGCCCCCGTATGTGCCACTTGGAGCGAAGATGATCCTTTTTCTGATAATTCCATTGTGGTGGCCACCTTGAGGGCTTCTTCGTATGTTAAATCCTTTTTTTCCAATAGTCGGGTTTGTATTTTCTTGCTGGCCAATCCGAACACCAGTTAATTTCTCAATGCCGTTTTCAGATAGTCCCCAAATTTGCAATGAATACTTAATTTGTGCAGCGCGGATGCAAACTGCTGCACATTTTCTCCGTTTTCCTGGCGGCGTTGATGAAAACGGAAATTCTCCGCTATTTCCAAAGGCGGAGGCTCGTAGAAATTTTCCAAAAGACTGGTCAATCTTTCAAACGGTTGTTGAAAAGGATCCTCCGGATCCAAACGATCGCAGAGAATATTAAAAGCCGAGGACCCCACATAATGTAAGAGGTATGGTACTCTCCCGTCCTTGCGAATATTAAAAATCAGGAAGGCCCCTTGTAGTCGTTGTAACCATCGACACCACGAGTCTTTTCCGGATCAAAAGCTTCAATGGTTAGTGAATTTGGGACTACTCCTGCTTGTACCGCCGGTGTCCTTGAACTTCCCGGTATTGCCGGAGAAGCTGGGCGTGACACTGCCTCTTTTGAATCCAAAGTCTTCGACATCTTAACTGCCCACCTTTTTGCGTGTAATCACTTGTAACTGGAATGTTCGTTCTTCAAACTTTTTCTAGAATCCGTAATTAGCACAGGATCCCATCCTCGTCGCCAATTGATAAGTTTGTGTATTTTAAATAAGAACAGAACGAATTAAGAGATAATTACTTATATTTATTTTTCTACTCGGATTCTCACTATGCTTTTACAGGGAGAGTACGGGTGAGAATGAACGTTCTGTCGAGGCGTCAGTAATGCGCGGGTGCCCACTCCTGAGCTCGTGTGCAAAAGTCGTGCGCAAATCTTTTGTTCTTTTAAAGAACCTAATCGAAGCTGACAAAGCTTAATGACGCACGATTCTTCTTATGAACAGCTTATGTTACTTAGTGTAATTAATATTATAATGTTTTATTCTAGCTATCGCATCCTAACAAATTATTAGTTCATCATAATGAAAAAACATAGCCCACCAATTAATAGCAGTCAATGAACCAACGCATTTGTTGATTTTGTCATTTAATAATTGCATAAAAACGCAATATTTATGTACTTAAGGCAATTGAAATAAATCACCAAATAAAAAAATGTGTTTTCGACCGAACCAACCATTTTCAACGTCATTTGTATCAAATATTTCGGTTAATCGAAAAGATGTATACATTAAAGTCAAATTGGATATCATTGACACTTCATCAATTATAAAGAGAACAACATTTTTGAGTTCAGTTTGTAAAACTTTTAACACATGAGTAGACAATGGTTTGTACTTTGGAATTTGACCATGTTCAACAGGTAATTGAAGTAATTTGTGAACTGTCAAACCATCAATATTAAACGCAGCTATACCAGTAGGTGCCGCTAAAGCGGAATCTTTGTTGAGATTCTGTTTAATCCAACATTTAATTGTTTTAAAAAGCTTTTTCCAGTTCCACCTTCTCCACTGACATATAAGCGTGATATCGAGTCTTTCGACCTTACCGTATCAGTGACTCTATTAAATACTTTTTGTTGATCCGTATTTAATTTTGGTATCATTTTAGAAACATCGATATTCTTATCTATTTTCTCACCAAGATCTCTAAAATCTTTCATCGCATCACCAGCTTTTTTATTTTGAAAACCGATCGGATTATCAGGATCATCTTGAGACAGATTTTGTTGTAATTCTTCATCTGTTTGTTTAACTAATTGTTTTGTATTTTCAAATGCTTTTTGCAATTCTTATATTTTTTCGTGATATTGCAATGCCTCTGTAAGATGTAATTTTGCTTTTTCAAATATTTCCGTATTAGTGTTACAATTATTGTTCGAGACGTGCCTAAGCACTCCAACCCAGCGAGATAATTTTAATTTCAGCTTTTAAAATAATTGTGTCGACAACATTCATGCGAGGACTCAATGCTCGCACATCTGTTTCGGTTTCGTCGCTTAGCGTTTGTTGATGTCTTCGCGTTCTCGCAGCTCTGTTGCTAACCGAAATATATACGTATGTTTCATTGTTGAGTTAGCCTTGTTGTCTCAGTTTTTCAAAGTCGCCGAATTAGCGGTCGAATTCTTCGAAGCATCGAGAAGCTTCGCGGTATAAAAGGCCCGGATCTCGGAAGCCGGACACTTAGTCGTCGAGCGTTTTAACGCCTCATCGCGTCTCTGTTTTTTTTTACGTTTTTCCGAGATACGTATTCTCGTGCTTACAATTTCGCTTTCTTCGCGTTGCTTGCGCGTGCTGTCAATTGTATTCGATTCAGTGACTTTACAATTATAATCCACAAATTTTATATTAAAACTATTCTTTTTTTTCAAACCTTGTGTCGAACTATTTCTTACACGCGCTTTCAGACAATTATCCTTAAGATCATATAAATTTCGCAATGGTTTAAACATAAGCAGTAAAGAAAAAAAGTAATCTTCGAGCTGTGTTTCAACATTGTATTTATAGTGATTAATAAAACATGTACGTTGTCATCGTTTAAGAAAATGACTACTATCTATTTTGTAATATTCAATATTATTACTTTGTGGTTCGACTGTCGTGACATCATGCTACTGAATTTATATAGACACACAAATTCGGATTCTTCCAGTCTATTTGGATAATAATCATTTATTATAAACGCACAAATATGTCTGTAGATTCATCATCAAAAGCTTTAATCTCTGTACGACTTTTTAATTTTTTCTGTCGTATTCGATTAACATTTAACCATTTAAGGATCGGTTTCACCAAGTCCAGTTAACAATTTTAACCGTTGTTAAAGCACGATTAATGCCAGTTAATATCTAACTGCGTTTTACCATTCTTTCTGCGCATTTAATTTACCGCTAACTAAAGTTAGTTTTAACTGACGGTCAAAGAGTCCGTTAGTATCACTAACCGGTTGTTAACCTACCAAAAAAAGTGTCACGAATTGTCTCTTGTAAAAAAAAGTAATTGTATCATTATTTTTCGATATGGAAGCAGCATTAAATTTAATTTTTTATTCTTCTTCAAGCGATGAAGAAGAAGGCGTCCTCGTCAATTGTTTAAACGAGTAAATTTTTTTCACACTTTTAACGAGGAAAATTTTAAAGTGCGCTTTCGTTTATCGAAGAGGTCTGCTGTTGATATTCTTCAACAAACTAAGGGAAAAATTCGACATTCTACCAAAAAGTAAGTTATAAACATATATATCTTACCCTCTTTTTGGCTTGAAGAAAGAAGAAAAAATGTAAAAAGAAGAAAAGAAAATTGTAAAATGTCAAAGAAAAATTGTTGCATGGGTCTAGAGATTGTTATGAGTAAAATAAGTGGCATAAAGAATGTATAAAGAAAGTAGAATGGAAGGAAAGGTTTTGGGCGTAAATTGTAAAGGGAATAAGGAGGAATATAAGAAAAATTGAAAAAGGAATGTATGGGTGTGGAAGTAATTAGTAAAAAAAGTAAAGCAAAATAAAGTAGTATTAGATGTAGAAATAGAAAAATGTAAATATATGTAAATGAAATGACTGGAAACGAAAAGTCAAGTGTACTCCAAATAAGGAAAATAAACACTATTATATATATATATATATATATATATATATATATATATATATATATATATATATATATGTAAGGATCTATCCTTATAGAGTTAATTAAATTACGCGCGCTATGAGATCGATAAGCCAGATCTCCGTATGAATGACTGAGTAAATGATTGATGTGGCGATCAGCGTGATAAAGCACTTTATACTAATCAAAACGAGAGGAAAACTTATAAGAGTAATCCAGAGATGAATTTGTGAATAATAACATTGAATGTTGTTTCTTTGTTATTTACAGGTAGGGATTACTAATTATATCAAGCTCTTAATGTATTTTAATTAAAATAATAAAATATCTTTGTTATTTACAGAGAAACAATTCATGTTTTATTACACTAAAATAATATAATAAAAGAGATATTATAAAACAACATTCTCGTTGTATATCACAATGGACAAGCTTCAATTCCACTTTAAGATGCTTGCATCCCAAGATACAAAATCTAATATATTGTGCATAACTAAAATTAGCACAACAGATAATCTAACCTACGTATTACCGCATGACAGCATGAATGCAAATCATCATAAGGCACTTGCTCAGACAAGTGTTTTTATTAAAATAAAAAATGCAAACTTGAAGAGAGGCCAAACCAGAAAAGTCTGGATTACTTTAAGTGATAAATTAAAAAAAATTTATTTTGATGAAGAAGGAAATTTACAATTCAATAATGAATACTTAGAAGAAGATTCAGAAATTAACGTAACCTCTGGAGCTAGTGAACAATCACTGATAACAATTTTCGAAAAATTACTCGAAAAATCTCAAGAAAAGAACGAACAACAAATAAATATTGGAAAAATAGCCAAGGAATTTACTATAGATAAATTTTATGGTAAAAACTCTAATGTGACCCAATGGATATCCAATTTTGAAAAAGAATGTGACAGATTCAACATTACCACAGACGACAAAAAAATTGAAATTCTAAAATCATTTATGGGAAAAAGTGCTTTAGATTGGTATAGTTGCACACTTTTAAAGCTCACAATAGAAGCAGAATGGAAAGATTGGAAGGACAATTTTTGCAACACATTCGCCAGTAAAGGCTGAACTCCAATAAGGTATGCAATGCAATTTAAATATCAAACGGGATCGCTCATCGAATACTCTATAAAAAAAGAAAAACTATTATTACAAGTAAGAAGTACTATTGATAATGGTACATTGATAGACCTCATCGCCACCGGTTTGCCAAGCTATATTTCTGACAAAATTGATAGAGAAAAACTAGACAAAACCGAAGATCTTCACAATGAAATTGGAAAATTGGAACACCTGGCCAATAAAAAACCTTTTGAAATAAAGCAGAAACCGAAACCAGGTATCGATGTGAAAAGCCAAAAGACACTATGCACATTCTGTAAAGAAAATAAAAAAGGAGTACGCTATCATCCGGAGTCTGAATGCTGGTTCAAAAATCAGGAAACCAGAGGTAACAAAATTAATCAAGTTAATAATTTGTTGCTAGGAGTAGATTCAAGTGAAGAGGATCCAAAAAACTAAGCTGTCCACCATTAATTGAACTCAAGGTCAAACTAAATGATATTTTAGAAATATCTGGTGTTTATGATTTAGGATCAAATATCTCTTTAATAAACTCCAAACATATATATTTAAAATCAAAAAAAGATATTGTACGAAAAATTAACTTGAGAACAATTAATGGTGCGTATACAACAGATGGCCTGATCAAGATAAAAGCGAAAATAATGAATATAGAAAAATATATAAATGTATTTATAATTAATAATAATAATTTCAAGCATGACTTCCTAATAGGATTAGATTGCATAAAAAAGTTCAAATTGAGTCAAAATGAAAAGCTCGAAATAGAACAAAAAAATTGTGATCCAACAGAAATGAAAGAATTTGAAATAAATTTCAATGAAAATGTTGATACAGAAAATTTCAATGCAATAACCAGTCATTTGAATAATCAAGAAGAAGAAACAATAATGAATTTATTAGACAAATATAGGAATATATTTGCAAAAGATAAATATGATATAGGTATGGTAAAAGATTATGAAGCTAGAATAGACCTCATAATAGATAAGTACTGCAGCAAAAGACCATATAGATGCTCAATTGAGGATCAGAAAGAGATAGAATACCAAATTTCAGAATTACTGAAAAGAAATATAATAGAAGAATCATACAGTCCTTTTGCTGCTCCAGTAACGTTAGCTTACAAAAAAGATGAAAACAGGAAATCAAGATTGTGCATAGATTTCAGAGATTTAAATAAAATCATAGTTTCACAAGCACAGCCTTTTCCGCTAATAAAGGACATGGTAATAAAGGCAAGAAATTGTAAAATATTCTCAAAACTTGATATAAATTCGGCATTTTGGACTATACCTCTACGAATTCAAGATAGAAGAATAACAGGCTTTGTAACTCAAAATGGCCACTATCAATGGACCTGCCTACCATTTGGACTCAAAACATCACCAGCAATTTTCCAAAGGATCTTAAGCAATATTATCAGAAAACATAATTTATCAGATTTCACAGTCAATTATATAGATGACATACTAATATTTTCAAAAAATTTCGAAGAGCATATAGATCATCTGTCAAAATTATTAGATGCAATTATGCAAGAAGGATTCAGACTAAAACTTTCAAAGTGCACATTCGCATTAGACTCCGTACAGTATTTAGGTCATATAATAAAATACAACTCAATCTCTCCAATGGAAGATAATCTAATCTCAATAAAGAATTTTCCAAAAAATCAAAAAAACGTGAGACAGTTTTTAGGTAAGATTAATTTTTATAACGAATATGTACCTAAGATTTCACTATTGTTGGAACCACTGCACAATTTACTACGAAAAGGGCAAAAATTCATTTGGTCTGAAAAATGCCAAGAAGCCTTTGAATATATGAAAAACTTCCTATGCACACAACCAGTTTTAGCAATCTTTGATCCAGATCTACCAATACACATCTATACAGATGCAAGTATAGAAGGCATAGGCGCTGTACTAAAACAGCCGCAATTAAATGAAGTTTCAAAAACAGAAAAACCAGTGGCATATTTTTCGAGAAAACTAAGTGAATCGCAAAAAGAAAAAAGCAATTTATTTAGAATGTATAGCTATAAAAGAATCGGTAAAATACTGGCAACACTGGCTCATAGGTAAACGCTTCATGGTATTTTCAGATCATAAACCATTGGAAAATATGAACATAAAAAGTAGAACAGATGAAGAATTAGGTGATCTCACTTATTATCTTTCACAGTTCGATTTTGAAATAAGATACCACCCAGGTAAAGATAATCTAGAGGCAGACTGCTTGAGCAGAAATCCCGTATTAGGACCCGAAGAAGAGGAAGAAGATAAAATAAAGTATTTAAACTTTATAAAATTAGAAGATATCTTTAAAGATCAAGAAAATAATCAGAGTATTCATCATGATAGAGATAAATTAATTCTCAAAATCAAGTATATTACAAAAAACAAAAACAAGAACAAAATTGTTTTATCAGAGAATTTTTGCAAAAGACTATTGGAAGATACGCACAAAGAATTTTGTCATATTGGAATAAACCAAATGCAACAAAAAATATTGCCTTACTATACGGCTGCGAATATAAAAGAACACATCAAAAACACCTGCAAAAGTTGTGAAATTTGTATAAAAAATAAATCAAGAGGACAACAGATAATCGGCTTAATGTCACATCTTGGCCCTGCTAAAGCTCCGTTTGAGATAGTTTCAATAGACACAATAGGTGGTCTCGGAGGTTCACGGTCCACAAAAAAATACTTACATCTACTAGTTGATCATTTTACAAGATTTGTCTATATATTAACATCAAAAACTCAAAATACAAATGATTTTATTAAACTTACAGAAACCGCATTGAAAGATCATAACATTCAGGTACTCTTAACAGATCAATACCCAGGCATAAATTCCAAAGATTTCAAAGACTTCCTAGAAAACAAGAACATTACAATGGTCTTTACAGGAGTCAATGCACCATTTTCAAATGGCCTGAATGAAAGGCTCAACCAAACTCTAGTAAATAAAATAAGATGTGCAATAAATGAAAAAAAAAATAAATGCGCTTGGACGACCATTGCACATAATTGTGTGAATAAATATAACGAAACTGAACACACAGTAACAAAGTTCAGTCCAAATCATTTGTTATATGGTGAAGATACATCAGCATTACCAAAAGAATTGAAAAGAAATACTCAAAGTAGTAATAATCTAGAAAAAGATAGGGCTATTGCTCTCGAAAACAGTATAAAATACCATAATTATAATAAGTTGTTATACGATAAAAATAAAAAGATATATGACTTCAAAGCTGGAGACTTAGTATATGTTGAAAACGGTAATAGGCTGAACCGAAAAAAATTAGATGAACTAAGAATAGGACCATTTAGAATTTTAAAAAAAGTATCAAACTCAATGTACGAAATAGACACAGGATACAAAAAATCAGAGTCAAATCTGTTCCACGTCTCGAAGCTCACCCCAACACCAAGCACTTCAACTGAAACATCGCCTACAACAAATGAATTTCATTGTATAGAGTCAAATAGCTTGCAACAGATTTTTGTACCAAATTCGGAGCCAAAAATCTCACCCTGGGGGGGGGAGATGTAAGGATCTATCCTTATAGAGTTAATTAAATTACGCGCGCTATGAGATCGATAAGCCAGATCTCCGTATGAATGACTGAGTGAATGATTGATGTGGCGATCAGCGTGATAAAGCACTTTATACTAATCAAAACGAGAGGAAAACTTATAAGAGTAATCCAGAGACGAATTTGTGAATAATAACATTGAATGTTGTTTCTTTGTTATTTACAGGTAGGGATTACTAATTAGATCAAGCTCTTAATGTATTTTAATTAAAATAATAAAATATCTTTGTTATTTACAGAGAAACAATTCATGTTTTATTACACTAAAATAATATAATAAAAGAGATATTATATATATATATATATATATATATATATATATATATATATATATATATATATATCTTACCCTCTTTTTAAATTTTATTCTGTTAAGATTTGCGTCATCGTTGGATTCAAAATTATTCTAAAAAAATCTTTTTTTTGTTGCTTCTATTGCAGCAACAACGCAGTGTCTCCATCGAATCAGTTGCTTTTAACATTGAGATTTTTTGCAACTGATTCAACTCAGCTGACATTGGAAGATTTTAGTGGTGTCAGTAAATTTACTGCTCACCGTATTGTGCATAGAGTATCCAATGCCATTGCTTCTCTCGCAGACCAATACATTAAGTTTCCTTCCAATGTCGATAAGATTCGGCGCACACAGGTGGAAATACATCGTGCAAACCGTTTCCCCAAAGTCGTGGGTGCTTTAAAATGCACTCATATAAAAATTTGCTCTTCAGGTAAATTTCAACTTTATTGTAAATATTTATTATAGTAGTCAAGAGCGTCACACTATACATCATATTTTTTTTAACAAGAGGTGATTATTCCTAACTCAATCGTAATCGAAAAGAGTACTTTTCAATAAATGTTCTGACTATTTGCAAGACCAATCTTGAATTTATTGACATTGTTGCGAAATGACCTGGCAGTACTCACGACAACACTATTTTTAATGTTTGTCTGAGAAGAGCCATATTCGAAAACAATTATTATGGTGACGCTGTACAAGTGGCCGATGCGGGCTACATGAATCGACCATATATTGTATAATGATGCCATTAGACAACCTCGAGACAAGAGATAAACAACTTTATAACGAGTCCCAAATAAGAACGAGAAACTGCGTAGAAAAATTGTTTAGAGTTTGGAAGAGAAAGTTTCACATTTTAGCTTTGGACATAAAAATAAAAACGGAAAAAGCCCTGCCCATTATTGTCACTTCCGCGGTTCTTCATAACATTCTTTGTGGTGTGGAAGAAGAGCTCCCGGATGACAATACAGCGATGCTGCTCCCTCACCCTTGGAAGCAATTCTTGAAGAAGGACAGATAAGGGAGCAGCGAAGGAATGAGCCACCAATTCGAGAGCCTAATCCGGCTAGGAGAGCACTTATAAATAATTATTTTAGATCGCTTCTTTAATTTTATTTTATGTTACGTTTTATATTATGTATTATATGTTTCATGTATGTAATAATGTTTTATTCTCTTTACGAGGTACATTCGGACTTTCGTCTCCTTACAATCTTTAAATCTCTACAAACTTAACCATACTAATAACATTTCTTAATAAACATCTCCTTACATATAACATCTCTTCCTTGCCTTATAACATTTTCTTATCCCTATTTTTTTTCTTCTTCTTCTCTTCTTTTTTTTCTACCAACTTTACATTCTTCTGTCTTCTTTTACATTCTTCTTTTACTTCATTTATCCTGCAACTACAACAAAAAAAAACCACGGCTTATCTCCTAGACGCTTTCTTATTTCTACCTTATTCTTTCTTATCAGTCTTCCATCTTCTTTTAATTCCTCTTCTTTCTTGTCCTTCCCTGCAAATAACTTACTTCCTACTTTTCGCATTTCTTACTTTCTCTAAACGCCGCTTAGCACACAAGAGAGAGAGAAAAATCATTCTCTTACTCTACTTCCCATTCATTCTCATGGACCCCCGCTTCCGACGCTTTTACATCTTCATAGTCTACCTCATTCATTTTTTCATTCTCTCCTATTCCTTCCCTTACCCTTTCCAGTATTCTTAACCGTTTCTCCCCATTTCCCTCCCCTTCCAATACATCTTTAACTGCCTCCTCCCAACTCCTCCCGTCACCCAGTTTACACACTCCTCCCAAACATGTTTCCACGTTTCCTCCTTATCCAAACACATCCTACACTTTTTTTTATCTATTTCCTCCCAGTATCTATTTCCCCTCATATCATCTCCCACTCTAAACCTCCCCACCCTTTGCCATTTCTCCTCCTTCCATCCCTTCTTTAAATATTCCGGTACTCTTTCCTCCTTTATTTTTCCATAATCCTTATTAAATTTCCCCATTCTTATTTTTTCCCATCTCTTCTTTCTTTGCAATTTTTTATCTTCTACCACTATCTCTTCACCTCTCAGTCCCTCTTCTTTTCTTCTTTCTTCTATTCTCTCCAGCGTCCACCCTAATCTTTCAAAAAATTCCTCCCTTTCTTTTTCCCATTTTCCACTTGTTTTTCCTTCCCTCGCTCTCTCCTTCATTTCTTCCCAACATCCTCTTGCTAAAACTCCCCCTCTTCCTTCTTCCAATCTTTTCTCATACTTCCAAGCCCTCATTCCCGCTTTTTCAGACAACTTTTTCCTCTGAAAATCCTCTCTCATTATATACCCCGGCACACTTCTACTTACTCCCATTATCCATCTTAGATACCTTTCATGCACCGTTTCAATCTTTTCCCTTTCCTTTCACCTCCATATCTCCACCCCATAGCTCATTACTGTCCATACAAGCCTGTCAAACAGCCATAATCTTCTGCCCCAATCTTTTCCAAATTTCTTTTTGCCAATATTTCATATTTGTCCCATCACCCTTGCTGCTTTCTTTACTCTTTCCTTTACGTGCTCTTTCTGATCTCCGTTCCTTGTCATCACATATCTCAAATAATTAAATCTTTTAACTTTCTCTATTTCTTTACCCTTCCATACCCACTTTACCCTTTTCCATCTTCCTCCCTCTTTTCGGCACCTCATCACCTTTGTCTTGTTTACATTTACCTCCAATCCTTTTTTTTCCACATATTCCTTTAATATCTTCAGCGTTCCCTTCATTCCTGCTTCCGTTTCTGCAATCAGTGCAATGTCATCCGCGTACGCCAGCGAGTACACCCTCCTGCCCTTTATCTTACAAGGGGAGGTCGCGCTCAACGTAACATTGATTTTCTTCAAACTTGCAGGGTTTGAAGATTGGTGTTCCTAGAGATACTTGGTAAAGCCATTCAACGCACTACTCAAAAATAAGAGAGAAAAGTTAGTTTAAATATTTCGAATGTCTATAAGTACAGAACAAATATACTTACTTTCGAAGCAGCGTGGTAGTCCAGAGCGGGCGGCTCTCCTCTTCCAACATTTTACATAATTTTCTACCCTTCCCCGTTATCTTTTTATCCTTTGATTTTCTTTTCTTCTTCTCTCCCTCTTTCTCCACAAATTCATCCCAACTTCCTCCCTCCTCTCCCGTCCTCACATTAAAATCTCTTCCTATCAGATAATTACATCCTTCCTCCTTCTTCTCCATCCATCCTTTTAACATTTCCGCTACCTCCTCCATATTATCACTAATATACTCTTCTTATTTTCCATTTTACTTTTCCCCAGCATATCTTTATACCCAATACCCCCTTCATCTCCTCCATTTCTCTTTCTCTTTTCCCTTTAAACTCCTTTCTCTATCCCATTATCATTTCCCCCATTGCTCTTCCCTTCCTATTCCTTTTCTTTGCTTCTTCCCATATCCATTTGTATCCTTTTGGTAGCTTCCCCTTGATCCTTCCCCATCCTTTTTCCTGCAGCCATGTCTCACACATAAAAATCACATCCCACTGCTCTAATTTTTTCCAAAAATTTTTATCCTTATTTTCCACCCCCGCCACGTTCCAAAAACCTACCCTTATTACACTTTCCTTTTTTCTTTTCTTCATTTTTACTTCTCTTTTCTTCCCTTCTTCTTCCTCCTTCTCTCCTTTCATACTTCTTCCACTATCCATTCCACTTTCTTCCCCTTCTCTTTTTCCGCCTTTCTCTAAAAACTCATGTTACTTTTATCCACCATTATCTTTTTTTTGTCCTTTTTCTTCTCTTTTTTCCTTGTCTTTACTTCCGTCCATTTTCTCAGCTCATCTTTCATTACGTCCCATATTCAAAATTCCTTATCCACCCACATTTTTTTATACCCTATTTTCACTTGACTACCTTTCCTCTTTCTTTTCTCTGCCTCTCTTTTTATTATCCATTCTACCTTTCTCTCATATTTCGTCATATCATCCCCTATCCATTCCGTTTTTTCCTTTACCTTTCCTTTTCTTTTCATTATTTCCACCTTGTCCTTAAAGTTTTCAAGTTTCACCCAAACCATCCCGTACCCTCCCTTATTTATCTCCCCTATCTTATTCACTTCCATTATCCTCGCCTTTACCCCAATCACTTCAAATATTTCTTCTACCTTTTTCCTTAATTCTTCTTTACTCTCTTCTTTTATTTTTAAGCCCCTTATAATCAAATTATTTTTCCTCCATTCCCTTCTTTCTCTTTCTTTATCAATTTCCAACATCCTCATTCTCTCTTCCAAACTCAATACTCTCCCATTTACCTCTTCTGCCCCCTCCCCCTCAAGCCCTTCTGTACCCTTCTTCTCTATTACTTTTTTTTCAATCTCACTTATTCTTTTCTCCAATACCACCTTATCGTCCCTCCACATCTTCCTTAACTCCTCTATTTCCTTCCTGATTTTCAACTTGCACTCCATTAGCACTTCTATCTGCTCTTGAATCCTAGCAAATCCGCCTCTCATTTCTTTCATTATCATCTCCAGTCCTTCCCCTTCTTTATCCTTTCTTTCTATACTCTTCCCCATTTCTTCTTCCCTCATGTCCTTTATCGGCAATCTTAACACCCTATTACTCTTCTTGAATCCTTCCATACCTTCCCTTTCCCCTCCTTCCTCTTGCCGCCTCTCCTCTCTCTTTTCTGCCTTCTGGAATGCCTTTATGATGGGGAGGCTGTTCGCTCTCTCCTTCATCATGCCTTCCACCCTCGGCGGCCTTCCAGGTTTCCTTTTCTTCTCCTCTCCTTGCTCTACACCTTTTTCACTTTCTCCTTCCATGTCTTTCATCCCTTCAATTTCTTCTCTTTTCTCCTCACTCATCTTATCACTTTATCCTTTCTTCTTCTTATAAAACCTTTCTTTATCTTCCAGTTTCTCTTCTCTTTTCCTCACCTTTTACTATCTGTTACTTCCTCCTAACCTCTCTACTCTGTTTACTCCTTTTACTTTTTATTTTCAATTTTCTTAAATTTCTTTTTTACTACTACCCTCTTCCCTTTAACCACCCTTCTCCCAGCCCTTTTTTTGTCCTCCTTTGTCCCCTTGTCCTCTTCCCCCTTTCTTCTTCCCCCTTTCTTTGTTTTAACTCTCTGCCTTTGTTCTTTATTCCAAGTCTTCTTAACCTCAAAATTCACCTCCTATTTTTTCCCAATTTTCTCCCTCAGCCCTCTTCCCACGCTATTCCCTCCACTTCCCCTCCTTACTCCTTTTCTCCCGCCCACTTTCCGCCCACCACCCTCTTCTTACTTCCCAAAACCTTTCCCAAAACCTTATTTCCACAGGCACACTGACATACACCCATCTACTCATTACGCCGTCGGAAACGAAAGTCTATATGTTTCATGTAATGTTTTTTATTGTTCTGTAATTATTATTATTTCTGTTTTTATTAGTTTTAAATGTTTTTATTTATTTTTTCTTTGTTTACATTGTTTTAATGAATACGTTACAAAATAAAACAAATTGTCTACTTTATTTTAATTCTTATCAATAAAGCCTTTTTTTTAAAGTGACAATTGGCATTGTAATAACTCATTGTCAGACTTGAACTTTTCTTGTGTAAGTTTGTTACGTTCAACTTCTTTCTCGGTTATCTTTCTTTTTTACTTCGCTTCTTTCAAATTCAAACGTGTGCTTAATTAAATCAGATCTATTTTTGCTTTTATCAGTGCGTTTACGCTTTTTTCATTTAAACTGTCAGAGGTTTTCTTCTTTTTACTGTGCCTTAAAATTGAAGCAGTAACTTTGGAAATGCCGGATCGCGATGGTGACACAGATGGGGGTGTTACATTGTGTTGAGACTGGCAATTTTAAGTGGTATCAGATGAGGTCTCTTTATGAGATTTTTATGAAAAACTCATTTTATTATGAGTCGAAGATACAGTAGGTAGACAAGAGGGAGCACTAGCGAATTCAATGTGGCCGAGGTATTTACTTAAAAAGAAGGAAAATGAGAGGAAGACAAGAGAAGGAGAAGGTGACAGAGAAAATTGTTAATTGAAAAAATTATTACTTGAAGTATTGTTTGATGATGAAAAATTGCTAGTTTCAATCGGTGATTAACTGGCTTGCGTAGCATTCAAAGATTTTAGTTGAACCAATCAATTAAATTTAAAGAAAAATTTTCACTAGTAAGAATTAAACCACCCTGAAGAAGAGAGGAGTTATCTACTACATCTACCAAAATTAATTTTTGTTTATCATTATCTGTCGAATTGTGTAATACGTCTACTGAAATCGACTTTTGTTCTTAATTATCTGTTGTTTCCACTGTAGAGGCATAAGTGATCGTAATAAAAGAAAAATTTGCATGTATAATAAATATAATTCAAGGGCTGCTATATTTACCTCTGAATGTAGCATCACTGTTAAATGCGTTGGGTAATCCATCGACGACATCAATTAACCCTTTTACTTTGGACAGAAGGGGGTTTTCTTTTTTCCCAATATTGGGTTTGCCGCCTCTTGCAGTAGCAGGGCAATTATTTTATACATGCTGTTAAAATCAAAACGAATAGTATCACCTGTTAAGAATCTTTTTTTTCTTTTATTTGCGACAGACGTTTTCGCTGCTTTTTTTAAATTATCCCAACAATTACGGAGTTGTTCAGGAGTACGACTAGAAAAGCCGCTAGAGGCATTTAAATTGGCCGCTAACTTCTTTCAAGCGGTCCTTTATTCGCTTTGGGTAACATTGTCTGTTTATTTATTTTCCAGAATATTAAAATATTCTGCGACCATATCTATTAAAAAGTTTTTTCCGCGGTTAAAAAATTGCTGGCCCGACTTCTTTTTGCACTTTTTTAGGTATTTTAAACAATATATCATGACGTTGATACAATGTAACCAACACAAAACGAAACATCAAAATCGTCACTCCAAAAATATTAAGATTTGATCGCTTAACGGCATGTTGCTTTTGCGCCGTTTTTTATTGATTTATTTTTTAGTATTTATCGATGAATCAATCGGAGCATTAATCGGAGCCCTTCCGATGACTTTTTTCTCCGTTAGTTAACTGAAGAAAAGTAACCAACCAAATACGTTTGTGAAACGTATTTGGTCTTATAATGAGAAACTTTACGCATATAGAGTAACAAATAAATTAAAAATTTTTTAGTTGCGGCTTAAGAATAATTCTTATGGAAATAAAATATTTTTATATGTAGAGATTTTTTACTTTTTTCCATACAACTCGAAAACTATTCAAGATATCAAAAAATGTTTTATACATAAGTTTTATGATAGAAACACCTTTGTTTAAAGGGATCCTATTAATACGCAATTTCATATATATGATATAAATTATTTAAAAATAAAAATTTATGTCTTGTTTACTTGTTCTTTTATTGACTTATCTATATTTAGAAAAACCTTGAAGTTTTACCCCGCTCCTCTGATTTCTGTTCTGCGGGCGCCCATGATACCTTGTATTTTTACCAAATTACCAAATATATTGTATAGACTAATAGTTATCATATTGAACAAAGTATACATATAATTTTTATTGTTTAATGAATGTTTAATATTAAATTACACATTATGCATTAAAGTTCATTTTTCTTAATCGATGTTGTTAAGGTTAGTTTAAAAACTTTTATCAAAAATGTTAACCGTTATAATTCAAGAATTTACTTTGTACACATATACATATAATACGTTATAATATACGTCATAATATGTACACTGACCGTCAGGAATAGCATTTGGCACCTTTGGCGGTATACGAGCCACTCGATCTGCGGCGCCGACAGCTAGCATGCGTGTGCTAGCACGGTGTGCGTCACGCTTTACACAACGAAGCGAATACGTGTGTCATGGAGTGCTGAAAAGATCGAGAGGACGGAGGAAAAGGTAGTGAAGCGCGATGTTTTAGCTCTATTCTTCATCGAAACACGCGACGGAGAGAAAACGCCATAGGCAACGCACGGCTTCAAAGCGGTATATAATAGTCATCTCGCTTGCACGCGTTTGTTTCTGAGTACGTAAAGGATAGACATATTTTGCTCGAACACTATCATTTAATTTGTTCTATTCGCATACACCGCACGCAGTCTGTTTTATCTGCATACACAACGCGCTGGCATATCTTCAAATAAATTGTTATTTATTGCATATTTTAAATTAATGTATTACATTCGTTCAATGTAAATATTGTATTTAATTAAATTAATACATATATTTCAGAGGACGGACTCCGTGCACCGCTCCGGTGCAACAAATCCATCTAGATCCGGACCGATCAATTATTTGATTAAGACGATTAGGTATCGAGTCAATCAAGTTTGCGAGAAAATCTGGTCAGAACCGAATTTCTTCGCAGACTTCTCTCGCATGGTCGACTAATGCTGCAGTCGTCCTTTCCCTTCGTGGTTTTCATCACTGAACTATTTGCGCCCAAATATTTTCTATTAAATTTTAATCTAGCGAACGAGCTGGCCAGTCTACCACGCTTGTGTTTCACGTGAAGTATGGACTACAGAATTATCCTGCACCAATCGGATAATTGGCATGTCCTCTTCAGGGTAAATTGCGCTTACTGAAGGCAGAAGAGTTTTTCAGTATGCGAATATACTCTGCCGAGTTTATTCTCGTAGAAATATGCACCAGTTCTCAAATTGCACTGCCGGATATCTACCCCAACATTGCACATAAAATTCTCCCACTTTTGTGGGTGGCCATAACGTGCTCCGGATTCGAACTTTGGTCTCTTGGACGCTATACGTGAGGCCTGTGATCGACACACGATTAGAAGACCTTTTCATCGATCTATATTGTGACCTCTTACTATTTACAGCTCATCGTCAAATTTTCCAAAGTAAACGCGATCCATTGATCTTGATGATTAGAAGTCAACAGAATTTTGTGGGCTAGACGATAGCAGTATAATCCGGCTTTGTTTAAACGTTACCGAGCGGTGCTTACGGACATTTCGACGTTCGCTGCGTTAATCGCCTCTTGGACGGTACCAAAAGGACAATCTTTAACGCTGGCGACGATTGGCTTGTCTTTTTCTGCTCTGCTTTTTTGAAAACCATGATTATAAAGACGATGAACATGCAAAACATGAACACCGTCTTCATTAAATCATCGTATTCATCGTCAAACAGTAGGTTTGGAGCATGAAATATTAGCAGCAATTTCTGCTACTGATCTTTCTGCCACTGTCCGTTGATGCGATCTCGAATCTCAGTGCACAAAATCAGAGCCATCATAAGTTTGGAAATCGCGTCCGCTACTCTAAACAATATCACGAACAATGATGTTAAAATAGCAAAATAACAAACATAGTCGCTTAAAGACAATTGAAAAACGCGAAGCGACACACACACATACGTCCAACGCATGTTGAATTTGTGTTTTTGTCTTTCTCAAGACAGTAGCGTAATATTGTTATAAAATGACTAAAACACGTTTTAAACAGATATATGTGTAACATTAATTAAAAAATGCAATAAAAAAATAATTTAATTGACGCCGGCGCGCGGTATATAGGAATTCCAAAAAAAGGTTAAAAAAAAGCGCCAAGTATAGGCGAGCGAGAAAAGTGTCCTCGAAAAAGTTTTTAATCAAAACCAAGACTCCCCCAAAAAAACTCCCTTAAAATTATACTCCCCAAAAATAGACCATAAAATGTGTACTTTAATAACAAATACTCTTCATAAAATTAATGAGATCAATTAAATGCGCCAAGAATCTGAAGAAAATAGAAATTATATTTAAACAAAATCAAGATTCCCCCCAAAAAACTCCCCCAAAATAAAACATAAAATGTGTACTTTAATAATAAATACTCTTTATAAAACTGATGAGATAATGTAAAGAAAAAAAAAACTTGGCGCTGCAAAACCAAATCTTTAAAATCTCAAATTATAATTTTGCTTTTTACGATGTGCTATGCATCAGATTTTTGTAACCACACTGGATGTATATCAAAGAGTATTTTTAAAATACATCCAACAGTCCGCAATCTGTAAAAGTGGAACGGCAAAAAATTAGTTGCATTGCCCATTTTCAATATTTTTGTTATAATATACTAATTTTTTAAGTCATCGGCATTTTTGTTTTGTCTTCTTAGAATTATGTTTCTTTTCTTATTTTTTCTTTTATTTTTTTTTATTCAATATTTTTATTTTATTTTTTTTATCTTTTATTGTAATTTTAATTTTTTTTGTTTTTTTTTTTCGATTTTAAAGATTTGGTTTCGCAGCGCCAAGTTTTTTTTTTCTTTACATTATCTCATCAGTTTTATAAAGAGTATTTATTATTAAAGTACACATTTTATGTTCTATTTTGGGGGAGTCTTTTTTGGGGGGAATCTTGATTTTGTTTAAATATAATTTCTATTTTCTTCAGATTCTTGGCGCATTTAATTGATCTCATTAATTTTATGAAGAGTATTTGTTATTAAAGTACACATTTTATGGTCTATTTTTGGGGAGTATAATTTTAAGGGAGTCTTTTTTGGGGGAGTCTTGGTTTTGCTTAAAAACTTTTTCGAGGACGCTTTTCTCGCTCGCCTATACTTGGCACTTTTTTTGAACTTTTTTTTTAAAAAAGGTCAGTTTTTTGGGGGGATATCATTCATTTTGTAGTTAAAATCTTTTTGGGGGGAGTTTTGGTTTTGCTTAAAAACTTTTGTAAGAAAGCTTTTCTCGCGCACTTATACTTGGCGTTTTTTTTAAACCTTTTTTTTTAAAAAGGTAAGTTTTTGGGAGGAGTATCATTCATTTTGTAGTTATAGTATAATCTAGAGACACGTTAGTGTTCTGCGTTACGTGCACAAGCAGCGTGATCGAGCGTGTCATTACGCGAGATTTTTTATTCTGAGCTATTGAGATGTTTGGATCTCAACAACGGTCTAACCGATCGCTTTCTAAACGTGTTCCTTTATATATAACTTTGTACATAAAATACACGTTTTTTGTTCTATCTATTTTTGCTGTACGATTGATACTTTTTAGAAAAATGTTTGATAAAGTTGATGCTATAACAAGTTCGGGGTGAACTTGTGTCATACTTGTACAGTTCAACATGTATTTGTAATATTATGGAAAATAGAATGGGCCTCATCCAACGCCCAAACTCGTGAGACGCACCAAATTAATTCTTTTCGTCTCTCCGTTGTAGTATTACATTTGACGCCTCATTGACGCTTCATACGTTTTTATATAGGTTTGCAATATTTAGTTTTGTTTATCACTACTCGAGTTTCTCGAGAAAAATCTTTGGCTTCGTTCAGCAGAAAAAACTGCTTTGCAACTATTATAAAAATATTAAAATTGATTAGCGCATTTTTTAATAAAAATTGTAAAACCTATTTCAAATTTAGATCGTATTAATATTTTTGTAGAGAAGATTTTATTCAAAAAGTTATTCAAAGTATCAAAACAAACCTAGGTTCATGCTTGTACGGTTTCACATAAATTTGTAATATTTAATAGATATTTATTACGCGATCATCACTCATCAATAAACACAGTCGATAAATGAAACAGAGTCGATAAATCTGTAACACGGTAATTTCCGGTTCGGAGAGCTCGTCGGAAGCCAGGGCACGAGTATAAAGAAAACCGAGACTTGGGTTAATCGAAAAATAAAGAATTTATTAACAAAAGAAGGAAAGAAATATTTAGTTGAAATAATACACTTAATCTACGAAAAGAAAGATATATACAGAAATGAACTTAAGAATAAACTGTCACGAAAACGGCTATCTGCCGTGAGCTGGATTCCCAGAGATTGTTAGTGCGGGTCGCTTTCGGTCTTATCCTAGGTAACAGACCGCGTCGGTTATACAGGACTCCGAGGATTACAGGACGGGCCGCTCGGGCCCACGGGCTTCGCGTTCGCGAGTCGGCGGCGCGGATTACAAGCCAGGCCGTGAGGGCCGTGTCGGACGCACAGGTTTCGCGTTCGCGAGTCGGCGGCGCGGATTACAAAACAGGCCGTGAGGGCCGTGTCGGACGCACAGGTTTCGCGTTCGCGAGTCGGCGGCACGGATTACAAACCGGGCCGTGAGGGCCGTGTCGGATGCACAGGTTTCGCGTTCGCAAGTCGGCGGCGCCGCGACTTAATTCAATCGTGCGTCGGAATGCCAGGGCCGTGTTGGCGCGGAGATGCGAGAGAGAGTCGGGAGCGCCCGAGTCTCGGAGAGGTCGGTGTCGAGGATGGCCGGGAGCGCCCGGTCAAAGGAAGGCTCGGGAGCGCCCGAGTCTCGGAGATGTCGGTGTCGGGGACGGCCGGGAGCGCCCGGCCGAAGGAAGGCTCGGGAGCGCCCGAGTCTCGGAGATGTCGGTGTCGAGGACGGCCGGGAGCGCCCGGTCGAAGGAAGGCTTGGGAGCGCCCGAGTCTCGGAGATGTCGGTGTCGAGGATGGCCGGGAGCGCCCGGTCAAAGGAAGGCTCGGGAGCGCCCGAGTCTCGGAGATGTCGGTGTCGAGGACGGCCGGGAGCGCCCGGTCGAAGGGAAGGCTCGGGAGCGCCCGAGTCTCGGAGATGTCGGTGTCGAGGACGGCCGGGAGCGCCCGGTCGAAGGAAGGCTCGGGAGCGCCCGAGTCTTGGAGGTGCCGGTGTCGAGGACGGCCGGGAGCGCCCGGTCGAAGGAAGGCTCGGGAGCGCCCGAGTCGTCAAGAGCGAAGTCGGTTTCAGAGGCCGGGTGAGCCCGGTCGAGGAAGTCTTGGGAGCGCCCAAGACCTGGAGGATCGGATGCTGGGGTGCTCCCCAGCGCGGAATAAGGTGCCTTGTCTGTGCTCGAGGCAGCTTATATACCCGTGTGCCCGGGAGTGGGGGTCCCCACTCCCGAACGGTCGGGTGGCGGTGCGCGGTGTGGGCGGTTGGGCGGCCCATGTTGATCGTTGCGAAGGGTCCGCGCTACTCGCCGCGGGCGGCTGGTCGGCCCGTGCTTAATTTAATTTAATTATGGACGGGACCGCGCGATTACTTTGGGCAAACGGTGGTGGTCGCGGCGCGGGGTCTGAAGTGTTCGTCGTGGCTTTCAGCCACAAATCAATCCATGCTATCTAGCGGCGCGAAAACGAGAAGGACATTTTCGTCGTCGACGATGACGACGACAGCGACGACGTTAAAATGTGAATTTACTCTTGCAAGCAAACTTTACATCGCGATATCTTCGTTTGTAAATAACGCAGCAAAAAAATAAAAACATTTTTATTATATAAATCGACCCTAATCTACACAATGAACCTATGTAGAAAGCAATCGGTTCAGCCATTGTCAAGATCCAAACATGTACGAATTTCTCAATACTTGGTCTCGCGTATAACAGGCACGGTAGTACGCTGCGCCTATACTTGGCGCGAGGCACTACCGTGCCTCGTGATAGAACGAAATAAAGCAAAATATTGTATGCCGCTTGAAAAACGCATTATCTATGGCATTTTCTTTCCATCACACGTTTTAAATAGTGTTCCGCTACTTTTTCCTTCGTTTTCTCGATCCTCTCAATTATTAGTGGCGCACACCATACCACGCTACGAACACGTACGCCGGCCGCCGTTGCAGTAGCACGAACGCCATTCTTGACGGTTAGTGTACATTTAATGTAAGTTATTTACAAAAAACTCACTATAACGATCATAAATGCTATGCAACATATAACAAGCGTGTTTGTAAGAAACTGCATTAGCGCAATATAAGAGAAAAGGCTTTCAATATTGTTTGAGAATGTAATGATATTTTGATGTCTGCAAATAATTGCGCTTTTCATGTTCTTATATGATTTATGTTTAAAGTCTTTTGAAAAAAAATCGTCCAATCCTTGGCACATAATATCTATTTGCCCACTTACGTGAAATATCTAAAAGTTCAAAAACATCTTGTAAAAAAATTGAAAAATGTTTCACAAATGCAATTATTTTTAAATTAAAAAAAAATGTGCAGTAATGTAATCATTAACAAGTGTACAATCAATGTAAATTCTAAATATTTATATTTTTTAATAAAATATAAATTTTTTATATTAACCTTTACTCAACCTTTAATCAAATTAGAAAGAAAAATTGGATTTGCATTATACGTTATTATACATATATATTAATATTAAGCGTTCATTAAAAATAAATATATTAAAAATCTTACCAGTGTTAGAATTAGTGCGTCCAACATCCCAATTATCGAGGCATTACTTAATAATTGTATAAATTGAACAAACATGACGACTTCGTAAACAGGAAAAAAGTCATAAAAAAAAGGGAATTCCATTTTAAGAAAAAGTTGATTTTCTTTTCTGTCATTATCGTTGTTATTATAGTTTATTATGACAGAAACGTAAACCACAACGGCAATTGAATATACACCAATAATCAACAACGAACAACGATAAGAAAGAATTGTTTTGTTCATCATAATACGCATAGTACGCATAGTACGCATATTGAAGGTAACAGTATCACCAATCCAGGATTCCCAATCTCGTGACATTGATGTTAAAATGTTGTTAAATAATCTAAAAATATATTTTTCTTATTACATATCATGCAAATTAATAAAATTAGTTTTAACTATAGATTACAAAATAAACGAAAATTGTAACAACACAAACCATAATTTTAAATATGCATAAAAATTAATAAACTAATTTTTACATTTTTATAATAATTTTGTGTAATTAAAAAAAAGTATTATATATATATATATATATATATATACAGGGTGTCCCAGATCAGTGGACGATGCCGTAAATAATAGGTAGATTTAATCGAATTAATACGAAAAGTCTTTTACCATTTTGAAAAATTCTCAATAGTTTTCGAGAAAAAAATTAAAATATATAAAATTTATAAGCGTAAGAGCGACAAGAAAGCTGCGCGTGAGTGAGCGCGACAGGCGAATGACTAGAAATGGCACCGTCGTCTGTCGCGCTCACTCAGCCCACGCTTCCTCGTCGCTCTTACGCGTACATAAATTAATTTTTTCTTGAAAACTATTGAGAATTTTTCAAAATGGTACAGGACTTTTTTAATTTTAAATCTACCTATCATTTTCGGCATCGTCCACTGATCTGGGACACCCTGTATATATATATATACAGGGTGTCTCAGACATAACGAAGGATACTAGCAGGATAGATAGAATTGATTGAGACAAGTAGAAAAGTCCCGTACCATTTTACAAAATTCTCAACCGTTATTGAGAAAAAAATTAAAATGTATAAATTGTATAGGCATAAGAGCGACAAGGAAGCTGCGCGTGAGTGAGCGTGACAGGCGACGGCGCCATTTCTAGCCATTCGCCTGTCACGCTCACGCGCAGCTCCTTGTCGCTCTTATGCCTATACAATTTATACATTTTAATTTTTTTCTCAATAACGGTTGAGAATTTTGTAAAATGATATGGGACTTTGCTACTTGTTTCAATCAATTCCATCTATTCTCCCAGTATCCTTCGTTATGTCTGGGACACCCTGTATATATATATATATATATATATATATATATATATATATATATATATATATTGTTTATTTCCCTTGCGGGGTACACTCGGACCTCCGCTCCGGTTACAAAACAAATTGCTAAAATTAAAAACAAAATAACTAATACATAAACTAAGAAAAATCAACGACTACCAATAATATCAAATTTCTACAAAAAATACTACATAATACATTACAGAATCGCTACAAAACTTTCTACAAAAATTACTACAATTAATCTAAAAATCTTTTCTCTTTTTCTTTCTAAATTACATTATACATTTTAACTTATCAGTCATTGCATGCGAGAGAGAGAGAGAGAGAGAGAGAGAGAGAGAGCGAGAGCGAGAGCGAGAGCGAGAGCGAGAGCGAGAGCGAGAGCGAGAGCGAGAGCGAGAGCGAGAGCGAGAGCGAGAGCGAGAGCGAGGCGAGGCGAGGCGAGGCGAGGCGAGGCGAGAGCGAGAGCGAGGCGAGGCGAGCGAGGCGAGGCGAGGCGAGGCGAGGCGAGCGAGGCGAGAGGCGAGCGAGGCGAGGCGAGGCGAGGCGAGAGCGAGGCGAGGCGAGGCGAGGCGAGGCGAGGCGAGAGCGAGGCGAGGCGAGGCGAGGCGAGGCGAGAGCGAGGCGAGGCGAGGCGAGAGCGAGAGCGAGGCGAGAGCGAGCGAGGCGAGGCGAGCGAGGCGAGGCGAGGCGAGCGAGGCGAGGCGAGGCGAGGCGAGGCGAGGCGAGCGAGGCGAGGCGAGGCGAGGCGAGGCGAGGCGAGAGGCGAGGCGAGGCGAGGCGAGGCGAGAGCGAGGCGAGGCGAGGCGAGGCGAGCGAGGCGAGGCGAGGCGAGGCGAGGCGAGGCGAGAGCGAGGCGAGGCGAGAGCGAGGCGAGAGCGAGCGCGAGGCGAGGCGAGGCGAGGCGAGGCGAGAGCGAGGCGAGCGAGGCGAGGCGAGGCGAGGCGAGGCGAGGCGAGGCGAGGCGAGGCGAGAGCGAGGCGAGGCGAGAGCGAGGCGAGGCGAGGCGAGGCGAGAGCGAGGCGAGGCGAGGCGAGGCGAGGCGAGGCGAGGCGAGGCGAGAGCGAGGCGAGGCGAGGCGAGGCGAGGCGAGGCGAGGCGAGCGAGGCGAGGCGAGGCGAGAGCGAGGCGAGGCGAGGCGAGGCGAGGCGAGCGAGGCGAGGCGAGGCGAGGCGAGGCGAGGCGAGGCGAGGCGAGGCGAGGCGAGGCGAGGCGAGGCGAGGCGAGGCGAGGCGAGAGCGAGGCGAGGCGAGAGCGAGGCGAGCGAGGCGAGGCGAGGCGAGGCGAGAGCGAGGCGAGCGAGGCGAGGCGAGGCGAGGCGAGGCGAGGCGAGGCGAGGCGAGAGCGGCGAGGCGAGGCGAGGCGAGGCGAGGCGAGGCGAGGCGAGGCGAGGCGAGAGCGAGAGCGAGAGCGAGGCGAGAGCGAGAGCGAGGCGAGGCGAGGCGAGAGCGAGGCGAGCGAGGCGAGGCGAGGCGAGAGCGAGCGAGGCGAGAGCGAGAGCGAGAGCGAGAGCGAGAGAGAGAGAGAGAGAGAGAGAGAGAGAGAGAGAGAGCCCTTGTACCACTTATACTACATTATCAAACATTCACTCCTCATTCATCCCTGGACCCCCGCTTCCGACGTTTTTTTCTCAACTATGCCTTTATCATCTCTTTCACTCCTACATTCACACATACTCGCCCCTTCCCTTACCTTTTTCAACTTGCTTAACCAATTTTCACCCTTCCCATCTTCCTTTAAAATGTCCTCCACTGCTTCTTCTCAACTCCTTTCATCTCCCCAACTCACACATCTTAATCAAATATGTTCTCAAGTTTTATTTTCCCCTTCACATATCCTACATTTTCTATTAATCTCTTTATCCCAATACAGATTTTCTCTCATGCCATACATTAGCCTAAATCTGGCTATTTTCTGCCATCTTTCCTTTTTCCAACCCTTTTTTTAAATACTCCCGAACTCCTTTCCCTTTTATTCTTCCATACATCTTATTAATCCTTGCTTTTTGAAATTTCTTTCATCTATCTTCACCTTGCAAACTTCTTTCCCTCTCTACCATCTCTTCCCCCCTCACTTTTCCTTTCTCCCTTTTTTTTCTATTTCTTCTACTTCTCAGTATTATATTTATAGTTAATTCAATTTTACAAAAAAAATTTAGTTTTTGTAGAAAAAATTAATAAAATTTCTTACCCCTGATTGTACCACAAAATAATCAGTTTTAAACAAAGCAAGCTGTACGGCAGAGTGGTGCTGATACTATCCACTAAATCAAGAAAATTAGCTGTTTTGATACAGATAATGATGTATTTAAACTGGAATATTTGAGCAAGACCTAAGGAAATTGTCCAAAAAATTCGATATAAGAAGTTGTAAGATTCCGGCCAAATTCCGATAACACGTAACCCGAATTTAATTGGTGCGCATACAGTGTTTGTAAGACTCATTTTAAATTAACTCTCAAAATAAGATAGTACTCAAAGTTTTCAATAATGAACTTTTTTAATACAGTTTTTAATAACAATCATTGAAAAATTATCACATTCTTACTAGTAGTTTGTTACGTCGTAGAAATTTCACTACAGAACATCGAATAACAGAATTCTAGTGAGTTCGTTCAAGCACAAACCTAGTAATCGGTTAATCGAAATTATTCATAGCATATGTACGTAGAATATTATAAGAAAAAAAACTGTACAACTATGATTTCAGGTTTGTCGAAAGGCAAAAAATATGCTATAGTAATAAATTTCATACTTTTCTAATCGAATGTCTCCAGATATGTAATCGTTATGTTATTTGCTTTAAAAATGCAAGAAGTAAATTTTTGATAAACTTGTATATCATGATGTGGTACAAAGTTCTAATCAAAAGATAATAAACTTTGCAAGAAAAAAAGTTAGGTATCTTCGATTTTCAATAAACAATATACGAAACATGACGTAGTACTTCACGTTCAACGATCAGTGTTAAAAATGGAAGTTTTAAGTTGCTTTGTATCTAGTATTAGAACTGTATTTTTAACTAACAATTTGTTTATAATAAACATTATATTTAAATACTACTTCTATTTTAACAGACATTATAAAAAAAATTAATTTACTCAAAAGACGTACCAATTAAATAATTCTTTATAATAAATTTTATATTACCAAAAAAATAATTTTGTCTATTTAAGTTTTTATAAAGACTAGAACACCATACCAATTTTTTAAGATTAGGATCCGTTTGAAGTAATTCAAATAAAATGCCACCTTTGACCTGAACAAATTCGGAACTTTGCTAATAAATAAATCGCCATGCGCGGATGTCTTTTTGCAGTAAAAGTCAAGGTTATTTTCTTAAATGTTAAGCTTTCTAGGAAGTCGGAGTCTGGTTAATAAATGTTTTTACTAAAACCAGTTTATACAACAAAAGCCCGTTCCGGAAACAGGCAGAAACTTCCGCAATAGTCGTATATAACAAAGTATATATCTGTTTTACGTATGATATATGTAAAACGTATATATCTGTTTTACTATCCGATATTGAAATAAAGTACGATTATTTTATACGTAAACCTTCCAATTTTTTCCTTATAAAGTCAGTAAGATACGACACAATTTTTCAAAGAATAGACATAATAGTGCAAGTTATTAAGATTTCTGTGAATATTAAAATCTAGCGAATTTATGAGTTTCTGGGAGTAAAAGTTGATAAGTTTTAGTAAGTAACGGAGTGGATATACCGTTATTGAACTTAAAGTGAAATTAAAGGATCAAAGCATATTTACAACCCGATCGACGATTGAATTACTAAAGCGATTGTTAAAAGCAAGAGTTTGATTGTCGAGTTTAAAAGTGAGCCTCTGAATCGTGACTAATGCGAAAAGTAAGTAAAAAAGTTGCCTATTTCGTGCGATTAAAATGATCATTAGGCCAAAGTGTTAATATGCAACCAGTTGAAAAGAAAAACTTTAAAATGGTTTTGTCCGAGGCCTGATTCTGTCAATCTTAATTGTACAAATACAATTGTACAACTTCTGCGAGAACTGAGAAAAATGTATGGACAATAGGTAGATTCTTTTATGTTGCGGTGGAAATTAGAAGCGAAGACGTGAACTGCAGATAAAACCTTTGTGGATTACCTGCATGATAAGATAATATTGACGAAGCAAGTATCGGTTTCCGACAGTAAGTACATAAGTTACATCATTGAAAAAATTTCGAGCAAAAAATTGCGTGAACAAACTAAGATACAGTATTATAAATTTTTGGAGGAAATAATAACTGCGTTTGCGAGAATCTTAACGCCAAAGGAAACAACATATTGACAATCTATACATTCGAAGAAAATTAAGTCTACTCATGGAATAACAGAAGCTAAAAGAAACAGTTTTTAGGAAATGCTATAGCAGAAACAAAAGAGAACATCTAGCTGTGAATTGTGTAAAGCTCAGGCAAGAACAAGGATTGTGCTACAAGTGCGAAGAACTCGATCATAAAGCAAACCAATGTAAATCATTTTTCAAGAACATCAATTTCGTTGGACTGGAACGTCTAAAGAAAGACGATTTTCGAAGAACGGTGAAATAAAAAAACGCGATAGTTACTCTTGTCAAATGTACAAGCATCGCGTATTATTTATGCAAGTGGCCAAGTTAATGGTAAGTAAGATTTTAAGATTTTTATTGTAACACGGTAATTTCGGGGGCGGAAAGCTCGTCGGAATCCGGGGTACGAGTTATAGTAACCGAGTCGTGATTAACGTAAAATAAAGTAATTTATTACACAAACAGAATCAAGGTATACAAAATAGCTGAATAAAAATAAAGAAAAATGGCTTAAGTGCCTAAAGATAATACGAGACGTAGTGTACAGTAGTGTGTGGAGACGGGACCGCCCAACGGGTCCGTTTCTCCGCTAATCCTAAACTATGTACAGGCGGGTGGCCGACCAAACCGATCCGGCGGGTCGTATTCCTAAGCGCAGAGTACGAAATCGGTGGGCCGAGTTGATCGGACAGGGTGTCGCGGTCGCGGATATTCGGCGCAGTGTACAAGCTTGGCCGTTTAGGCCGTGTCGATCGGACAGAGTATCGCGAACGCGGATATTCGGCGCAGCGTGCAATTCTCCCACGAAGCCGGATGTCGGGGTAGAAAACGGTCGGAAGGGAATCCGGGAGCGCCCGGACGAAAGAAGGCTCGGGAGCGTCCGAGTCTGGGAGGCAACGATGGCGAGGAAAGCCGGGAGCGCCCGGTCGAAGGAAGGCTCGGGAGCGCCCAAGTCTCGGAGATATCGTTGTCGAGGAAGGCCGGGGGCGCCCGGTCCAAGGAAGGCTCGGGAGCGCCCGAGTCTCGGAGATATCGTTGTCGAGGAAGGCCGGGGGCGCCCGGTCCAAGGAAGGCTCGGGAGCGCCCGAGTCTCGGAGGTATCGGTGTCGAGGACGGCCGGGAGCGCCCGGTCGAAGGAAGGCTCGGGAGCGCCCGAGTCTTGGAGGCAGTGGCGACGAAAACCGGGAGAGCCCGGTCAAGGAGGGCTCGGGAGCGCCCAAGTCTTGCGGAGCAAAGTCGGTTTCGAGAGCCGGGTGAGCCCGGTCGAGGAAAAACTTGGGAGCGCCCAAGTCCTGGAGGATCGGTTGCTGGGGTGCTCCCCAGCGCGAAAAAGGTGCCTCGTTTGCGCTCGAGGCGGTTTATATACCCGTGGGCCCGAGAGTGGGGGACACCCCACTCCCGAGCGGTCTGTGGCGGTGCGCGGTGTGGGCGGTTGGGCGGCCCATGTTACCGCTACGGTGGTCCGCGCTACGCGCTGCGGGCGGCTGGTCGGCCCGCGTAAATTAAAAGTATGAACGGGACCGCGCGAAGTCTTGGGCGAACAGTGGTGGTCGCGGCGCGGGGTCTGAATGTCAAGGTTTGTGGCCTTTGGCCACATTATAACGGAGAATAATCCGTTACTCCTGTTTTCGAGGCATCAAGAAAAGATAGGATAGTTTTGCGGTCTCCTGATTTTTCAAGAAATTTGGGGGCGGAGTGTATGAGAAGAAAATGGGCCGAAATTCGAAGTTGTTACCCAAATTTTTATATTCAACGACATTTCTTGGATCAAGTGGCTACAGACTCCGAAGACCCTACTTTTTTGTTTTCAAGGCCAAGCGTAGATTTTCCGATTTTTCTAGCTAATTCCTCTTCTATTAATTTCACGTTCTCGAGGATTTTATCTTTAAGAGTTTAATAATCTTAACATCTGAGCAACAAATTATCTCATTGAACGCATCTGGCTTTGTCAAAGCGGATGTGCCATCGCTTTAGTCCCAGATGCATTTTATATTTTTGCAAGATGTGCATGAAAAAATGCGTGCCATCGATGATGGGCCAGGTTCAATTTCAACCAGGATCATCGACGGCGGCATCAAGCTCATCATGCGCAGTAATTCGAGTTACAACACACATTTGAGATCAAGTACCACAAGGGCGCGTTAAACTGAGTAGCCGACGGTCTGTCGAAACAACTGATCGCGATTAGCGTCTACAGAATCCGCAGAAAGCACCGGATTTCCACATCATTAAGAAACGCTTATACCGACATATATAGTACTTCATCGTCTAGATTTCAAAAAAATATCCGTCGACGAAAAGTGGAAATAATACGTTCCCGCCCGCCTCGCCAATGTGATTAGCGATTTAATATTTGGTGATCTTTACTGACAATTCTAATGGAATAATTTTTACTACCGGCTAAACTAATGTTGTGGTAGCAGTATGCAAGATTACTATCCAGACATTTCCATCCTTTCCAGGATGGTTGGCAAAAATGCGAGCAAAAGACCACTGTGCCTGCATAGTGTTTTCACCGTGAATGAAATAGAGTGTCCCGTACTTTAGATTATTACTTGGATTTGACCATTTTTTATAGATATTCAAGGTGGAAAAATATTTGGTCGATCATCTTTGCTACAAATGATTTCTTTTTCGCTGTACAAGTTGCCAGCAAGTTCATCTATTGTTACGTCTAAAAGTGGTCTGTAGCACATTTAGCGACACATTTAGCGAAAATCCAATATGGCGGCACCTATGCGATTTACAGATGGATCCATATCGCGACTTAACTAATTAGTAGCGACGGTAATTAATTAAATTTATATAAAAAAACGATATACGCTAAGTTTTTAGGAGTATACAAAACTTCATATAGTAAAATTAATCGTATTAAAACAATTTTAAAAAATTTCAATTTAAAAAATGCGCGTATATATAAAAGGTGCCTTCAACCTATCGTGAGTGTCGTAAGAATAATTTCAATCATCTTAAGTTTGTTCTCAGTCGCTGCACTGCTGAACTAATGCACACTAGTGCAATAAGTTGGAGTAAATCAAATAGAATTTGTTTTATTCTAACTTACTGCACCAGTTCAGCGTGCAGCGACTAAAAATAAATTTTTTAATTACCTTAAACATGTTAACCGTGGATATTGCTCACGAAATTAATTATGCGATTAAAGTTCGAGAAATAAATGCAGTTCGTGATTGTGATCTGCAAGATTTTTGGAATAGAATGAACTCGTTTAAAAGAGTGACGGCAAACGTGACTTATTTTTTTAAACTTTAAATTTAAAACTTTTTTTTATACCAAATAATATTAAATGGCCAATATTTATAGTTCGTCTTTATTTTTAAGATTGTTTTAAGTACAGTTTTATTTAGTTTTAAACCAAGTACAGATAGGTTCGTCGATTGTACTCTATCGACGAAACGTCGATTTCGAGATATCTCACCAATTCCACGAACGGAGATTACCGAAGCCGTCGAAGTACGCGATGCGATCTCCCTTTATAGCGTACGCTACCCAGTGAGTCCCCGGACCCGTCACGTTGTCCAGGTTCACGATATCGCTCTCGTTTGTACGCGCGCCACTCGTAGGTAAAACGTCGCGCATAAAGACGCCTCTGAAATAAGGAACGCGCATACGTCTGACTAGTTGGTCCAACTGCACGTTGTAACGTGGTCTGTATTATCTTGCGGGTTTCGGTGTCGGATTACCGACCTCGTTATGTACCGACTTGCGGAAAATTTGGCGGTACCGACGATGTAACAAGCTATCGCGTTGGCGCGGTTAGCCTGGTAACGGGCCAGTTTGCGGGTCTCGTGGCAGTCATAAAAAGACCGAGGTACGTGGTACCGAATTTCGTCCGCGGGGAAGTGTACGACGAGGAAGGTGCTGAAGCTGACGACCGACAGAAAAGATCTGCATCAATTTTCCGCCCGCGAGGGAAGATTTATCTGGCTTTTGCCCTCAAAGATCCCGCATCAATTTTCCGCCCGTCGGGACCCGACGACGACGAGGAATAGCGACCGGCGAGCTGCCGTTCACGTGGCTATCACGTGCCGTACCGTGAGTGCCCGTTTCGTGACGGAGGGCCAGGAGTTTTCTCGGTCCAGGAAAATTAATTGTGTTTTACTAACAAGTTCCAGCCAGGTGCTGGCAAAGTATCGGGCCGGATTTGTGGAGATAAGCGGCAAGAAGCTGTAGGCCGCACGTAACGATCACGTGACTGGCAGACCGAGCACGGGGTACCGGTACGAGGACCGCAACGACGCAGAGTTTGGGGACGGCGACGACTGTCATCGCTTCGCCGTGGGACTATACCAGCTGCATCCTGGTGCGTTCAGCCAGGAATTGTGGAAGAGTTTTTTTGCCGTGCTTCCAGATGACGAAAGTGTCGTCTACGTATTTGAACCACTTGGTGGGTTTGAGTGGCGTGGTTTGTAGGATCTTGTTCTTAAATTGTTCCATGATCCTACAAACCACGCCACTCAAACCCACCAAGTGGTTCAAATACGTAGACGACACTTTCGTCATCTGGAAGCACGGCAAAAAAACTCTTCCACAATTCCTCACATTCCTAAACAGCCAACACCCTAGCCTCCAATTCACAATAGAAATAGAACACAACGGTCAAATTCCCTTCTTAGACGTACTAATAAGCAGAAACAGCGACGGCACGCTAAGCCACCAAGTTTACCGCAAACCCACGCATACCGACAGATATCTTCACGCCACCTCCCATTACCACCCCTCTCAGAAAAACTCAGTAATCAGCTCACTAGTCTACAGAGCCCTAACCATCTCGGGTCCAAAGTTTCTAAACGAAGAACTAAAACATCTCGAACAGGCTCTAACAAGAAACGGATACAACAGAAAAGACATCAAACGAATAACTCTGAACTTAACAACCAGAGTCTCCAGTCCCAACAACACCGAGCCACAGGAAGAAAAAGAGAAAGAAACAACCAAGACGGTGGTCCTCCCATACATCCAAGGCATAACAGAACGCATTAGTAAGGTTTTGAGCAAACACAACCTTAAAGTAATCTTCAAACCATAAAGAAAAATCCACCAACTACTCCCCAACCCCAAAGACCAAAGACCACAATTGGACAAACCAGGAGTATACAAAATCCCTTGTACATGCGGAAAAGTGTATACAGAAGAAACCGGGAGAAAGATTAGTACACGAATCAAAGAACATCAGCGGTGCGCCAAATTCCGCCACTTCTCTCAATCAGCCCTGGCAGATCACTGGATAGAGACAGGACATTCAGTACAATACGACAAAGCAACAACACTGGCACCCTCACAAAAGTACTTTGCCTGAAAACATCGAGAAGGCTTAGAGATTACGAAACACCCAGATAATCTCAATCGAGACAAAAGCCTGCAAGTTAATCCAATTTGGCACGCTGCCCTCCCGGTTTTTTAATTAACCAGCTGATCAATTAAACAATACAATTGGTCAACAAACACTGCTCTTCTCCCCCAATCACAACGAGGGAAGGGAAAAATAAGAGGTATATAAGGACCATCAAACCACAAGCAAGCTCAGTATCGGAGCTTCTGTCCTGATGATGCGAACTGCAATGTTTGCGAAACGTCGGCACAACGCTGTCTCTCAACGCGGCTCTTATCCGGAAACCTCCATTGCTCATGTAGAAGATGTTTACGCTCAACGGCAATGACAAGTGGTTTGACGCGCTACCGCATCTCATAGACGAGTATAATAGGCGCAAGCATCGAACGATTAGCATGCGGCCCGTCGACGTGACATCTGATATCGCCAAGAAACTTCTTGACCCCGCATACAGTGCGATAAAGATAGTTGCTCCGGCCAAATTCAGGGTCGGTGATAAAGTACGCGTGAGCAAGTTTAAAATGATTTTTGAAAAGGGATACACCCCGAATTGGACCACCGAAGTTTTCACAATCGTCAAGATGCAGCAAATCAACCCAACGACTAATCTGCTCGAAAATTATCGTGGCGAGGCGATAGCCGGAGTGTTCTACGAGCACGAGTTGTACCGCGCGACGCATCCGAACGTGTGTTTGGTGGAAAAGGTTCTGTGCAAGAAGGGTGACAAGGTCTACGTGAAATGGCTGGAATTCGATGGATCGCACAATTCGTGGATTGACAAAAACAGCATTGTTTAATAAAAGTTTTTTTTTTTTTATTTTACACATGTGTATATGTGATTCGATGTATTTAAAAAATAAGAAAATATATAAAAATGCATACTGCGTACATGTATACTGCATATTGCATACTGCATACTGCATACCGCGTACATGTGTACTGCATACCGCGTACATGTGTACTGCATACTGCGTACATGTGTACTGCATACCTTAACGTAATCTATAATACACCTATGATACATCTATAATATATCTATAATACATCTATATATGATTATTGAGGTATGCGATAATGACCCCACGGTAAGGTCTCTGTCGAGTCCGGCACAAGATATTGCTTGTCATCGTACGGACTCAAAGCGATCTTTGTCTCGGACACGGTGTACACTTCATGCAATTTTCATCTCATACACGATTGGTCGCGAGTCATCGCAATCTTGTTCTTGAAACACTTCACATAGTCGTTAAACGTTATAGTTCGCAATACGACTCCGCTCTTCATACCCTTTGCTTTTTTGATGTCGCTTTTACCGTCCACCTTGATCGCGTACATTTTCGCTCTGAGCCCGACAAACTCTGTAACGATCGCACCGTTGCACTTATCCTTCATTAAACCCGGTATTTTTTTGTTTGCGAGAGGTATACCGTACGCGTTATCAGGTGGATAGTCGCTCGTGTCAAACCGCGCGATATCACGCTTTATCGTCTCGTATACGTCGTCGCACTGGACGTTGTACACGAGACTGTCCGTGTCGGTATACATGACGCTACATTTGTCTTTAAAAGTTGGTAACATGTACTCGTGATGAAATTTATACAAGCACATCTTAGATACGTCGAGTATGGACATACCGACGTATATCGGCTTGGCGAATTTCACCTCGAGTTTACGCAATTCCACGGCCACTAAATTTTCCGCGAATACGTTTCTGATGTGAAAATTAGGTTTGGCGATCATCGTTTCTACGGCGTACCGTTTGTCCCACCGCGAGAACAATCGAACGTCGACGCGATTTTGTACGTTCTCCATTGTTTTGCCGAACACCGCGTTGTTCATCAGTTTGAACAGATATTTCTCGAAATTGTTGGTCGCGCGAGTTCGATGACTCGTGTTGAGCTCGATGTAATCGCGCAACCACGCCGATTGAGTGAATCGCAGCACGCGGTAAACCTTGGTGACGCGAAGACCGTGACGCGTGCACAACTGCACATTGTGATAATGGATGACGTATCGCTTCTTATCGTACAACGTAATTAAAAGTTTTACATCGTGTTTTGCCCTCAGTGGTTTCTGTCGCGTGGGACAGAACGGCAGATCGGAGTGCGCGTCGTACACGCTCGCGGGATACTCGAGATCTACCTCGAGATATAACTCGTGGGCGAGTCTGCGGCGATCGCGTCCACGTCGAGATTCGCGAGGTTGTCAACTTATTTGAAATCCGCGTACAGTAACGGCTGACACATGGCCCATCCGTACAAATTATTTACATCGTAATACACAATTTACGACGAAGGTTTCGACGAGTCGTACCCCGACCGCATGTATCTGTTATTGGCTCGCGCGTATCGATACATTTTTTACCCTCTCTCAAATTATATTGATCATTTGTTAATACTTTTCACTTCTCGGTATAAAAAAACGGTTAGGTTATCTCTTTCGGAAAAAAAGTTTGGTTGCCCTTGTTTAAAGATTATTTTTAACACTTTTTCACTTCACGGTATTATAAATCGTTAACTTATCTCTTTCCGATAAAAGAAATGTTCACCCGCCGAATAACCACAAGGTAGTTATTCGGCTAACACTAAACAGAGGTCTGTTTGCAGAGTCTTTGTGTTTAGCTGCATAGCTTTTGTTCTTTGCGTAGTCTATTTTACAATGAGGGTTGAAGCGAGCGCTAGTATGTTTACGAGGAGTAACGTGAGTAAGAACGAGAATAATAATTTTTATCTTTATAAACATGAAAACAATTTGGATCAAGATGAAACTTTCAACCATCGAGCGGTCAGTTCCTTGTATCCATGCATCGATAACTGGTCGTCGTCGTCGTAGTCACCCACTATGTTTTGGGTGAAATTGGTCAACGATAAGAAAGCTCATATGGAGATGATGGAACGAATGGCCCTACATATGAGATTAATAGCACTCAAACTCATACTATCATCTCATGAAATCACGGTGGGAACCTTCGTTGCCATCCGCGAAGGTGCGAAGTGGCAAAGAGGGATCGTCCAGAACGTTGGTACTACGTCGATTACTATACATCTTCGCAACTGGGCTCGCAGAACCAATAGACTGCTGCACGAATGTTTCCGACTGGAGAAACAATTCTACGGAGTAAGGTAGCAAGCGATACCATGCGTTCTGGATGGAATCTTGCCTCTGCGAGCTCAGGTATGGACGGAGCAGAAAATTGCGCTCGCCAAGATCATAGTTCAAACATTTATAATTAATAGTGCGTTAGACAATAAAATTTAGATTTAATTTGTAACGATGCCCCCGGAATGAGCATCGTTCCCGGCGAAGAACGGACGAGACGACCATCCTCTCGACCAGGAAAGGGAGCGCGGGGGTTCCCGAAGAAACCGATCATCGAAATACGTAATTGTAACGAGTACCGCGGAACGCGCCAAGTCCCGCGGAACGAGCGTATCCGAGCGGCCCCGAACTCATCCGAGCGAGCGCGACGCGCACGGTACCGCGGAATACCGCGGCCGGCGCCACGAACAAGGATACCCCCGGATGTCGCCTTGTGCGAGATAAAAAGCCGAACTCGGGGAAGTCGCGCACCGTTCTCGTGCCGTTCGCCTCGCAGCGAACATCCGAACCGAACCGACTCCTGGAGCAAGCAAACCAACGGGGTGGAGCGAACTCCGTCTCGGTCAGGAACTCCTGACGCTTGCACCGCAAAGGAATCTTCCTGCCGAAAGCAAACTTAGACTTGTACGACCGGCTCGTGGGGTGAAGCGCACTTCGCCTCCTTCGAGCGATCTCGATCCCGGATCGACAGTCAGCTTGCCTAGGCGAAAATATCCATTCGCACCGTTGCACAAAACCGGGGTGGAGAGATCTCCGCCTCGGCCGAGTACTCTCGGCTACTGCAACACCGAACAGGTGCTCCATCCTCCCCGCTGTCCGAATACCGCGTTCGCGCCGCGATCTAAGCGTTAGGTCGATCACCGCGTCTCGCGCCGCGTGCATAGATCAGGCCCCGCCCAGGCCCGCGACTCGGGGAAATATTCGCGCCGCTAGCCCCGCGCTCCGATTAGGGCGTTATCTAGGCGGCTGCCGAAAACCTGTAACGGTCCGCCCGTCATAGATCCGCGTATCGATTACCACCGTACCGATCAGGCGCATACTCGCGCCAATTATCGCGTCATCGTGAATCTATTGTTAAATTCGTGTTCGTCCGGCGACGTCTTAATCACGCGTTCGTCATAATTGGCTTAATGTATTTCTGTTTTATTAATTGAATAAAGTGTCAATTAATTGTTACATAAACCACGTCTCGTGCATTCTCGGACCTCTCAATTCAACTCGCGAATCCTGTCCGCCCGGCGAGTACGTCCGGGCACTCCAGCTTGTACGATATTCGCGGCCAGGAATTACGGTCGTTTCATGGCGCCCGAACAGGGACTTTAAGTCACTAGTCCGTAACGAAGAATGCCACGAGAGTGGATATATAAATTAACTAAAGCCGAATTAATTGCCGAACTGGAGGAACTGCAGATAGTCGCGACCGGTACGATCGACGATTTGCGACAACGCCTCAGCGAATACGTCCGCGATAATCCAGACACGTATTTTTTACCACGGCCCGGGCCGTCGCACGCGACGATAGCCACTCCGCTAATCGAGATTACCGCGCCCACCGACGATCCGGCCAAGATCATGAATCAAATACGGAAATGGGGATGCCACTTCGACGGGAAGGATCCGGCGGGATTTCTCGAGCGCGTCGACGAGTTGACCTCCGTATATGGCTTCAACGGGATACACATGCTCCGCGGGCTGCCGGAATTATTGCGGGGGGAGGCCCTCGAGTGGTACCGCAATAACAGGCAAGACTGGGTTACCTGGGACGCGTTCCGCACCGCGTTTAGGGAACAATTCCTACCCTACCGCTATTGGGCCCAGCTAAAACGGGAAATCGACGCGCGCGTGCAGAAGACCGGCGAAACGTTCCGCAAATTCGCCACCGAAATAGCGACCCTCATGAGACGGGCGGGGGGATATTCGGAGGAAGAGAAGATGGAAATTCTTCTCGAAAATATGGACCCGCGCTTACGTCCATTTATCTGCGGAGACACGGTCCGTAGCCCGACCGAACTCGCGCGTCGCGTGGCCGAAATCGAAAAGAGCCTCGACCGTCAGCCGCGTCCGGCCGCATCCCGTCAAACCGCGGCGTTGGCCACCAGTTACGACCGTAACGAATGCTGCTGGAGGTGCAAGCAGCGCGGCCACACACGCTTCGACTGCAAGCGAATTCCGCGAAAATTCTGCTCGCAGTGCGGTAAGGACGGGGTGCTTACACGCGAGTGCCATCCGGCGGGAAACGCGACTCGGACCGGGGAAACAGCGGCCGCGCCCGGTCCCCGTAATAAATTATAATCCGCGACCGCACCTGCCCGTCGAGATCCTCGGGCAGACGTATGAGGCGTTGTTCGATACCGGCTCCGAGGTATCGTATGTCAACGAAAATACAGCCGAACAACTACACGCGCACGGAATAGCATACAAGGATTCGATCGGTCAGGTGCGGCTCGCCGACGGTTCGGCGACCCACACCACCGGGGAAATCGCCGTGCCGATCGTAATAGGGGAGAAAAATTTAACGCACACATTTCTGATTTTGCCAACGCTCGACAGCGCCGTATTAATCGGGGTGGACATATGGGCCCGCGCCGCGTTTAGCGTTCCACCACCTCCCGACCGAGACCGATGCGTCACGCGAACACCGCACGTCACCGCCACAGAAACCGCGACGGGAGAAATACCGACCAGGGGGGAAGAAGAATCGCGACTAAAATCATTTTTAGAGACCGAGATGCGAAAATTTGAGAGCGTACGGGGCCCGACCGACAAATTAGAGCATCGCTTACGCGTACAAACCGACGCGCCGATTAAACAACGCTATCGACCACGGAACCCCGCGATGCAGCAGATCATCGACACCGAAGTCGAAAAGATGCTCGCGGACGGAGTAATCGAGCCCTTCGAAAGCGGTTGGAGCTCGCCGATCGTACTAGTGAAGAAGAAAGACGGCAAACACCGGTTCTGCATAAATTTTCGCCGCGTCATCGAAGTAACGGCTCGCGACGCGTACCCGTTGCCACAGATCCAAGCCACGCTAGATAAATTACGCGGAGCAAAGTATTTGTCGACACTCGATCTTAAAAACGGGTATTGGCATGTACCGCTAGCACCGGAAAGCCGACCCGTCACAGCCTTCACCGTACCAGGGCGCGGCTTGATGCAATTTCGCGTCATGCCATTCGGACTACACTCCGCGCCCGCGACATTCCAGCGACTGCTAGACACGATTCTCGGTCCCGCCCTCGAACCATACGTATTCGTTTACCTGGACGATATTATCGTTTGCAGTCCGAATTTCGAACATCACATACGCATACTCGCCGAAGTATTCCGCCGCCTGCGTGACGCGAAGTTAAAATTGAATCCCGACAAATGCCGATTCTGCGTGGATTCCCTCAAATATCTGGGACATATCGTAGACCACGACGGAATTCGTACCAACCCCGAGAAAACCGCCGCAGTGACCACCTGGCCGGAACCGCGCACCGTCCGGCAAGTTCGACGTTTCTTGGGAGTTGCATCCTGGTACCGGCGATTCGTACAGGATTTTGCAACCGTAGCCGCGCCGTTAACCGCGCTAACACGCAAAAACGTCAAATGGAACTGGGGGGAAGAAGAACAGGCCGCGTTTAACTCACTGAAAAAGACGCTGACCACGGCACCGATATTAGCCTGCCCCGACTTCACGCGAAAATTCGTGCTCCAGACCGACGCCAGCAACGCCGGACTCGGGGCAGTGTTAACGCAACATTTTGCCGAGGGGGAACGCGTCGTCGCGTACGCGAGCCGCACCCTCAGTAAAGCAGAACGAAATTACAGCGCGACCGAGCTTGAGTGTCTAGCGGTCCTGTGGGGAATCCGGAAAATGCGCGGATATCTAGAAGGATACGAATTCACCGTAGTAACCGACCATCAGTCACTACGGTGGTTGCAAAAACTCGAATCGCCCACGGGCCGTCTCGGCCGATGGGCATTCGAATTGCAACAATACAATTTCGAAATTCGATACCGGAAAGGGGCGCTGAACCGAGTAGCCGACGCGCTTTCGCGACAATACCACGTGAACAGCGTCCGACAAACGAAATGCACGTGGCATCGGAAAATGTGGCAACGGGCATGCGAACAACCGCACGAAAATCCGGATTTACGGATCACGGAAGGCCGGCTGTATCGGCATCTTTTGCATCAACTCGATTTCACCGAAACGCCGACCGACGTACAATGGAAAGAGTGCGTACCGACGGAAGAACGACCGGAATTGATGCAAAAGTATCACGATGAGCCGACCGCGAGCCACCTCGGGATCGCGAAAACCATTGCGCGGATCGCTCGGATATATTACTGGCCCGGAATGTTCCGCGACATCGCGAAATACGTACGGAACTGCCCCACCTGCTTAGCCTACAAAACCGAGCAAAGCAAATCGACCGGCATCATGCACAGTACGGCCATCGACCATCCCGGTCAACAGATAGCCATAGATTTAGTAGGACCGCTCCCGCGCTCGCGAAATGGGCATACGTGGCTGCTCAACATGCAGGACCGGTTCACGAAATGGGTGGAAATGCGCGCACTGCGTAAGGCGACCGCGGACGAAGTCAAAAAGCATTTGAGGGAGGCAATTATTCTCCGACATGGGTGTCCCGAGGAAATTCTATCCGACAATGGGACGCAATTTAAAGCCGAACGATTAACAGAAATGCTAAAAGAATTCGGAATAAAACACCGCCTGACCCCCGCGTACGCGCCGCAGTGCAACCCGGTCGAACGAGCAAATCGGACGATCAAAACGATGATCGCCCAATACGTCCGGCAAAAACACCGTACTTGGGACGAATATCTGCCCGAACTCCAGTTCGCGTTTAATACCGCCGCCAGCGAGGCCACCGGGTATACGCCCGCGTTTTTAACACACGGACGAGAATTGAGACGACCGGACGAACCGCGCAATCAATCCGTCAAACGGAACGAACGGAAGCGACAACTCGAGGAAGCGTACGAACTTGTCCGCGTACACCTCGCGCGCGCATTCCAGCGGCAAGAAAAATATTATAATCTCCGGCGGAAAGAATGGAGACCGGCAATAGGCGATATTGTTTGCAAGCGCGACCGACCGTTATCTAACAAAGCCGCGGCGTTCAACGCCAAACTCGCGCCGAAATTCGTTGGGCCGCTCGAAATACGTCGCGTAATTTCGCCGGTGATCGTCGACTTGCGGAGCCCGCGCGGGAAGTGGTACCGACACGTACACGTCAAGGATCTGAAGATGAGGCCGGAGGATGAGGCAACAGGAGACGACAACCGGGAAATAAACAACGAGCGAGGACGACAACAAAGTAAAGCCGAGGAAGCTCCGGAGACAGATCTCGCTCTCATTACCAGTCGAACCAGCCATGGAGCGAGACATCCTAGCGGAAATCAACGCTATCTTGTGCGAGGGATACGACCCGACGGCACCGGCGATCGGAGACGAATGGGTCCGCCTGTTTCGCGACTCGCCGGAGAAACGCCAGGAGGATCCGCAGGAAGCAGCAAGGCCGGACACCACAACCAGCCGGCCAACAGTTCCTCGCGTCGGGACCTTGGTGCAGCGGTCCGACGCAATGAACGCCAGGAAGAGGGCCTGGCTCATGGAGACACCGCCACCGCCTCCGCCGTCCAAGCGACGGACCGAGCCAGCCGCACCACCGAGGCCGACCCTGGAACCGCTGCGCGTGATGGGGCCGATACCGCCGCCACCAATACCTGTGGAGGTGGAGCCGGGGATAGTGTTGGAGATCCCGCAATACGCAGTACATGTGGCCCGGCAATATAAGCCCCGGCTGGGAAACCGCCGGTGGCATCTGCGGTTTGACGCCGCCGGCCGCCTACGATCGTGTAAGGAAAAGTCACAGCGGCCGTGATGTGCATCCAATACATGCACCAACCTGAGGAAGGGGGCGATGTAACGATGCCCCCGGAATGAGCATCGTTCCCGGCGAAGAACGGACGAGACGACCATCCTCTCGACCAGGAAAGGGAGCGCGGGGGCTCCCGAAGAAACCGATCATCGAAATACGTAATTGTAACGAGTACCGCGGAACGCGCCAAGTCCCGCGGAACGAGCGTATCCAAGCGGCCCCGAACTCATCCGAGCGAGCGCGACGCGCACGGTACCGCGGAATACCGCGGCCGGCGCCACGAACAAGGATACCCCCGGATGTCGCCTTGTGCGAGATAAAAAGCCGAACTCGGGGAAGTCGCGCACCGTTCTCGTGCCGTTCGCCTCGCAGCGAACATCCGAACCGAACCGACTCCTGGAGCAAGCAAACCAACGGGGTGGAGCGAACTCCGTCTCGGTCAGGAACTCCTGACGCTTGCACCGCAAAGGAATCTTCCTGCCGAAAGCAAACTTAGACTTGTACGACCGGCTCGTGGGGTGAAGCGCACTTCGCCTCCTTCGAGCGATCTCGATCCCGGATCGACAGTCAGCTTGCTTAGGCGAAAATATCCATTCGCACCGTTGCACAAAACCGGGGTGGAGAGATCTCCGCCTCGGCCGAGTACTCTCGGCTACTGCAACACCGAACAGGTGCTCCATCCTCCCCGCTGTCCGAATACAAATTATTGCGTTTATGAAAAAGGATTTCTCTCAATCGTACACTGCAAGACAACTTGGTATAAATCAATCAATAGTTTCTCGCATTTGGCGTCGATATCAAGAAACCGGGAAATTTGCTACCAAAACAAAGACAAGGTCGAGAACGCATTACGATCGTACGAGAAGATTGCGCTATTGTCAATTTTACTATCAGGAATCCAACAACCACAGCTCGACGAATTGCAGAAGCAGTCATGCCAGATCGTCACATTAGTGATCAGACGGTGAGAAACCGTTTGCATGAGGCAGATCAAAGATCTCGAAGTCGCTGCCGTGTACCGATGTTAAATGTTCAGCATCAACGTGCTCGCTTAGAATATGCGCGAACTTATGTTTATTGGACAGTGCGGTAATGGCAAAATGTGCTCTTCACCGACGAATCACGATTTTCGTTATTCGGTTCTGATGGACGATTTCGAGTCTGGCGTCGTCGGGGACAGCGGTATGACAGAGCGTGTGTCGCTCCTGTAAGAGGATTCAACGGCGGCTCCATAATGGTATGGGGAGGAATCACTTGGAATCATCGTACTAATCTTGTTGTCCTACCAGCACCAGGAATGACAGCGGTACGATATGTAGGAGAAATTTTGCGACCATATGTGTTACCAATGAGTCGTCGCATAGGAAGAAATTTTATTCTTATACAAGATAACGCACGACCGCATACCGCACGCCTTAATCGCAAATTTATGGCGCTAAATTCAATTAGACTGCTTCTACATTCTGCATTTAGTCCATATTTGAACCCCGTAGAACACGTAGAACATAATGGGTCGTAGGTTGCGAAATTTAACAAGACAACCTGTCGATCTTGAAGATTTATTAGAAACTGTAATTCAAATCTGAAATGACATTTCACAAGAAGAAATTAGAACCTGTATTAATATGAGAAACCGATTACAAGCAGTGATCCAACAACGCGGAGGAAATACATATTATTAAAATTTACACACACACACACACACACACACACACGCGCGCGCGCGCGCACACTCAAAAACGGCTCTTTTCAGGGCCATATAATGTGCAAAATCCGACCGGCAACCTCCCCGTGGTGCACATTGGGTAATGCTAATGCCGGCGGTATATGCCAAAATGCAAGGTGTTCACGTGTACACGCGTGAACGCTTCACGTTCTGCGTGCGTGAAAGACTGCCGAGACGGCCAGAAGTGACCGTACACTCGAGCGATTAAAGAAATTCGGTAAATTAAAGAGGCGAGCGATAAACGTAACACAAATTAATAGTTTATTCTCAACAAAATACAAAAGTTAATCGTGCACGCGCGGAGCACGTGCTCGGTCTCGGCACGGATACGAATTATACGCGTTTCGGGCGGAGATCTTGGATAACTCCCTTTTAATCGGGCTCAATCAACAGAAAAGCGCGACGGAAATCTTGAGAAACCAGAGCGTGGAGTAGCACGCTCACCGAGTCGGACGATCTTGCGCGCGAGACGAGGTAAATCTAACGTAGGAGCCCCAGGAGTTCGCGATCGCGATCACGTTCGCTTACCGTGTCGATAGCGGCATGTAACAAAGGCTCCTAGCGATGGTGAGTTGCACGCACAAGTCACAAAATTGAATTGCACTCGCGGCTGGGTGCAAGGTGGGCCAGCAGGCCGTAATAGAAAACTGAGTCCGCGGTAGCGGAGTACCAAAGAGAGCGCAACAAATTTAACACCCGCGTAACGTCGTGTCTAGTCGGCTACTAAATACCTTTGCCGATCTGACGAAATATCCGAAAAAGGGGGGAATAATTCGTCGGTTAAGCTCGCGTAGAATCGAGAGCACATGCAGAAAGCACGTGCTCCCGATACACGGCAAGGACTCATGCGAGCGAAACGTGGTATTCGCGAACATAACCGCCGGCCTTGAAACAGTGGTTTCAATAATCATGAACAAGGAAATAAAGAATAACAATACAGAAGTACTACTTAAAACAAACTTACAAAGTTCATAACGCAAGAATGCCGCAGCTCATTAATAAACGATACTTAAAGACTAACTACATTGATATCCGCATTACAATGGTCGCAAGCTTAATCTACGGATTTTGACGCAAAACAAGCGGTCAAACAAAAATCGAAAATGATAAGCGCAATACAAAATTAAACGAAGGTTACAAAATACTCTGTTGAGGTAATAACAAATGAAAGAAAAAATGACGCGTTACCGCGTAGATGTAATCGAATCAATATACAAAAAATGAAAATAAAAAATTGCTCTTAGATTAATCTATCGAAGTCGCGCATTTTACTGGCAGCAAACATATTTTACCGATGGGCCTGCGGAACGTGGACGAAGCAGTTTTTATAGTCACGACCCGAGTCAACCCGTCGTTGCCGGGGTGAATTTCCGTTACACGACCGATATCCCATTTACATGGGGGGAGAACGGGGTTGCGCAACAATACGAGCCGGCCTATTTCTACGTCCGGATTAATTTTGCGCCATTTCGAACGCTGTTGAAGCGTGTTCACGTAGTCATTTGTCCAGAGCCGCCAGAATCTTTCCGATAGTCTCCTAACAACTTGCCACCGAGACAAGCGATTCTCGGCCAGGTTGAGAAGCGAGGGTTCCGGTGGAGTCGCAAGAGCAGATCCGACCAAGAAATGACCAGGTGTCAGGACCTGACATTCGTCGTAGGCATCCGATAAGGGAGCAATTGGCCTTGAATTGAGGCACGCCTCAATTTGACACAACAGCGTCGAGAACTCCTCCACGGTGAGCGTATGTTCCCCAACCACACGACGTAAGTGGTGTTTTACGCTACGAATTCCGGCCTCCCATAGGCCACCGAAGTGGGGGGCGGAGGGTGGAATAAAACTCCAAGAAATTCTGTCCTGAGCCGTTTTGTTTAAGAAGTCAGGGTCATGCAACGCAGCCTTATAGGCTATCGCGAGTTCTTTATCAGCGCCGACAAAGTTTGTGCCATTGTCGGAGTAAACGGTGTGAGGCAACCCACGTCGAGCACAGAAACGAGTGAAAGCGGCGAGAAAGGCGGAGGTGCTATAGTCGGTGACTAGTTCTAAATGAACGGCTCGCGTCGATAGGCAAACAAACAGGGCAATGTATGCCTTTCGCGCAGTGATTCCACGACCAGAGGACGGTCGAACTCGCACAGGTCCCCCATAATCCAAACCGCATCACGTGAAGGGTCGCGGGGGTACCGTCACGCGTTCTGCGGGAAGGTTCCCCATGAACTGCGTAGGGATTGTTGCGCGCTCGCGTACACAAATCACGCAAGAATAGACCACCTTTTTTACTAACGAACGAGCGCGTAATATCCAATAGTCTCGACGAAGTGTAGTCAACGTCAGCTGTAATCCGCCGTGCAGCATTCGAAGATGAGTGTGAAGGATCAGAGCTTGCACCAGAGGGTGCGCCGCAAGAATAATCGGGTGCTTGACGTCGTACGGAAAAGGCGCATGCCGGAGTCGGCCTCCTACGCGTATAACGTCGTCGCGATCTAGGAAGGGCGCAAGAGGCGCGAGAGCGCTCCGAGAACCGACAGTATCGGCAGATTTTAGAGATCGCAGCTCCGGACCGAATAATTCCCGTTGAATCGTACGGATCCAAAAGAGTCGCGCGTGATTAATTTCAGTAGAACGGAGCGAACAACTCGGAGGATCCGAGTCGGAAGAAATCGACGTCGTTTTACGCAAGCGTGTAATGAATCGCATAATGTACGCGGTAACACGCAGTAGTTTGCTCCATGAGCCGTACCGTGTCGCGAGATCCCACGGAGGAGGAGGTGCTGTCGCATGTACAACGGTTAATTTTTTTGCCTCCGGCATTTCGGAAGAAAGCACAACCGGATCAACTGGCCAACTATCGGGTGGACCCGTAAGCCACGACGGTCCTCGCCACCACAACGGGTGGTCATTCAGTTCGGAACCGAAAATTCCGCGCGACGCGCAATCCGAGGGATTTTCGTCAGTAGGCACATGATGCCATGTAGCGTCGGGTAGTAACTCCTGAATTTTAATGACTCGATTAGAAACGAAAACGCTCCACCGAGATGGGTCGGAACAAATCCACTGGAGAGCTATCGTGGAGTCGGTCCAGCAGTGGCACGGAATTGCGGGCAACGCGAGGGTTTCGCGGACGAAAACAACGAGCCGACTAAGCAAAAGAGCGGCTGATAATTCTAAGCGTGGTATCGTGAGCGTCTTGAGGGGGGCGACCCTGGATTTGCCCGCAAGTAAGGTGACGGTCGCCGGCCTGTCCGGGCGGATTAATTTTAAGTACACGGATGCGGCGTACGCGCAATTCGATGCATCCGAAAAACCGTGTAATTCGGCGCAACAACCTGGAGAAGCTCCCGTCCAGCGCGGAATCTGCTGATCTCCCAGGCATCTGAGCTGAGTGTAGAGAGTGCTCCATGAGGAGAAAATATTCTCCGGAAGTGGAGCATCCCAGCCAGACTGGAGGCGCCATAATGCTTGCATCAAAATTTTTGCGGAAATCGTGACCGGAGTAGCTAGACCGAGGGGATCATACACCCGAGCGATAACCGACAGTACCGCGCGTTTAGAATTAGGCGGAGAATCGTCAAGATTGACGTGAAAGCGAAACGCGTCGGAGGATGGATTCCACACAATCCCAAGAACCTTTACGGCGTCATCTCCCGAAATAGATTTGTCGCAGGCAAGCCCGTGGTCGCGTGGATCAATGTCATCCAATAATCGCGTGGAGTTACTCGCCCATTTTCTTAAGGTGAAATGGCCACAGCGAAGAAGCGAAATTAGTTGATCACGCTTAGACTTTAATTTTGCAATATCGTGATCGCCGAACAATACGTCGTCCACGTAAGTTTGGTCGCGTAAAATTGGTACTGCCAACGGGTAACGGGAGCCCTCGTCCTCACATAAACAACGGAGCACACGCAATGCCAAGTACGGAGCGCATTTCATTCCGTACGTGACGGTCAAAAGTTGGTACTCGCCCACCGTATCCAACGAGTCCGGACTCCACAAAATACATTGATAGTTTACATCGCGCTCATCGACGAGGATTTGCCGAAACATTTTCGCTATGTCAGCTGTGTACACGTATCGATGTTGACGCCATTGTAATAAAATAGCCGGTAACTCGGTCTGTAGTTTAGGCCCGGAATGTAGCAAATCGTTGAGCGAGACACCGGTCGACGTAGGGCACGAAGCATTAAACACAACGCGAAGCTTCGTTGTTGCGCTGTCAGACTTGATCACTGGGTGATGAGGTATAAACACGCGACAATCAAAATCGGAGGAACGCGAGGCCCTTCGCATGTGAGACAATTGCGCATATTCGTGCAAGAATCGTGAATATTCCACGCGTAAATCCGGGGACCCTTGCAGACGACGTTGCAAATGCCTCAATTGTTTTTCCGCGACCCGGCGCGAATCACCGATCGAAGACGTGGGAGGAGATAGAAAAGGAAGACGTACCACATATCTCCCGTTAGCCTCGCGTGAATGCGTCTCGCGAAAATGATCTTCGCACCGTTTCTCGGCAGGGACGAGGAGTCGGGAGCGCGGCACCTCCTCAATCTCCCAAAATTTCTGGATTGTGGTGTCCAGGTCGACCAGAGACGTGCAATGAAGGGCGGTTAATTGCGAGATAGCGTTAGGACGCGTGGTCGTTGAGCCTGTCGGTCCTGATATCACCCAACCGAAGATGGTGTTTTGAGCGATAGGTTGCCCGGAACGCCCCCTGCGAAGGCCCTCGAGCAAAAGATCTCCGTATAGATCCGCGCCTATTATCAATTGAATGGGGTCTGATCGCGTCGGAGTCGGGTCAGCCCATTCTAAATCCCGGAGGTGAGCCAGATCATCTCGAGACGCTGAACCCTTAGGCGCGTAATTCGTCAACGACTTAAGAATGAGAGCAGTAGTCTCAAGTACCGGGGCGTCCTTACTAGATGACGAAATCGTGATCGAGATCGCCTGTCGCACAAAACCGGCATCTATACCACCGACGGCGGAGATCGCTATGGGTTTACGGACGCGTTTAGCCCTCAGGATCTGAGCGACGGATTCAGAAATAAATGTGGCTTCGGAGCCTTGATCTAGCAGTGCCCGAACAGTCACATAACGCCCGGAATTTGCTGCGACGGTAACTCGAGCGGTAGCGAGTAGTACACAGGCGCGTTCCCGGCACGGGACGTCTACCAGTGCGCTGGTATGTACGGCCGCAACGGGGGGCGAGGGCTCCGCAACGGTCTGCGTCTCAGCGTTCGCAGGCGCATCCGGTTCTACATGTAACGTGGAGTGATGCCGTTTCTTACAATTACGGCAGGAAAACTGACTTTGGCAGTCCGCAACTGAGTGCGTTGCACTCAAACAATTTAAACAACGTTTCAAACGCTTGACTGTTTCAACGCGTATCTTAGAAGTCGACGCAAGAAAACGCGAGCAGGCGCTCAAGTAATGTTTCGATTTACAAAGCGGGCACGCGTTTGTAGACGTACACGTGTTTGTAGCGTGCACACGGAGCGACTTCTGTGCACGCTCTGTTTTGATGACGGCCGCATGGTCGGATTCTTCCAAAGCGTGACACCGGTTGGTCACGAATGTAATTAAGTCCGTATATGACGGCAATTCGTCCGAATCACAGCTCTTCAGATTCCAGGCTCTTCGCGAGACAGGGTCCAGATTTCTAGAGATGAGTTGGACGAGAAAGTCGTTCCAAAGAAGTTTCGGCGTACGTCCTAACTGTTTCAACGCCGAGACCGTCATCTCAACTTTATCACAAAGCGCTTGCAAATCGGCGGCCGATTCACGCGTTACGACGCTCAGCCCGAATAACGTAGCGAAATGACCTCTTACGAGACGCCGACGGCTCTCGAAACGCTTCGTGAGAGCAGCCCAAGCAATTGCGAAATTATCGGCAGTAACCGGAATATCAGAGATACAAGAAAGAGCCGATCCCGTAACGGACGACGATAAATAGTGCATACGTGCAAAATCAGTAAGACCCGCGTTTTGAATAACGAGCGAAGTAAATCTATCGCGGAAATGCTCCCATTCCGATAGGGTGCCATTAAACGGCGGCAGCTTAATGTAAGGCATACGCGGTCCCGCAAGTACCGACGTATCGTGCAAAATACCAGTCGACTGCATTGATGATTGAGGGGTCGGCGGCGGCTCCAATTCCTCTAGCCATTCACTTAGAACGTCCTTAGTAGTCAGGAACACGTCTTCCGTCGCCTCGAAAGAGTTGTCCGCAAAAGTAGTCGATGCCAGATCGGTCCACAGATGCGGCCGCTTCAACCAGACGGAGATGTCCGCTCTGGAATTTGCTCCAGTTGTCCTGCAGGGAACACAGGCGGCTTCGCAGTTTTGCCGCAGTGAAATTAGGCTTGCCCAATTTCTTTACATTGTCCAATGTACGCAAAATAGACCGTTTAATAAGCAGTTGCTCGGTCAACAATGTCTCCATAATGTGCACGTTTTCACAACACCGTGTATATAGAGAATACGTATATCACGTGAAACCCGCGGAATGTACCGAAAAAAACTCGTATCACCTCGAGCGTGATCCGGCTCGAAGGACCAAAACTATATGTTCACGTGTACACGCGTGAACGCTTCACGTTCTGCGTGCGTGAAAGACTGCCGGGACGGCCAGAAGTGACCGTACACTCGAGCGATTAAAGAAATTCGGTAAATTAAAGAGGCGAGCGATAAACGTAACACAAATTAATAGTTTATTCTCAACAAAATACAAAAGTTAATCGTGCACGCGTGGAGCACGTGCTCGGTCTCGGCACGGATACGAATTATACGCGTTTCGGGCGGAGATCTTGGATAACTCCCTTTTAATCGGGCTCAATCAACAGAAAAGCGCGACGGAAATCTTGAGAAACCAGAGCGTGGAGTAGCACGCTCACCGAGTCGGACGATCTTGCGCGCGAGACGAGGTAAATCTAACGTAGGAGCCCCAGGAGTTCGCGATCGCGATCACGTTCGCTTACCGTGTCGAGAGCGGCATGTAACAAAGGCTCCTAGCGATGGTGAGTTGCACGCACAAGTCACAAAATTGAATTGCACTCGCGGCTGGGTGCAAGGTGGGCCAGCAGGCCGTAATAGAAAACTGAGTCCGCGGTAGCGGAGTACCAAAGAGAGCGCAACAAATTTAACACCCGCGTAACGTCGTGTCTAGTCGGCTACTAAATACCTTTGCCGATCTGACGAAATATCCGAAAAAGGGGGGAATAATTCGTCGGTTAAGCTCGCGTAGAATCGAGAGCACATGCAGAAAGCACGTGCTCCCGATACACGGCAAGGACTCATGCGAGCGAAACGTGGTATTCGCGAACACAAGGGTTACTTTAAAATGCTGTATTATTGCGAAAAAAAAATCGCAGCAACCTTTATTTGTTTTTTAATTTAAGAGAAAAGTTTAGATTTTATGTTTTTGCAAACAGAATCTATCCCAAAAAATGTAGCAAGTCCGTACGTTCCGTTAAACTTTGTAATTTTTAATGCATTAAACATGTTCTCACATTTTGAGATGTTACAGTACTGAAAATAAATCAAAATTAAAATCCAACTACAGCATCTTAAAGTAGAGATTCCAAGCTTTCATTTAAAAAATCATAATTTTACGATAATTTTTCGCGGAGTTACCGTCGGTCAAAGTTTGACAATTTTTGCATAGAATTTTTCTATGCTATATCACTTTTGAGCACTGTATAATAAAAGTGTTTTTATTATTTCGCTGCGTTGTCTATAAATAGAGATATCGCGATGTTAATTTTGGTTACAAGAGTAAAATTATTTAAAATTCTCCGTCGTCATTTTTACGTTTTGAAAAATGTCCCTTTCGTTTTTGCATCACTAGATGGCGCGGATTGATTTATCGACTTTATTATTATCGACTCTGGTGATAGTTATAATGACATATATATTAACCTAAAATATTATGTCATTTCAAAAAGGGAGGTGTGTGGTGTGTTATTATTTTCGCACCGCTAGATGGTACTTAATTTATCGACTGTATAGATATCGATCTTTGCAAAAAAATTTGTTTAAACAATTAAAATTACTTCTTTTCGGTTAAATATTACAACTACAAAATGAATGAAATTCCCCCCCAAAATTACCTTTTTTTAAAAAAAGGTATAAAAAAGCGCCAAGTATAAGCGCGCGAAATTAAAATAACTACAAAATGAATGAAATCACCCTCAAAACTAGATCCCCCAAAAAAACATAAAATGTTTACTGTAATATTGAATACTTTCTATTAAAGTTATGAGATCAAATAATTGCGCCAAGAACTTAAAGAATCTAGAAAATTTTAAACAATACAAATCATGTAAAACCGTACAAAAATAGACCTAGGTTTGTCCCGATGATATAACGTGGTAATGTAAAGAAAGAAAAAACACAAAATCTTGGCGCAGCAAAATCAAATCTTTAAAATCTCAAATTATAATTTTATTTTTGCGTTATGCTACTCATCAGATTTGATTTCGCAGCGCCAAGATTTTTTGTTTTTTTTTTCTTTACATTACCACGTTATATCATCGGGACAAACCTAAATCTATTTTCGTACGGTTTTACATGGTTTGTATTGTTTAAATTTTTCTAGATTCTTTAGGTTCTTGGCGCAATTATTTGATCTCATAACTTTAATAGAGAGTATTCAATATTACAGTAAACATTTTTTGTTCTTTTTGGGGGATCTAGTTTTGAGGGTGATTTCATTCATTTTGTAGTTATTTTAATTTCGCGCGCTTATACTTGGCGTTTTTTTATACCTTTTTTTAAAAAATTACTTAAGTCGCGATACGGGCCCACCTGTCAAATCGCATGGGTGCCGCCATATTGGATTTTCGCTAAATGTGCCGCAAAATGTGCTACAAAAATGGGTTTAGAATAGCTTTTTTGAGGTAAAAACGCACATTTTGGTTAAAAGTGACTGCCACTTTTAAAGGTGCCTTTAAATGTAAATTCTAAATACGACCACTTTAGCAAAACCGCTTTTAGAAGCGCTTTTAGTTAAAGGCGCCTCAAAAAGTGAGCTCTGAATACTTTTCAGGGCATCGTATGCTTACAATGATCATAACGTTGCCTTTGTGGAACGGCAGCTCAGAAGGCAAAAGTGGTTGTCTATTAGATATTTGTAAGGCGCTAATATACGTGCATTTGAATATTTACGTTTGGTAACATGAGTTGTTTCCTTTTCTTTAAAGCAATTTAGTTTTTAAATAAAATAATATTTTACAAAATTATTTAATATTAAATACGATGTTTGGTAAAATTTATTACAATGATTAGTTTTGAATAAACTCTAAAAAAATAAAAGTGCAAGTAATAGTTTAATAAATTATTAACGGCTCTTTGATAGCCTTGGATTATTAAATTACTAAGTTTTGAATTTTTTCCTTTTATAGAGTTTTAACAATTAAATTTTCTTTTTCAATATTCAACCGGAGACATCTGGTTATGGCTTTTAATTTTTACCATGCGCGAAGCAGATCGAGTATTGCGCCTCCATTTTGTCTGTCTCATAAATTAGACAATTTAGAACCGTGTGTACGACTCAATTATCAGATATCTCGGGCTGTTTATTATTCTTAAGATCTTGACTTTCGACGGTTGATATAAGGAGATGAGTTGCGCAATGGCTCATTATTTATTCATTTTAAAAAAATTACGTTTTAATTTATAAAACATTGATAGTTATTTCCTTTACTTAAAAAATAGTTGAATTGATATTACGCCTAAGTATTGTTGCACCGCGGCCGGTGCTCGGGGTCCGTCCTTCGGGGACTGACGAGAAGGGTGAGAGCGCAAAACAGAATTATTACCACAGCTATTCAATATTGAAATAAATGTCTTTACTGTTTTTTCGTACACTTGCTTCTTATTCAATTATACTATAATCTGCATTGCGTCGAGTTACTGACGTCCTCGTCTCCGCGAGATATCGCAGGTCGGCACGCGTACGGAATAACGTTACGTGCGACCGTCACCGCACGTCTATATCTTTAGGAGTAACTGCCCGCGGCCAGTGACCCGCGGGTATTTAAAGAATTTTTTATTTTTTTTTAGTCAGCAGGTTGCATGGCCGTCACTCAGTTACCGGGCCAATGCAACCTCAGCGGTTTCGGCAATAGGGTCTCGCAACCTCTTTTTCTTAATTTTTATTAAACGTTATCTGTTTATTATCTTTTGTCAAATGTAGGCTGCTGATGCAGCTTTAGTGGAATTGTGTTACGAGGTCCTATTCCGTTTTACTTTTGGTGTTGTAATGAGGTTTGGGTTACAACAGTATCTTAAAATATTATTACATATTCTATTTTATTATTAACAATATTAATTGTTATATTTTAATATATGCCATAGATTACTTCCTTATAGAGAGGAATCGTTTATCCACGTAATCAGGTTGAAGATTTTTTTCTCAGGCTATTGGTCAAATCGATCGCTTACCACGCCTCATGTACTGTCGCACCTTCTCGCTCGCGTGTCGTCGCATCGTTTCGCTTGCATGTCGTACCCGTTATCAGTCGGTCGTCCAATGTGTGAACTGAGTGAGGCGGGCCGTATTGCCAGCATCTCGGCCTGCTTCAAACGATGCGCTTATATTCGGTCATGTATACTTATATTTCAATAATTATTTTCTCAAAAATAAATGCCCAAATTGAAAAATGATACAGGACTTTCTTACTCATAATAATAAAATCTACGTATTTTTTCCGGGTGGGTCATATGGTATGAGACACCCTGCATATGCAATAAAAAGATTTCACATTTACGTAGCAAGACGAAAATTTAAAATTGCGACTGATTGTGATAGCTTCCGACACACATTAGACAAACGCGACACGACGCACACATCTGCTTGAAGAACGGAATAGTAGTTGTTATTCCGAAAAAGAACATAGCTGCATGCCGCTACCGCAGACACTGCAGGATAAGAGCCCGGAGACTGGGGCTAGTAAGAAGCGTACGAGAAGGAGTCGCCGCAAGAAAACTGCCATTACACCAGAGACTGTTACGGATAGCCCATCATCATCACCTTCGGTCGAAGCAGCCAGGACTCCTCGTATTATCTCGATAGCCTTTTCTACCGCAGATGCCGCTGGCGGGCATCCTAAGGCCACCAGGACTACAGAAGCCAGTGAGGCACACGCATCTCCAACTACTAGAGTGGAAGCCGCAGCTAGCGAATTTTACGCCGCCTAGCCTCACTCGGCCTCCACGCATATTTCTCGCTCCAGGAGACGTCCGCATCTGGAGATATACAAGTCCGCGTTGGAACGCGATTTCAAGCCTACTCTCGCTTATCCCACCAACACCACCGGTGCGGATAGAGCGAGGAGTGCAGTGCGGACCCTGTATCACGGAGAGAGCGGTCCAACACGCTCCCGTGGTCACAGATTCGGGAACTCAGTACGACCCGTGGGCCACCACCTCTTCATCGAACGCAGAGCCACTAATGCTGCCAGGAGATGATAAATGGGGCCCGATAAAAATCACCCTCACTGCGCCTCACATCTCTTATAGAGAACGCAAATTGTAATCGCGCTAAGCGCAAGACTTTTGTAAAGCACCAGTGGATGCAATTTTAACAAACACAGACACAACTGTACATATCTGTAAATATACTGTAAATAGTTAAGAATCAACGTCATCTTTATTTAAGCCGAAACAATTCTATCCGTACCAATAATACCTACATTAATAATATTTATATTGTTACGCCCGTTATACGGAGCGGCATGAAACTGCCGTCTCGCTCGGAGGTTTCGGTTCCCCGTTGCTAGGGGAACGAAGATTGTTAAACATTATTCGATTGACAGTTTTGCCGGTGACTTTAAGCGGCGAGGACGTGTCTGTGTATTTATTGGTTATTAAAACCGTGTTCGTTTTTTTCTTAAAACGTCTCTTTTTTTCGCGGTACGTGAGTGCCGCGGGTGTTAGAGCAAGCGTTACGCGAGTGCGGAGCGTGAACGCGAAAACGTCCGCCGATCCCGTTCTCGGCGTAACAATATTAAATAGAAATGTTTAACTTGCTTATACGCGCGGTCGTTTTCTATAGCGCCGTGATCTATTGAGAAAATCGGTAATTAAAGTTCCAGTCAGTAATTAGCTTGTACGGTAAAAAGCTGGTACAACCATTAAAATTCACCCTGTATGTATATAACAGAAAAATGTTAAAGAAATTAATACTGATATACGTCGGCTTAATTTTTACAAACTAAACATTTTCATTTTCAAAGCACATTTGTTCATCGTGTTAACCTAAGATTAAAACAAAAAAAATAACCGAAAAAAGAAAATTAATTCTAGGTCACAAAATACGCTTGACGCGATTGACGAAATTGTTAATGAAGAAGAGGACATGATTACTTTGACTGTAGAAGATGCTACAAAAGAATTAAAGATAATTATAATTTCATCATTTATATTAATACAGTATATTACAGAAAGAAAACACTATATTGCAGCTTCTATCCAAAATTTTCAATCAAACACTGGATCATATTGCGTTGTATCCGAGGCTTCGTATTCTCTTAAAAAAAACTGCATAGGAACGCAATAAATGCACTGAACTTCCACCATATTTTCTTATACAGGAAGGTGTAAGTACATAATGATGACATTTCAGTTATATTATTAAAAACGTTAACCGTTTTTCTGCATATCTTGTTACTATTTTTATAGCATTTATTCATTATTGTATGGAGAGTTTTCTAGAGAAAGGAGAGAGCGAAAAAGAAAGAAAGATAGATTATATTTTATTTACAAAGGCTTTATATTTAAATAATATCTTTATATATTTTTCAGCTTAGCATAGAACTAGAAATTAAAACTAAAAATAAGATTTCTACACTTGAAGATACAGTAAATACATGCATTAAAAAATATTTTCGCACAGAATGTAATGACGAAAAAACTGTAAAAGATTTGAAAAACGACTTAAAATGCTCTCGTAGTATTTACAACTTTATCTGTTGCGTAAGTAAAAAATTTTATTTACACAGAAATTTAATTTATAATTTATTTGTGAGAATTAATTTACTTAAATTATACTTAATTTAATAAGTGATATATTTTTGTTTTTTACAGACTGATAAGGAGCTGTCTCAGAAAACACCAGGGCCAAAAGTTGTGTTCAGCAGTATATTATATTAAGAATTTAACCTACCCTGCAGCATTTGCTCCAATCTTTGCCGTCTTACAAAAAATAGTATTTTCGCAAGATAATTTTGGAAAAAATCTTTTATCATAAAAAGTGAAAAATACAATGAAACGTATAAATCTAACCTAAGTTTAAATCTTATTGTTCTTCTTACTGTTGTTATTAATTTCTTATTGTTCTCAGCGTTTATATAATATCTCATTTGACATTAAATACAATGTGAATATCTAAATATTTTTCTTGTACGTGTATTTCTTTTTCACGGAAACTTACTTTTATATATTTACAGTTTCTTATTATTGTAATTCATTAATAATTACAGAGTTTTACACAGCAGTCATGTTTCGAAACATAATGTTGTTATAAATATATTTTTATAATTATATATATATATACTAAAAAAAAATGTTGTTAAATAAACTAAGCCTTTCAACTAAACCCAGATTTAGTTAATACAACAAAATTATTATTTAACTGAAATAAATTGTTGTCCGTGTAAACCACAATTTATTTCGGTTTAGTAAATAATTTGTTGGATTAACTAAATCTGGATTTAGTTGAAAAGCTTAGTTTATTTAACAACATTTTTTTTTAGTGAAGTATATTCATTATGTCATATATTACCTTTTTTAAAAAAAAGGTTCAAAAAAAGCGCCAAGTATAGGCGAGCGAGAAAAGCGTCCTCGAAAAAGTTTTTAAGCAAAACCAGGACTCTCCCAAAAAAAGACTCCCAAAAAAAGACTCCCTTAAAATTATACTCCTTAAAAATAGAATATAAAATGTGCACTTTAATAACAAATACTCTTTATTGTTGTAACCCAAACCCCGTTACAACACGAAACATGACGCAGGGCATTTCGGCATAAGTATCTCGTAATTAAATAACCTCGGAGGATGCAAAATCAGCAAACCTCCTTAAGAAATTAAATAATAAGAAACAAAAAGAGAAACACGTGCGAGAACTTATTGCCGAAATCGTTAAGGTTGCATTCGCCGAACAACCGAAGTTCGGCATTGCAACCCGATGACGCCAAGGCTCTGCGTCACTATTAAATAACCGCGGACCGTCACGGACGGGAGTCGCATCTGAGTCCGTGCCGTAAACTGAGAGCGTGAGGTAATCAAAGTTCGGTCGCGTGCCATGTAAGAGGAGACCTCGCGGAGCCGAGGACGCGTGGCAACGCGAGGACGTGCGCCGAACCGACCAAAGGGAAACATAGGAAGATCGAAAAAAGTGTAACAACGCAACTTAATAAAACTCTAATTATTTATTAAAAAACTACTACTTTTCGCCCTCCCTCACGGATCCCGAAGGACGGACCCCGTGCACCGGCTCCGGTGCAACAAAAGTGGTGGCAACGGTGGGATCCGCCCTCCGGAAGGCGCAGAGCCGCCTATTCTGCGACGGCGAGGACAATCTCTGAAACAAAGAAAAACCGAAGATTAGTACAAAAATAATTAACGTGACGAGACGGACACACCACAGTGAACAAAGTACTGAGTCAGCAGTAGACTCGGTACCTGACTCCCGTGATAAAAGAAAGGAAGGAAGAAACCGCCAAGCAGTGAGACAAGGAGAGCAACATAGCAGCCAAGCAGTGAGACAAGGAGAGCAACATAGCAGCCAAGCAGTGAGACAAGGAAAGCAGCATAGCAGCCAAGCAGCCAAAAGAGACAACAGATAAACAGCCAGCAGCATAGCAGATTAAACATGCGAGTCGCAGCGTTAATGTAAGTCCGAAATATTTTGTAACCGACCGATCCATGTCGGATAGCGAATTAGAATTACAACGCCGCGTTGCAAACAATTTATATCATTACGATCATAAACCACTAACCTGACTTTTTAATGTAAATGATCCAGGGTCGCGATTAATCCGATGGCGATTAAAATTAGAAGAATATACATACGAGATTCTACACAAGGCAGGAAAGAAAAATACGAACGCAGACGCGCTCAGTAGAAACCCGCCGATCGAAAAAACTGTCAGCATAAATACGACCGCTGAAACGCTAAACTATACGACAGAAGAAAAAGAAAAAATTCTAAAAGAATATCACTCTCCACTGGGAGGACACCAGGGAGTATCACGAACAATAAATCGATTGAGATTAAAACATAACTGGCACGGACTAACAAAGGATGTCGAAAAATACATAAAGAAATGTGAAACATGCCAGAAAAATAAATTAAGTAGGCAAACAAAAATGCCACTAACGATCACGGACACGCCTAAACGACCTTTTGAAAAATGCGCCCTGGATATTGTAGGGCCACTCCCCGTGTCAAACGAAGGGAACAAATATATATTAACATTCCAAGACGCCTTAACGAAATTTAGCAAGGCGATTCCGATTACCAACCAAGAAGCGCTGACAGTGGCAAAAGCATTTATAACAAAAATCGTATTCGAGCATGGAATACCGGAGAAACTACTCACGGATCAAGGAACGAATTTTACAAGCGAAATGTTTAAACAAACCTGCAAGTTATTAAAAATTGAAAAAATACAAACAACCGCCTACCACCCTGAAACAAATGGCGCATTGGAAAGATCGCACAGAACACTCGCCGAGTATCTAAGACATTATCTAAACGAGGAACAAACAGATTGGGACGAATGGTTACCATATGCTATGTTCACGTATAATACCACGCCACACACAGCTACGGGTTTCACACCATTCGAGCTCATCTATGGACACCAAGCTTTGCTGCCTACAGCAGTGTCAGGCACACCAAAGCAAACGTATTCGTACGGAGATTACGTACAAGAACTCCGAGAACGACTACGAGCATAAAATTTTTTAGCGCGAGAACACGCTAAGGAGGAAAAATTAAAAGCAAAAATAAACTTCGACACACGAACAAACCCTAAATCATTCAAAGTCGGAGATTCCGTACTATTACACGACGAAGCAGTACGGCGAGGGCGATCAAAGAAACTCGACGCGCAATGGGTGGAACCATACGTAATAATAGAAAAACACGGCGAAGTAAATTATACGATAAAAAAGGGAAGGAAAACCATTCGCGTTCACGCTAACCGGTTAAAACTATTTATCGAACATTAAAAGGAAAAAGAAGATGGTGAGTCGGTAAAACAGAGAGAGAGAGAGAAGAAGCAAAAGAAGAATCATGCCACAGAGCAAACAGAAAATTGATACCCAGGAGCATTGGATGAGGGGACTGGACGACGGATCAACAGCACGAAGGAACAGAGTTCAAAGCCCAAAAGCGGCAAATAAAAAATAACTCACCAGACTGCAGGACATCAACGGTGCGAGAACCATCTTCGGCGAGCCGCACACACAAGTCCCGGTCCTCCACCCGGGTGATAATTTCCCGCAGACTATAAGGAGGCGCCGGCGATGACCCTGGGTCCGGGGCCGCGGACACCCCCGAATGATAAACCACCAAAGAATACGGTGGCGGCGGCGATTCGGAGGGCGGCGACCGATAAGGAGGATCCAGGGCCGGAGGATCAGTATCCGGCGTCCTCGGCTCCACCGGTGATGACATCCGCGAAGATGCCTCCGATGACAGGGGGCTTGATGGATCCTCCGGGGGGAAAGGAGGGAGATGAGAAAACTCAGGTATCTCCTCCACCACAATTCCCCCGGTAGTAAGCTCCCTGCAGACCATCGGAGGAAATCCACCGATGGGCGGCATGTACAACGGGGGCGGCAGCCCCACGGGTGCCCCCCCGGTCGAAGTCGACGGGCCTGCCGAATGCTCCGGCACCGTTGTCGCCGTTGAACTAGGCGACAAGGCAACCACGGAGCACTCCTCGCAGTACCGAGGAGCATAGGTGCTCCGGCACCGCGGGCAAAAATGCAGGCAAGCCCGCGACATAGTATGCCCCAAACACAGGGGGGCAAATCGGGGCTCGTCGCACCGGTAGCATCCAGAAGACACGTTCTCACTCATTGGAAACAAGAGGAAAGTTATAAAACCGACCACCACACATCACATATATGTATTGTGACGTGGCGGCTCTCGCTGCTTCGTTGCAGCTCCCCGCGGCCGTCACAAAAGCGCCGAGAACTACCTGCGGGGGGAATTGTTGCGATAACGACTTATCCGAAACCCGCGCCAACCGGCTGGTATTGCAAGGGCGCCGTGAGGGCCGCGGCTTCCGCGAGAAACCGGTAACGTAGCGCGGAAAAATCCGCGAGGCACGGGAGTGGGGACGCGCCGGGCCTCGTGCCGAAAATTCGCGCGGTCCTCGCTCTCTTCCGTGTGGACCGGCGAACACGACGGGCAGTAGCTGGGGCGAGAGCGAGTGCGACCAGAGCGATTGAGTGAAAGCGAGACGGAGTGAGCGTGGGAGATACGAGCGAGAGCGAGAGAGAGAGTGCGCAAGAGTGAGGACGATCCGAAGGCCCGGACGTGTATTCGGTGAGATCTTTCACCCGCACTGCGGAAGTATTATATTGTACCCCCCTGTCTCTCGGGGAGACCGACACGGCTTTGGACGATACCCGGCCACGTAGAGCGGGCACACGGGCCCGGTGGTTCCTTTTTGTTGTTTTCGGGGGATTTTGTCGAGAGACAAGAGCGTAGCGTTAGTGAGTGGCCGTCGACGGGCGTCTAAGGTCCTGTGGTCGGACCCCGTGAGAAACACCAGGGCCGTTTAGTCGAGCTATGTGATTCCATCGGTCGTAAAGCGTTCGTACGTCGTTTCCGCACGGAAAGCCCTCGGCAGCGGCCGAGACCGGGAAAGAGCTACCGCAATTTCGTTAACGACGGGCGATCTGACGGGTGACGTCTTGTGTACCGTTGGGTCTCGCGAAAGCACACCGCGTGTACGGGAGGCGCGTGGCCGGCACCTCAACATTCAGGGCCGGCGCGAGAAGTACTGGAGAACGAGATCCGAGGAAAATGCGTGTGACGATCTAATAGGAAGCTAAGACGAAAGCTGAGATCTAGGTGATCGCGCGAAGATCGAGCCCGCTTACGATTAAGATTATTTTGTTATTTTTTTTGTTATTCGGCATATTTGTCTCGTCCCGTTGAATATTAATAAACGGACTGAAAATTGTATTCGCTTTGTTCGCGTATCTATTATTTTGTGCCGTTGTTTCCGTTGGTCCGAGGGATTCCGTCTGTGATACCCCGCCCCTCTCCGTTCGGATGAGCTAGCCCCCGCGCGTGACGGCGGTTCGAGTTCGGTGTTAATGGTCGAGGAACGGATAACCGATCCGGGATACAAATCGGCGCGGCTGAGCCCGTGCCTGGCGCCCAAAATTGTATTCGTGTGAGATCCCGCCGTTCCGCGCCGGAATACGGCCGAGGCACCGCGACCCCTCCTCCTTCCCTACCCCTCGTGTCACGACGGTGCACGGATTTTTGTCCGTGCACGGCCGTTTCTTTTTGATCGCGACTCTCTCCCTCGCGGACGAGGGAAGATAACGTGACAGTATATATATCAAAAAAAAAAAAAAACACAATAAATAAAAAATTTTACTTTTTTTTTTTGAAAAAAGAACACGGACTCGTTAACGATACATTGCTCGAGACAGACTAAAGAGTCTCTGAAATAAGAAGGTAGCAGTACAGGAAAGAAGAACTTGAGCCGTGCAAAAAATAAAAAGTTTAGATAAGTGAAATTTTAATCGTAATATGCACTCACCTCATCAAAAAAGACGTTTTCACTGTAGACGTTGGACACCACGACACTGACAGACACTTCCACATAAAAATATAAAATCAAAACTAACACACAGTAAAAAAGGCTACTCATTTTTCAGACTTGCGTTGACGGTAACGCAAGCCAGGAATTCAGAAGAAAACACGGATACACACACACCACTGTATTCTCTCGCCCGGTTTACACACAGCCCGGATTATATTATGAGAGCCAGGGATTTCTGCAAATAGCAACGTCTACATGGAAGTTCGTAATTATGACAGATGTTTCAACTATCGAAGAGCGATACAAGAAAATACAAAACTACACGGAAAAAGCAGAAAAACTCTGCAATTACTTCCATGAGGCACATGAAGAAAACATAGGTGGCAAGTACAACGAGCTATTATATACAACGCTCGCCAAATACGACAAATTAACAACCGCAATAAACCGGCTGCAAGTTATATATGGGTCCGCAACACAAAAGAGAGGTCTAATTGATTTCGTCGGGAAAGCGGGAAAAGCATTATTTGGCGTGATGGACGTAGACGACGAGAAACAAATCGCGGAACAACTAGAAATACTACACTCGCAACAACAAACTTTGCAACATATCGCAAAAAATCAGATAAAAATTCTGAACACAACGATAGGTCACATCCGAGAAACAGAAAGTAAGATGGACCAACATATTAAAAATCTAGCTAACGCAACAGCGGCAGTGAACTGGAAACTCGACCAGATAACACGCCGACTGTACGTATTAGATTTCGTGTCTATCGTAAGAACGTTGATCACAGACACGTTAAATGATGTGCATGACATCACGGATTTCTTGACACATTCAAAAGCCGACATGCTGAATCTGCGGTTATTTCCACTAGAAAAAATACTAGCAGAGCTAAAGAAAACCGCAGGAAAATTAAGAAGGGGAAATCACTTCCCATTTTGTACCAACGAACAAAGTTGGTACAATATCCACGAATACGCAGAGATCAGCGCGTATTACAAAGGAAATGCAATAATAACAATTATAAAATTCCCGATAGTGGGATATGAAAATTTTGAAGTAATGCGAGTCACGGCAATTCCCGTGTATAGTGGTGAAAACATATTCAACGTCATAAATAACGACAATGAAATAATCGCTTTCGACAAAGAAAACAACAACTGCCTAAAATTAACCGCGACCGAGTTAGAAAAATGCAAACGCAGCGACAAACAGTACGTGTGCACTCAGAGCCATCCGATATACCACGCAAAGGCAAATGCCCCGTGCGAAATACAAGCACTCACGAGACTGGATCGACAACCGACGCAGTGCAAACCCGACACCTATCAAGAGCGACCATATGGATCTCCCTACACGTAGCCCAATCATGGATATTCTCAACTACGGAAGAACAGGAGATCCAAATATTTTGTTTAAACCACCCTAGGAATATTATTAACATTAAAAACACCGGTAAACTTACTATTTTCGGCGAATGTCAGGTAATAACAGCTGACATATTAATACGAACCAAAAGCGTGCATGAATCACACATCATGACACGCTTACCCGCATACAACCTGACACTCGACCGAAAAAACATTATATTAAGAAATCTCAAGTTAAAGCAGAATGAGTTACAAGGCGAAACAATTATATCTAACCCGCGAGAACTACAACAATTAACGAAGAGCCTCGACGAGTTAGACGACGAAGTAGACAAGGTAAACGAAATACCTATACATAAAATACTTGTATACTCTACCAGCGGCGGTACATTCCTCATAACAATAACCATCATTATAATTATAGCAATCACAATAGTTAAAAAATGTAATAAAAATAAAACTCCTGCTCTTCCGCCGCGAACGCTAAAACCAAAAACAAAAAACTCCGCTGCGACGGAGATGAAAGAAGCATAAAAATGTAAAATATAATAATTAAAAATTGTAAAAAAGAAAAAGATTGAGGTATTCACTTTTTTTCTTTTCCCCTAGGGGAAAGGGATGTTGTAACCCGACAGCGCACGCTGGTCATTGACCACCACGCGCGACACATTTTTACACACAACTCAGCAGATTACCGAACTGTTAGAATCTGCTGAGCTCAAGAATCCGTCTTGTCAGCCTTTCGACATTACGCGCTATCAGCAGAAGGCAGTAGGGCACGCGGCCACTTCTTTCTGCTATTTCGCTGACAAGACCAAAAATAATAATATATAATGTACGAGCTCCGAAGCTCGTGCAAGTCAGTTCGGGAATTTGAGGTAGCGACTCGTAACTCTATCACCGAAACATCAAAAAGAAATAAATCCATCAATATACTTTATACAACTAATAGTATATTTATTTACAACACCCGTACACCGAGTACACTAGAAAGTGTAATATTCGGAGGACGGACCCCGTGCACCGCTCGGGTGCAACACTATTTTGAAAAAGAATGCGTGCGTGCGTGCGTGCGTGCGTGCGTGCGTGCGTGCGTGCGTGCGTGCGTGAGAGAGAGAGAGAGAGAAAGAGAGAGAGAGAAGCAAGCGGAGAAAAATTTTTCACGAAGCAGAAACCTGTAAGAAATGTTGATCTTACAGGTATACAGTGACGTTGCTACCATCACTCTATAACAGTTACAATGTAACTGATGGTTACAGTGTAACTACAGCTGACATACTATACGTTGGTTCCTCTCACCGGATTGGAGATTCACGGACCGACAGCGACAACCAATTAGACACGGCAGCCAATGTTTTCGCACGAGCAGTAGTGTTTTAATATTTCGCAAGTGTAATAGCGTTACAAAATTGTAAACTCGCCTTTATACGATTAATAACAACCGATATCTATATTAAATTGAAAAATTTGTTTACTTTGTTTTTAATAATTTTCAACAGTTTTCAGTGAGATGGCAAGAAATAACAACAAAAAATTGAACGAGAAAATTGAGTCTTTAGACGATATACTAAACGACGAGAATTTTATTTTTGCGTAAGTAATTATTATTTTATAAGTATTTTTTTTTTATTTTATTTTATATTTTATATTTTATTGTATATATTACAGATCGTTCGAAAAAATGGATTTTGAAGACGTCCAGCCTGGGCCGTCAAAACAGCCTTCTCCTCGCGACGATGTGGCGGTAGCCCAAAGGCAATCGTCTTCTCGTCGTGAGGAGTTGTTAGCCTCCACGGAAAATAATAGCGGAGACAGAGCCGGAGAAACGGCGCATTTAACAGAGGCCGCGATATTAGCTCGCGAAAATGAAAAATTGCAAAAAAGACTTGAAATCTTAAAGCAAAAATGAAATAGACGTAAGTACATTTGGCATGAGGTACTACCGTACTTCTTGATTTTTTACCATGACTCTTAAAAACATATATTAATTTTTTTTAGCTCCTCGTTGGAAAAGGGTTGGCCGCTATATGTACACTCGCGGTGGCGGGCAAAGTCGTGGTGACGGACGGAGTCGCGGTAGCGAAAGAGGTCGCGGCTACCAAATCGGCCCCTACAAGCAATATTTTTTTTATTAATTTTTTTTACATATTTGTTTTTTTTCATTTTTATTAAAATTATTTTAGAATTTTGTTTTTTTTTACATACATTGTAACGTCTCCGACTCCGCGGCTCTTTTTTTCGACGTATATTAAAATTTTAGTTAAGAGAAAGGTAGACCGTAGTCCATTGTAACATAAAAAATAAGGGAACTTTAGAGCCTTTCAGAAGATAATTCATCAGACGTCAACATATTCCGGGACAATTTGTTGCGTGAAAGCATAAAAAACATGCAACAAATTGTAAACGAGCGCCAACGAAAGTCAGACAAAGAATTTGTCTAGACATAATACAAAAAATCAAAAACCTTAGGGGCTCATAAATATTTCAACTTTGATAACCTGTCTGTCACAGAAAAAGAAAAAATAACTTTTTCTTAAAATTGTAATTGCGTACAGATCCTGAGCTTTAGAAAAACCAAGGGCGCGCGAGGCCTGTAATTACCGGAGTATGTGGCGCAGACAAAGGCAATAAAGCCAGGTAACCATATGTCATATGGAAGGTAAAAGTTTCCCCACCATCCCTCGATGGAAATGATAGTAAAATTCTGGAAGGCTCGGAAGGGATAACTCGTTGAAGCGGGGGTGCTTCGTAGGCATATTATTTCCTTAAAACCAATGGATTTCGGGAACTCCTCACCAAAATTTAGAAACTAAGGTCGAAAACTTAGAAGTTTAAGAAATAGAGAAGGGATGAGGTGCGAATGCCCAATAATTTTGAGATAGGAAAAGTGGAAAAATAAGCTCTGCAAATGAGAGATTAGATTTTCGGAAAAGTGAAAATTCGGGAAGAGTCCTCCCCTTTTCCGAGCTTATTAAATCTTGTGCTTTGGCTGAGCACGCTCTCTTGCATCTTAGCTACAACCGACTCAGTTTACTTGAAATTAACGTGAGTGCTAAAGTGTGCAAGTCGAACCACCAAGTATCGAAGAAGCCGTTAGAAGATCTCCTACAAAGTAAGTTTCTACGTTTCAATATGTATTCCAGCGAAATACGATTCCACTAAATGTATTTTCCAAACTAATTGTTTTTAAAGTGTTATCTAAGAGAAAAAGAAATGTCCGAGTCGAGATTCCGCGGTTTCGATTCAGTTCTGATTGTTCCTGTGATCTGTTAAACGTGTGAGAATGCCTGCTTCCGAACATCGGCTGGGACACGCTGTCGAATAACTAGCGATTTTCTGTGGTTAATGCCGCGAAATACTGCTGGAAATTTGGCGACTGTCTACGGCTAAAGAATCGGCAAGCGATTCTCGCCAAAGATAGATTACGTGGATTCACTCATGGACGGGTCGAGGCTTTCGGAAATCGTCGGTGTCGAATCTCCTTCACTCCATTCTTTCTTAAACATTCCAAAAGCCAGTTCAATCAAATTAAAATAAATTAATAATTTTAGTGGAATCTCTGAATAAGAAAACTCAGAAGAAAAGTCGGGCGCGACGGAATAAACAGATTAAAAATCTGTGGGAGCTGGTCCGCCGCTTCTTCATTCAATACCTGCTCGCGGCGGCGCCAAGCGAAGAAGTGTTTGTCTCTCCCGCGCGCCACGAAGAGAGACCTTGGTCTCCTCGTCCGGGCCCTCCGCCACCGTCACCTATTCACGGCGATCCGGAACCGTTACACGGATATGTCCCGGAAGAAGAAGAGATCCTGAACGATCCGACCGAAAATCCAACCTCCGAGATCAATTTTTCAAGTCAGTCTACGGAGCCGGGATCGGAACAATTCCGCCCCACGACTCCTTCGTATACCCCGAATTCTTCCCTCATCTCCGAACCACGGTTTCCCGGAGGTGAGCCAAGAGCCTGCTCCTCTCCTCTCTCACCACCTCCTTTTCCATTCGAACCTGAGGAAGCCGACTCTCTGGGCGAAGATGAATCTATCTCTCTCCCAGGAGTAGACTTCCCCGATCAACCTCCATCTCCCGTCCCGAGTATTGAGATCCTCGAGGAGCATCCGAAACCGAGAGAGGTTATAGATCCTCTCCTGGAGCTCCTCCGCAGGGCCTGTACTCCGTGGACAGATCCTGTCCCGGAAAGGGCCTTCTCCATCGGCCCTGACCACTTTGAGCCGGAAGAGATCAGGAGTCAGGCAGCTCGGTCTGCTCCTGATTCTCATTTCTTCATATATTATCCCGGGGTGGAATTTCCTTTCCTGGCCCCGATGCGACTTATAGATCTTGTTTTTCCGAGATCCACAGCGAAGGTGGTGGAGATTGAAGAAGTTACGTTAGATTAATCATTAAAACAGACTCACATACACACACTCATGTACATATTGTAAATACTCACTCTACTTCCGTTATGTTAAATTTATATTTGTTCATCCGCTTTCAACCCTTTACATACTACTTAATTTTCACTGTAAGAACTTTGACATTGTTTTAAATACATTATTTAAATTTTTTATATTCATAGTTAAATACATATTATTAGATTAAAAACAAAAAAAGATTAACCAATTCTTATCGGATTATAGTAGTTAATTACATATTAATAAATTAAATTCATATCAGATATATTTAAATATTTATATGTTTATTAGCATTTAAATTAAAAACATTATTTACATTTTTTATATTAATTACATATTTTATTTGTATACTACATTACTTACATGTTAGTAAAATAAATTGCACAATAACCTTAAGTATTCGCGAAAAGAATGCTTGACTAGAAGTTTTACTAACAAGAGCAGCCACTGATAGTAATTAAAATTCCGTTCCAGCTTTAACTTTACTCTGTGCTGTGACAATCTGAAAAGAAAACTTTATTTTAATAAATATGACTTATAAATATTTAATAAAGTACTATTATAGAATAGATCTACTTAACTTATCTAATAGAATTCCTCGTTTATTTTTGTCACTAGTCAATGGTTGATCTTTCAAAGAATTTCCTTCGACTTAATTCACATTAAATCAAATTGTTAAGCCTTGCAATATTTAATTTTGGTGTTTGCTAAATTCACAGCTTTTCTTATTTGCACAATAACCTTAAGTATTTGCGAAAATAATGCTTGACTAGAAGCTTTACTAACAAGAACAGCCACTGATAATAATTAAAGTTCTGTTCCGGCTTTAACTTTACTCTGTGCTGTGACAATTACATTTTTATTTGTAAATCTGAAAAGAAAACTTTATTTTAATAAATATGGCTTATAAATATTTAATGAAGTACTATTACAAAATAGATATACTTGACCTATTTAATAGAATTCCTCGTTTATTTTTGTCACTAGTCAATGGTTGGTCTTCCAGAGAATTTCCTCGACTTAATTTACAATAAATCAAATCGTTATATGTTCACACATCATGTTTGTCAATTATTACATCTTCCAGGAATAACTTTAATCCATCTCCTGAATTATTAATAAATACCTCGTTTTAATACTTGATTGCCATTACTCAAACTTTTGATCTTAATACCGATCGTATGACAACTTACATTTACTTTATTATTTTTTTATTTATTACGCGATCATCACTCATCACTCATTACCACTAAACTGACACATCAATAAAGACAGTCGATAAATGAAGCAGAGTCGATAAATCAATCCACACCATCTAGCGGTGCGAAAACGAAAAGGACATTTTCGTCGTCGACGACGTTAAAGATAAAATAAGATTTTACTCTTGCAAGCAAATTTTACATTGCGATATCTTCGTTTGTAGATAACGTAGCGAAAAAATAAAAATACTTTTATTATATAAATCGACCCTAATCTACACAATGAACCTATGTAGAAAGCGATCGGTTCAGCCATTGTCGAGATCCAAATATGTACGAATTTCTTAAAATGGGTCTCGCGTATAATAGGCAGGTAGTACGCTGCGCCTATACTTGGCGCGAGGCACTACCGTCCCTCTTGAAACTTAGAAAATCAAATAGCTAAATTTTGAAATATAGAGGAAATTGACACTATTAAACAAAAATCAAAGGAGGAAAATGATTGCGAAATGTTTTTTACGCGCACTGTTTAAAGATTTCAATTTAGTAATTAATTATGTCACCGCCGCGGGGGCAGCACCTCGTGGCCAATCGCCGGCGACGGATCGATATCGATCCGTCGTTCGATAATTGCCTCCGATTTTCGAAAGCGTTGCCGGCTCGAGGCTTATCAGTGTTCACTCAGCCGTGCCGAGCATCACCTCGTGTGCAACAACGTGCAGTGTGCCTCTCTCAGAATTCTTACTCATCGTTCAACTCATCGTTCAACTCATCGCCTTGTCTCCAGTACAACTTATCCAGATCATCTTCGCAGTGTGCAACACGCCAAGAATCTTTTGGAAGACATCACCCTGCAGCACGAGGCGTGTTGAACCTCGTGCTCAGTAGCTCATCACATCTCGCAGCGTGTGAACTCACGATTTATATAATTGTGACTCATTGTTTAAACTCAGTGCAAGTTCTCAAGAACAGTTAAACAGACAGATATCAATTTAAAGACTAACTCAAGCGTGAAACTCATTTATAGATTCTGTGCGGATCTCATCTACCGGCCACGTGCTCAACGCGTGTCTCCGCGTAACTCGCATATTCGAAGGACTAACACCCGCCTTTTCGCGTTAAATAAACCGGCCACGACCGCGTAACATCCTTGCGGCGTTAATTGTAATTCTCATTTGTGAAACTCATATTATAAGTTTTGATTTTTATACACGCACAGTTACTCGAAGACTAGACGGACGATATACCGTTAAATTACCATTCCGCGAGTCGAATAATTTTATTGGTGAAACACAATCGATCGCATTAAAGCGATTATTGTCTTTAGAACGAAAATTAAATGCAGACCCGAATTTAATGACCGAATATAGACAAATTTTAAATGAATATAAAGATTTAGGGCACATGTCTTTAGATGAAAATCCTGATGATAATGGATATCATATGCCACATCATGCAGTTATCAAAGAGTCTAGTAAAACAATCAAAGTACGAGTGGTATTTGACGCATCAGCAAAATCAAACAACGGCATTTCACTGAATGATATTTTGATGATCGGGCCTACTATACAAGACAAATTTGTCTCACATTTAATTCGGTTCCGCTTATATTCTTACGTAATTTCGGCAGACATCGAAAAGATGTATAGACAAATTTTTGTAAACGAAGAGGATCGCCGTTATTAGAGAATACTGTGGCGTGAAAATAACGAAGTACGCACATATCAATTAAATACGTTAATTTTCGGTATCTCGTCATCTCCATTCCTCGCGATTCGAACCATGCATAAACTCGCGGACGACGAATATGATACATTTCCAAGAGCAGCCGGAATAATAAAGAATCATATGTACGTAGACGATTTATTAACAAGCGCGGATACGATCAAAGAGGCACGGGATATTAAGAACGAGGTGATCGAGTTATTCAAAAAAGGTGGTTTCACTATTCGACAATGGGCATCAAATGACTTACGAGTGATCAATGACTTATCGGATGAAGCGATACATAAGAGTTTGACATTAGACGATGATAAGTCATTAAAAACGATAGGTGTATCCTGGAATACTTATGACGACAAAATTTATTATTCGGCTCATCCCGTCAAAAATCACGGCACGTTAACTAAACGTAAAATTTTGTCTGAAATAGCGCGAGTTTACGATCCGATCGGTTTAGTAGGACCAATAGTTATGAAAGCAAAAAGGTTAATGCAAGATGTGTGGCGAGCGGGTATATATTGGGACGAATCTATTCCTCAAAACATATATACAGAATGGATAGAATTCGCGGAACAACTAAAAAATCTACATAACATCTTGGTAGATACTCGTAAGATACTAGTTGAGAATTATTTTCACGTACAAATACACGGTTTTTGCAATGCGAGTAACGTGGGTTATGGCGCGTGTCTTTACATCAGGTCGATCGGAAAGAACGGAAAGATTAATAATAAATTGTTATGTTCTAAGTCACGTGTAGTACCGATAAAACCTGTCACAACACCAAGATTAGAATTATGCGGGGCATTACTATTAGCAAAATTATTTGCCGAAGTTAAAATAATGATTAATATCTCAATTGAAAAGGTTGTTTTTTGGTGTGACTCTACGATTGTGTTGCATTGGATTAAAACAGCGCCACACTTATTAAAGACTTATGTAGCTAATCGTGTGATCAAAATATTAGAACTCGCAAACATGGTTGATTGGAAACATATACGTTCTGAAGACAATCCGGCTGACGTAATTTCGAGAGGTCAATTACCAAATATTTTTTTACAAAATAAGTTATGGCATGAAGGTCCATCTTGGCTGAAGAAAAATGAAAATAAATGGTATCACGGAAAACTGCAAAAAATAGATATACCGGAATTAAAACCAAATACTTGTCTAGTAATAGCGTTTAATGAACCAACAATATTTAAAAAATATGCCTCTTTCTCGAAATTATGTCGTATAGTCGCTTACTGTTTCCGATTTAAGACAAAAAATCTCGGTCTGTTGTGCGCTAAAGAAATAGAAGAAGCAGAGACGCGTATATTAAAAATTTTACAAAGACTATACTTCTCTAACGAAATTAAAAATTTAAAGGATGCACGTTCTCCTTATAACGGCAAATTTATTAACTTAAATCCTTTCTTGGATGATAGGGATTTAATTCGCGTCGGCGGTCGTTTACAGATGTCCGACTTAAGTTTCGGACAGAATCATCCGATTTTGCTTCCAAGTCAGCATCATTTAACAAACAAAATCATACGAGAATTACATGAAAAACATTTTCATTCGGGCATACAGACAACTCTTTTCCTCTTACGACGTAAATTTTGGATACTCGATGGACGTAATCAGGTCAGAAAAATAATTCGGAATTGCGTAAAATGTTACCGCTTTATAGCAAAGTCAGTAGAATACAAAATGGGAAATCTCCCACCTGCTCGTGTACGCCAAACGTTTCCGTTTGCACAGATAGGCATAGATTATTGTGGTCCGTTCTATATTAAAGAACGGAAATATCGAAACCGATCAAAAATAAAAATATATGTATGCGTATTTATATACATGGCTGTTAAGGCCATACATTTAGAAGTAGTGAACGATCTTTCTTCGGACGGATTTTTAACAGCTTTGCGACGTTTTGTCGCTCGAAGAGGTGTACCAGAAAAAATATATTCCGATAACGGTACAAACTTTGTAGGCGCAAACAACGAATTAAAAGATCTGTACGCGTTACTTAATTCAGAACAACACAAAAAATTAGTATTACAATATGCGTCTGACACTAAAATATCGTGGCATTTTATACCGCCTGCTGCCCCACATTTCGGCGGATTGTGGGAATCAACTGTAAAAATTTTCAAACATTATTTCAAGAGAGTAGTAGGCGACACTTTGTTTACTTTCAAGAAACTCAATACTTTTGTCATAGAAATCGAAGGCGTACTTAATTCTCGGCCTACTTACTTCTCTGTACTTACTCCTCTGCCTACTTACATCTCGGCCTACTTACATCTCGGCGTACTTACTTCTCTGTCGTCGGACTCTAACGATTTGAATGCATTGTCTCCCGCTTATTGTCTCATCGGTAGACCGATTACTACTTTGCCCGAAATTGATTTAGTATCTGTTCCAAATAATAAATTGTCTATATGGCAACATATAATAAAAGTTTGCCAAGATTTTTGGTCCCGTTGGAATCTGGAATACCTAAATGAATTACAACAACGGACAAAGTGGAACAAAGACGGTATTAAAATCGAAGTTGGAACCATGGTCCTAATCAAAGACAAAAACCTTCCATGTATAAAATGGTTGCTGGGCAGAATTGCAACTCTTCATCCTGGAGAGGACGGAACAATCCGAGCGGCTACCGTAAAAACGGTACATGGCGAACTAAAAAGAACTACGAAATGTTTGTGTCCTCTTCTATGCAACAAATAAATATTTGTACCCGTTCTATATGTATATGGCGATTATATAACAAGCGAATGAACAATGTATGACGGAAAATATGAATAAATGGTTGATCGGTACCCTCTCAACGGGGGAAGAATGTTATGTAGAACAATAAAAGCGTATTAAGCGGTCGTGCACGACTTAGAAACAGATAAGATTTTTTCATTAAATTCCGACAAAGACGCAATTCACTTCAGCATGGCGACACATTGTTTTAAGATTTACAATGTCGCGACGTCGAGATAAAGGTTTCGACGCGCCTATTGAATATCTCAGCGACCAATCGCGACATTTCTCTTTATGCGAAGCCTACCAATTAACGTACGATATACCCCGTTTTATGCTCAATTCTAAAACTAACGAGAGTCGATGGTTCGGTGACTAAGTTGAGAGCGAGAGTCAGTCAGTCGCTGACAATATTCGTGTCTGCACGTAATATCGCAAAGTGAATCGCAGTCTTGTCGAGGTTCGCGATACGATTTCAGATCTAATCCGAAAGTGCGTTATCGTGAAAATTACACCGCGAATAATTCGCGAATATGTGTCTCCACTCGTTCGAGTTTTCGTCGATTCCTTGCGTTGGCGTTGTCGTTATTATACGCGGCGACTCGATTTAGAATCGTTCGTTCTCGGCGTTGTGCGGGAATCATACGCTTTCTGGCGTTGTCGTTATTATACGCGGCGACTCGATGTAGAAACGTATAAATTAAAAGCGCAAAATAGACACTAGAATAGTAATTTAATAATCACATATAGACGGTGTATAAAAAACGTTGTTACAAATAAAAATCAAAGACTAAAATTGCAAACCACGGTGTGAATCGTAAATGATTGACATCGTCACAAAACACCCCCTACGCCGCAGCCTTCCTTTGCTTATCTTCAACTGCTTGACCGTATAACTTTGCTATACGGTTATCCCCCAACGGTCCCCGCTATTTTTTTGGAATCATGCATTTATGTCTTCCACCCACATTATGAACTGCCGTTTATTGTACTTGAGGCAGACCTTGAATTACTTTTCTCTCACATTACATATTAAAATCTTGTTTGATGCTTGACAATTTCTTTTTTGTTTTTTTACTCGTTTTTTTTCCCCATTTTTCAACCACTTTCTTCTCCTGCTTCTTCATACCACGTCACATACTCTACCCCACATGCATGGCATCCTAATCTATTTTTTCTTCCTTTACTTTCTTACAGGATGGCGGACTGTTCGGAGAATGGGGGGTCTGGGTCTCCCCCACGGATTGACTCTGCATTACAAAAATGCAGAGTCACTCTGGAGGCACATACACCCACAAACTCTAACTCACACGATGGGGTATCAGACGAAACTGACTTCTTAAAACAGGCACTGCTTGGCAAGGATGCCAAGCACAGGACGGCGGCTTCTGCCAAGTTACATATTCGAAACAATGAGAAATTGTCACAATTATTACAAACGTATGCCTCTGAGGCAAAAGTGTCGACAATAGAGGATATGGCAAGTAACGTACTACAGGATATGAAGGATGTCCTTCAAGTGGCCACCGTCTCAATAGGGCTAAAAGGCACCCTGGCCAAAACTCTAAGGTTGGCGGCTTGCCGCACAATGGCTTTTCTAAGCGAGATGGCAAAAAGGAAGGTAATCGAAACCATGGAAGATACTGCACATAAAAGGCAAAAAACATCCAATGAGGTAGGCAAGGCCTCTTCACAGACGGGCTGCCTTGCACCGGCTCCCCTTGATAACGTCAAAGACAAGTCTATGGCTCCTGTCTCCAAAGGCAGCAAAACGGATGAGGCTACTAGGCAAAATGCTTCCACTGAGCAGGACAGGGTTCCTTGGACCAAGGTCTTTAAGCGCAGACAGAAGACTGCAGAAAATATTAAGGCTCCTGCTTCAACAAAGAATGGAACAACAAAAAATGTTACTCGTGGATTACAGAGGGTTGATTCAAAAAGAGTCCCCAAGTCAGCGGCAGTCATTATTAACTGCCCTGCTGAAAGGAGAGCGGCTGTTATCGCCACTGCCAAGGGAAAGATCGACCTTAAACTACTTGACATCAAGGATATGCGCGCCAAGCGTGCCGTCACGGGAGCTTTGCTATTTGAAATCCACGGCGAGGATTCGAATATCAAAGCGAAAAGACTCGTGTCGGTTCTTGAGGAAATATTCGACAATGACGAAGACGTTACGCCTTACATTCCAAAAAAGACGGCCGAAGTTAGATTAAAAGGCCTTGACGATTCAGTCAATGAAGGAGAGATTGCCTCCACTCTGGAGGCAATTACAGGCTGCAAGGCAAACTTATTCAGAGTAATGCCACTAAAAGCTTCGGCTGATAGAATGAGAACCGCTTGGGTGAAATGCCCAGTGGAAGCAGCGAATGGTCTAACAGCTGCTGGACACATTCAAATTGGATGGACCCGTGCGTGTTATAGATGTGGAGCAACTGGGCACAGAACTGCTGATTCCTCTGCCCAGAAGTCGGCATGCCCTGCATGTGCGGCCAAGAAGGCTCCTTATAATCACAAGATTGCGGAAAAAAACTGCTCGTCCAGGACGGCAGTAATTAGGAAGGTCTCGCCAACGAGAAAACCTGCCCTAAGTGGCGCATTACAATAAAGGTAAAGCTAACCTCTTTATACGTATTTACACTACTGGACAGATAAGGAAAAAGTTGATGACATACCCATGTCTCTCCCATATTTTTTCTTGACGGGCATACCCATGCAATCAAGCGCGTCCCCAGGTTGCGGATAGAGAAAGGGCCGCTAACATTAGCGGTTACCTGCGAATAATTATTATTTCGTGATCATACAATAAGCAGGCGCGGACAAAGGCTATTTCAATGCATTTAACTAACGGATGGACCACGAATGCTCGGCTAATTAATAGTCGCTGTGGCTGTGGCAGATTACGGAGATGATAAGCGACTGTTCGGAGGGTAACGTGTCGTTTCTGCGATGGCAATGGCCACGATGCACTGAGCAGAAATGAGTTAGAAATGATTTATGAATTATAAATTACAATTTTTTTTTTAACTACCGGGGGAAGGTGGCCATCTGCGCTCTGGCCCGGCATGATGCCCGAACTCAATGAAATAATATTACTTGCATATAGATACAACTAACCTTAAAACTAACTATGCACGAAACCATTTGCTCTCCCAAGCAAGGGAAAGTGGAAATAAAGGACGGAATTGTCGAAATAAGGAAAGAGGGATACGTTTTATACAAACAAATCTTAATCATTGCAGACAGGCCCAAGACCTACTACTACACAGAATGGCTGAAAGGTTTTCAGTTATCACATTGATCTCGAAACCTTATAAAATTCCTTCGGATTATTCTAACTGAGTCGAAGGTCTACTGAACTTGTCAGCCATCATTTAAAACGGTTGTTCCCCTCCCTGCGCTCTGTGGAAAGCAAGAAGAGGATTTGTTGGGGTGACGTGGATGGAATATGTAATTATTTGCGTATACCTGTCACCGGCATTAACGCTGGAAATCTATGAGAACAGATTGGCTCAATTGTCTACAGCTATAGAAACTGTACAATCTGAACATATTGTTTTGGCCGGAGACTTTAATGCCAAAAATGTGGCTTGGGGCTCTCCGGGTACGGATGGAAAAGGCCGATGTCTAGAAGATTGGACTGCACAGGAAAGACTATTCCTTCTCAATGAAGGGAAAGTAAGTAACTGCATAGCCTGAAAGAGAGAGTCTATCGTTGACCTGACCTGGGCCTCTCCTTTGGCTTGCAGAAATATCATGGGATGGAAAGTGGAAGACACAGAAACTTTGTTGGACCACAAATATATCTGCATGAACCTGATTCCTGACCTCAGGGTCAGTAATTTCTCCAGTTGCACTGGTAACAGGGAATGGTCCATTGCCAAATTAGATGAAGAAGAACTGCTAATATCCCTAGATGGTGCCACTTGGCAGGATCCTATAGCCAACTATGATGATCCAACAGCAGGAGTTGCATGGCTCAGGAGAACCTTTGAGGTTGCTTGCGATGCTTCCATGCCCAAAGCTAAGAGAGGAAAGCCCAAAAGAGCTGCCTACTGGTGAAATGAAGAAATAACCGAGTTACGACAAAAAGGTATTTTCGCTAGGAAAGGCTTCTCCAAAGTCCGCTCGAGGAAAAGAAACCAGGATATCATTCATGAATGGTATCAAGCGTACAAGGACGCAAAGATGACCCTTAAGAAAGCAATTGACAAATCTTAGGCCAAAAACTGGGAGGATCTTCTAAATACCATTGAAAATGATCCATGGGAGAAACTATATAAAATAGTCTTGGAGAAAATTCGCCCCTGGACTGCCCCGGTGGTTGAAACGCTATGTCCACTGCTACTCCTAAAAATCATAGACGTTTTTTCCCATGGACAATGGCCCCGCTATTGAACAAATAGATGGCCATTATAAATAGGATGAAAGCTGGAATATAGAGAAAGAAGAGCTAGCTTACCATATTATGAAACTGGGAGCTAACAAAGCACCTGGTCCGGACGGTATTCCTGGCAAAATTCTTAAACTTGCTGCCGAAGAATTTTTGAGTAAATAGATTTGTGGGATTGTCAATGGTTGTCTCAAGAAGGGATATTTCCCTACGGAATGGAAACAAGCTAAGCTTGTTTTACTCCTTAAACCAGGAAAGGCACCTGATTCATCCTCTTCATATCGCCCAATCTGCCTCTTAGATGAGCTGGATAAACTGTTTAAAAAAGGTGATAGCAGCCAGACTGATTAGGCACATGGAGTCATCTTTCAGTGTTGAAGGTAACCTACACCCTAACTAGTACGGCTTTAGGAATGGAAGGTCACAATTGATGCAATTGCAAAAGTAAGGGAAACTGTGGATGGTGCAGTCAAGGATGGGGAACTAGTACTGGCAGTAGCAATTGATATTTCTAACGCCTTTAACTCCCTCCCCTGAATGGTCATAACTGAGGCTCTCCAAGCCTTTGGCATCCCTGTCTATTTACAGAGAATTGTCAAGAATTATTTACATAAAAGAAACCTCACATACGTGAACAGGGAAGGCAAAACCATCAAAAGAACGATCAACTGTGGGGTTGGCTCAGTACTAGGCCCTTTGCTCTGGAACATCGGTTTTGACAAAGTTCTTAGAACTGCGTTATCTGTTGGATGCTCAACCATATGATATGCGGATGACACTCTACTCCTTTCAATAAAACAGAACTGGACGGACAACTTGGCACTTGCTGAACTAGAAGTGTCTTGTGTTGTCTAAACAATCAAAAACATGGGCCTACTAGTTTCATCCTTCAAAACTGAGGCAATGTTTTTCCACGAAAGGAAAGTCGCTGTTCCCCCAACATAACGTTGCGAGTTGATGGCACGGTAGTACAGATTGACGCCCACATAAAATATTTTGGGTTAACGTTGGATAGCGGATGGACGTTCAGTGAACATTTTGCGAGGCTAGCCCCCAAAATTCACAAGACATTATTTGCCCTTGGAAGGCTTATGCCTAATTTAAAAGGACCTAATAGGCGAATTAGGAAGTTGTATGTAAACGTGGTACAATCCATGATTACGTATGGTTCACCTATATTCGCCAAGGATGTTACTAGTAGAAATAAGAAATCTGAAAGGACCATTCGCCAGATTTTAAGGAATTTGGCCATCAGGCAGGCTAGATGCTACAGAACGGTATCGCACAACGCGGCAACATTACTGGCTGGCTCGCCTTTTCTCAACTTCGTAATGAAAGAAAGAGCTGGCAGATATCAAATAATACAAGAATGGAAAGATAGAGGCATCTACCTTTCTGTTGTAATGAGAAGCAGACTGAAAGAACGGGGCCGTAAGGCAATCTTTAAGCAATGGAAGGAAAACCTGTCTACATCTCCAAATACTGCGGGAATTAGAACCATTTTGACTATTAAAGATAACTTGAAACAATGGACTATGTACAGTAGCAATCATATTATCTTCCGAATCGTTCAAATTTTCACCGGCCACGGACGCTTCGGAAGGTACCTGCACCGTCTTGGAAAGGAAAGGAAGCCCAAGTGTCATCACTGTGAGGCCAGAGAAGACTACCGAGCATACTGTCATGGAGTGCCCAGCATTCAATGAAGAAAGACAAGAACTTGTCTCTAAGATTGGCTCCAATTTACGCTTGGATAGAATTATTCAAGTAACGATGGAAAACAAAGAAAAAGAGGAAACCTTTGCCACCTTCTGTGAGAAGGTAATGCTACAAAAAGAAAATGATGAAAGAGTTAGAAGAGGAGAAGTAACTGTTTTACCTTCTTATTCTGATTGCGATGACAATGAGTCACTACCTCTGGACGGAAGCACTAGACTTCTAAATCACCTGATGGCCTTTCAATAATAATAAATTGGAAAAAGTCGTAGAGAAGAAAGTGGTGTAGAACCGCCTCCCCCAGGGTAGACACACACACTTAAAGACTATACTCTGTAACGAAAAACTGCGTTATCTCGCGGTTTCGGTGTCGGCTCACCGACCTGGCGATTTACCGACTCGCGAAAATTGGCGGTACCGACACCGTAATGAGTATTGTGTTGGCGCGGTTGGCCTGGCAACAGGCCCGTTCGCGAGTCTCAAGTTAGTCGCACGGAGACCGAGGTGCCGAACTCTGCCGACGGGACCGACGACGAGGTAGTGCGGAGGCTGTCGCCGACAGGGAAGACTTCTCCCATGGATTTTCCGCCCGTGAAGGGCTTGAGTGATTTCGCCGAGCGAGTCTCACATGAATTTTCCGCCCGGCGGGACTGACGACGAGGGAGAGCGACCGGCGAGCTGTTGAGCACGCGGTTATCACGTGCCGTACCGTGAGTGCCGTTTCGTGACGAAAGGCCAGGAGTCGCCCGGTATCGAAAAATTAATCATGTTTTAATAAACAAGTTCCGGCCAGGGGCTGGCAATCCTGAGCTACAGCTCTTTTGAGAAAATCGGCAAGGAGCTGCCGATCACCCACCGATCACGTGACCAGCACGGGGTGCCGGCGCGAGTACCGCATCAGCGCGGATTCGAGGACGGCGACGACGAATTCCGCCGCGCCGTGGGACCATACCGGCTCTCCGGGTGTATTCAGCCACCGAGGGAAAAAGCTGTAATCGGCGGAGTGCCGTGTTTATCACGACGTGGGACGTCAAGTCGCAGCCATCACGTGAAGACGGCGTGCGGCGAGTATTTGCGAGCGTGTTGCGTGGAGCCCCGGGGTGAAAGGGGGGAGTTTCGAGCAGGAATTCGCGAGTGTCGTGACACGTCCTGCGCGCGTGTTAGGAAAGTTCGGAAGCCGATCCATTCTCGGTGGGGTACCGGGAAGTGGGCATTTTATCGCCGCGTGCCGGCAGCCCAAAGTATTTTTTTGCGTTCTCTTGCGTGCGCTGTGTATCTTTCTCGCGTTGCGTTGCGTATCTTTCTCGCGTTGCGTTGCGTATCTCTCTCGCGTTCCGTTGCGTTGCGTATCTTTCTCGCGTTCCGTGTGCGTTGCGTTTACCCTATTGCGAACCGTATGCGTAATTTCTCTTCACATTCCGAATTTGATTTGTGCTAAATTATAGCCGGTGTGAAATTTCTTTTGTTTATTGCGTTCCTCTCAGAATCGCGGGTTCATCCCCGACTTCGATAATGAGCAATTTATGATTTATAAATCTTGATGTTATGGTTTTCAAATTTATTAAATAAATAAATTTAGCACAACTCGCAAGAATGAATCGGTTATACTAGCAGTTGTGCTTTTCCCACTCCATCCTTCCATTACTCTAGTATTCCGCAGAATGGGATCTGGGTATTGAGTGCCAGAATCAGCACTAAGGACAAGCTGAAAGAGCGCTGACGAGTCTAAGTGGCGCCAAACTGGTTTTAGTTGCCCGGCTCGCTCACGCGCTTGCAACAAAGGCGAGCCCTCAGTACCGAACATAAGATCTTAAGTAAATTGTCAATCAAGAAGACTCTTTCTCTTCTCTGGTAGACTTGGCGAGGTTTCTGTGCTCGGGTAGCCTCCCGGATTTGCTAACAGAAAAAATCTGAAATGATAATAATAGCAATAAAGTACTTAAAACCTCCATGCGGAAGAGGAGTAATCTCCGATTTTTGTATTTAAACCCGATTCAGGAAGAGGACTTTACCTTCTCTACAAGTCCAAGGCTTGATCTGATCTAAGGAAGTAATAATCATGTATCTGAGGTCTTATCTTATGAGCACAGGAAGATCCATACTCAGCGGGAATTGAGGAAAGGGGTTTGGTGGGTAGTTTAACTAGCAGGAGTCCCACACAGATATAGGTAATCGGCACCTATATATCGTGCGTAAATGCATTCCCCAATCTCATTAAAAAAAAAGGTATTAATTAAGGTTGTAAAAAGTTTTGTTGTAAGAACTTTTGTATTTTTATTACAAAATTTATATAAAAAAATTACAAATTACAAATAAATTAAACAAAAAAAAAAACAAATTACTAATTTATATATACAGAGTGTCTCAACCTATGTGTAAAATCCTATACAGATAGGTAGGTCTTGGGGAGATAAATAAAAAAGTTCTTTAACATTTTGAAAAATTCTCAACCGTTATTGAGAAAAAAATAAATTTGTCTAGCGCAAGAGCGACAAGGAACCTGCGGGCGAGTGAACGCGACAGGCGAATGGCTAGAAATGGTGCCGTCGCCTATCGCGCTCACTCACGTGTAGCTTCCTTGTCGCTTTTGCGCCAGACAAATTAATTTTTTTCTCAATAAGTATTGAAAATTTTTCAAAACGTTAAAGAACTTTTTTACTTATCTCCCCAAAACCTACCTATCTGTATAGGATTTTACACATGGGCTGAGACACCCTGTATAAACAATAATCCATCATATTGATACATATATTCTATGGGTGCGTTCACGGAAACACTATTCGTGCAATTTCGCAACTATCTTTTTCTTCTAATTTGTGGCTTTAGAGAAGGAAAAAAAGAAAAAGATAGTGCTAAATAGCGCAGATAGTGTTTCCGTGAACGCACCCTATACATAAACTATCAATTAGATATCAGATTTTTTAATTTACCATTAATATTTCTTTTAAGTTTTTGCTGGATTACTAGTTCTTCAAATATTGTAGGCACCACAGAAATTTTTAATTTCTTTTCCATCAATTCGTGATTTCTCCCACATAGCCGTGAAATAAAATTGAAAAATATAAGTGTTTAATTTAATAACTGCAATTATTCAATTTAGTAATTTATAAAACAATATAAAAATAGAAAAAATATAACGTACCTTGCATAATGCAGCGCAATAATTAAATTTTTTATTTTCTAAGCCGCAATTTGCCCGCCATATATGTAAACGATGAGGATCCCTCGGAAAGTTGTTCATTTTGCAAGTAGCGCTTGAATTTGTACATTCTTGAAGAAATGTTGTGTATCCGACCGGGAATCTCCTTCCAAAAATTCAGTCCGAAATACGGGGAAAGGAAAAAAGCGCGTTCCACGTTACAAAAGAGTTTATTTCCGAAACAAGATTTTCGTCACAAAAGAAACATGTAAATAAGAGTTGTCAAAGCGCGACGAAAACGAAGGAGTTGAGACTAGCGATCTCACGATTAATACAACGATGGACTGCATGCGGTGAACTCCGCTTCCGATCGATTTTTTAATTGTACTGAGCTGCGGTGAGACGCGATCTCACCTTTTATAAACTTATTCCGTCAAGAACATGCTTGGCGGTTAGAGACACATCAAGACACAATATACATACGAATTACAAAGTGCCTTGTCTATTTGGCATTGAGCATTAGCCTGGCACTGAGGCCAACGACCGCGACATCAACAATGCCAACAAAGGAAAGGAAAATATAAGAAGTTATAAAAACATAACGGCGACAAAGTCAGCGAAATAAAGTGAGAATACGAAATAACGTTAGCCGATGAAATAATTACAGGCTGTATAATTCTTATAAAATAATTCGGAAGAGTCTCGAACATTCCGCCCGCCTCGCGAAGATACACGCGAAATTAGAAAGATTCTCTTCCTTCAGAAACAATAATCGCAAGCAATTAATTATGATTAATAAATTGAACCGTCGAAAAAATACTAATGATGTAAATACAACACAGACCAGGCCACGCGAATATATGTAACCAAAGAATGAATTGAAATGAAATGAGTATGAGGACAGCACGATGAAGTCCGAGGGCGGACTACAATGCGGTTATGAACTTCACAAAAAAGAAAAAACATGAAAAAAAACCGATTTAATTGCCGGAAAATTTCACTTCTGAACAATTCGCTCCAGGGAGGAGTACAATTTTTACAATGGGCCTGGTAAACGAAGACCGAGCTATACGCACGGAAACAACCCGCTCCGCTCCATCGCTTCCGGGGTGCACTGCCGTAATCCGTGCAAGAGGCCACCTCGCAGGGGAAGATAGCTCGTTTCTTAACAGGCACAGCTGCCCAACAGAAGGTGCGGGCATAGGGGAGCACCATTTTGGCCTCGACGAAAGTCCTTGTAGGTACTCATTCGACCACCGCTTCCAGAACTGGTCTTGCATCTGCTAAACCTCCTGCCAGCGAGAGAGGCGATTGACCTAAACGTCCAAGAGAGAGGGCTCCGGAAAGCTCAGGAGAGCGGATCCGACGAGAAAATGTCAGGGCGGACAGATCATCTGGGTCATCGCTCAAGGGTGAGAGAGGCCGAGAATTTAAGCACGCCTCTATCCCAGCCAAGAGCGTAGACATCTCCTCGTACGTCAACGTTGATTCGTCAATGACCCGTCGAAGATGACGTTTCACGGATTTTACAGCTGCTTCCCAAAGACCACCGAAGTGAGGAGCGGCCGGAGGGTTGAAGCGCCACTGAACGTGTTCCTCGGCCAGGGCGCTAAAAATGGAGCTTACTTCCTTGCTGCCGGCCTTGAAGAGTCGCCGAAACTCAGCCTCGGCACCTGCGAAATTGGTGCCACAGTCACTGTACATAGCCTGTGGCAAGCCTCTCCACGCGACAAAGCGTCTGAAGATTGAAAAAAACGCCTCCGCCGTGTAGTCGGACACCACATGCTCCACATGCACCGCGCGAGTGCTAAAGCATATGAAAACCGCAACGAATGCCTTGGTAGCCTTGTGTCCTCTACCCTTGGAAGTCCGCACCATAATAGGGCCGGCATAATCGATGCCGGTGTGTAAGAAAGGCCTCGAAGGTCGGAATCTGGCGGCGGGAAGATCAGCCATGATCTGCTGTGGTACTGCCGTCCGCCATCGCGCACACCGCACGCAACGAAAGATATGACCCTTGACTAGTGAACGGCCTCCAGGCACCCAGTACCGCCGACGAAAAAATCCCAAGGTCTGCTGCACACCTCCGTGCAACACTCGAGCATGACATGCGGCCACAACCAGCTGAGTGAAATGTGAGTCCTTCGGCAAAATGACAGGATGCTTTTCGTCATAGGACAGCAAAAAATGTCGTAACCTTCCTTCCACTCGCAACAATCCTTGGTCATCCAGAAATGGAATCAGTTTAGAAAGAGAGTGTCTCCGGGAGAGGCTCTTTCCTAAAACAATCGAATTCATCTCGGCCGAGAAATGCGCAGTCTGGACCACGCGCAGCCACGTGAGCAAGCTCCGCTGAAGTTCGACGGCATCCAACCTTGAAGAATCATGGGCCACCGTAACGTTCCTGGACCGCAACCAACGAAGACACCATGCAGAAACACGCATGAGCCTTGACAATGAAGAAAACCTGAGCAGAAATTCAGAATCGCTTGGCTTATTCATGGCGTCACAAATATGACTCTTGATCCGAGCCTCGGGCAAATCGGCCTCCTCTAACATAACCCCCTCACGGGCCATCTCACCAGAGGCACCCGATAGCCAAGAGGGGCCTCTCCACCAAAGCTTCAATGTCTTCAGTTCTCCGGGATCCAGCCCCCGAGAGGCACAGTCAGCCGGATTGCTAGCACCGTCCACATGATGCCAAACCGCCTCTGGCAAAATCCGCTGCACCTCTGACACTCGGTTGGTCACGAAGGTTGTCCACCGCGAAGGGTGACGCCGAAACCATCCCAGCACGACCATGGAATCTGACCATAAATGAACCGGGGCCGATGTCAATCTTAGCTAAAGAAGCACGTGACAGGTCACCTTCGCCAACAACACGGCCGCGCACAGCTCGAGTCGAGGAACAAATATCTGTTTCAAAGGGGCCACTCGAGTTTTCGCCATTATAAGAACGAAGTTCCACTCACGTTTCCCGGCAAGACGAGACCGAAGATAAATTACGGCAGCAAAGGCTCGTTCCGAAGCGTCGGCAAAGCCATGTATTTCAAATTCGCCGAGCGTCTTCAATCTAAGCCAGCGAGGAACTCGCAGCTCAGCCAGTATCGGGAGGGCCTCCAAGTATCTCTGTCAGAAAATTTCATCATCTCTATCCAGAGCAGCGTCCCAATCGAGCCTCTTCAACCACAGTCCCTGGATGAAGATTTTTGCTCTCACCACAACAGGCGCCAACCATCCCAAGAGATCAAACAATTGAGCTGCCTGCGCAAGCACCGTGCGCTTGGAAATTATCTCCGCCGGCTGCACACGCATGCTGAAGGAAAAGTCGTCCGACTTAGGATGCCATTGTAACCCCAGCGCTGCATGATTGACCTCAGGGTCCCACGAACGAACTCCCGGCACCGATAAATCAGCAGCTGGAATGTGCTCAAGTAATGAAACATCATAGGCAACCCACTTTTTCAACGGAATTCCGCCCGCCGAGCACATCCCTCGCAGCTCGCATATGCCTCTAAACGCCTCCTCTACCGATTCACCGCCCGATAGAATATCGTCGACGTACGTTTCTTCCACGAGTGTCTTTGCACCGAGAGGAAACCGAGCTCCTTCGTCACGAGCCAGCTGCCGTAATGCGCGGATGGCCAGAAATGGCGCCGATGTCAGCCCGTATGTGACGGTGTTCAATCTGTATTCCTTGACAGGCTGAGAAATGCATTCCCGCCACAGAATGCGTTGGAGGTCGTGATCGTCCGGATGCACCTCAACTTGGCGGTACATCTTCTCAATATCCGCAGAGAAGACAAAGGCGTGTCTGCGCCACTGCAACAACACATCCGCCAATGTTGGCAAAAGATTAGAGCCAGCCAAGAGACTCCCGTTAAGCGACGATCCTCCGGTCAAGGCCGCGGGGCCATTGAATACGACGCGAAGCTTCGCCGTTGGCCCACTGCCCTTGAAGACTCCATGGTGTGAGAGAAAACATGCTCGCATGGATTTCGATACATCCGATGCGGGCGACATGTGCCCGAGCAGTTCATACTCTCGCATGAACTCCACATATCGCCGTTTGAACTCCGGTTCTCGCGCAAAGCGACGCTCAACTCCGGAGAGAGCACGGCGAGCCAAGGTACGCGTGCCTGTAAGGTTCGGGACCGCCTCACGTACAGGAATCCGCACAATGTATCTTCCGGAAGCATTACGAGAGTGAGAATTTTCAAAAAATTCTTCGCATTTAACATCCTCCGCGGAAACTGCAAGTTGATTTAATGGTAATTCTTCCTGTTCCCAAAACCGACGCACCAACCTCGATAATGAATCGCCTATCGCGCAACACATCACAGAGCGTGCCCCCGCGTGTATTTCATGGCCCACAGGGCCAGAAACGATCCAACCGATGCTAGTCTCCTGAGCGATGGGGTCACGCCCCCCGCACCAAGTCTGGTCGCAAAATCGCGGCAAAAACGTCTGCGCCGAGCAATAATTCTAATTTATTGTTTGACATAAAATCTCGATCGGCTAAAGTAATACCGCGGAGATGCGGCCACTTGCGAACGGCAGCAGTCGATAGCCCGGCGTAAACGATTAATTTTGCCAGTATCACCGCGCGAATATTTAACTCCGCCTCATTGTTGAGCGAAGAGATCTGCAAACTTACTCGGCCACGCGCCACTCCAGTCTGTCGACCGCCAACGCCAAAAATTGCGAGACTCACTTTTTCCCTTGGTAATCTCAGCCGTTGAACCAAGCTCTCTGTTACCAATGACATTTCCGATCCCTGATCAATCAACGCGCGGACGTGATGAGTCACGCCGAACTCATCCCGCACGGCAACACGCGCCGTAGCCAGCAACACTGCTATCCTTTCGTGGGGCTCGTGAGAGACCTGGTGAGCCAGCGCACCAGACAAAGATTCACCACTTTCCGTAATCTCCGCGCGACATGCATCATGCAAGGCGGTGTGATGTTTTCTGTCGCACACGGTGCAAGTGCGCCGGGACAGGTAGTCTACGACTCTGTGTCTGCTCAAGCAATTCAGGCACAGGCCATTGGCAAGAACGAACGCTTTGCGGTCGGCAGCGTTCTTCCTCTTGAACACGTCGCAAAGTATCACGAAATGATCCTTTCTGCATAATGGGCATCGTTCTCATTCGGGTTTGACGTAATCTTTCCGAGCAAGGTGAGCCCTTACCGGCTTTTCGACCCGCTCGCTGGCCTTGGATTCCCAGGATGACTTCTCCGGCTGCAAAACTTTCAAAGTATGTAGACGCTTCTCCATGAACCGTCTCAGATCTTCATACGAAGGCGGCGTAGCACTCTCACCCGTTACGGACTCCCATTCCTTCCGAGATTTAATGTCGAGCATCTCCACTGTGATGAAGACGAAAAGGTCTTCGCTTGAGGTAATGGGGCGGTTGATGCCCGCCAGCGAACCTACAGTACCGGTGCGTGGTAAAGTCTGCGCAAGTCGGTCGCCGACTCGGACTTTATTTTTGGCAACGCGGTATAGTTGGAGAAAAAAGAGCGTACGAGCAATCTCTTATTTTCGTAAAACTCGCATAATCTATCCCACGCCGGAGCAAAGTTTTCTGCGGTCAGCTGGTATTGCCGTAAGAGCTGCTGTGCGTCGCCCTTTAAACTCGATTTCAAGTAATGAAATCGAGAAACATCTGACACCGTGAGGTCTTCTATAATAAGCGATTGAAATAAATCTCGAAATTCGGGCCAATCTTCATACCACCCCGAAAACGCAGGAATGTGCACCTTTGGTAAAGAAGCTCGAGCGGGACCCGGCACCACCGTCCTTGGCGCAGCTTCCTTGGATTGAGCCCCTTCAAGTGCTTCCCTCCACACCATTAAGTCTGCCTTTTGGCTCAAAAAAATCTCTTCTGCCCTGTCCAGAGCATTGGATTTATGGTACTTACTTTCTCGGAGTTCCTCCCAGTGATCGTGACGAAGCCTCTCATAAATTTCTTCAAACTTCTTCCACTTGTCATTTAAAGATTGGATAGAGGCCTCGATCAACGCGGAATTGATTCGCTTCGTGCCCAATTTCTTCAGGTTAACCACTGTACGGTTCATGCGCTCTTCAAGATCAAACTGATCCCGCAGTAGCCTCTCCATGATTAAAATCACTGACACGCGAAATGACTATATTTACCGAATTGCCGAAACTTCAAGAAATATCCGGCTCGAAGGACCAGAAATGTTGTGTATCCGACCGGGAATCTCCTTCCGAAAATTCAGTCCGAAATACGGGGAAAGGAAAAAAGCGCGTTCCACGTTACAAAAGAGTTTATTTCCGAAAGCAAAATTCTCGTCACAAAAAAAAACATGTAAATAAGAGTTGTCAAAGCGCGACGAAAACAAAGGAGTTGAGACTAGCGATTTCACGATTAATACAACGATGGACTGCATGCGGTGAACTCCGCTTCCGATCGAATTTTTAATTGTACTGAGCTGCGGTGAGACGCGATCTCACCTTTTATAAACTTATTCCGTCAAGAACATGCTTGGCGGTTAGAGACACATCAAGACACAATATACATACGAATTACAAAGTGCCTTGTCTATTTGGCATTGAGCATTAGCCTGGCACTGAGGCCAACGACCGCGACATCAACAATGCCGACAAAGGAAAGGAAAATATAAGAAGTTATAAAAACATAACGGCGACGAAGTCGGCGAAATAAAGTGAGAATACGAAATAACGTGAGCCGACGAAATAATTACAGGCTGTATAATTCTTATAAAATAATTCGGAAGAGTCTCGAACACTTCTGCTGCACATGTCACCATCGTATTTAACTGAAAAATTAATTATAATAAATACGTATAAAAATAAATATTTTTTATTACTAATATATTTCTAATATATTAGTAATTAGGTCTATCTATTATACAGGGTGTCCCGCGAAATGCGGAAAATTTCTCGGGTATAGATAGACATTAGGAATATATTTTGAAAAGTTTAGCACCAATTTGTCGAATTCGCGATTTTAATATTTATACGAATTTTTATAACCGAGCAAATAAGAGCGCGCTCTTAGAAACGATCCACGCCTAATAGCATTGACTCTGCCCCAGCTTATCGATTGGCTGATCTCTCTTTCGGCGGGTCTAGTGAAGGTAAGAGATACGGATGGGGAGGGGGGAGGAAAGAGGGGATCGGACAATCGCTAAGCGACGAAAAAGCTGGGGCAGAATCAATGCTATTAGGCGTGGATCGCTTCTAAGAGCGCGCTCTTATTCGCTCGGTTATAAAAATTCGTAAAAATATTAAAATCGCGAATTTGACAAATTGGTACTAAACTTTTCTAAATATATTCCTAATGTCTACCTACATTCAAAAGATTTTCTGCATTTCGCGGGACACCCTGTATAAATATAAATATTATATAAAGATAAATTGTTTTGTGGTATAACTCAAAAGATTAACCATACGTTATTATTTCTTTAAAAAAGTCATTATGTTAGAATCGTATGTTAAAATTAGAGAGTACAGTGCTTCTTTTTAGATAGACAGTTCACAAGCAAGTAAAGTTCTTTTTCTTGAGACTTCGTCGTGTGGTCCATGATGGGCGGTAGAAATCGCGTGATTGGTTTTCACATAAGTATTAAGAGCCAATAGTGGTCAGCGCAAAATTCGTGGTGTTAGTGCGGCTATCGCTTATCGCGTTATTGTTTACCGAATTATCGTATGCCGACATCGCAGCGACGGGTTTTTGGTCTGTCTACGTCAACGCTGATAAAGATTCAAGTGATCTTATGTTCCACGCGATCTATTATCCTTTAGAATTCTATTCATTCTTAGCTATGTATGACTAAGCTACGTTACAAGATTTATAAATATAAAATAAAATATATTTCTAAATGTATATTATATGATATTATTATATTAATATTATATGATCTTTTAAACAACAACTTTAATAAAACTTTTACTTAACTTTTAACTATTAAATTTTCACTTAATTAATTTTTAACTATTAACTTCGAACTTAACTATTACCATTTAACTATTAATTTTTAACTTTTTTCTTTATATTATTTATTAAAGTTATACATATATGCACGTTGTACATCAAATAACATGTGTGACATGTGACATGTTATGTACGATATCGTTATGTACGATATTGCCCAGACGATCTGGTCTGATTGGCTGGCTACCGGAAATGATCGTAAAATGGCGGAGCCAATCAGAAAGTGGGACCTGCGTTGGCTCCACTCTCCTTTTACCCACTCAACGGTTACGCTACCATCTTACGCGCGCTCTCGTGCTTTACTTGGTTGCGTGCGTTTGTGCCGAGCTGATCTCGGGCGGTGTTCTGTGAATTTCCTGGAAAACTAAAAGATCTTGTTATCTGTGCGACTGTCGTGGCTAAAAAGTGCGGTAAAGTCCACTATGAGTTAGGAGGGAGGGAGGGAAGGAGGGTGGGAGGGAAGGAGGGAAGGAGGGAGAGAGGGATAGAGAAAGGGAGGGGAGAGAGAGAGAGAGAGAGAGAGGAAGGGAGGGAGGGAGGAAAGGAGAGAGAGGGAGGGGGAGGGGGAGAGAGAGAGGGGGGTAGAAAGAGGGAGGGAGAGAAAGAGAGGGATGGGGAGAGAGAGAGAAATACCGACCAGACTCAGGCGCTCCCAAGCCTCGACCGAGCTTTTCCGGCGCCGGACACCGCGGCCGACCTGTACATACTGCGCCGAAAACTTGCAACCGCGAAACGCTGTTACGCCCGTCACGGCCTAAACGGCCCTCCTGTACACTTGCGCCAAGAATCCGTGACCGCGGAGGATTTTTACGACCGACACGGCCTGAATGATCCGATCTGTACATTTGCACCGAAGACTCACGACCGCGGAAACTATCACGCTCGACACGGTCTGAGCGGCCTTACCTGTACACTAGGTGCCGAGGACTTACGACCACGGAGTTTAGTTGCGACCAACATGACCCGAGCGGCCTTACCGGTACACACGTACAGAGGACTCACAGCCACAGAGTTAGTTGCGATCGATACGGCTCGAACGCTCCTTCCCCCCTTCCGCCACTCCACACGTTATCGCTAGGACGCTTGTCTATTCTTACTCTGTGCGAGCAATTAAGTTCATGTGACTTGTTTTCTTTCGTTTCACTTAAGGCCTGAAGTCCGTTTACCAAATTTATATGTTCGCGACATCAAGCCTAATTCTTCTGTAAATATTTAACCACTAGGAAGTAGTCTATAATGAAGTAATTTTGTATTTAATCACGTCTCGGTTTTGGTCCGTACCCCGGATTCCGGCGAGCTTTACTCCGGTAAAGGTAACCGCGTTACACAATTACAAAATATGTAAAATTAAAACTTTTTTTGAAATTATTTTTTACTTTGAAATTATAATTTAATATTTTAATTAATAACTTCTTAAACATTGTTCTTAAATCAAATTTTATGTATGTAATAGATCCTCTCGATTATTAAGATACATAATGCCACAATCATACTGATCATCACCATTGTTAAACTCGGCATTATGTCGCTTAAATCTACACTACCAGTGATCCAATGCTTCGAAATTTGAAGTTGTTTTGTAAGGTATTCGTTTTTCAATTTACTCATAACACCATTAAGCTGAAATCGCCTCAAGCTGGAAAAAAAAAAATATTAGAAAAGCTTGTTTGAAAAAAAAAAGTATTGTAGTATAAGGTGCTTTATAGTTAATGGAAAATTTTTTAGAAGATGATTGAATTTGTAGCTTGTATAATAACATTAAGACATGAAACAATGTTCACACATTGTCCGTAAAAATTTGTACTAAACAGAATATAAAATTCTTATTTTGACAATAACTAAAATTAATATTTTTGTGCTAATAATATTAATGTTCTTTGAGATCTGTAATTAATTAAAGAACCCCGCACTATTCATATGGAAAATCTATTGCGGTAAACTCAATTTTAATAAAAGGTACAAAAAGCGCTAAGCATATGCGCGCATGATGCGCTGTCAAGAATTATGTTCTACAAGTGTATGTAACGAGGAATTTATGAACGCCTCAATTCGGCAAACACCAATTAAACCGTCGGTCCGACTATCGTCCAGCAAAACAAAGGAGCGCGGTACGCTCCAACCCTTTTCTTATAAAGCAAACTTGCGGTAACTAGATAAAAACGATCCGCAAGCCTCGCGAGACTGATTGTGAGTCTCACAATGGACTTCCCACGATAGAGCCAAAAACGACCGAAAACTACCGAACGCGGCCGTCGACGACACGCATAATTTTGAGCAATGCCGCACCAAACTCCTCAAAAACGTCAGCGCATTATTCTTCATCCCGAACATCTCGGATTTCGCTTTTTAGAGTATAAAACTGCGAAATCCGGAAAATCCAGGGCAGTCTTCAAATCCGACGAACACCGAGCACATCATCAACACTCTGATCTACTTTGTTGCTCATCGTTTTCTAGGATTGCTACAGCCCCGGACTCGAGCGTTCTCGGCTTCCACCAAGCATTCTTGGCTATTAATCCAGTCTGGGCCCTTTCAGTCATGACCTCTGTCGTTACCAACAGCAATTTTTTTACACGATCGGTATATTAGGGATCGAGTGTTCTTTATTTCTGTTGAGTGTTTTCGACTACCGGTCACTACGTGCATAAGGTTTCCCATCCGCCGCAAAATAGACGCCGTCACTGCGCCGCGACAGCACATCTACAAGTTTCCGCGCCGTAAAAGCACCTCGACAAAATCTTGACCATTATAATATTGCGTCCGGTAAACTGCGTTCACACCGCACCGCTTTTGCCAGGGAAAATGCGTTAATATTATTTCTGTAAAGACAATTATTGTTAATATTGTTTTGTTCAATAAAACTAGTAGAAATTCAAGGTAACTTCACAAGTTGTCTGACACTCCGATCGAACTCGCATACGTGACAAGCCGCCGTGCAGTCTGTTAGACCGTCATTTAACCATTAATAACGGGGGGTGTTACAAGTCTTGATATGAAAAAACGGCGCTAATACAAGGAAGAAATAAAAACAATTTAAGAAATAAATAAATATTACAGCTCCATTATATGTAATTCGGAACACAAGAATGGGTAGCAGTAGCGAAGATATTTTTCTTTAAGTAAATTTATTTTTAAAAAGAAATTATGTACAAATTATTTTTTTGTATTAATTTAGAAGCACGCAAAAATTGATTTAGACGTCAGGAAAAATATCGGTAATTAGTTAAGCCGACGTTTGGACTTACGTTTCCAAAGCGTAGCGTAACAGATGTAAAGAGAATAGGTGTGAGTAAAAAATGTTTAGTGGTATAAATAGAAGAAAGTGAAAAAGAAAAGTAATGGTTAAAAGAGTAGGAGGGATATAAAGAAGTAAAAAGGAGGGAAGAAAAGGGCGTAGGTAAGGGATGAAAGGTAAAATGTAAAAAGTTTTGGAGCATAAAAAGAAGTAAGGTTATATGAGAAAGAATTTAAAAAGGAAGTGAAAGAGCATATAAAGTGAAAATGAGAAAGAGTAAGAGGAAGGAGTAAAATAGAAAGTGTGAAGGACTTAATGAGCAAGTCAGAAGTGGTTAGAATAGAAAGGGCCAAGTAAAATAAGGGTTAGAGTTGGGGTATAAGGAAAAGGATAGGTAAAGGTAAAGAGACAAAGTAAATAAAGAAAAAGAAAAAAGATTAACAGAGGGGAGAAAAAAGAGTGGAAGTTTAAGAGAAATTGATGAATATTTTAAGAGGAAGAAGAAAAGCGATAGAATAGGAAAAGAGGAGGGATTTAGTCTTCTTAGTAAAAGTCAGAAGACGGCAAAATCACTGATGGAGGAAGAAAAAAAAAGAAACTGATAAAACTTATAATGGATATAAAAATAAAGATAAAAACAGGAGTAGAAGAAATCAAAGAAGAAAATAAGAAAATAAGAAAGGAATTAGGAGAAATGAGAAAAGTGAAAGAAGAATGGAGAAGAGAAAAACGAGAAATAAGGGTGTTAAAAGATTTGAAATAGTAATTAGTTTTGTCACCGCCGCGGGGGCAGCACCTCGTGGCCAATCGCCGGCGACAGATCGATATCGATTTGTCGTTCGATATTTTGCCTCCGATTCTCGAAGGCGTTGCCGGCTCGAGTCTCTCTCAGTGTTCACTCAGCTGTGCCTAGCATCGTCTCGTGTGCAACGAAGCTCTTTGTGCAACTCTAGAAGATTACTCATAGATCAACTCATCAGGAAAACTCAAGCCATTGTCTACAGTGCAACTCAGCAAGCGCATCTTCGCCGTGTGCAAAATTCGAAGAACCGACTGGACGACATCATCCTGCAGCACGAGGCATGTTGAACCTCGTGCTCAGTTACTCAAAAGACTTCGCAGCGTATTAGCTCCATAATTTATACAATTGTGCTTACAGTTTCAACTTAGTGCGAACTCCAAAACTCTCAACTCAACCGTGAACTCAGGAAACTCATCCTAAATTCAGTGCAGATCTCATCGGGCGGACACGTGCTCACCGCGTGTCGCCGCGTGGCTTTAACACGAAGGAATTATACCCGCCTTTTCGTATAATCTCAACAGGCCACGACCGCGTACCATCCCCGCGGCGTTTTCGTATAAATTCATTTTTGCAATACTCATTTTAATACAAAGGGAAAGAATAGAAATAGTGAAGAAGAAGATAGAAGTGGAAAACGGAAGAAACAAAGAGAAAAAATGGAGGAGGATAAAGGAAAAAGTAAGTAAAATTGAAAAAAAGCAAAGAAGTGACAAAGAGAAGGACAGCAAGGGAGTAAAAATAGAAATTAGAGAAAAGATAAAAAAATTAGATAGAAAAGTGGAGAAAAAAGAGACAGAGAAAAAAAGAAAGAATGTGGTGATAAGAAGAATGAAGACAGGAGAAAAGATGCAAGATTGTGTGAAGGAAGTGGACAAAATTTTGAAGGAAATTAGAGCAGAGGTGAAGGTGAAAGGAATAAGATGTTGCATCGTGGCCGGTGTAATTGGGGTTTGCTACGGGCAACTAGTGATCGGTGATAATGTGGCAGGAGTATGGAACAAATAATTAATCTTTTACGTTTTGGTCCTTTATTTATCCCAATTATTCCTCTTAAACAGTCGGCAAGTTCCGTTGGTCGTGTGATATCTCGGCACGCGTCAACGCTCCAGTTGCACGCGATGCGTGGTTCCAAGATTACTGGTCCTGTCCGGTACTCGGGACATTGTATTTGTATTCGACTGTTGCCAAGTGAAAAAATAGGCAATCAGTCGAATTTCTTCGATGGGATCCAAGTTCGATGCCCGTCAAAGTTGTTGAACTGAACGCGACTTTTGACCGGCGATTTCTGCAATTCGGCATTTTATTTTGCGCGTGCAGAAATCGCCGGTTGTGACCGAAAGCTCCGTTGCTAAGGGCTCGGGTTACAATAAAGGGAATAGGAATAGGTAAGGAAAGAGAGGAGGTTATAATAGTAAAAACGGAAGCGGAGAAAGAGAAAAAAAAAATAATACAGAATAAAAGAAAGTTAAAGGGAAGAGACGTCTAGATACAAGAAGACAAAACGTGGTAGAAAAAAGAGTCGGTTAGAAGTTAAAGAAGATACCAAAAAAAGAAAAAAAAATATGAATAGAAAAAGAGAGAATTAATATAGAAGGGGTGATGGAACAAGAATAAGGAAGATTTGGTGAATAGAAGAGAAGATAGAAAGAAGAGGGAAGAGCAGAGGAAAGGAAAGAAGGGCGGGAAGAGGAAAGAAGAATGATTGAGAATTGGAAGGAAAAAAGAAAAAAGACGGAAGAAAGAAAGTATAAACATAGAGATGGGGGGAGAGGGTGAGTAACAGTGGCATTTTGGAATGTGACAGGTGTGACCGTGATATGGTGCGGTTGTGGGTCCGTTCGCCGGAACGTTATCACAGGAGGAGCCGGGTGTCGATAAATAAAGAGTCTTCTCCTATATCTCTGTTGCACACTTTATTCTTTTTTGTGATTATATTACAGTAAATACGCGTCGCGTGACTTTTGTTAGGAAAGCCTGCAACGGCTTTCTTTACCGTCGCTCATGTACAGTGACCGGCAATAATGGTCTGTCTCACTGCAGCGACGGCGGCTACCGCGCGTGAGGTGGGGTGGTGTGCGTGAGGCCTCACCGCGGATCGCGTACGTGAGGCGCGGAACGCTGAAAGGAGCGAAATAACGAGGGAAAATTTGGAGGGAGGCATTTTTATGCTCTATTCTGTTCACGACCGTGCGTGTGAGAGAGAAAGCATGAGTGAACGCTAAGAAATTATTATAGGCGCACCTTCATTCTCTCGCTTGCACACGTTTGTGTTTATACAGGCGCGCAAGGATAGAAGTATATCGCAAGAGTACGCTATTAATTCTAGCGTATACTTTAAGACATTTCGCGACTTTTGACAATCAAAATTAAATACTCGTGTTACTTATATTATAAATATATATTTTTACATTACGTATAATTTAATTTCGATTGTTAAAAGTCGCAAATTGTCTTAAAGTATACGCTTGAATTAATAGCGTACTCTTGCGATATACTTCTATCCTTGCGCGCCCGTATAAACACGAACGTGTGCAAGCGAGAGAACGAAGGTGAGCCTATAATAATTTCTTAGCGTTCACTCATGCTTTCTCTCTCACACGCACGGTCGCGAACAGAACAGAGCATGAAAATGCCTCCCTCCAAATTTTCCTTTGTCCTCTCGCTTCTTTCGGCGTTCCGTTCCTCACGTACGCGATCCGCGGTGAGGTCTCACGCACACCACCCCACCTCACGCGCGGTAGCCGCTGTCGCCGCAGTGAGACAGACCATTATTGCCGGTTACTGTACTCCGCCGAGTTGTAACCTCAGCGAGTTTCGGCCGCGGTGGTTGACCGGATGGGTTTGTCAACCCAACAAACTTATTTTAATCGTTGCGTATAAGTTCATCGCTCTGTTTCGACATCGGGCGATAATCCCGAGGTTCTTGCCCGATTGCGAAAGTGCAGGGCAATTTTTGGAAATGGTTTGCAACCAGAGCGCATTCTTCAGAATGCTGCTCAGGTTACAACACAGAGATAGAAAACAAAGATAAAGAATTTTGGGAAGTAATAAAAAAATAAGATATACTGATTTTAATGGAAACGTGGATAAAAGAAAAAGGAGAAAAAAAAATAAGAGAAAAGGTCTCGGGGGATTATATATGGGAAGCGTAGTGAACTAAAAGAAAATATAGAAAAAGAAGGGCAATAGGAAGTATATTAGTTGGAGTTAGAAAGGGAATAAAAATGAAGAAGGAAAAAAGAAGTGGAGAATATAGTAAAAGTATTACGATGAAAAGGGTAACAGTAGAAGAGATAAAATGGAAAGTAATAAAGGTATATATAAACGAATAAGAAGAGAAAAAATAAGAAGTTTTAAGAAATTGAATGGAAGAGGAAAAAGAAGGAAGGAAGGTATTGATTGGGGGAAATTTTAATATGATGACCAAAAGGGAACAAGAGAAGATAAATAAAGAGGAAGAAGAGAAAAGGATATCGAGAAATTCAAAAAATAAGAAAATTAATAATGCGGGGAAAAAATGATAAGGATACTGGAAGGTGTAGGGTGGGCGGTGTTGAATGGGGTAATGAGGGAGGATAAGGATGGGAGCTGGACATATAAGGGGCCGAAAAAGGTATCGGTGATTGACTATATATTGGGAAATTAGGAGACGTGAGAGGGAATAAAGGAAATAAAAATTGGAAGCAGAATAAACTCGGACCATTTCCCGATAATAGTACCAATAAAAACGGAGGGATCAGGAGAAGATATGACAAAAAAAATGAACAAAAAGAATGTGGCAGTGGAATAAGAAAGAAAAAGCAGAATTTGAAAAAAAAATAAAAAGATTATGAAGAGAGGAAAAAATGGAATAAGAGAATATAACTGGTAAAGTAGAGAAAATTCTGGAAAAAGGGCAGGAGGAAAAGAGGACATTAAAGTATAAAGAATGGTAAGATGAGGAATGTAAGAAAGTGAAGAAGAAAGGAAGAATGTAATTAAGAAAGTGGAGAAAAAGAGTAGAAAGAAAACAAAATATAGAAACAGAAAAAAAGTACAATGAACTGTCTCAGAGAAAAAAGGGAGAAGGCAGAGAAATGGATAATGAAAGTTAAAAGTGCGAAAACAAAGGGGTAAGTATGGGAGGTAATGAATAGATAAGATGAAAAAGGGGGGAAGGTATTGAAATGGAAGAATAAAAAGAATACTTTAAAGAAATACTGAGAGTGGAGTACAGGACTGGTATAAGAGCAAGGGAGATGGAAAGGGAAGATAAATAGGCAGATATAGAAAAAGAAGAAGTAATGAAGGCACTGAAAAATTGAGAGACAAAAAAGTGGTAGAAAGGGGTGAAATTCCTGGGCAGGCATGGAAATGATAGAATAGGTTTGGAAAATTCGTAATAGAGTGTAGAAAGGAAAACGAAAATTAAGAGAATGGAAAGAAGGCATAGTGGTGCCGGTGAAGAAGAAAAAAAATTAAGTTATGGTGGAAGAATTTAGGGGGATTACGATAATACCCACGTTGTATAAAATTTACGCAATGACTTTGGCGAAAAGGATAAGTGAAAAAATAGAGGAAAAAGGTTTATTGGCGAAGGGGCAAGTGGGATTCAAGAAAGGTATGGGCGCGATGGACAATGTTTACGTGATAAATTATTTAATAAATTGACAAATAAACAGAAAAAGGAGTAAACTTGTGCTATTCTTTGTAGATTTCAAAGTAGCTTTTGATACGATAAACAGGGAAATTTTATTAGAAAGTATGAAAAAAAGGGAGATAAAAAAAGGAACTGGTAGAGATATAGAGAATTGATGGAGAAAACTATATTTAGAGTAAGAGTAAGATGTTCAAAGATTTGAATTATGTAATAGTCATTGTTACCGCCGCGGGGGCAGCACCTCATGGCCGATCGTCGGCGATGAATCGATATCGATCCGTTGTTCGATTATTGCATCCGATTCTCAAAGGCGTTGCCGGCTCGAGTCTTATCACTGTCGTTTCAGCTGTGCCAAGCATCACCTCGTGTGCGTCAACGTACAGTGTGCTTTTCATAGGAATCTTACTCATCGTGTCACTCATCGGTTCACTCATCGCTTTGTCTTTAGTGCAACTCATCCAGATCATCCTCGCCGTGTGCAACACGCCTAGAATCATCTGGAAGACATCATCCTGCAGCACGAGACGTGTTGAACTTCGTGCTCAGTAGCTTATTAGACTTCGCAGCGTGTGATCTCATAATTAATATAATTGTGATTTTAGTTAAACTTTAGTTAAACAGTGCGGGCTCTAAGATATATTCAGACGGATAGATCTCAATTTATTGTAAAACTCTCGTGAAAACTCATCGAACATTCAGTGTGGATCTCATTTACCGGCCACGTACTCATCGAGTGTCTCCGCGTGATCGGTTTGAACGAAGGACATAACATCCGCCTTTTTGTGCTATTTTAACCGGCCACGATTGCGTTAACATTTCCGCGGTGTAACTCTTAATTTTGTAAAAACTCATTTTTATACAGTAGAAGAAGAAATGAGGAGAGAGTTCTAGACAAGAAAGGGGGTTAGGCAAAGATGTCCATTGGGCCCGATATTATTTAATGTTTTGATGGCGGACTTGGAAGAGGAAATTAGTAAAGAAAGTTGTAGTGAAATAAAAAAAAAAGAAAAAAAGTGTATACAATAAGCTATGCAGACGATGTGGTGTTGATGGTAGAAAATGAAGACGAGATGAGGAATGTGATAGCGAGTTTGGAAAAGTACATGGATAGAAAAGGATTGATAGTGAACACGGAGAAATCGAAAATAATGAGGTGCAGAAAAAGGCGAGAAAGAAAGAGATAAATGCAATGGAGATGGAAAAGTAAAAAGAAGAAAGAGATAGGAGTATATTGGTATTTGGGGCACATGATAAAAAGAAATGCAGGACGAGAGGAACAGGTGAGAGAGCGACTAAAGAAAGCGTGGGGATGGAGAGAAAAAGAGGGAATGAAAAGAGAACAGAAAAGATATTTTGAAACGACCTGCTTGCGCGGCGGGTCTCGAATGTCGGGCCAGCGAGCCCGGGACGCTCGTCGGGACGCAGGATCCGAGTGTGTAAGGTCGTGAATGCACCGAGACGAATTTAGATAATAAAAAAAAATGAATTTATTAAATAACTGCGACGTCCAGTTGGTCAAGCGGCGCCAATAGATATATACAAGACAGATAATTACAATTGATGATGCAGGCGCGAAAATAGTTCTTCGGTGGGTGCGTCGGCCCTTTAGATCTCGATCGATATAACGCGTGCGCGGGACGTTAATTCGCGGCTGGTCGCGGATGCCCCACGTGAGGCGCGATGGGTGTCGCGGAACAGTGGGCGCGGTTTTCGGCGCGGGTCGTAGATCTCGCAATTGATCCTGTCGGAAGGACCGGTGGTACGCGGGACGCGGGCGCGGAACGGCGGGCGGGGCCCGCGGTACAATTAATCGCGATGGGCGCGGTTTCGATCTATGCGCGCGGTACAATATAGATATGCGTTGCTGGATCGCGAATGAGGTGAAACGTTTGGTCAGGATGCACCTTGACCGGTGTTGTTAGCCAAGAGTTTTTGGCCGAGGCGGAGAGCTCTCCACCCCGTGGATCACGACGGTGCGACGGGATCTTAATGTGTTTCGAGCCTTTCCGTAACGCAGACGTAAGATCGAGAGTCCTCGAAGGAGGCGGAGTGCGCTCCACCCCACGAGCTAGACGTGCGTACGTTAGAGTTCGGAACGAGAGGATTGTGAGCGCCAGGAGCTCCTGGCCGAGACGAAGATCGCTTCACCCCGTGGTTCGTGGTGCTCTAGGATCGGATGTTCGCTCGAGAGCAAACGGATCAGGACGGTCCCGCTGAGTCCTGGCGTCGGCTTTTTATACATAAGAAGTGACGACGCAGGGTTGCCGGGGCTCAGCGGGGCTCGTGACGTGTCCCGACGCGTGGCGCCGAGGCCCCGGAATGCGGCGGCGCTCGGGAACGCTCAGCTAAGTCCGCGGATGGACTTAGCCGCGGAACGGCTACGCGTTGCCGTTCTTTTCCGGCGTTACAAAATTATAAAGTTTGGGGCGCACCGCGCCCCGGGTCCCCGCCGGACGGTGTTGTGTCCGGCGGCCGGCCGATGTTGTGGCCGGAACGGTGCATCGCCGGGTGCACCGTTAAAATTTAAAATGGTTAATGGCAATAGAAACAAGTGCGCTAGGTGTAATAGAATTCACTAATTACATGAGATGCCCGAGATCGTACGGGCAGCGCGGTAAATTGCTAAGAGATCACGAGTCAACCTGGTGACCGGAATGGGCCATGTGCCACTAGGATGATTGCGTCCGCGCGCAGTGACTATTCACGCGAGATGAGCGGTCCTTAATTAAATGAATACTGAGTGAACCGGGCACGGCGATGCACACAAAAACGAGCGGTCAGACCAAAAAATGAGGCGTATTCCGTAATTGAGCTCGCGTATTGAAAACGCCGTGAGCATGTGCACGAGCACGCTGCCACCACGTGCACGGACAGTGAGGTTTTATCCGTATTTCCTTGAGCTGACTGCTTTGTAAGTGGATAAGAGCAATTCTCGCACTTCCTGAGAAACACTGCTTGACCACCGGTCACTTCATAATGAGCTAACACCAAGAGACAATGAGAAAACCAAGAGAAAATTTTAGAGCCGTATGTAAGCACTGACGTTCAGAACGAAAAGAAGGATTAAAACCGGTAGACGCCGCACGTGGCGCGGATTATCGATAAATTACCGGTCCGTGTCGTGGTGCCATCGCGTAATTATGCGCGACACTAAATCAAAAGCGCGGTCTCGTCGAGCGGGCCCGTTAAATCGCGAATACTAGGAGACATAGTGGGAGACAAGATGCAAAGAGAGAAGTTAAGAACAAGAATGGGTAGGAGATCATGGAGGTATGAAAAAAGGTTAATAGAAGAAAAGAAAAGTGAAGTATTGAGAGTATGTAAAGAAGAAATTATGAAACAGGGAAGAAGAGGTGTAGAAGAGTCAAAATAGGAGAGGAAAAGGAGCGAATTTTTTAAGGAAAAGGGAAAATGAAAGAAATAGATATACAGGTATGTGAACAAGGAGAATGGTACGAGAAAGCGAAAAAAGGAAGTGCAGAAAAAGGAGAGAAAAGAAAAATAAGGGAGTTGATGTTTAATAATTGGTGTAAAAGAATAAAGGAGAAGGGAATACCAGGATATTTTTAAATTAAATGGGAAAAAGAAGATGTCAGATTAGCTAGAAATAGAATTGGGGAAGGTTTAAAAGGAAGTAAGTATTCGGTGGATGTATTGTGAGTACAAATTAATTTGGTCCGTTTTTATAAGACGGCCCTGGCTGTTACGAATAATAATAACATACAAATAATAACAACTAATTTCGGTAAACTTCAGAGAAATTAGACACCTGTGAACAATGTTCAATACAGTTCGCTTAGAGTTTTCGTCAAGAACCATGTTTTTTACTCTATTGAATATGGTAAATTTTGTTTTAACTAAATAAATAAATTTTACAAAAAAATTGGTACAGCTCCTACACAGCTCACCGATTATTTTCAGCACATACTCTCAGTGGGTTGCAGTCGCAAAACCGGTTACCACCCCTTGCAGATCGTCTTCGTATTACAGGTTGTTTTCATCTCACAGATTGTCTTCGTCTCACAGATTGTCTTCCTTTAGCAGGTCGTCCTCGCCTCGCCGATCGTCTACGCTCTGCCAGTACTTCACATCTCACCAGCCAGTCACACCAATTTAGTCTTTCTTCCTGCAGCTCAATCAGGAGCTCTCCGTCCTCTCAATCCTCTGGTTACAACCTAGCGTTACTTGATTCCCTCGTTCATTAGTTGCTTTTTTTGGACTGTATCTGGTTCGAAGAACCAAAATTTGTTTGTTGGTATTTTCCAAAAGTAATGTCAAAAACAGGATTAAACGTCCTCATATATTGTAAGAGATTGAATTTGGTATGTCTTTTAATATCGTGTGCAGCCTTTATTTGAGTTACCTCGCACAGGAAGGTTTATAGTACAAACCGTGTGATAAATTATTAAAGGTACCAGTGATCGCCTGCGCATAAAAGTCGAAGGTTTGATCATCGTGTTGCACCACAGACGGTTCTGTGGAGTCCGTTCTCCGAACTATGTAGGATGTAGATGGCGAAAATAAAATTTGTTTTTATAATTTAATCGTTATTCTTTTATTTCGGTTTCCTTTCGTACACTACGTGAATAGATTCGCAGACGGCAATGCGTGCGTCGCGGAAGTATGCTCAATAACTGCCCGCGGGCGGCCCGTGGTCGCCCGCTAATATACTCTGCTGTTGCTATGTAAAAAATTAGAGTACTCAACCGTTTGCGAGTGGCAACCGCGAAGATTCTCGAATCGTCGCGTCGCGGCCGGAAACGCCGAGTTACCGTTATCGGCGAGTTTCTACTGAATTGTCGATTCAATTCGCGCGTCCAGAAACTCGCCGGTTATTCTCGAGTCTTTTGTTGCCAGGGGCTCGGGATATAACAGTCGTGTGCTTTAACGTACATGTAAGACATATTTTTTTTAGCAAGCGCTCATTGCCGTGCCTCGATTTCCTTTTTATATATCCCAGAAACAAAGAACTTTTGTTTTTCCCTTTCCTTCCAATTGTTAATTATTTTGCGCATTATTTACATTTGTTATTTTTTACATAATTAATTTTTTTTTACAGAAATAGATAGCATTTCGTTTGTAGTTGTTTGTAGTAACTTTTATTTTGTTTGTAGTCCCGTTAATTATTAAAATTGCGTAATTTTTAATCCCCTTAAAATTACCTTTTTTTAAAAAAAAGGTATAAAAAAGCGCCAAGTATAAGCGCGCGAAATTAAAATTGCTACAAAATAAATAAAATTACAATCAAAACTAGAACCCTCAAAAAGAAATAAAATGTTTACTGTAATATTGAACACTCTTTATTAAAGTTATGAGATCAAATAATTGCGCCAAGAACCTAAAGAAACTAGAAAATTTTAAACAGTACAAATCATGTAAAACCGTATGAAAATAGACCTAGGTTTGTCCCAATGATGTAACGTGGTAATGTAAAGAAAGAAAAAAAAAAAAAATTTTGGCGCTGCAAAACCAAATCTTCAAAATCTCAAATTATAATATTATTTTTTGCGTTGTGCTACGCATTAGATTTGGTTTTATAGCGCCAAGGTTTTTTGTCCATGGATGGACAGATGTTATTTATGACCACATATGGAGTCAATAAAAACTGCCTTGTGCATTTCATTTTAAAAATGCGAAAATAAATCGTATTCCGGGTAAAATTTTTTTGAAAATTTCAGGAAAATGTTCAGAATGTGATACGAAAATTAATATTTATAGTACCGAGGAACCGAATTCCGAAGGTATTAATTTATACGTATCTACATATGATACTCAAAACGTTACGCATATAAATAAACAGCATTTACGCGGAGAAAAAAGAAAAAACGTCGTAAAAGAAATTATTAAAAAATCTATTTATACATGGCGTAGAGATAAAGCCAACGAATTAATGAAATTCGGTGATGTGGAGCCTGTAAATTTATATTCAGAAGATGTTTTGCGTAAAGCAAAACAATTATATCAAGACAAACAATTAGGATTAATAAAAGAAACAGACCCAATCTCATCTCTTGTTAAAATAAAATACGAATTAGAATTGTAACGGTGCACCCGGCGATGCATCGTTCCGGCCACAACAACGGCCGGCCGCCGGACACAACACCGTTCGGCGGGGACCCGGGGCGCGGTGCGCCCCAAACTTCATATTTTTATATACGTCGACACAGCACGGCAACGCATAGCCGTTCCGCGGCTAAGTCCATCCGCGGACTTAGCCGAGCGTCTCCGAGCGCCGCCGAACCGCGCCGTCGACGTCGAGGCCCATCGTTTCCGAGCGCGCCGCATCCCGGGGCCTCGGCGCCACGCGTTGGGACACGTCACGTATCCCGCTGAGCCCCGGCAACTCTGCGCCGTCACTTTTTATGTATCAAAAGTCGACGCCAGGACTCAGCGGGACCGTCCTGATCCGTTCGCTCTCGAGCGAACATCCGTTCCTAGAGCACGAAACCACGAGGTGAAGCGATCTTCGTCTCGGCCAGGAGATCCTGGCGCTCACGATCCTCTAGTTTCGAACTCTGACCGAACGCACGACTAGCTCGTGGGGTGGAGCGCACTCCGCCTCCTTCGAGGACTCTCGATCCTACGTCTGCGACACGGAAAGACTCGAAACGCATTTAAGATCCCGTCGCACCGTCGTGATCCACGGGGTGGAGAGATCTCCGCCTCGGCCAAGAACTCTTGGCTAGCGACACAGGTCAAGGTGCATCCTGCCCAAGCGCATCGCATCCTCCGCGATCCACCGACGCATAGAAATTTCAGACCGCGCGCTAGATCACTCCGTACCGTGATCAATAGTACGGCGGGCCCCGCCCGTCGGTCCGCGCCCGCGCCCCGCATACCGCCGGTCCTTCCGCCAGGACCGATCCCGGGATCTACGATCCGCGCCGAAAACCGCGCCCACGGTTCCGCGCCACCCACCGCGCCTCACGTGGGGCATCCGCGACCATCCGCGAATTTACACCTCGCGCACGCGTTACATCGATCCGCGATCGAAAGGGCCGACGCGCCCACCAGCGAACTGTATCCGCGCCGCACATTTATTATCTTTGTCTTGTTACCATTCTGTATATATACATCGGCGCCGCTTGACCAAGCGGACGTCGTGGTTAATTAATAAATAGTCTTTTTTGTTATTACATCCGTCTCGGTGCATTCTCGACCTCGCCTACTCGAATCCTGCGTCCCGACGAGCGTCCCGGGCTCGCTGGCCCGACATTCGAGACCCGCCGCGAAAGCAGGTCGTTTCAGAATTTTCAGGCTCTATTTATCAAATAGGTGTAGATAAATTTTTCACTAACTTTTTGCAGTTACAGTATTTATACATGTACCCGGGAACATTGGACACTATATAACTTTTATAAAAAAGATTAAAGGTAACTGGCAAAAGTACGATGATCTTACAACAAATAAAATAATATCTTCAGTAACAAGTCGCGAACTTTACCAAAAAAGAAGCATTCACGTTCTGTATTATGTAAAAAAATAAAATTTAAACGTGTACCTTTTATATATTATAAACATCTTTATTTAAAAAGAAAATAAAAACAAAAAAAATAAAAACAAGAAAATTAAAACCAAAAAAACAAAAAATAAAAACAAAAAAATTAAAAAAAATTTTTTAAATAAGAAACAAAAAAAACTACTACAAACAACTACAAACGATTCTCTAGCTACCTGCGCAAGTGGATTTCAAATATCTTAATCTCAGGTGCTACTCTTTTTTTAAATATTTTATAATTAATAATTAACGGAACTACAAACAAATTAAGTTACTACAAACAACTACAAACGAAATGCTATCTATTTCTGTAAAAAAAAGTTAATTATGTAAAAGTGGGGTGCTAAGTTCACACAGGTAGACAAAGCCGCCTTCAGCAAATTTTACGAAATCTAAATATACCATTCAGTGAAACTGCATTGATTGAAGAACTGCGTACATTATTAAGAGTACATATTACTAGAGTAAAAGCAGACAAAGAAAAAGTGCAGCCCAAGATAGTAGTTTCCGCAACGGACGTTGACAGTGCAAACAGCGAAGCGAGAGATATCACCCCCCGAAGTGGACAAAGATTAGAGATTACTCACACAATGGCTGGAAAGAATAATACGTCGAAATTAGAGTTCCACTTAGGCAAGGATGATTGGAAACTGTATATGGAACGACTCGAATTATATTTCACGGCTAACGATATAGCTGCCGATAAACAAGTAGCTGTTCTTTTAACAAAAATATCAGCTGAAACATACAAGTTAATTAGAGGTTTGTGTGCCTCAGCGAAGCCCAGTGAAAAATCATTCGCTGAACTCACTAAATTAATGAAAAATCATTTATTACCTAAACCATCTAAAACAATGGAACGTTGTAAATTCTACAAGGCACACCAGTCACCAACGGAATCCGTCGCAGAATTCTCGGCGCGATTAAAAAGTTTATCAATAAATTGTGAGTTCGACAACGCTAATACAGCTTTACGGGATCAATTTGTGTGCGGTCTAAAGGACCATTCAATAAAAAAGGCATTATTTCGCGAAGAAAAATTAACATTTGACTCAGCATATAAAATTGCAGCGGCAATGGAAGAAGCGGAAAAGAATGCTTTATCAACAAACAAGATGACTACTGATAATTCAAGTGTAAACGTTATTCAATCGGCCAGAAGAGGAAGATCGCGAACTACGCGAGAAAGAAGCTCGTATCGAGGAACGTATCATGGTAATAAGCAAGGCCGTTATTCTTCCAACGTCGGCAATTCGCGAACTTCAACGAGTGACGGCAACCCAGCTTCACGGAACGCCGCCCGTTCCCAAGTTACGGGGCGCTTCACATGCTATTGTTGTGGTAAGCAAAATCATTGGGCACGGGATTGCTATCACCGTTTCAGCACTTGTACAAACTGCAAACGCAAAGGACATCTGGCATTAATGTGCAAAGCATCACGGAAATCATAGGTACAACACGTAAATTCATCGAGTGATGAAGAATCTGACTTTTATAACATTAAAGACACTAAGTTACCTTCGCCCAGCGCAACTAATGCCGTAAGACCTAAGATAATAGCGGAACCGATGTTTTTAGATGTTCTCGTTAATAATAAAAATTGCCACATAGAATTAGACTTGGGATCGTACGCGACAATTATTTCAAAGCACGATAAAGATAAATATTTTCCAGACTGCACGATAACTAGCGCCGGATCATTGAACGCTTATGGTAAAATTCCACTTGAATGTGAGGGAGTGTTGGAAAATTTGAAAGTTTAATTAGGTAATCGCGAAGCAATATTAAAAATGCAGGTTTTATCTCGGGATGGACCTATGCTGATCGGTAGACAATTTCTTAAAGCTTTCGGGCTATGGCCTCTTCCATTAAAATTGTCAACAAGTAACAACGAATGTAATAAAGTCAATCTTATTAATCTAACAACACAATTTGCCACAAAATTTCCTAAATTATTTGGCTTCGGCCCAGGACTGTATAATAAAGGTACACTAAAATTACAATTAAAAGAAGACGCACAGCCTGTCGCTCTAAAAGCTCGCCACTTGCCATTCGTATTATCGCAAAAAAACGTAAACCATGGCCAAACGTAAACGATTTAAGCGACTCTGAGAAAAAATTCTATAATAAACGCGATGAATTATATATAGAAAAAGATTGTTTGTTGTGGGGATATCGACTAGTTACTCCTGAATCTGCACAACAGATTGTATTAAGCGAAATACATGCATCCCACCAAGGAATCGAAAAGATGAAAATGCTGGCTAGATCATACGTTTGGTGGTATAATATTGATCATGATATCGAAAATGTAGCAACGGCATGTAAAGTAAGTGTACAGGAAAGAAAGAAACCTCTTTAGCGTTCCGTTAACGCCATGGCCGTACTACGACAAATGCTGGAATAGAATTCATTCTGATTTTTTAAGTCCGTTTAATGGCCATATGTATATGTTAATTATCGACGCCTATTCAAAGTGGCCAGAAATAATAGATATGCACCAGAATACGCAGATTTCAAAGGTTATCGACAAATTCAAAAAATTAATTTCACGCTTCGGCATTCCAAAACATTTGGTTACAGACAATGGTACACAATATACAAATTTCGAATTTAAAGAATTTTGTAAAAATAATAGTATTGAACACACGTTTACAGCACCATACCATCCGGCAACAAACGGTGCAGCAGAAAATTTTGTCGAATCATTTAAAGATAAAGTAACTAAAATCATTAATAGTGGGAAATCTTTTGAAGATGCAATAGATCTTTTTTTAACGGATTACAGATCAACAGAACACTGTACTACTGGTAAAACACCAGCATATTTAATGTATAAACGCTAACTTCGCACCAGATTCGATTTATTGAAACCCGATGTAGAAAATGATGTTCATAAAAAGCAAGCGCAACAAATAATAAATAAAAAGTGTAAACGTAAAGTAAATTTCGAAATCGGCGATACTGTATTAGTTGAAGATTATGGAGTGCGTAATAATAAACGTTTAGAAAGTAAGATTATAAAACAATTATCCCCAGTAACATTTAATGTAGAAACAATAGATGGAAGAATTTGGAAACGGCATGTAGATCAAATAGTTCCTTTTCTTCTACCCGTAAATAAAAATACGGAATGTAATACGAAAACTAAAGAACCATTGCGTCAATCAGTTCGTTTAAAAGAAAAATATGCCTCTAACTAATAAAAAGGAGGAAATTGTAATGTTTAGCGTTTAAGGCTTCTGATCAATATATGCATATAGTATAGTAGTTTGTCACGCATGCTTCGCTATCAATTCTCTTTGTTATATGTTCGCACTGCTTAATGTCTCAGGTAGCAGTCAGTCTCACCTGGACCATCGTATCGTTAATATCTCTAGTAATAAACTTAGTATATACAAACAAGAGTGATTTATTCTCCTCTAATACATAACAACGTTAATTATCAAAATATCGTCAAAGAAAAAACTAGATACTGTTGGTTCTTGTAAGAACAGAAACACAATGATCGTTCATGCGCGTGCAGCGCCAGGCGGCATGCAAAGCGTGCGCAGCGCCGGGTGGCGCACCTAGCGTAATAAGCGCTAAATCACTTCTATTTTAAAATACTGTTGGAATTGTAAGTTGCGTACACAACTACATAGTTATATATCCATCCGGACGGGACCAGACGGCATAATTAATATCTTGTAGAAAAATGCTCATATCAAATAACAGTTGTTGCTATCGACATAGGATTTCAAATGGTTTGTTTAAGAACTAAGTAGAAGTCATTTTAATTGTTTATCTTATTGTCGCAGAATTTTGTCTGTCGCTGCTATATGTCGCTGAGTTCTGTGGGACTTCTCCTTTGAGCGAAGGCCTTTGAAACCGGGGCGCGAGCGAGCGAGAGAATTAGTGGAAACGTCTGACCACGAGCTCCCAAAAGCAATAACGGAGCAACAGAGCGCTCGGGACGGAAGGTCACCTATCCCGAGAGCGCTGGAGACGACGATAGAAGAAAAATCACACCACACGGACGAGCCCCGTATTCGGTTACAATAAACTCGACTAAGAAGAGAATTCGCGATCGGTGTCCGAAAGAGAGAGAGAGTGAGGACGATGAGGAGATCCGAAAGAATAGACTTCGGTGAGGTCTTTCACCTGCTTTGCGGCGATATTTATTTTGTACAGCCTTCCGCTTCGTGAAGAGGGGGCCTCGTGTTCGGACAATACTCAGCCACATTGAACGGGCTCGGTAGATTTAGTGTGACTCGTCATGGAACGCGTAATTAAAATTGGTGCGTGGTTTTCGACAGGCATCCTGATTTGGCAGGCCGAGTCCCGCGGAGGACCGACGTTAATCCGGCAATATTTATTGTTAGTCGTTGTGTTTGCAAGGTGATTCTTGTCCGCGCTCACACAGACAACCCGCAGCAGCGGCCGAAGTTGGTGTCTAGGATTCGAGTGACTACGGGCGATATTTCGCGTAAAATTCTTTGTTATTTTATTGCGCGCAGACACGCCGCGTGTTCAGAAAGTGCGTGGCCAGCGTCAAAACATTCAGGGACGACTTGAGAATATAGAAGAGTTCCGATCGGTATTAAATTAAATATCTAATAATTTTGTAGTCGGTTTGCTGTTCGTGGCGTATCGGGAGCACGTGTTTGGTCACGATAATCTATTTGTTACGCGGTACATGGCAAGGCAGTTGCCCAATTAATTCTTTTCTTTTTATCAATTTCTTTTCTTTTAATAAACCGCTCTATTGCTTTCTTGTTATCACATTCTCGCGTGGATTATTTTGTATCGTCCGTTTCTCTGCCTGTGTATGATTTCCGACGACCGATTCTCTCCCCTCAACCCCGCCCCTCTTCGTTTGAGTAAATCAGCCTCCGCGCGTGACGGCCGTTAGTTTTGACGATAAGTTTAACGATTTCGTCACGTTTTGCGTAAAGAATCGGCACGGCGAGGCCCATGCCTGACGCCTAACTATACTTTTGGTGAGCACCGGCCGTCTCGCGTCGAGACACGCTGAAGGATCCGACACCTCTCCTCTCCGCTACTTCTCGTATACCGGCCGAGCGCGGATCGCGAATCCGCGCCCAGCCTTTTTGATCGCGGCTTTCCTCCTTACAAAGGAAAATACGTGACAGTATTGTAGAAGGTTTTATTTTTGGAAAAGGATGGTCCTTCAATTCGCAGAAGTATCGTCACTTTATTCTGAAGTTAATCCAGGGAGAAGGAGCACTGTTTCGCAGGGAGTTGGCTTTTTTATCCGACCTCTTCGACGCTCCTACTTTTTTAATATTACCTATCGCATCGCTAGATCATTTCTTTTAAATTCTTAACGTTTTCGAGTCGTGTCGTCAACCCCTCGAACCGTCGCCAGTTTTTATTATTTGCCGACTCATATCATAACATAACAGCACGTGCTGTCGAAGTAATTGTTTATTTATATTGTTACTAACGGGATCTCGCTTTGTCATGGAATAAAACAAAAATACATGAAAATATATAATAATGCCTACAGTATCTAAAAAGAGAAATATACTTCCTTCAATTACCATTGAACTATAAGTGTTGCATATCGCAGCCGGTGCTTGGGGTCCGTTCTTTGGGACCGAATCGAGTAGGCAAGGATATTGTAGTTTTTAGGCACAATAAATAAGGCTTGATGAATATTAGGACACTTTTCTGTTTATCATTTTCACACATTCCCGTTCGGGCGTCGGTAGTTATGCTTGGCGGTTGTAAGCTTAAAAAGCTCAACTGTGCGAGTAATGTGTTTTTTACGATACCAGGCTTCGAGTAGAGTTATGCGTCACATATTAGGATAGTAAGATTGACTGGCGCGTGTTATCAGTTCGCGCCTTTTATTTTTGTCAAGACAAATGTTAGACGTCAGCCGATTTTACTGCGAAAGGCAATGACCGGTGTTTGGTTACTTTCCGCTGACTGACTATTAGCGCGTCTTCCGCGTAGCCTTAGCAGGTTCCTGCATTTGACGTAACAAGTTCGGACCAACCTTTAATGAGCTACAGCTCTATAAAATACCAAAATTCGAAAGGGTAATTTTTTTGTGATTTTTGTAGTTTTGAAGAGAATTTTATTTACCCGAGCAGATATGTATACGTAGATTCTGGACCACTCTGTGTTAGTGTATCTGTGTGACCTAGGGCGGAGGGTAATGACGTCACGCGGAGAAGAGTGTTTTTTTCTGGAATCGTCTTTTGTCTGCAATTTTAGGAACTGGATGTTATAAAAATTAATATAAACAAAATTTGCGATAAAAATTGTGGTATGGGATGAAATTTTTATATTTGTCGGTGATATTATTTTTTGTCGGTGAATATATATTATTAAATATTAATTATAAGCAAACTTGCGGTAACCTGATACCGCTGCGTCGTAAGCGCTCGTTCATTAAAAGCGCCAAGTATGTTTTTTTTTGCGAATTTAATATTTGCGAGGGGAGATAATTATTTTCGTATATTACCGCGAGGTCGGTCGCGCGCCACCATTGGTCGAAAGCGCTTGGTCGCGCGCCGTCATTGGTTCGCTGCGACGAGTGTCAAATCCGTAGTTGGTCCACTGCGATCGTTCACGAGCTCGCAGTTGGTCGTTCGCAAGTGCAGATGCCCGTGCTTTTTGTCACGAGCAGCCGTGCATTCGTTATAGTCGGTAACGCGACAGGCGGTATATAATATTAAGAGTAAGGAACGATGTAACATAAAAAAGATAGAGAAAAACATTGGTTATTTATTTAAAAATTTATTTTAAGAAATATTACAATGCGATACCAATTCGTTTCTTTTTTCAATCGTTATTGAGAAAAAAATATAAAATGTATACGTGTAAAAGTGAGAAGGAAGTTGTGGGTAAGCGCGACATATGACGGAAATAAATATGGGAGGCACATGGTGTACAAAATGTATTACAGTACCATTTAGGTTAAAAATCCGAAAAAAGGGTTTATCTTTTTATTTACTACTTGCTCGGTGGAGTCAATTGAATCGGTAAAAGGCACATTCACGCATTAATGTGGGGTCGGTGGAGTCGGTGTAAGGCATATTCTCGCTTTAATGTGGAGTCAAACTATTAGGCACCACATATTTTTTTAATGTTTAGAAATCTTACACCGCTCAAGTATGTGCAGAAGTGATACACAACTGGCGACTCACAGACTAGATATAGGCTACACAATGCTTTTTTAAACATCTTGCAGCGTTCAAAGGAAACAATTAAATTACGCACGACTATAAAATGTTCCTATTGTTACGTCAGGAATGGAAATATTTTTAAAAGGAAGATTACCGCTACTCGGTAGCTAAGGAAATGGCTCGAAAGCAGGTAAGGAGGAGGAAAAGATTTTGGAGAAAGACGCAACTACCGATCCTTGCGTGACGCGTGCGATACAGCGCCACGCGTATACAGGGTGTCTCAGCCCATGTGTAAAATCCTATACAGATAGGTAGGTCTTAGGGAGATAAATAAAAAAGTTTTTTAACGTTTTAAAAAATTCTCAATACTTATTGAAAAAAAAATTAATTTGTCTAGCGCAAGAGGACAAGGAAGTTATAGGTGAGTGAGCGCGATAGGCGACGGCGCCATTTCGCCTGTCGCGCTCACTCGCCCGCAGCTTCCTTGTCGCTCTTACGCTAGACAAATTAATTTTTTTCTCAATAACGGTTGAGAATTTTACAAAATGTTAAAGAAATTTTTTATTTATCTCCCCAAGACCTACCTATCTGTAGAGGATTTTACACATGGGCTGAGACACCCTGTATAATGCTAGGAATAGGTTTAAACAACAAAAGATTTGAGTTAGCGCGATTTTGGTTTTTGTTCCCAGGGAAAGAACCGGAGGTGGTTTCGCAACAAATGGGTTCCAGGGTTTCTTTTATTTTCAAAAAAAATAAAAGAATGATAATTTTTTAAAGAAAAAAGATATAAACAATTTAATTCAATAGACAAATACTTACAAAAAAATTAACAAATAAATCTTTTAATTTTCATCGTAATTAAACAAATTTTGGTTTTGATTATATATATATGTATATATACATATATATATATACATGTGTATGTAAAAAAAAAGGTAATATAACTGGTTTAATATGTGGTACAAAAATGTGTGTGTATGGGCGTGTGATTTAGTCTAAGTCGATCTCGATAATTTCTGTGAGCCGTATGGAAGACCGAGGGAATACCTGATCGACTAATCTAATTGGAGCTAGAAAGGGATACTCCACCCCGAGATAATAGATGAAAAAATGGTCGTCAGAAGACGCGCTGCTGGCTCGTCTCCTGATTTCCTCAGGATAGAAATGGTGCGGACCCACGGTGTAGGCCCGTTCCGGGACAGGATCCGTCCATTCAAGGCAAGTTCTGCGGAGGAGCTTCAGGAGAGGATCGATGATCTTTCTAGGTTCCTGAGGCTCTTCGAGGAACTCGACGCTTGGGGCGGGGGAAGGGAAAAGCTCCGAGCAGTCCGGCTCCGGCCAAGAGACGGATTCGTTCTCAGCCTGGAAACCGATCTCCTCGGTTTCCCCAGGAAGTAGCGACGGAGAATGGATTGAAGGGGAACATGCTCTGGAAGCAGTTCCCGGACAAGGATCGTCAGGGTTGTCGATCGGGACCGCAGAAAAGGATGGGGAGATAGGACAGAATTGCTCCGAATTAGTAGGCGTTAAACTTCCTGAATTATTAAATGAGGGTAAGGCGCGATGGAATTCAAGTTCTGTCTCTTCATGGTTTATCTCTTCTCTCACAGGAGAATTTGGTGGGACAGGTGGTAGAGGCGACCACGGCCGTTCGGTTCTTCTCGGGGAAGGATCGACCGTTATCTCCTCTCGCGCCGCCGCGTACAAGAACTGTACGAAAAAGCTCCGTACAAGTTCGCGCAAGTTCCGAATCTTCCTATTGCGGCGCGCCCGGCTTTTCTTAATGGTTCGATTATTCCTTGATTCCACTAAAATAAGGATTTTAATTTAATATTTAAGTTATGAATGTTGAAGAAATAAATGTATAAGGGCAACACGCCGCATTCTTTTCTTCGGTTCTCTCCGCCTGTCCATCTGAACCTTCTCTCGGTTTCGCAATTGCTTGAAACCTCCTTCGAGTTCCGAGTCTCTGATAGTCACCAGAATTTGGCGGCTTATTGCAACCGTCTACTCAAGGAAGCTAATCATGCGAATTGCATCATCGGGAAGGCAGAAGACTTCAGTGATATTCCGAAGTTTCGACATGCGAACGGCACCCTCTCACTCTCCCGTAATTCACTTTCTCAAAATATATGTCACATCTTTTTCTCTTCCTTTTATTTTTAGCGGAATCAAAAAGAAAAACAATGAGAAGACTTACTACTTGATGATCTTGATCTAGGACTCAGATTTTCTTCTTGTTGGCTCCTCTCACTCAGATTTTCTTCCCTTTTGCTATCTAGCGGCTTCTTTCATTCACACACGTTTTCCACAGCGAATATTTCTCGATTGAAGTTTTAGAGACAACGAGGGTGAGTCGCGCCAAAACACGCTGTTTTATAAGCTCGGGAAAGGGGAGGACCATTGTCGAGTTTCATTCTTATTAAAAATTAGAATTTTATTTGCTAGGCTTGTTCCTCCACTTTTCCGTCTTCGCAATTATTGGTCGCCCTCCTCTCAGATTTTCTTAAATTTCTAAGTGTTCACCCTTAGTTCCTAAATTTTGGTGAGAAGTTCCCGATATCTATTAATTTCGAAAAAAAATGTTTCTAAGAGGCTCCGCCCACATGGCTTTACCCCTTCCAAGCTTCCAGAATTTTTATTAATATATTCAAAAATGGTTAGGTAACCCTTTTTTTGTTATCGGCAGCGTGCTATTGCTGCCTAAATTTTTATAGTTTTCGGCTGTGTATCCTATCTTTATTATCGCAGGCTTCTTGCCTCTTGTTTTTCTAATCCTTAGGATTCACGGCGCAATTTTGATTTTTAAGAGTTATTTTTCTTCCAGAAATTTCTTTGTCTACCGCCAAACATTTGTTGTTAATTTGAGACATTTCAAGACCTTCTGAGCTTTTAATGTTTCTTTAATATTTTGACAAGTCCCTACGTTTTAATTTTTATCGACATCTGTTGCACAATTGTTACAAGTTTCTTTTTTTATTTATGCATCTGGCGATTCAAGATGTTCTGTTAGTAAAAATTATTTTTCTGGAAGCTTAGAACTCTCTCCTTCGCCACCAATACATTCGGTATACTTCTCTTTATCTATTCTTTCAACCATGTGTTCGAAAAAGGAGATGTGAAGTTTACAGGACGTAACACTATTCTGTTTAGGCAAAAAAAAAAAATTTTAAGAGATTACTATGGAATACTGTGCCAAAAGTTAATACGAGTTCGGCAGCCTAAAAGTAAGAATCAGTGTAAAATAATAAGTAAAAACGTTTTGTATTTTTTTAAAAATGGGAAAAGACAGTTTTAATATCGAAGAAGATGCAAATTTCAAGCCGATTGATCTCAATTTCGTAAAAGACACGTTATTGGAATTAGAAAATTTGGAAATAGCCAACAATTTTATTAATGATGAAGAAAGTGTCGCTGACGACAGAGTCGCAGACGACGGAGCCGTGGACGACCAAGCCGTGGACAATGAGAACGGCGTCGTGAACGACAGTAGCAGTACCTCACCAATAGTTATAATGCCTGTGGAGATCGAAGATAAACAATTCAGCGAAGAAGAATTACATATAAGCCCTGGAAATATCTATTGCGTAAAGTTTAATTTTTTGTCGGATGGGTTATTCCATGTTCATTCGAGATGTTTTGCAGAAGTTCCAGATAAATATGTGGCGGTTCACTTCGACGATCACCGTCGGATGTCGTCACTTACACCGTTACTGTGGGGATTTGTATTGTCCAGAACGTCGGATTAATTAAGAGAATGAGTATCTTTTATTCGGTCACAGGTTCTCAAGAGACACAGAATGAACGTTACAAAAGATGTAGTCAGTGTAGTCGGTGTGTTCATTATATGTAGAGTTCCCACAGTACTCCCCCCGTTGAAAAAAAAAAAAAATATATTATTATTACATAAATCAACAATAACTAAATATAATATAAATGCATGTATTACATATAATTTGCTTAACCTACTGTTAACCATCACAATTTCTTTGGCGATTATTATATAATGAAGATTAAGAGAAAAAGAAAATATTAATATGTACGCATTTGAATTGTAAATACTAATAGGAATGATTATTATTACGTTTTATAACTTGTTCGAGACGTGCCTATGCACTCCAATCGAACGAGATAATTTAATTTCAGCTCTTAAAATAATTGTTTCGACAGCATTCATGCGAAGACTCAATGCTCGCACATCTGTTTTTGGTTTCGTCGCTCAGCGTTTGTTGATGTCTTCACGTTCTCTCGGCTCTGTTGCTAGGCGAAATGTATACGTATGTTCCATTGTCGAGCTAGCCTTGTTTTCTCAGTTTTTCAAAGTCGCCGAATTAGCGGTCGAATTCTTCGAAGCATCGAGAAGTTTCGCAGTATAAAAGGCCCGGATCTCGGAAGCCGGGCACTTAGTCGTCGAGCGTTTCAACGCCTCATCGCGTCTCTGTTTTTCTTTACGTTTTTCCGAGATACGTATTCTCGTGCTTATAATTTCGCTTTCTTCGTGTTGCTTGCGCGTGCTGTGAATTGAATTCAATTCGGTGGCTTTACATTATAATCTACAAATTTTATATTAAAACTATTCCTTATTTACAAACTTTTTTGTCAAATTATTTCATACACGCGCTTCGAGACATAACTTAAATTGAACCTGTTTTTTCTGCTTAATACTAGGGTAGGTACGTATCTGTACGCGTTGCGATTGTGTGTTGTCTGAGCTGCGCTGAGAATTATCGTTTCCTAGTTCCTCGTTTTCCATAACTGTTGAAGTCTCCTACGGTGTTTCGTAATATGGAAGATGCACCGGTTTGAGACGTTCTACTGTAATCTGGTTCTGGCGTCCGTTTACTTCTACCGTGAACACTCTATCGCTGATCCTTTTGACGAATCGATGTGGGCCTGAATATGGGCTGTCCAAGGGATCCTTTCTTGTATTTTTCTGTCTAATAAAAACGTGGGTAAAAGTATATAATTATTTAGCGTAAAAAATTCTTTTTTGTCCATGGCGGATCACTGTGGTAGGCTTTAACGCTCTCATGTGTTCTCTAAAATGTTCCAAAAAATAATTGGGATTACTAGGTGTTATGTATTTCTATTATAAGTATATTATTAATCTCTGCGTGCGGCCCTGCTCAATTAATGCATCAGCATTATTATATATACAGAGTATCCCAAAGTCATGTAGACAAACTTTGGAACTAGGTAGATCTTGTCATTTTAAAACAAAAAGTCCTTTATCATTTTTTATTTCGAGTAATATTAAGCGAGATAATAATTATTGAAAATTATGTCTTTTGGGCGGAGATTACTGCCTCCCACACCATGCAGAGACGCTCTATCCATCGGTAGTCCCCAATCCTTGCGTTCTCGATCATCGATAAGAAAAGTGAAGGCGCGCAGGGCGAGATAGGCTGTTACGATCGGCCCGCCTAGATAAACTGGTCTAAACCAGAAATTAAAGAAAGGCGACGACGCGTAACAATACAAAAAAAATTATCGATGATCGAGAACGCAAGGATTGGAGACTACCGACGGATAGAGCGTCTCCGCGCAGTGTGAAGGTAGTAAGATCTGCCCATAAGACCTAATTTCAAAAATTATTATCTCGCTTAATATTACTCGGAATAAAAAATAGTACAGGACTTTTCGTCTTAAAATAACGAGATCTACCTAGTTCCAAAGTTTGTCTATATGACTTTGAAACACCCTGTATATGATTAGAGTAGGGATTATCTCCCTGCAATTGCTCGCAAACCTTCTTCTGTTCGCCAGTGTACTGGCGATCTAGCACGGAGATGGATCGCACACTCCGCTGCCAATAATAAATACATTAGTTAATTTTTTTACCAAATCTTTTATTTACGCGATTCCACTTGCCATTTCAAGTAAATACATAACACTAGGAGTGTCTTCTTAAGTGAAAAATTCTCCTGGAATCCTCAGCGTGGTGCCATATAAAAATTCTGCCGGTGATGCTTTAATGTCATTCTTGTAGCACGTCCTCAAACCGAGAAAATTTGTAAGAAGTGCTTTAGTCTATTCTTGAGTTTCTTGGCATTTAATTGCCGTTTTCAAGGTGCGATGCCATTTTTCATTTAAGCCGTTGGCAGCTGGATGATGTGCTGTCGTACGCACTCGCTTTCCTCCTATCAAGTAAACCAATGCTGTAAATAACCTGCTCTCAAATTTTGCTCCTTGGTCAGTTGTAATAATCTTGGGCGTTCCGAATCTTGCAATCCAGTGTACGAAAAATGTTCTTGCCACAGTTTCTACTGTATGATCTTTGACTGATATAGCCTCTGGCCACCTTGAAATGGTCAATTATTGTGTTACGTCTCCGACTCCGCGTCTCTTTTTTTCGACATATATTAGAAAATTTAGTTAAGGGGGGAGGTAGACCGTAGTCCATTGCAATACAAAAGAAAACTTCAGAGCCTTTTAGAAGACAATTCATAAAACACTAACATATTCCGGGACAAGTTGTTGAGTGAAAGCTTAAAAAACATGCAACAAATTGTAAACGGGCGCCAACGAAAATCAGACAAAGAATTTGTCTAGACATAATACAAAAAATCAAAACCTAAAGAGCTCATAAATATTTCAACTCTGATAACCTGTTCGCCACAGGAAAAGAAAAAAAAAACTTTTTCTTAAAATTGTAATTGCGCATAGATCCTGAGCTTTAGAAAAACCAAGGGCGCGAGAGGCCCGTAATGACCGGAGTATGTGGTACAGACAAAAGCAATAAAGTCAGGTAACTATACGTCATACGGAAGGTAGAAGTTCCCCCACCATCCCTCGATGGAAATGATAGTAAAATTCTGGAAGGCTCGGAAGGGATAACTTGTTGAAGCGGGGGTGCTTCGTAGGCATATTATTTTCTTAAAACCAATGGATTTCGGGAACTCCTCACCAAAATCTAGAAACTAAGGGCGAAAACTTAAAAGTTTAAAAAAAAGAGAAAGGATGGGGTGCGAATGCCCAATAATTTTAAGATAAGAAAAGTGGAGGAACAAGCTCCGCAAATGAAAGATTAGAATTTCAGAAAACTGAAAATTCGGGAATAGTCCTCCCCTTTTCCGAGCTTATCAAATCTTGTGTTTTGGCGGAGCACGCTCTCTTGCATCTCAGCTACAGCCGCTAAAAGTTTATTTTAAATCGACGTGAGTGTCAGACAGTGCAAGACGAAGCATCTAGTGCAGAAGAAGCATTTAGAAGATCGCCTGAAAAGTAAGTCTCAACGTTTCATAATGTATTCCCGCGAAAATCGATTCCACTAAATGTACTATTCAAACCAATCGTTCTTTAATTGCAATCAAGGAGAGAAGAGAATGTCCGAGTCAGAGTTCCGAGGTTTTAATTCTGTTCGTTTGTTCCTGTGATCTATCTAATGTGTGAGAATGCCTGCTTCCGAATATCGGCCAGGATACGCTGTCGAATAACCAGCAATTTTCGGTGGTTTACGCCGCGAAATACTGCTGGAAGTTTGGCGACTATCCACGGCTAGAGAATCGGCAAGCGATTTTCGCCAAAGATAGATTACGTGGATTCATTCATGGACGAGTCAAAGGCTTCGGAAATCGTCGGTGACGAGTCTCCTTCGCTCTTTTCTTTGTTAACCTTGTAAAATTCTGTTCGAATAAAACTAAAATTAAATTATAAATTTTAGTGGAATCTAATAATAAGAAATCGATTAAGAAGAGCCGGGCGAGAAGGAATAAACAGACACGGAATCTGAGGGAGTTGGTCCGCCGTTTCTTTATACAATATCTGCTCGCGGCGGCGCCAAGCGAGGAGGTATTTGTTTTTCCTGCGCGCAACGAAGAGACCGTGGTCTCCACGTCCAGGCCCTCCGCCACCGTCGCCTATCCACGGAGACCCAGAGCCTTTATTCGGATATATCCTGCACGAGGAAATTCCTAACATCCAGCTCGAAACATCGGCCGGCAATCTTAACCTCTCAAGCCAGTCCACGGAACCGGGATCGGAACAATTCCGCCCCACGACTCCATCGTATATTCCGAATTCATCCCTCATCTCCGAACCACGTTTTCCCGTAGGTGAGCCACGAGCTTGTTCCTCTCCGCTCTCACTGCCTCCTTTTCCGTTCGAACCCGAGGAAGCCGACTCTCTGGGCGAAGATAAATCCATCTCTCTCCCAGAAGTAGACTTCCCCAATCAACCTCCATCTCCCGTCCTGAGTATTGAGGTTTTCGAGGAGCATCCGGAACCAAGAGAGGTTAGAGACCCTCTCCTGGAGCTCCTACGCAAGGCTTGTACTCCGTGGACAGATCTTGTTCCGGAAAGGGCCTTCTCCATCGGCCCTGACCATTTCGAACCAGAAGAGATCAGGAGACAAGCAGCTCGTTCTGCTCCTGATTCTCATTTTTTTATTTACTATCCAGGGGTGGAATTTCTTTTCCTGGCCCCGATGCGGCTAATTGATTTGGTCTTCCCGAGATCCACAGTGAGGGTGGTAGAGATCGAAGAGATCACATTAGACTGAAGACGTTATACATATACACACATACACACACACATTTTGTAAAAACTCGGTTCTCTGCCATGTTAAATTTATACTTATTTATCAGATTACAATCGTTCTCTTACTACTTGATTTTTTTTGCTAAGACATTAACTTTATTTTTATATTTTAAACGAAACAGCTAAATATTTAAAATTGTTAATTCTGCCTGTTTTATCGATCAATTTTCATTGTAATTTTAAACATCATGTTTATTATTAAATTTGTTAATTTTTGCGTTATTAAAATTATGAGTTAATTATTTTATAATTACCCTAATTATCCTCCATAAGCGAATAATCACGCCTGGTTTTATCCCAGAGAATAAGGATTCATTTCCTTTGTCTAAAAAGAAACCACTTACGCGCTGAATCTGAATTTGAAATTCTAGAAAACTTAATCTGCGCGTAAAATAGCGTGGATTCGAATCTCGAATCCCACGTAAAATTCGGTGGTACGTCATTTTCTTACCTTATCCACAAATACTTTTCCCGAGTATTTCCTTCAATTAACCATTTAATAAAAAATAATCTTCTTGACGTAACAATTGTTAAACAATGGGTGTATCCTTCACATGCTGTTAGTGGGCCAATAAGATCGATGTGAACGTGATCGAAACGTGCGTCGGTTACAGTAAAATTTTCTGGATTTAATCGGGTATGTCTGTTGATTTTGGCGCGTTGACATTTCAAACACTGCTTAGCTCAATTCTTGACGTCTCTACGCATTGACGGTCAAACGTATCGTTGACTAATTAGTTTGATTGAAGTCTTTCCACTGGGATGATTTAAATCGTGAAAAACGTTGAAAATTTGTCGTCGAAAAACTGCTGGTACGAATGGTCTAATATTGTGTGCTGAGACATCGCAGTAAAGAGCTTGATGGTGTCTTCTAAAAGTAAACTTCTGAAGTTTTAAAGATGTTTTGTTGTCTTGTAAAATTTCAGTAAGTTTCTGATCTTTCAGTTGAGCTTTAGAAAGTTCTTCAAAATCAATGATTGAGGGTAATCGTAGAGCATCAATCCTTGACAACGCATCTGCCACGACGTTATCCTTACCCTGTGTATACGTTATATTTGTTGTAAATTGGCCAATAAAATTTAATTGACGTAGTTGTTTAGGTGTAGCCTTGTCTGATTTTTGCAAAAAAGCATAAATTAGAGGTTTATGATCAGTTTTAATTTCAGCGTTTACATTTTCTTCGAGCCAAATTTTGAAAAATTTTACAGCATAATAAATAGCTGTTAGTTCTCTGTCATACGTACTGTACTTTGATTGAGCTGTAGAAAACTTCTTTGAGAAAAATCTGAGTGGTTCCCAAATACCTTTCTTGCTTGACTGTTCTAATACAGCTCCCATTGCGGTTCCTGACGCATCTGTGGAAAGTCGCAATTTGGCGTGAGATGCAGAATGAGCCAATAGGGCTGCATTGCTTACGTCTTGCTTTGTTTTTTTGAATGCATTAATAGCTTCTTTCGTCCAGTTGATAATTTTTTTGTCATTCTTTTTTGAGTCTCTGAGATATTCGTTTAACGGGGCTTGAGTGTTAGCTGCATCCTTTAAACTGCGTCTATAAAAATTAACTGCTCCCAGAAATCGTCGTAATTCTTAAACGTTATTCGACCTTTTATATTTTTGAAGCGCTTTGACCTTTTCTGGTAAGGGAGAAATTCCATCTTTAGTTATTAGATAACCTAGAAATTTTATCATTGTAGAACCAAAAACACATTTGTCGACGTTTATACTTAATCCATACTTTTTTAGTCGACTCAATACTATATTGAAATGCTTCTTATGTTCTTCCTGAGACGTGGGAGCTATAAGAAAATCGTCTATGTATATATAAATAAAATCAAGGTCTGCCATTACCTGGTTAATAAAGCGTTGGAATGTTTGGGCTGCATTCCTTAAGCCAAAAGGCATTGCCGTAAATTCAAATAATCCGAAAGGTGTAGTCACGGCTGTTTTTCTATATCCGCTTTGGCCATTGGTATTTTATGATATGCTCTAGTTAGGTCCATTGTTGAGATCATTTTATTATGCAGGATCATTGCAAAATCTTGTGCATGCGCGATAGGATATCTATTTGGCAGTGTTTGAGCATTTAGTTGACGGTAATCATCACAAGGTCTCCAAGTTCCATTCTTTTTTTTGACTAAGTAAAGTGAACTGGCCCACTGGCTTTTTGATGAACGGCAATAACCTTGTTCTATCATAAATTGGAATTCTTTTTTGGCCATTTTCAATTTTTCTGTGCACAATCGTCGAGGTCTCTCAAAAACAGGTGATCCTTGAGTCTCTATGTGATGCCTGACAGAATGGCATGGTTTAGTGATACCAATGTTTGGTTTTGTGACTTCCAGAAACTTTGCCAGTATAAAAGCTGCCGATCCCGTTTTGTCGAAATTATGTATCCTAGCAATTTCGCCTTTGTCAAGTTTGCCTTTGATTGATAATTCTGTATCGAGATATTTTAATGTTTTAGTTCTCAAGTCCGGTAGTAAATTATATTTGTAAAGTACATCCGCTCCTAAAATTGCGTAAGGTACCTTAGCTATCACGCAGATGCAGTGTATAGGTCTTCTTAAACCTAAATCTATAGAAATAACTCGTTCTCCGTAAGTTTCGATTTTGGATCCATTTCCTGAATAAAGAGTCCAGTTGGAGTTTGATTTTAAATCTGTTTTTCGTGGTGGAACAACTGTTATCTCAATTCCAGTATTAACTAAATAAGAAATTCCTGAAATCTTGTCTGAAACAAAAAGTCGGCGTGAATGATTGCTACCGTCGGTCGTCGCCGAATTCAACAACGGTGGAATTAGTTTTTCTTATTCAGGTTCTCTTTATTTCTTGCTGTTCACTTACATAGTTCGGAGCACTTTTGAGCCTTGTTTCCGCAGCGATTATGATAATAACAGATTTCTGGCTTTTTGTTTCTACTTTTTGATAAGTCTCTAAAACACCTGGAGTGTGAACGGGCATTTGAACGTAAACGCGGTTTTGAAGATCTGGATTCAAGTTTTGCCTGCATCTCAATAAGTCTTCTGGTGATGTCAGCTAATTGTTGCGCTAAACTATCTTCTACTTTCTGTACGGCCATAACTTCAGATAGAGTATTTACAAGACAATGTTCCATAATTTTGTCGGCTACCGATGCCAAAGCTTTAACATCGCCTGGTACAACCTGCACTGTCATGCGTACGTCGTTGGGCAGATATTCTAGGAAAAGTGTTTTCATATCCTTGTCACTAAATTTACCGGGACCTGCCAGTGACTGCATCTCTGCTAGCAACCTGGAAGGCTTTTTATTTGTTATAGAAAGTCCTGAAAGTAACTTTCTCAATTCTTGGCCTCTAGAGAGCGAATAGTGTTCAATTAATAATTTCTTAAGCGATTCGTATCTGTTACCTGAAGGAAGACCAGCGATAACATTACTAATACCATCATAGATTTCATCATCAAAGCTGGCTATTAAAGCTGCAAATTTATCAGCCTCTGATGTTCTGCGTTCTTTGAATTCGCTTTTAGCTATCTCAAACCAAGCACGTACATTAATTCCGGGTCTGAATCTACGTAACTTTACCTTAAAATCCGTATAGTTTCTGTATGAAGTAGGATATGCTGTTCCTGTTGGGAAGTAAGTATATCCAGCGGGTGCTCGAACTGGCTGTGACGCTACCTGAAACTCTGGCTGCTGTGATGGTACGAGTCTTGGTTCGTAGTACGCTATTTGACTCGATGTATCGCCTAAGTCTATCTTGTTCGCCGGTTCATAGCTCGGATCATTCAAATTTAGTTCGATGAAACCTTTATCTTGTCCTTCAGCTCCCCTAGTTTCGTCCGTAGGTTTACCGTTTATATTTTTCGGCATTGGAGAATGCATTACTTTCGCCGTACCGCCTTCAGCCATGCTCTTCTCTTCTTTTTGGCACTCGTATGTACAACCGGACCGCAAAGTCATGTGTTCGCTCATAAAGTATTTTACTATTTATACTTAATATATGAATGCTGTAAATCTCTGACGTACGTCGGAGTCACCATTTTATGAGGATTTGTATTGTCCAGAACGTCAGATTAATTAATTGAGAGAATGAGTATCTTTTATTCGGTCACAAGTTTTCAAGAGACACAGAATAAACGTTACAAAAGATCTGAATATCGCAAGAGTAAGAAGTGTAACGGTGTAGTCGGTGTAGTCGGTGTGTTCATTATATGTGTGGAGTCTCCACATTACCGACTCACCGGCGCAAACAAACTTTGATCCCGCGGACTTTGTTCTAGCAACCTTGCAATTTTATTAAAAAGGGTCTTCCCGGTGCAGATAATTTATTATAAAGAAGGTTCAGGGTCCAGTCCCCGATTTCAACAGACCGTCAGAGCTTTCCGGTCTCTTGTGCCATGCAAAATGTATTCAAATTGAACAATTGGTGGCGTAACCACCAAATTGATGAAGACGATGATGACGATAATGATGACAATGTATAATTTTTTTAATAATCTACTTTTGTATCACGTATACATATGCGCCTTTAGATTTTTTTTTTACCCTCTCTTAATTACCCTTTCCTAATTTTCTGACTGCGCTTTAATATATTCCCCACTCTATGCAAATTTTAAAAATGAAAGAGAGGATTTTTTCACAACCATCCTTGACTCGAAGTACTCAATCGTGCGATCAGTACGCTCTTGATCGCTTTGACCGTAGCAACGATAATGTTCTACACCGAGAGAAATTCTTACGAGGTACGTCGGGATGATTACGACGAAGCCACATCTCGCAAAAGAAAATTAAACGAGTAAGTTTTCTTATAATACAAAATAATATAAATTAATATAAATTAATATTATATTTTACTCTTCTTGTTTTTGATTTCCAGCGTCTCATCCAATCGAAGCGAAACGCGTTTACTCAGCAGGCGATACCCGCTGACCAGCACGGGATACAAATATCTCGAGATCGGCGTGAACGTAGTCCACCGAGTTTTGTGGAGATCGTCATAGGCGATCATCGAGGAGACGAGTTGTTGATGCCGCTCGACACGTGGAAAGAACTTTGCGAGCATAGATGGACTGTTCAGAATATGCCTCGCGACCAACTAAAGAGACCGCACAATTTTGCGAGCATAGATTCGCTCACCGTAACAGTTTGCTCCATGAACAAAGTTAAACTCGTACGACTCAAATCTTCCGACTTGCGTATGGCTATGATCGAGGCTACGTTTACCCGAATGCTCGATCTCGACGATTGCATCGCTTTAATGTTCAACGTTCTCACCAAAGCTCTCTTGAAGATCAACAACAAGTTCAAGCGATTCTATAAAATCGCATCTGCAGCGAGGAATCACACCGAGACAGTGAACGCTATACGCGACAACGATTTTGTCGACAGAAAACAGCTCGTAGATTGTGAATTGCTTGTAATAAACGTTTAGAAATATATTATATTGTATTGTATCGCATTAAAATATTTTTTTAAATAAATATTTTAATTAATAAGCAATTTTTTAAAAGATTTTTTCTCTCTCTCTATCCTTTTTTCACCGTTTTTTATTTTTAACATTATATACCGACGGCAACGCGAACGGCGCTTGTCGCGTTACCGACCGTAACGAACGCGCGGCTGCTCGCGATAAAAAACGCGGACACCTACACTCGCGAACGACCAACTACGAGCTTGCAAACAATCGCAGTAGACCAATGACAACGCGCGATTGAGCGTTTCCGACCAATGGTAGCGTGCGACCGAGCTCGCGGTAATATACGAAAATAATTATCTCCCTTCGTAAATATCAAATTCGCAAAAAAATAAAACATACTTGGCGCTTCTCACAAACAAGCACTTACGACGCAACGGTATCGGGTTACCGTAAATTTGCTTATAATTAATATTTAATAATATATATTCTCCGACAAAGAATAATATTGCCGACAAATATCAAATTTCATCTCACGTCACCATTTTTATCGCAAATTTTGTTTATATTAATTTTTATAAACATGCAGTTCCTAAAATTGCAGACAAAGGGCGATTCCAGAAAAATCACCCTTCCCCGCGTGATGTCATTACCTCTCGTTCTAGGTCACATGAACACACTAACACAGAGTGGTTTAGAACCCGCTTATACTTATCAACTTATTCCAGCAAAAGTTCCATTAAAAAAGAGCTGCAACCGGCCCCTATCAAGCTATAGCTATTTAAAGTACCGACATTTTTTTTATACCCATCATTAGTCAAGTTTTAAGGGACTATAGCTTGGCACGGATTAGTAGCAGCTCGCCGAGCCATAATACTTTTTGATAGAACTCTCGCGGGAGCAAACAAAATTCTTCTCAGAACTTCGAAAAACGTGAAAAAAATACTTACTTCTTGGAAATTCGGTACTTTGGAAGTATAACTCGTTAAAGGTTGATCAGAGTTCTTCCAGCCATAATACTTTTCGACAGAACTTTTGCACGAGCAAACAGAACTCTGTTTAGAATTACGAAATTACGAAATTACGAAATAAATAAAATACATTAATGAAACTGTGATTTCTATTTTTTTTACTTTTTTCAATTTTTAGAGGGGTAAATAAACGGAACTATTGTATTTATATTACTAATAAGAAACTCTAGAACTCTTTGAAATCTATCAAACAGAAAAAAAGAAGTATTTTCTCGTAAATTGATGAGCTGCGTAAAGTTAACCCATCATTTTTTCAAAAAATGTTTTGACCAATTTAGAGGATAAAACTTTTTCATAAAACTGTCAGAAACTAAAACTTTTAAAAGAAAATTTAAAACTTGTTTGTTTTTTTCAGAAATCAAAAACTGATGGGTTAACTTCACAGACGTGTGAAGCAAACAAAAGTGAGGCAAAATTGTCGTGGCACTTAATGTTTTTTAAAGACATTTATCAATTTATGTTATGTATTTATAATTATATGTTTAGAGTCATTAAATAATTTATTATTATTGTTATATGCGTCATAAAATCAGTTGATCAAGTAAGATGAGCTGAGATGCGTCAGAAGATGCATCAAGATGCTCCCTATTATTTAAAATATTAATTACTTTCTTTGTCTATCAAGACCAGCTTTAATAAAGACGAGTAGCAAACAAGAAGCCGGCCAAGCACGTCGTTCATTTTTATTATCTCTCCTTTCCTCCACGCATACTCCACGCATACACAATAATTATAAAATATTGTTAGCGTAAGATTCAAAGCGTATGCAAGTCGCGGGCTTAGTTACGCGTGCTATCTGTCAGCGCCCTTAATTAACTAATGTAAGTACAACGCCACACGTCCGTCCATTCTTCATTCGTCTCTAGTACCTCGACTACGCGTGTATAAATCCGACAAGCATTTATAATAAAGTTTTAGTGCCAACCCGTGCAGTTTTCACTTTGTTAAAACCGTGTACTTCCAACAAATATGAAATCTGTTAAACAATAGGTATATGATAAATAATTTAATTTTTATAAATAATTATATTAAATATTTACTGATAGTTTATGAAGCTAGTATAAGGATTTCCTTTTGTTAGAATTATTGCCAAATTGTCAATTCTTCCGGTATCAAGACGTTCAATGTTACATTTTATTTGAAAATTTACAGCGTTGTAGAACTCTTCTGTTATGTAAAACGCCAATTTGTTTCCCTTGCAAATCTGCGTAAGAATTGATGTGAAAATCTTAACACTATTAATTTCATTAATTTTATTTGATTACGTGATATCTCTGACTTGCTCAAAACCCTCTGACAATGTAGTTGGTAACTGAATATTTTTCTCTAGTAAATTGCGATACATTTTCTGCAATATGGCATCATCAACATACTGAAAAATTTAAGGAAAGTTATTTTAAAAGTATTGTAATATTCAAAGTATTCACAGTATACATAAATCCGTACAAAACCTTTTGTTCTTTAAAAAAAACTTTTTTTTAAGACAATAAATGTACGCATATACATCAGACAAGTTGTTATATATTGTTTCAATATGTCTGTTCAAAAAATAACAAACACGTCCTTGTTATTGAAAGATTTTTCAAATGAGCCTCCACTCAACCCTTAGTCTAAATTAAAATTTTCAACCCCTATTTTACCCTCGCTTACCAGGGAGTGGGGGATGATTAGTATCCATGTCATAAGATAGCTTTTTAGAAAAATCAAAATACGTGTTTTACAGTTTTCTGACATTTTTAATTTTATAAAAGTTATATAGGGGTTTCCACACTTTTAGGAAACCCTGTATGTATGCGTCATAGATTTGCAGCATAGTGCGTTTAACAATGGACAGTACCAAGCATACAAAAATGTGTGCGTGAGTGAATAAGCAAGTGGTAAGCATAAAAATATGAGATAATTCATTATATCTGTAGCAGAGAATAAAGAAGCTTCAATAGTTGCCCAATTGTCATAGCAAGCACATTTTCCGCTTCTTTATCCCACGCGATCTAATACATAACAACATGTTTTTAAAATTTTCAACAAATATGGGCTTTTTTCGTATTTCTATCCAAAGTGAGTAATAAGTTACTGTTGTGTTTTAAAATACTTTCTACGCTAGAAGTAACGGATAACTTACACTAGGCATTTCGTACTCTGCGCTGTTTTTTATGACGATAAATTTATAAGAACTATCCCGAACGTAATCCTCCAAAGTGGAAAAAGGTAATTTAGGTACAGAAAGCGCTAAAAAGCTGAGCAACGTGGCAGAATATACGGCCAAAATTACTATTGATGAAATGTAAATTGAAAGAAAAATTAATCTTATTGGTGACTCTTTTGGAAATTCTACGATTGTATAAAATACATATATCCATTATACATATTTCAGCAAAGCAATTTCAAACAATTATGCAAAATAAGTATTAAATATGTGTAATATTCATTACCTGGTAAACATTGCTGACAAAAAATGCCCAAAATATTAAAATAGTTATCAAACAATAATCTCAATGAAAAACATCTTTTTGTCTTTATAAAAGTTAACAGAATAGAAGCAATAATAATTATTATTATTATAGTTATCCAAACTTCGTAGCTGAAAGACTGGAAAATTCAGCGATAATAGAAACATTATTTTACTTTATTGATTATTGCTTTTTTCAGAGATATAATTAAATATAGTCAATAATTGTACTTCCTAATTTAGTTAACAAATATCCAAATTTTCTTTGTTTTATAATTTTAATCTATTATATTAATACACACATATGTAACTTAGTAGGTAAAAGTCTAATACAATTTACTAAATTATGCGACGTCTTGTCTAGATGGATAACTGTAGTAGCTTTCTCCGCTGCATAGCTCTCAACAGAACTAGTTTAAAAATAAATCAAGAGGTGGCACAACCATTGTGGACTTTCGCCACGTGTGGCGCCTTAATTCTCATTGTTATTCTGTTGCACATGCTGTTAACAGACTAGTGTGCGTTTTAGTAAATTATGTTTAAAAGTTTTATGTTAACAATGTCCCCATTGTCATCCTATAAATCACGGGAAGTCATCCTATAAATCACGCAAAAAGAAACGCTCGCCTTTGAGGGAGCGATTTCGACGTTGTAGGCAAAAATAGACAGTCTTATGGAAATTTTGACTGCTTCTTTAAGTGAGGTTAGAGAGCCTCGCCGCCTTCGGCATTCATCACTTTTGTCTTACCCCTCTCAACAGAAAAGAACGAATTTATTGCCGTCGGATGATATTACTGAGCTTTTTGACAAGCAGAGACAAGTGATGGTTGCTGGATGTTAACCAGATCTGCATTTGCGAAATGCAGGTGGCATACCGGCACAACCTTTTGTCATCATATGATTGATTCACTTTTTTTCCCCTTTCTAGATGCTGTAAGTATCTCAGACGAAATCAAGGTCTTTTTTTTATCTAACCCAGGTGAAGTTGAGGAGGATATTGGGGCCCTGACAAAGGAACTTTTTAGGGCAGACCTGCAGAAAGATGAAGTCCTGCCTTGGAATTAATTAGTTACGAGTAAGTGGCAGACTTTTTCTCGTCAAAGTTTACCAGAAGATCAGCGTCAAACTCTATTAAAGAGGTACCTTCCCCCTGTTATAATTACCTTTCCTAAGGCCCCTAAATTAAACCCAGAATGTAAAGCGGGTTTGAAGAACAATGCTGTCGTAAAGAGAGATTATTATAATAGTCCAAACCAAGATAAAGTGAGTATAGTCTTGTGTGCTTTAGGAGAAGCTTTGTCGGGGTTTCTCAAGCAAAGCCTACAGCAATCCTTGAGCCCTAAAACCCGCTCTGCTGTAGCGAAAGTGAATGACAGTGCAAAAATCGTAGTGGATCTGTTCTACCGTGTCTCTGTAGCTCGGAGAGCGAAAATTCTGCCTATTCTAAATCTCATTGCCAAGGGCACAGTTGCTCAATTACCAGCAGACAAGTTTCTTTTCGGTTTGACTTTCGGTGAAGAGATAAAGACAGCGACCACCATTAAAAAATCTAGTAAGGGCATTATAAAAGGAACACCTGCGATGCCTAGAAGAGTCCAATAGCCACTTAATGTATTCTCGCAAGTAACTTCCTCCAAGTCGGAAAACACCCAGGCCCCTGAACGGAGTTCAAGGACAGGTAACCGGAGGGGTTGTCACATACTGACAAACTCTTATCTTTTAAATTATTTATTAAAAATATTAAATGACATAAAATTAAATATTAAATCTATTTTTAAATTCTTATCTTTAAAAAACAATAGTTTATTGTTATCAGCTGGTACTGACCAGAGTTAACTATACAGGGTGAATCAGAGAGGATGGAAGTGCGATTTACCATATAAGACGGGTTACCGACTGCGACTGTAATTTTTGCTCCGCTCCATAAATTGCGGCACAGTAGAAGACGACCGCGCGTATCTGCTATCTCAAAATATTTATTAAATATTATTAATTATTTGTGGGCTTTAGTGGACTTTCATACCACCTTTGAGGTGCCACTTTTGGCGCGTTAATTTTTTTTTAAGTGGACTCTCGCCTATAGCTATATTGAACCACATTTAACGACCTATTTTGTCAGTATGAAAAACAAATAGATAAATTGAAGTCATATTGCGTAAGAGTACAAGCAAATGAAAACTTTCATTAACATGCAATCGTGCGCAAAATGTCCACAATTCATCTATTACTTCAGTAAATGCTCAAAGTGAGCCTTTTCCATTCTCTCACAAAATATAGCCCTTCTCAATATTGCGCTACGTATCCGGCGCAAGATCTGCGGATTTATTGCGCGGCAAGCTCGAACAATCCTGTCTTTCAGATCTTCTACGCTTCTCGGTCGCGTAGCGTAAACTTCTTGCTTAACGTGACCCACGATAAAAGAAAGATAAAAGAAAGAAAAATAAAAAAATAGACGAATAAAAAAAACATTTTTCAAATTTTTTTCGTTTATTTGTTTTTTTTTTAATTGTTTAAGTTTTTTCGTTTTTTTCGTCTATTTTTTTATCTTTTTTTATCGTAAAAACGAGCAATTTTCACTGAGGCCAAAACCATGGCACACAATTTCTCAAATAGTGAGTTGCTAGATATGATATTGTTTTACGCACAAAGTAACGAACAATCGTTTGTAGCCGCGAGGGAATATTTTCGGAGGTACCCCGAGCGGAGACAACCTCATTTTAAATTGTTTGGGAGATTAGTGACGAGGCTACGAAGCCATGGACAGTTTCGACCTATTAAGCCAGCAGGTAAATATTTAATTAAACTGCTTTTGTTAAAATAAGTTAATCTTTTAACATTACTTTCATATTTGTATAGGCCAATCACAGTGGATTAACACGGCCTTGATCGAAGAAGCAATGGCCAACGAGCTCACTATAAGTACGCGAGTCGTGGCCCAGGAAATTGGAATCAGTCAGGCATCGGATCACAGGGCTTTAAAGTCAGCTCGCTTCATTCCTTATAAAATCAATCTGACTCAAGAACTTTATAATAATGATGACATTCGCAGAATGCAGTATTGTCGGTGGCTTCTTAATGTAAGTAAATAAGACTATTATTTTGTAAAATACATTCTGTTTTCGGACGAATGTATTTTTCATAATAATAGCACGGTTAACCGTTAAAACTTACATTATTGGGCTACCGAGAATCCTTACTGGATGCAGCAAGCGCATTCACAAGTCCGGTGATGTGTGAATGTTTGGGTGGGAATTTTTCGTGACCACATTGTTGGACCTTACTTCATCGATGGTGAAATCGATGGCAAACAATACCGGAGGTTTTTAAACGGGACTTTGTTAATTTATTGGACGATGTGCCTTTAGAATCACGTAATAATATGTGGTTTTAACAGGATGGCCATCCTGCGCACACGGCCAATAAAACAAAAGCCCTGTTAAAAAGAAAATTCAGTAATCGCTGGATCGGTCTTTATGGACCTCACGAATGGCCGCTGCGTTCACCAGACTTTACACCGTTAGACTTCTTTCTGTGAGGTCACATTAAGCAAGAAGTTAACGCTATGCGAGCGAGAAGCGTAGAAGATCTGAAAGACAGAATTGTGCGAGCTTGTCGCGCAATAAGTCCGCAGATCTTGCGCCGGGTACGGAGCGCAATATTGAGAAGAGCTATATTTTGTGAGAGAATGGAAAAGACTCACTTTGAGCATTTACTGGAGTAATAGATGAATTGTGGACATTTTGCGCACGATTGCATGTTAATGAAAGTTTTCATTTGCATGTACAGTCACCGGCAATAATGGCCTGTCGCACTGCGGCGACGGCGGCTCCCGTGCGTGAGGTGGGGTAGTGTGCGTGAGGCCTCACCGCGGATCGCGTACGTGAGACGCGGAACGCCGAAAGGAGCGAGAGGACGGGGGAAAATTTGGTGGGGGGCGTTCTCATGCTCTCTCTCGCTCGCGACTCGTGAGTGTGAGAGAGAAAGCATGAGTGAACGTTAAGGAATTATTATAGGCGCACCTTTGCTCTCTCTCTTGCACGCGTTCGTGTTTATACGGATAGACAAGGATAGAAGTATATCGCGAGAGTACGCTATTAATTCTAGCGTATACTTTAAGACATTTCGCGACTTTTAACAATCGAAATTAAATACTCATGTTACTTAAATTTTAAATATATATTTTTACATTACGTATAATTTAATTTTGAGATAATTTTCGTTTTCTGTCTTAAGAAAAAAATTGTCTTTCTCAAGACAGAAAACAAAAATTATCTCAAAATTAAATTATACGTAATGTAAAAATATATATTTAAAATTTAAGTAACATGAGTATTTAATTTCGATTGTTAAAAGTCGCGAAATGTCTTAAAGTATACGCTAGAATTAATAGCGTACTCTCGCGATATACTTCTATCCTTGTCTATCCGTATAAACACGAACGCGTGCAAGAGAGAGAGCAAAGGTGCGCCTATAATAATTCCTTAACGTTCACTCATGCTTTCTCTCTCACACTCACGAGTCGCGAGCGAGAGAGAGCATGAGAACGCCCCCCACCAAATTTTCCCCCGTCCTCTCGCTCCTTTCGGCGTTCCGCGCCTCACGTACGCGATCCGCGGTGAGGCCTCACGCACACTACCCCACCTCACGCACAGGAGCCGCCGTCGCCGCAGTGCGACAGGCCATTATTGCCAGTGACTGTACTCTTACGCAATATGACTTCAATTTATCTATTTGTTTTTCATACTGACAAAATAGGTCGTTAAATGTGGTTCAATATGTCTACAGGCGAGAGTCCACTTAAAAAAAAAATTAACGCGCCAAAAGTGGCACCTCAAAGGTGGTATGGAAGTCCACTAAAGCCCACAAATAATTAATAATATTAAATAAATATTTTGAGATAGCAGATACGTGCGGTCGTCTTCTACTGTGCCGCAATCTATGGAGCGGAGCGAAAATTACAGTCGCAGTCGATAACCCGTCTTATATGGTAAGTTGCACTTCCATTGTCTCTGATTCACCCTGCATATACTTATCGATTTTTCGTTGCTAGTTGGGATTGTCGCGAATTAGTTATATACATTTATCGATTTTTATACCCTTTTATTTTTATTAACAAAGCGCGGTAACTAAGTCTCTAGCGGGGGACTTAGGGGTTTCAACTTATAAAAAGAGCAAAAAATTGTCGCAATACGCGTTATGACCAATCTTAATCAGTATTGTCTCACCAGTCAGACAAGACAGTTCTTTGAAAATCAGAGTGTTGAGTGAAGCATTTCTCAAAGATTCAATACAAATTATAAAACTCAAACCAACTCGAAAGAAAGAAATTGAAGGAAGTAAAGAGCTTGAAAAGAAAAAGAACTTAAAAAGAAATTTAAGAATTTGTAATTATTAAAGGTAAATTAATTTTTGATTTTTTTAAATTTTAAATAAAGAACTTTGTTAATTTTAATTTATTTTATATTTTTATTTAAATTTGGTAATCGATGATTGTTCAAAATTGCACGCACATTTTGAATATGGAATCGTGTTGCCAAGATCCTTGCCCTTCGCATAAACATTATCGCGGCCGTCGAGACCATGGGACCCCCCTTAGATAGGGTCTCCTGCACTATTACTGTAGTCAATGACACATGTGCAAGCTCGCACCGAACTTTCTCCGAACAATGCGTGCCTAGTCACGCTTAGAAACAGGATATGAGCAACTTAATAAACAGTTCTCGCAATCTGGATCTTCCCATATTTTTCCATCTCTTTCATAGTTGTTAAAGGCAATATCCAAGCCAGCTTTTGTTAGAGCAACTTGCGCTCAGTTCCGCCTTAGCTTTCCACGCGTGCAGACTACGTTGGTCTCTTAGTCTCGATCTGCAAGGATCTATTACTTTGCCGCAAGCAATCGCGCGCCGCGAACATTATAAATTTTGCCGGGTAGTGTACAAAAATAAATATTGCATAATTAACCAAGAATTTGCATTTGTACCTTTCGAACCTGCATTTTATTTCGAACAGTGATTAATTTCTTTACGTGTGTTGTGTACTTAAAGGTGTACCTGCGGTACTTCGCAAACAAAGAGTGGTTGCGTCGAAGAGTTGCGTCTGGTTTACGCTACTTTATGTAGTCTGCGCAGAAAGATTTCTGAGCGATTTTACTGCCGTCGCTAGTAAGCGTATTCAATTTTTATTTAAGTAAATGAAAAAACGCGCGGAAAACGTGTGCCAATTAAAAGGTCCCGTTACCAAATTAAAAGAGCCATAAATCTAAACCAAAATCCCATTTTCTTTATTAACAAACTAAATAAATATTTAGAATCAAATTTACAAATTTATAAGTTAATTCCAATCAATTTTCTGATTAATTACATTCATTTTAATTTAATTATTTAACAAATCAGATCCGCGTTATAAAACTTATCAAATTCGTTTTCTTTTTGGTTCGGACGATTAAAATCCTGTTGCGCAATCTTTGTCCGATCCCAGGTAAAATATTTAAATGTATTGACCTCAAAAACGGACTAAATTTTCACAATATTCGGGACGTAACAAAATAAAACGTATATGGAGTTTTTATTTAAGGGTATTGAAAAATTTTTTGTTGCTGATAAAAAAAACGTTGCATATATGAGAACTCAGATTTTGATAAAACTTTGTACACATGTAGAGATGGATATTAATTAAATTAAAAAAACAAATACATATATATACAAGGTGAGTCTGTCCATGTGTAAAATTCTATACGGATAGGTAGGTCTTGGGGAGATAAGTAAAAAAGTTTTTTACCGTTTTGGAAAATTTTTAATAATTATTGAGAAAAATAATTAATTTGTCTAGCCTAGTTCTTTATTCGTTTATTTGTTTCGATCGTTAATAAACGTATATTTTGTTCTACAACGCCAGTCTCGTTGCATAACCGGACCTTCTCTGATCGAATCCCGGAATCCCGACGAGTATACCGGGCATAGCTCGCTAAAGATCGACATTCGGTCGACCGGATAACGAGGTTGTATCAATTTTTTCACAAACTTTTACATGAAACGAAAAGTGAGCTTTAACTTAACATTGTGATTAAAATGTTAATTTAATAACTACTGTAATATTATTCTATTTTTATTTATTCTTTTACGGTGCAAAATATCCAAAAATGCTCGAAAAGTATTAGGAGTATAGGAAGTATAAGTTAATGGCACTGTGAAAGCCGCCGTTTCCATGAAAAAGTCGAAAACATTTCAAGTGCTCGAACTGACTGCTGTAGCAAGAGGAAAAGAGACAGCAAATGTATTAATCTATTCTTCTTTACCGCCTAAACGTCGTCGAAGCGGGTTTAAGCGTTGAGCAGACACGGACATAGCCTTCGCTTCAGTGTGTACTTAGATAGCGTTTGCTGAATAACCCTCACTAGTCCCCCACCATGTTGCAAACGTTCTGCTTGTCTCTTTGAGTTGGCATCGCTGGGCGCCATACGTGGCAAAGACTTATAGGATGGTCGATGATTGAATTGCGGGAGATGGCTATCTACAGCTTCAGGTTTGCGTGATTAATTTTACTCTGCACGGCTCCTATAAGACTGTCAGAGATCCTTGGAGGAATTAATGACTCACTGTAGCTCAACTTAACAATGTTTAATTACTGAGTGATAATGAGATACAGGATGACTGGCTCAAGCAATGTAAACTAAACGCTAGTGTAACTCGGATTTGTCTCGACACGATTTCTCGTCTAATCGATGATCGCAAGACAAGAGAGGGGAAAGAAGGGCTACTAATTTCGTATAATATAATAAACTTCACTCTGCAGAATCTCCACAGACTATGGAGAACGTATAAGAGTAACTCTTTGTAATATTTTCGCACCCCAATGCCTTGTACGAAGGTGTCGAGATATATTGATGGACATCTCTTTTGCCGATTAACTTCTTCTTTATTAATATGAAATTATAATTGATAATACTCGGGAATGCAGAACCGCGGAAACACTCTTAATGCGGACTATACGCTGGACGCTGCTATATCTGTAATCTCTCTAATCCTCAATCTCTAACTCACTACTTGCTTGATCGTCAATCCTTATTCAAATAAATAAAGCGTGAGAAGAAAGGACAAGAGACGCCCCTTCCTACATGCGCGTCATATGTGCGTGAGGGAAAGTAGCGCAGCCTAAATTGCCTACAGACTCACAGTGGTGGTGCCATCTCTTGATTTATTTTTAAACTAGTCTTGTTGAGCTCTAAGCAGCGGAGCGCTACTACGATTATCCATCCGGTCAAAACTAGTATAATTGTAATCGAACTTCACCAAGATAAGTTTGTTCAATTCTTCAATACTATTGTATAAGTGCTATTACCCTTAAGTATAAAGACCATTGCACTTTAGCAATTTCGGGTCTTCTAAAGAAAAGGCAATATCGTGAACGTATTAATGGTACCGAAAAATCAATGACATTTTGTCTAGGATTTGTTATTGTAAATGCGGAGACGCCAATGTCGGCTTTTTGGGCCACCAGTTGACCAATTGCTCCTGTCCATTTCTTTTTCTCTTGACTCCAATCACCGAATCTCTCTACTGGATTCAGAACTTTTACCGTAAAGTTCATCACTTTACTAAGCTCTATAAGCAGCTGACCAAAAAACCCATCAATTTTGCTATCCTTTATTGAAACCAACGGTGAATTCTTCATGCAATTTTTAATACAATCATGAGGTTAATCTAGGAGTCTACGAATTGTCAAATTCGCTTAAAAATTATTACAATATTTGGTAAATATTTACATTAACGCCCCCTCCTTAGATTTTCTTTAAACTTGGAAAATGGGTTTATTTTGATGTGTTTTAACTTTCCTGAAAAAAAAATTATTGCTCTATTCTTATTTTTTATTAATTTTTATGATTTTTGTTGTCGGTAAGTCGGAAAACAACAAATTCATCACTTTCAAATTATCGCGCATGCTTTTTCATTATATCGCGCATGTTTCTTCGTTGACAGAAAACCTGAAAAGATTAAAATTTATAATTCAAGCAAAATGGCTTATTTATTTGAACAAATAAATAATAATTTATCGCTTTTTGTTCAAAACGTTGTTGGAGACGCTAAATTATGGCCCAAATTTATTCGTGCTATGTTTTAGAATTCAAATTTAATTGATCACAACCGTATAATATAAGTAAATTTTGCATATGTTTAATGCAATTTCGGAAAATTTATTGCACAACATTTTAGCTTTCACAATAAAAAATGCATACACGAAAACACAGAATACGTGAAATTCAAAACAGATTTGCTTACGTAAATTACAAGGTAATTTTATTAGCTTAAATTTATTAGTAAGAAATAAACACGGATTCTAATCCATGGGGCAATGAGCGAGGCGCGGGAACGGGGAAAGGATCTACGGCGAAAAAAGTGTGAGGAGGGGAAATCTCACAGGCGTAGAGATGAGGGATTGTGAATACGATTGATTCACCCCCTCTCCTTTTTTCTCTTTATGTTTCCACGTCGATGAGTTTGTGGCGAGAGCATGAGCCTCGCCACTAAAGGACAAACACCAGCTCTGGACGGCACAAGGCCGTCCCCGAAGTAACCCGAGCGAACATCGGCCCAGGCGGCGCCGGACACGCCTAGCATAGTTTGTCGGACTATCTGACTTTTCGATTTGTATTCCCGATATCTATCTACAGTTACTGGGAAAGAAACCTTAAATCAAACACCCTGTATAAAAAGTTATTACTTTCAGAGAACGAATTTATAAATTGTGTAACGTTCATATAGAACAAAATAGCTGAATCAAAATGTCGACACAAAATTTGTATGAAGATCGCGTGGAGAATTATATTAACGTGACATACCCGGCTATTGGGGTAAATACAATTATAAAATATAATATATTAAAGTAAACTAAATTTTAATAGAAAATTTCAGAAAACAGAAATTTAAAAAATGTTATTTTTTTACAGCGCATATTTGTTGATGATAAACCACCCTACGAGGTAGAAATTTATAACATGTTAAGGTTGCAGATACCTCACATGCAACCCATAAGTTATCCATATATAAAATAATAATTTTATTGAATATAATAAAATTATAACACTTTATTTTTTTAGAATGTTGTAACACGGTAACTTTTACCGGGGTAAAGCTCACCGGGATCTGAGGTACGGACAGAAATCGAAACGTGATTAAATACAAGACTACTTTATTACAGAATATTTCTTAGAGGTTAATATTTACTGTTGTAACCCGACCCTATCAACTACAGGTTCTTGTACATGAAGTGGGCCGTGGTGGGCCGGGTTAACAATCGATGCCCAGCAGATCATTCGACTTTTGGAATCTGCTGATTTATCGGCGCCTTGTAATTATTTAGAAGGCCATGACCGAAAACGGTCCTTGCCCGGAGGTACTGGAAAACCGCTGACTGTTATAAAAAAACCGCGACCGGCTGATGTCCGCGGGTTATTCGCAAGATCAATCGTTACGCGTTACCTTGCCCATCACACGCCTGAACTAAACTGTGTAATAAGAGGAGTTATTATTACAAAAAGACTCTTTATTTGTCAACTCCTGTACATCTTCGCGGGTTGACTCTACAGTCCGGTAGAACGAACTTCTTGCACCGACTGCGGTGCAACATTACAAAAGAGTTGCGCTTGTTGTCGCGGACATATAAGTTTGTGTAACCGGGCTTCAGGTCTCAAGTGAATAGAAAGAAAAAGATCGCAGTCGCTCGGGCCGTATCGGGCGTAATAGTTCTCCGTGGTCGCAAGTCGTCGGCGCAAGTGTACAGGTCGGTCGCGGTGTCCGGAGCCGGGTGAACCCGGTAAAACGAAGAAAGCTCGGAAGCGCTCGAGTCGGATAGAACGCGGTATCGAAGGCCGGGTGAGCTCGGTCGAGGAAAGACTCGGGAACGCCCGAGTCTCGAAAGTGTCGGTAACAAAAGCCGTGTGAGCCCGGTCGAGGAAGGGCTCGGGAGCGCCCGAGTCCCAAAGGTAGCGGTATTGAAAGCCGGGTGAGCTCGGTCGAGGAAAAGCTCGGTAACCGCCCGAGTCTCGGAGGTAGCGGTAACGAAAGCCGGGTGAGCCCGGTTGAGAAAGGGTTCGGGAGCGCCCGAGTCTCGGAGGTAGCGGTGTTGAAGGCCGGGTGAGCCCGGTTGAGGTAGGCTTGGGAGCGCCCAAGTCGTGGTGGAGCTGTCTCTGGAGTGCTCTCCAGAGCGAGAAAAGGTATCGATTCGCGCTCGAGCCGGTTTATATACCTGAGTGCTCGAGAGAGAGGGAACCCTCTTTCGAGTGAACTGTAGCGGTGCGCGGCACGGGCGGCTGCGGGCGGTTGGTCGGTCCGCGTTATTTGTTGCTAATGTTCGGGACTGCGTGAACTTTTACATGTGCGATCGATGATGGTCGCGACGCGGGGTCTTAAAAAATAATTAAATTTAGTGACTTTTGCCACAATCTGTATGTTTTAACATACAACCAACAACAAGACATCGGTTTTTAAATATCAATTGCTATACTCCCTAAGCATTTAAATTGAAAATCGTTACCAGATATTTACAGCGTGTACGTAATCGCTCTCGGATACTATGTCATCTGTTAACGAATTGTAAAACGATTCGCGTTATGGTAAACATGAGTCTTCTAACTTTTCAATAGAATCGATATATTCATATAAAAAGACACTTTTACGCGTTAATAAATTAAAATTTTCGTTACTTAAATTAGATAATTCGCATCGTGACACTCGCAGTTTCCTCTTAAACACTCCTCTTAAAAAAGATGCTAATTTCTCAAGACTAGTATTTAAGAATTTAAATGGTAATTATTCACTTTAGGGAAGACAGCTCCGATGACCTTGACCTTGACATATGTTGTCAAGGCCACTCCCTCGAGTAACAAACTCAAGGTCATAGACGACGGTCGTGCTTTTTTAAAAAGTTATAACGAAAAAAAATCTTATCAAGATCCACACATCAATTACAAATGGAGTGGATTAGGTTAGTTTTGACAATCGTGAGACCTCCCGCAGGCGGACCGAACCTCCTGTCTGGCATTTTTAATTATTTACACCTCCTTAAAAAGTTATAACAAAAAGAAAATTTTTTTAAGCAGACATATTGTTGTTGTTTTATATCTATTACAAAACGTTTACAACGTAAAATTATTACGGTAACTGAAAAATTATAACTAGGTACCTAAAGTTACCGACTTTAGTTTAGTTGGATTAATATACCGAAATATGAAACAGACCGAAATATAAACACGAAGTATCAAATTCTATTTCCACATCTGTGTTTATTCTTACATGTAGTGTAGAGCAGCAGGACACAGTTGTTCCTCTACTACGGATGTGATTACTTATTATCACGCTCTTTTACGAGTTCATTCATTTAACGTACAATTTTATAGAATTATTACAATATTTACAAAGCAAAAAAGTGCTTCAACATCATGTTACATGTCCACGATGCAATATGGATGTTGAAGTTGTAACGGAGCACCCGGCAATACACCGTTCCGGCCACAACATCGGTCGGACGCCGAACACAACACCGTCCAGCGGAGACCCGGGGCGCGGTGCGCTCCAAACATTTTTTAAACTTGATAAACAGCGCGAATTACAACGGCAGCACATCTGCTGTCGTTCCGCGGTTAAGTCCGAGCACGGTCTTTCGTTCTCCGAAGATGCAGACGTGGTCGCCCAAGTGTCCGTTTGCATCTCTTTCTCGTTCACCTGTGGCGCGTGTGAGAATTAATAAGATTATCAAAGCTGGTGGAGGCTTCGGCCAGTTTGGAGTGGGTCTCTCCAGATTCTTTGATCATAAGGCCTTTGTAAGAAAAATTTTGGTGGCCGCGTGAGTCTTAGCAGTTCTAGGTCAATCCGGTGCAGTATCCAAGGGCGAAGTACGAAACCGGTGACGTGTTTTGCCTTTGTCTTCGGCTGGCCCGTGAAGTAAGGCGATGTTTGTGCCTTTAAGTATCCCCGGTATTCCCGGTGGGAAGACAGTCTCTGCGATAACCCTCGGAGTGTTGTTGTTAACATCTGTAGTAATCTTAGACTCGTCGTCGACTTCTTTCTTCTTCTTCGGACTCTCCGGCATCAACCTCGGTGTAAGCGGCTGTTTCCGTTTACTTCTTCTGATTCGTCTTAGCGGCATCCGTGAATGTTTGACTTTAATTCTTTTTCAGAATCGTTTCCGCTACTGTGCGTCAACTTCTGAGCACTAGTAACGTTCTTTTCAAAAGATCGGCAAAAATTGTTTTTTGTTGTTTATCTGTGGATCCTGCTCGTATTTATATTGATCTTTATCTTCTTTTAACTGCGGGTTATCATTGTGAAGATTTATTAGCTTGCGGAAGGGATGCAGACAAGAGATTTGAATTATGCTTAGAATCCTGTTTAATACTCTTTTTAATCTCTCTCTCACATTTTACGTAACAGTCCTACAACAAGTCTAAACTCGTAACGAACAAAACAGTAACGGTAAGCGGGAACATCTGCGCCAACTACACTTACGCACGTCCTTACATTATTTCCTTTTGTGCGGCGCCTAGCGGCTGCTCGTCTTATCAACGTCGCGGTCGCGTTACCGCGGCATACGCGGCTGTCTGCCGAATTGCGTTTCGGCGCTCGCCGGGTTGTCGTTCCTTAGATGCTCATACACCCCGCAACTGCTTTATTTGTGTCAGCCTTTCGGTCGCCACATTATTATTTTTCTTTTACCTCAAATCTAAAAATTATTAAAATATTTCACCGCTGATAACAGAATATATTTGTGCATTAAAAAATAAAAATTTGGGTTTATTGGTGACAACTTGCCCCATTGCGAAAAAGGGGGTCCAGTGCGAGGGGCTTGCTAACATGCGACGCAGAAGGGGCCTGTGTAAGAAAACTTGCTGACACGTGAGTTCAACTACTTAAGGTAATGAACGGGGGTGTGGGGATGAGAAAAGGATGTACGGTGAGAGAAATGTTTTGGAGAGGGAACTCAATGGTATGGAGACATATGAAGAAAAAAAGGGGAGAAGGTAAATCAGTCATATTCACAATCCCCCGTCTCTACGTCAGAGAAATTCCCTCTCCCGCGCTCCTTTGATCACAGGTTAGTGACGATGGTACATACACCGTCGATAAAAAGACTAAATTTGTGTATCCACAAGCAAAGATTTGTGTTTATCGACGACGACATGCCTGCCGTAAAAAAAGCATGAACAAGTTAAAAGTAAGTTTTTATACAGGGTGTCCCAAAGTCATGTAGACAAACTTTGGAACTAGGTAGATCTTGTCATTTTAAAACAAAAAGTCCTTTATCATTTTTTATTTCGAGTAATATTAAGCGAGATAATAATTATTGAAAATTATGTCTTTTGGGCGGAGATTACTGCCTCCCACACTATGCAGAGACGCTCTATCCATTGGTAGTCCCCAATCCTTGCGTTCTCGATCATCGATAAGAAAAGTGAAGGCGCGCAGGGCGAGATAGGCTGTTACGATCGGCCCGCCTAGATAAACTGGTCTAAACCAGAAATTAAAGAAAGGCGACGACGCGTAATAATACAAAAAAAATTATCGATGATCGAGAACGCAAGGATTGGAGACTACCGACGGATAGAGCGTCTCCGCGCAGTGAGAGGCAGTAAGATCCGCCCATAAGATCTAATTTTCAATAATTATTACCTCGCTTAATATTACTCGGAATAAAAAATAGTACAGGACTTTTCGTCTTAAAATAACGAGATCTACCTAGTTCCAAAGTTTGTCTACATGACTTTGAAACACTCTGTATATAAATATATGGTGCGTAAAGATGGTAGGTGAAAGTGATTTTTGCTGACACGCAATTTTTAATTCTTATGGGAAATGAGCGAAGTGTGGGAACGGAAGAAGAATCTACGGTGAGAGAACTGCGTGGAGAAGAAACTCATCGGCGTGGAGACATAAAAAGAAAAAAGGAGAGGAGGTGAATCAATCGTATTCACAATCCCTCATCTCTACGCATGTGAGATTCCCCTTCCTCACACTCATCTTGCCGTTGATCCTTCCCCCATCCTTGCGTTTTGCTCATTGCCCTATGGATTAGAACCCGTGTTTATTCCCTACTTTTATTAATAATTAATAGAATTATATTTGTTATTTATTTTTTTAATTAATAGAAATATGAACGACAACGATGTAGCCGCGTGTACAGCTAGTGTTTACTTCAAAGAAATATTAGATTTAAATTTTAATCCGTATAAAAGAAACTAAGATAATTTTTTAAATTAAATTATTACTAATAATTCTCTGCTATAAGTAAAGCAAAGAATGTAAAGAAATGTTAGATTTGAACTATTTCTAATTAGTCTCAGCTATAAGTAAAGCACAGAATGTAGTAATAAAGCAGAGAATGTTCACTAATTTGAATTTTTAATTAAAACATTAAATTTTTTTTAATTTTAGATTAATACAATATTTATTTTTCACGAGTACAATTCGCCAACAATTTTAAAAATCTTACAAAATTGTTCAGTAAAAATTAACTCTAAATCCTTTAACAAACAAAGAGTTTTTTCTTGATCTTAAAAAATTAAACTTAAAGTAAAAATATTATACCTCTGATCCATTATATTAAAAACCAAACCAAAAAATATTTAGAAAGAGAGAGAGAAAGAGAGAGAGAGAGAGAGAGAGAGAGAGAGAGAGAGAGAGAGAGAGGGAGAGGGAGAGGAAGAGGAAGAGGGAGAGGGAGAGGGAGAGTGAGAGCGAGAGCGAGAGGGAGACTAAAAGGGATAAGGAGAGGGAGAGGGAGACTGAGAGGGAGAGGGAGAAGGAGAGGGAGAGGGAAAGGGAGAGGGAGAGAGAAAGAGAAAGCGAGCACACTGTAAACATCAACAAAGTTTCCAATGTCTAACCAACTTCCGACCAAAACATCTCCCTTATTATAAGCTGTTCAAAGTAATATTACTAATTTTCTAATTAAATATTTGTTTTACGGCAAAAATGTGTAGAACATAAAATCTGTATCTAAACAAGCTCTACAACTTTTGTTTGAAACATTTTTTTAAATTTGCAGTATTTTAAAAGATAAACGTAAAAAATCGTTTTATGGTTTTTTATGGTTTTCGCCATAAATATCCATTTCCGCCAACTTTCACTATGGGATTCGTCAATAGCATATTAAGATACACAAAACCAGGGAGGGGTATAAAAATCGGGGGGACACCATTTTTGGAAGTACAGCCTAAATTCAACCTAGTACTCTATTAAATGTTTCTTTCTAGTACCATATCTAGGAATGTTCGCCCGAACTTCACGCCACAGTCGTTCAATATTTTGCGTGTGTGCTTCTAAGATTAAAAATATTTTTTAATTATCAAAATCACTATTGTATTTTATTTAACATTTTATACCGGTTTTCGGATCCACAAAATTTAAAGAATGATTGACGGTAAAATCTTTAAAATTTTCATTGTTTAAACATTGGTACACTTTTTAACAGTCCTACGTAATAATACTTTCGGGTAGTATCCATTCTTTGATGACTTCTATTAACGTAGAAGAAGACCTTTCGAGAACCACTACTATAAACATTTTTCCGCGGTTTCTTTCGTAACCACCAAAAATTTATTTACCGTTTATAATTCTACCTCTATTATATTTCCTATCTTAGCTTCGCCAATTTCTACAATAATTCCTTCACCTTCAAATTTTTTAAAATGAGATTTAACCCAATCAACGCATACCTAATTATAAATAATCATTGTAAATAATATTAATATTATGAAATTAACATTAGTAATAATTATTAAATTATTATTACTTTACGACAAAAGTTCAGCCAATCTACGATTGTTTTAGACGAAAGTTCTAATTCGTCTTGCAAAAATTTTTGACGTGGCGATTTAATCATTAAAAAATATGCAACAAATATGCAACATTGTTCTAACGAAAGATTGCAATTATAAAACCGCGTGTTATTTTAGCGACTTCTCTAAAAAGACATCTTTTTTTTTTGCTTTTTTTGTGTAAATCAATTATAAAATATGAACTAGTACATGTAAATTCTAATAAGTTTAAATTCAAATTAATATTATTTCTACATATTTTACATTTTAAGGTATTATTAATAACGTTGCATTTTACAAGAAAATTAATTAAACTTTTTTTTTATTCACAAGAATTAAAAATTCATGCAACTTCATGATTAATTTATTAAATTGTAAAATTTAACCTTCGCGGTCTTTCTGTCAACAAAGAAACATGCGCGGTATAAGGAAAGAGCATGCGCGATAACTTGAAAGTGATGAACTTGACGTTTTTCGACTTATCAACATCAAAAATTTTTTTAATTAAAAAAAAAAGGAGAATAAAGCGAAAATTTTCCTTCTCAGGAAAGTTAGAACACATCAAAATAAACCCATGTTCCGTTTGAAGCAAATCTAAGGAAGAGGCGTAATTGTAAATATTTACTCTATATTCTAAACTAATTTGTGACTATGAAAAAAGTTTATGAGATAATATCATTTATTGATTATCAAGAAAAGTACACGACAATTTTTGAAAAAAATCTAACTAAATACTTACTTTCACAGATATCAAGCGTACAACATCACCATACATGTTACTTCGTCTACTATAAAAATTTTTTTGCGTTCTCAAAAGTAAACCTTTATCGGGAGTCCATAAGGCTAAGTCAAACGTTTTAATGAGATTATCGCGAAAAGCATACCACTCAACAAGAACCGGTCGAGTATAGCACAAAATCAACATCTGGGTACTGAAGTCTACATTAAATACATTATTAGTAGGATGTCTACAAAATTCCTCTAAAGAATTTCCAGGACGCTGAAGAAACATAATGAGCCAGATAGGGAAAGAAATGGGTTTTATACTTTTTGTGGTCTCGATAAACTCGCCCATCGTTTCCTCGGTGTCAAGGATAACGACAAATAATGGCTGTGTGATACTTGTTCGATATTTAGTGTAATCATTTTTCAAATCCGTGAAAGTTATAGTTATAGTCATGGTATTCTGCCGCGAGAATTCGTGTGACCACATGTACACTAATTTCGTCGTATTTAAATCTACATTCACATCTAAAATATCATATTTTTAAAAATATTGTTGGAACATTAGATATTTTCTACATTATAAGTAAATAACAATTTAAATTTTTTAATAATATAATTCAAAATTAAAAAAAAATTTAAGTTTCTATTTACATATAGATATATTGTATTCAATTTATTTTTAGCAATTAAATAATATAGAAAAAATTTTCTAAAAGTAATAATTGAATGATATTGTATTAAAGCTGAAATAGTTGCAAGTGTAATTATGTTTCAACATTTGTTTAAACGTTTGCAAAAACAATTATGAATTTAGTAAAAATGTAGTAAAAAATTATGCAAATTATTCTTAATATTTACCGTAATTGTCAGACCGCACGAAAATAACACACGACGTGCGATAATACTTGTGAATGTCTTTAATCAGTTGGAAATAATTATTAATGCTCATACCTTCAGTCAGCGATTTAATACCTAACACAAAATGAAGTATTGCAACTAATCGTGTTATTCTATATATCATTTTATTAAGCAAAAAGAAAAATAAATATCTAAATAAACTAAAAAAAATTTTTTAATATAAAAATATTTTTTGTTTAGTTAACACTGTTACAATATATAATTAATTAAAAAATGTTAGTTTTATAAATCAAAGCAAATAAATATAATTGAAAACCATATAAATAAAAAAAATTTTACTTAATCTCGTAATAATAAATTAAAGGTTTCTTGTCAAAAAATTTTCTCTATTACAAGGGTGCGAGTACGTGACTAAAGAATGATTATCGCAAAAGAAAATTTATCTAATCCAAGGATCTACATGTATGAAAAAATTGATATGAATGTGTGACAGCATTATTACAAATTATATAAATACGACGATTCAATGTTTATCGGTCAAAACATCGGTCAATTTAATAAATTAGTTGTTATCGTTAGAGAAACCCTGAAGCCGTTTTACCACTAATTACAAGTTTAAACTATTTTTTAAATTTGCACTACGAAATTGAAAGACGTGACGTCACGTTCGCTTTCATTTGTAACGTAGCATTTTTTTCTTAAAGTATATACTTATTATTAATTTTATTTTAATAGAAGAAAGAAGAATGATAAAATATGTGAAAGCAACATTTAAAATTAGTAGATGTATAGTGATGGATTCTGGACCACTGTGTGTGAGTGTGTCCGTTTGACCTATAGCGCGTGGTACTGACGTCACGTGGGGAAGAGAACACGCGGTTTTCTGACGTCAGGCGGGAAAAGGGGCATTCTGATGATACAATCATGTTCACGGCCTAAATTTGGTTTCCGCGAGGAAAAAGACAGTCGACGTCGACAGCACACGTCAACAATTTACATCTTTAATCATTTTGATTGTCGAATGTTTATTGGGGGAGGATTGCGCGCGACCGCTGTACGTTCGTAGCATGCGGCAGCGTTCGTCGCGTACAGCTGTGCGTTCGCAGAAGGGTATCTTTTCTTGTAGATCAAGATGGGTGTGAATAAACGTCTATTATTTATGAAATGGGTAAAAAGTCAATAGAAATTAAATATAAACATATTTTTGATTTCAAATAAAACGTAAAATATATTTTCAGACTAAAGTACAATTTTTTTATTATAAGAGTTTTTTTCTTAAAAAATTTTTTTTTTGGAGTCTTTGTTATATTTAGAAGAAGATGGGCATGAAAGAACCAGTTTTAGAAAAGAGTTAAAAAAAACAATTAAGACAACACTAAAATATAATGTTTATTATTCTAATATTTTGTTTATTTATTTGTTTATAAAAAACTATAAACAAAAGTATAGGAGATAATTATTTTGATACTTATTTTTTGACTTAAAACAAAATTAAATTCGGTTTTTTCATAACACGGTGGTATTGAAAGAGCCGTCAAATATCATAAAAGAGCCGAGTGTTTGTAATGAAAATTTTAACTAAACTAAGTGACAATTATCAAGGAAATTTTGCAATTAAAATTATTAAACAATTTTTATAAACATAACAAAAAAATACTAACGTAAATTCTTCATATAAATTGTATTTAAACCAAAGTAACTTTTACTTAAACATAATAAACATAATAATAACATTGTTACGTCCAAAACCTAAGATAGGAAAATATTCAAGAAAATTGGAACGTTATCGATAAAACAATGCAAACCACTAATTGCCGCTGATACAAAAAAATGGACCGTACAGTTGCGGCAAAGGCGCACGTGCCAAGGTTTTAAATTCGGGTCAACTCCTTAGATAGGCGCTATGACGCCTTTTCGAATCCTATGCGACCTATGATATTTTTTTAATAAAAGAATTAAATCTTATTTATTAGGATTTGGCCGCGCAAGCCTCGAGCGGATAAAATTTAAAGCTAATTGAGAGTGAATTTAGACTGTTTTTATTGAATTAAAATTTTATTACAATTTCACGGTAAATTTAGACAACAAAAGATTTATTTAATAAATAAAAATGACAAACAATTATAAACTTATTATTGCTGATTTGTAAGATTATGGTATGAATGTTTGTGTATGTTCGCGGGTGTACCATTTTTCGGTAAGAGTAACTTTACATATGGTGTTCTTGATGTATGTGTGAATGGCAGGGTGCGTGAGAGTGTCGACAGGGCGGGGCTTGGTGAGGAAAATGAAAAATTCTAGAAAAGAGATGGAAATTGGTTTGACCCAAAGGGATCATTACTTATCTCTGCTCGGTTGTTATGATGAAAATGATAAGAGCCTGTCCAAATACAATGGCCCGTATTCTGAGCTCACTTTTAAGGGCGCTTTTATAAAAACGTCTCTAAATGTGTGACCAACTTTAGAGGCGCGCTGCTAAAGTCGCCCGTATTCTAAGCACACATTTAAAGGCGCCTTTAAGATAAAGGTACATTTATGTGTACCAGTTAATTTTTTTTCTTTAACGCGATCAAAAAACGCACATATTCTTTAATTAACCAATATTTCTGTTAAACTTTCCGTTTATTATAAAGAGTAACAGCAAAAATTCTTGTTTTTTTTTCTATTTTTTTAATGATGGGTCGATATTAATCCTTGTAAAAATGTGAAAAGTGATAAATTATGAGAAAATATCACTTTCACTTCTTTAAAACTTTGAAACCATGCGTATAATAATCTTAAAATTTTACTGGGATTAATATCTCATTATAGATTGGTATTCATAGTTACTTCTTATTTCAAAATTATTTTAAACAATGTCTTAAGACGATGATACGATTCTGTAATTGGTTTAAAACCAAATAAAACTACTTAAAACAATCTTTAAAATAAGGACGGACTATGAATATTAGCCATATAATATTACTTGGCATGAAAAAAAGTTTTAAATGTTAAGTTTAAAAAAATAAGTCACGTTTGCCGTCACTCTTTCGAACGAGTTTATTTTATTCCGAAAATCTCGCGGATCACCATCACGAACTGCATTTACTTTCCGAACTTCAATCGCATAATTAATTTCGTTAATAATATCCACGGTTAACATGTTTAAGGTAATTAAAAAATTTATTTTTAGTCGCTACACGTTGTAACTGGTGCAGTAAGTTAGAATAAAACAAATTATATTTGATTTACTCCAACTTATTGCACTAGTGTGCATAAGTTCAGCAGTGCAGCGACTGAGAACAAACTTAAGATGATTGAAATTAATCTTACGACACTCACGATAGGTTGAAGGCACCTTTTATATACACGCGCATTTTCAAAATTAAAATTTTTTTTAATCGTTTTAATACGATTAATTTTACTACATGGAGTTTCGTTTACTCCTAAAAACTTTGCGTATATCGTTTTTTTATATAAATTTAATTAATTAATGTCGCTACTAATTAGTTAAGTCGCGACACCGATCCACCTGTCAAATCGCATGGGTGCCGCCATATTACATTTTCGTTAAATGTGTCGCTAAATGTGCTACAGACCATGGTGGAAGCAGAGAGCTCAATTTTGAATCGCGGCCGGCTACGCGTACAGATGCAGAGGCTCGTCCGTGTGAAACCAGCGCTTCGGCTGCCGTCGGATAGCTGAAAAAGCCAGAGCTATACACTGTCTGTCCTACTCTTTTGCGGCGTCGTCGGTAACTCGGTAGTTTTGGTATCGCGCAAGCATGATGGTAACCGCTCGAATGCGAACGGCTGCTCTTATTTACCATGTAGTACACGGACCACCAGAGATAGCGTTCGGCGGTACGCTAGTCTCTCCGATCTGAGGCGATGGCGGTATACGTGCGCTAGCGCGTCACGCTTCACACAATGAAGCATGCACGTGTGCCGCGGAGCGTCGAGGAGATCGAGAGGACGGGGGAAAATGTAGTGGGGCACGATGTTTAAAATCGTTAGATTATGCTATTCTAACTTTTTAAATGCCAGACTATCGAATGCCGTCAGAGCGACGCCAGTCTGGTTATATGAGAGGCTTTGTTTCAAATAATATTATTTTTCTGTCATCATAAGAATCTACTCGAAAGAAACTATTCTAAATTTTTCGTGCCTTATCTCGCTCAAGACGGGGCAGTCCCGAACGAAACCTAAGATGCTCTTTGTTATAATAGAAAACTGCTCTACTTCCTTTGAAGCAATGCCTCTCATGTCAGTCGCCTTCTTATACGCATTAAGAACGCATCTCTCGCTAATACTATCGCGGCCAGCAGAGCCATTCTTTGTTAAATTAGAAACATTATAATAATTTCTCCTTTTTCGTGCCCAGCAGTGACTAAGTGTTAATCCTTGCAAAAATAAAATTTATAAAGTGCAACCTGTATTCAAGTTTTTTCGTTCGAACCTTCATCTTAGTGCGAACATTTTTGGTCCTTCGAGCCGGATACGCATATCCTTGCCCATTCAAAAACTTGTTACAGTGCAGTGTTGTGTAAAAGACTTAATCGACATGAGTCAAAGCATGGATTCATTAATCCGTAGCCAGACGGATTTATACGGGCGTATTTCACGCTCGGTGGAAAATTTAAAAAAGGGAGGTGCGGCTAAAATCACTCCCGGCTCCATCGAGACTCGCTTGAGACTTCTCGATAATTACTGGAGCAAATTCGAAAAGGGTCATGAAACTCTTCATACTAGTTTTTGGACGGAACTTGCCGAGCATGATTATGTTAAGGCCGATGCCTATAGCATGGTCGAAGAAGCCTACGTCTCGCAGCGGGCAATCTTGATGGATCTTGCAGAAGAACATCGCAAAACGGAGGAAAAACCCGAGCTCTCTCTGCGCGAGAGCGAAGTTTCCTCTCGACGCCAGCTTCCCCGCATTCAACTGCCTACTTTTTCTGGAAAATTTGAGGACTGGCCTGCATTCAAGGATCTTTTCCAATCAATAATAGCACGAGATTCATCATTAATGGAGGTAGAAAAACTCCATTATTTACGCTGCTGTCTCAAGGGTGAGGCAGAGCAGCTAGTAAAAAATATTCCTACCACCGCCGACAACTACGAACGAGTATGGACTATGTTAAAAGAATATTACGCTAATCAGCGTATGCTTGTGCGATCCTGCTTTTCAACATTTACTTCATTGCCTAAGATGCGGACTGAGTCTGTCCAAGAACTAAGACGACTCTTCCATAATGTACTTCAAACTGCCGGAACAATGGAAGGAATTCGCCGCCCTATTACTGATAACGATCTCTTTATCCATTTAGTGATCGAGCTATTGGATTCTCGTTCACGCCGCGAGTGGGAAACAACGATCGGTGGCACTACCGAACCACCCACCTTTGAAGAGTTAAAAAACTTTTTGGAAAATCGGTTGCGGGCTCTAGAAGCTCTATACCCTGCGGGACATGACACCTCGACAAAAACAACAACTGTTTCTAAGCCAGCCCGAGCTTTGGTTACGCACACCGCGCCATTTAACACGGGAGGTAAGCCCTCCTCATGCTTTTTATGCAAGGGAGATCATTATATCCTTGCATGTAGTGAGTTCTCCAGGAAAGGGCCTGCAGCGCGCCGAGACTATGCCGCCGAAAATAGTTTGTGCATCAATTGCTTCGGAAAGACTGCCGTTAGCCAGTGTCCTTCAAAAAAAAGTTGTGTCTCCTGCGGAAGACGGCACCACTCAACCATTCACGAAACGTTTGTGGCGAGGGCTTAGGCCCCGCCACTAGACGGCAGATGCCGTCCCTGAGGGCTAACATCGACCCGAACAAGACCGAACGCGCCAAGCGAGGTTCGACGGGCGACCACCGGCCCGACGATGACGCGCGCCGCCGAGGTAAGAGTGGGAACTCCCCCACTCTCATCTCGGCGACTATATAAGCTGAGCTCGCGGCAGACCAAGTACCTTGTCCGTTCCGACTCCTCGTCACGAACACCAGTCCTCCAGATCCGATAGGCTTCGGGCGCTCCCGAAGCCCTCTCTAGTACTCTCCGACTCGGGCGCTCCCGAGTCGTCCCCGGGCGCTCCCGGTGAGAGTCTTCCGCTGCTTTGGGCGCTCCCAAGGCAGAGTTAAACTTCAGGTTCCTGGAGACCTCGGGCGCTCCCGAGGCTCCACCACCGAGGCGACCGGATACCGCCGGCGCCCCCGGCTAAGCCGGACCACCGAGATCCCCTGGACGGGCGCTCCCGTCCAGGTGGTAGGATCTACCGTACGGCACGCCGCCGACGACACCGCCGCGGTCGGGCGCTCCCGACTGCCGCCGCTTCCAGGGCACCCAGTGCCACACCGAGATCCCCTGGACGGGCGCTCCCGTCCAGGCCGTAGGATCCGTCGTACGGCACGCCGCCGACGACACCGCCGCGGTCGGGCGCTCCCGACTGCCGCTCTCCGGATTACCCCGGGTAACCTTTTGGTTCTCTTGGACGGGCGCTCCCGTCCAAGCCTAGAGCCTGCCGCACGACAAATCGTCATCGGCACCGCCGCCGTCGGGCGCTCCCGACGGCCGCCACCTCCAGGGCGCTTCGCGCCTTCACGCGATCCCCCGGACGGGCGCTCCCGTCCGGCAACGGATCCGCCGCGCGACAACCAGTCGCCGGCACTGCCGCGGTCGGGCGCTCCCGACCGCTGCCCCTCGGGCTAGCCCGAGCAACCTCGGCCCAGACCCCGACCGACCGCTGGTCTATCGTCGTCTCGACGAACTCAGGCTCCGGCGAGCCTCAATCCGGCAACCCCGCGGCACGGCAAAACCCCACCGTTACATGGCGCCCGAACAGTAAAATTGAACACCACGACGACGACGGGCCGGCTTTATGAAAACGTGGATATACGAAAGGACTAAGGTCGAACTTGCGGCCGAACTAAGGCGTCTCGGTCTGGAATACGACGGACCGATCGACAAGCTGAGGAACAGACTCAGAAAACACGTGGAAGACAATCCCGGATTTCAACCAATGGCAAAGGCGGTAGACGCCCAGTCGCCACCACACATCGCAATCAACATGATAGACGATGACGACGATAACGATAGTGCATCGATCGCGCCAGTGAACCAAGGAAAAGCAATGGACCAGATTAGAAAATGGGGCTGCCATTTTGATGGCCGAGACCCGCTCGGATTCCTAGAAAGAATCGAGGAACTCCGAAGAGCGTACGGATACGAAGAACCTCAGATGCTCCTCGGGCTGCCAGAAATGCTCCGCGGAGACGCACTCCTGTGGTACAGGAACAACCAAGACTCGTGGACAACGTGGAAAGAATTTGAGGACAACTTTCGTGCGCAGTACCTACCCCGACGACTACGAACGCAAACGATGCGAGAGATTCAAAATCGGCTCCAGAAACCGCTGGAGTCGTTCCAACAATACGCAACGGCCATACAAACGCTAATGCGCCGAGCCGGAGGCATACCGAAGAAAGAACAGCTAGACTGGATCTACGAGAACCTCCTCCCCGAATACAAACTGTACATACGAGTGAAAGATGTAAAGAATCTAGCCGAATTAAGCGAGCAGGCCGCGAACTACGAGGAGATCCGCAAACAGGTAGAACAAACGAGCCCGAAGCAAAAACCCAATACACCAGTACCGACGGCCGCTGCGGCAACTTATAACCGCGAAGAATGCTGCTGGCGGTGTAAACAGAGAGGACACACCCGCCAAAACTGCCGGAGACCACCGATCAAATTTTGTTCCCAATGCGGAAAAGAGGGAGTCCTCACGCGAGAATGCCATCCGCGCCAGGAAAACGAACGAAGGGCCGGAGGCGACGCCGCCGCCAACCGGTCCAACACCAGCCGACAATAAGGTTCTACCCGCGGCCACACCTGGAAGTATCAATAGGAGGACACCGGATACAGGCACTGCTGGATTCGGGATCGGAAATTTCGTGCATTAACAAGGAAACCATGCAATTGGCGGAACAATTAAATTTCGCGCCAAGAACGGACACAAGAACGATACGTTTGGCAGATGGAGCGACCACGGACAGCCAGGGAACAATAACGCTCCCAGTACAAGTAGGGGGGCGACTCTTCTGGCACGAACTACTAGTCATGCCAACCTCAAGAAGCGCAATGCTAATTGGGGTCGACCTGTGGCGCAAACTAGGGATAACGCTACACCCACCTCCGAGGCAAGGAGGCCAGGAGGCAGGACGAACCAAGACAAGTGCGGGATTAGCGGCGCATACAGGAGAAGAAAGAGAACAACTAAACAAGTTCCTGGAAACCGAACTAGCACAATTCGAGTCCATAAGAGGACCTACCGACCTGACCACGCACGAACTTCGAATAAAACCGGGCCAGACACCGATTAAGCAGAGATACCGACCAAGAAACCCAGCAATGCAGGAAATAATAAATCAAGAGGTAGAACGCATGGAACGAGAACACATAATAGAACCGTCGGCAGGAGCTTGGAGCTCACCAGTGGTCTTGGTAAAGAAGAAAAATGACCAGTACCGCTTCTGCGTCGACTTCCGCAAAGTAAACGAAGTCACCGAGAAAGACGCATACCCGCTACCGCAAGTAAACGCCACGCTGGACAAACTAAGAGGAGCGCGCTACCTAACAACACTCGACCTGAAGGAAGGCTACTGGCAGGTGCCCCTCACACCGAAAAGCCGCCCAATAACGGCCTTCACGGTACCGGGAAAAGGCCTGTTTCAGTTTCGGGTAATGCCGTTCGGGCTCCACTCGGCACCAGCAACATTCCAACGGCTGCTCGACACAGTACTGGGACCGGAACTAGAGCCGCACGTCTTCGTATACCTGGACGACATAATTATCGTAAGCCACACATTCCAGGACCACCTAGAACACCTAAGCGAAGTATTCCGGCGCCTGAGAACGGCTAAACTCCGGCTAAACCCGGAAAAGTGCCACTTCGGCCGAACGCAGCTGAAATACCTAGGCCACATAATCGACAAAAAAGGGATCCGAACAGACCCGGAAAAGGTTAGCGCCGTAGCAAACTGGCCAGTCCCCACTACCGTGCGGAAAGTCCGCCAGTTCATGGGGATGGCGTCATGGTATAGACGATTCATCGGGAATTTCTCAACACTAGCGGCGCCACTAACACGCCTAACGAAGAAAGGGATAAAATTCTCATGGAGCGACAAGGAAGAAACGGCATTCCAGCAATTAAAAGCGGCACTAACGTCCACTCCAATCTTAGCGTGCCCAGACTTTACACGGCGATTCATACTCCAGACCGACGCAAGTAACGATGGCCTGGGAGCAGTGCTGACACAACAGCAGGAAGATGGCGAACGCGTTATCGCCTACGCAAGTAGGACGCTGAACAAGGCGGAAAGCAACTATAGCGCAACGGAATTGGAGTGTCTAGCGGTCGTATGGGCAATACGAAAAATGCGCGGCTACTTGGAGGGCTACACATTCACGGTCATAACAGACCACCAATCGCTGAAGTGGCTACAGCATTTGGAAGAACCAACCGGAAGACTGGGACGGTGGATGTTCGAACTCCAACAGTACGACTTCGAGGTGCGATATAGAAAGGGAAGCTCGAACCAGGTGGCAGACGCGTTATCCCGCCAGCCAAACATATGCACAACTGAACGAACGAGTACATGCAAGTGGTATAACCGAATCCTGACAGGAGTCCGCGCCACACCAGAAGCGTTCCCGGATTACGAGGAACGAAACGGACGACTATACCGCCATATCCTCCACGATGTTGACTTCCGAGAGGTCGACCCGTCCGAGCAATGGAAACTGTGCATACCGCGGCCTGAAAGAGCGATACTCCTAGCCCGACACCACGCCGAACCAATGGCAGGTCACCTCGGGGTCGCAAAAACAATCGCACGAATGGTCAGACTGTTCTACTGGCCAGGAATGTTCCAAGACATCACCCGTTACGTCCGCCAATGCGAAAACTGCCTGGCACACAAGGCTACATCTACCCGCCCAGCCGGTAAGCTCCACACCGAACCAGTCAGCGCGTCGTGGCAGCAAGTTACCATGGACCTAATCGGCCCACTACCACGATCAAAGAACGGTCATGTGTGGCTACTGGTCATGCAAGACCGATTCTCAAAATGGGTAGAACTACAGCCCCTCCGACGAGCCACCGCACCGGCGGTAACAAAAGCAGTGGTCGAAAAAATCCTGTTTCGCCACGGATGCCCCGACCAGATCATCTCGGATAACGGAACCCAGCTACGCTCAAAACAACTGGAAGAGCTACTACAAGCATGGAGTATCAACCACCGAACAACGCCGGTATACACACCGCAATGTAACCCCGTGGAACGAACAAACCGATCAATAAAAACGATGATCTCGCAATATACCGGCCGCAACCACCGAAACTGGGACGAGCACTTGCATCCGCTACAATTCGCGTACAACACAGCCCGACATGAGGCCACGGGATACACACCGGCATATTTAAATCACGGCAGGGAACTCGCGTTACCACACCCGGACGACCGAAGACACGCCACGCCTAAAACACCGCACGAGACGCAAAGACGCCTCAACGACGCGCACGAAGTAGTACGAATCAACATGGCGCGAGCATTCCAACACCAGGAATCCCACTACAACCTAAGACGACGGGAATGGCGACCAAAAATAGGCGATATCGTGTGGAAACGCGAACACACGTTGTCGAATAAAAGGGCGGGAATTAACGCCAAACTCGCAGCTCGATACACCGGACCAATGACGGTCAAGAAAATCCATTCACCGGTGATAGTGGACTTACGGGATGCGCATGGAAAGGCGCACAAACACATTCATGTGCGCGACCTTAAGGCAGGTCCCCTGCCGGATGAGGAACCACGTGACCAGGAACCACGTGACCAGGAACCACGTGACCCGGCAATCGGGTATATAAGTCGGTCAGATGGGACCACCGATTCAATATCTAGTAATAGAGCAGCAGAGATGGCTGAGCAGGACATTCTGGATATCTTCGGCGATAACCTTAGCGATCTAAGCGACGAGGAAGCGGGGCCCCAGCAGGTGCCAGCGAAGAGGACGGATCCCCCGGACCCAAAACGGGATGTCCCAAGAGTGGGATCCTCTGTGCAAAGAGGCGACCAAGCGCAGCGTCGCCACACGCAGTGGCTATCAGAGCCACCCCCGATGAGGAGACCGGGGAGGCGGCCGCCCAGCGGGCCAGCCCGCGGACCAACAGCGGGACGGCGGACCCGGGACGCCGTGACAACGGCCACGGAGAAGCTCGAGGCCCGAGCAGCGGGCAGACCACCACCACGGGCACCGACAGCACCCGGGCTACCGGGACCAAGGCAGCCGCCACGACCCGGACCAGCGACCCCACACCCGGGGCCACCAGTCGGTCCGCGAACACGAGGCCCACCACCATTCGGGCCACCACCAGTCGGGCCACGGCCACGGGGACCACCCCCGTTCGGGCCACCACCGTTCCGGCCACCCCCGTTTGGACCACGCCAGGCTGGGCCAGCTCTGCCACCACCAGAGCAAAGGAGGGCACAACGGGAACCGGCACCACCGGCAACATCCGGGGCGATAAACTGCGGGGCGGTGACGAGTAGCAACCCGCCCGGTCCCGATGACCCATACGTCAGGGTCAAGCTACCAACGGAGGAGATGGTGGACGTCCCGGTGTCCGCGGTATGGAAGAACCGCAAATACCGGGCACGAACAGCCAGCGGGAGGTGGCTGCTTCGATTCGGCGCAGATGGCACCATCCGGACATGCCGCCGCCTAGAAGACACCCCTTAAAAAGGGGGGGGTGATGTGGCGAGGGCTTAGGCCCCGCCACTAGACGGCAGATGCCGTCCCTGAGGGCTAACATCGACCCGAACAAGACCGAACGCGCCAAGCGAGGTTCGACGGGCGACCACCGGCCCGACGATGACGCGCGCCGCCGAGGTAAGAGTGGGAACTCCCCCACTCTCATCTCGGCGACTATATAAGCTGAGCTCGCGGCAGACCAAGTACCTTGTCCGTTCCGACTCCTCGTCACGAACACCAGTCCTCCAGATCCGATAGGCTTCGGGCGCTCCCGAAGCCCTCTCTAGTACTCTCCGACTCGGGCGCTCCCGAGTCGTCCCCGGGCGCTCCCGGTGAGAGTCTTCCGCTGCTTTGGGCGCTCCCAAGGCAGAGTTAAACTTCAGGTTCCTGGAGACCTCGGGCGCTCCCGAGGCTCCACCACCGAGGCGACCGGATACCGCCGGCGCCCCCGGCTAAGCCGGACCACCGAGATCCCCTGGACGGGCGCTCCCGTCCAGGTGGTAGGATCTACCGTACGGCACGCCGCCGACGACACCGCCGCGGTCGGGCGCTCCCGACTGCCGCCGCTTCCAGGGCACCCAGTGCCACACCGAGATCCCCTGGACGGGCGCTCCCGTCCAGGCCGTAGGATCCGTCGTACGGCACGCCGCCGACGACACCGCCGCGGTCGGGCGCTCCCGACTGCCGCTCTCCGGATTACCCCGGGTAACCTTTTGGTTCTCTTGGACGGGCGCTCCCGTCCAAGCCTAGAGCCTGCCGCACGACAAATCGTCATCGGCACCGCCGCCGTCGGGCGCTCCCGACGGCCGCCACCTCCAGGGCGCTTCGCGCCTTCACGCGATCCCCCGGACGGGCGCTCCCGTCCGGCAACGGATCCGCCGCGCGACAACCAGTCGCCGGCACTGCCGCGGTCGGGCGCTCCCGACCGCTGCCCCTCGGGCTAGCCCGAGCAACCTCGGCCCAGACCCCGACCGACCGCTGGTCTATCGTCGTCTCGACGAACTCAGGCTCCGGCGAGCCTCAATCCGGCAACCCCGCGGCACGGCAAAACCCCACCGTTACACGTTCCTTCGAAGCCCAGCAATCATGCACAGAACAACTCAACCAGCAGGATCAACTTCAACAGGTCCGTCAACCAACTTGTCGCAAAAGCCGGAAGAGCGTCCTGCCACGCAAAACGCCTCAGTCACGTCTCTCCATTTGCGTAATTATGTAACTGGACGAGTCTCAGTTTTATTGGTCACAGCAAGGGTTATAATTACCGATAAGTATAACAAAAAAATAATAGTGCGAGCGCTCATAGATCCGGGTTCGGAAGTATCAATTATATCGGAAGCTCTCGTGGAAAAATTACATTTACCCCGAAAATCCGACACCACCACAATTTTCGGCATTGGTGGTGATAAAACTTGTTACGCGCGCGGTCGTGTAAATTTCAATTTAAAATCTTGTGTGAATCAGGAATTTTGTGTAACGATTTCGGCTTTAATTTTACCCCGTGTTACTGTTAATACACAGCGTATTATTAACAATAATGAGTCATGGCCACATTTGCAAGGCCTAGTGCTTGCTGATCCTGATTTTTCCTCTAACGATCCGATCGATTTAATTTTAGGAGCGGAAGTTCACGCCATTATAATAGAAAATGGCTTGCGAAAGGGCACAGCTAAAATGCCCGTAGCTTTAAAAACAGCATTAGGATGGATTTTATCCGGATCTACGGGTGAAATTCAGTCTGCCTCTTTTGTCTCCATAAATCACTGCCAAACTCAAGAAAACATAGTAGAACTGGTATCGCGTTTCTGGCAACAGGAAGAATTACCACTAAAATCAATCCCTCTTACCGACGCAGATCGAAAGTGCGAGGAATTTTTTACTGAAACTACTCAACGATTGCCGTCAGGTCGCTATATGGTTAGACTACCGTTCGCTAAGCAAGGTCCGGAGTTTGCAAACTCTCGACCGTCATCAATTAATATTTTTTCAAAGCTAGAAAAACGCCTTAGCTCACAACCACATTTACGCTTTCAATACAACCAATTCTTACACGAATACGAAATGTTAGGACACATGTCCAAAACAACGCCTCCAACATCTGACAAGCATTATTACCTGCCTCATCATGGGGTATTTAAGGGCAATGACCCTAATTCAAAATTACGAGTAGTCTTCAATGCCTCTGCACGCTTTAAAAATTCAGAGTCCCTCAATGATGTATTGCTTAACGGACCTAACCTACTTCCTGCACTTTCTGATATAATTTCTAATTGGCGACGGTATCAGATAGCTATAACCACAGATATTGAAAAAATGTACCGGCAGATTGAAATTCACCCAGAGGATCGAGACTACCAGCGGATAATTTGGCGTCCGAGTTCTATTTATGAATATTTTGATTATAAACTAAATACTATTACTTATGGATTATGTTCTGCGCCATATTTAGCTAACCGAGTAATTAAACAATTAGCCCTCGACGAAGCGAACAATTTTCCTTTAAGCGCATCGGTTCTCCGTCATGAAACTTACATGGACGATATTTTGACTGGCGCAGATTCAGTATCATCCGCAAAAATTTTAATTACGCAGTTAATTAATATTTGCACGGCGGGCGGTTTTCCTTTAGCCAAATGGTCGTTCAATAACAGTGAACTGAACAAAATAATACCGACATCTGAGCCAAGCAAGGGTCCAGTAGATTTTTACAGTGATATTACTCACACTATTTTAGGCCTTCGCTGGAATCCTACAGAGGATTTCTTTTATTTTCATGTAACACCAATAGAGAATCAAATACCTACAAAAAGAATAGTACTGTCCGAAACAGCCCGGCTTTTCGATCCTCTCAGCTGGCTTGCGCCGGTCATTGTTAAAGCAAAAATTTTAATCCAAACGCTCTGGCTTAAGGGAAATAATTGGGATCATCCATTAGATAAAGACGATTTCAATTTATGGTATCAAATTCGCAAGGAATTAATAAAACTGTCGAAAATTAAAATGCCACGGTGGCTTAAGACCACGAAAACAACATCTTTAATAGAATTGCATGGTTTCGCAGATGCCTCCGAGCGAGCTTACGCCGCGGTAATTTTTGTTAAAATTAGCCAGAATAATGAATCCAAAATATCATTATTACAAGCCAAAACTCGCGTAGCACCACTAAAAAAAGTATCTTTACCTCGATTAGAATTGTGCGCCGCCACTCTTTTAACTCGATTAGTTATACACGTTCAAGCTACTATAAAGTTAAAGTTTAATAGTATTAACCTTTGGTCTGATTCTACCGTAACTCTTGCCTGGCTCAAGGGTCACCCTTCAAAATGGACCACCTACGTAGCAAACCGCGTATCGGAAATCCAGCAATCATTACCATCTGCCTACTGGAACCATATTCCAGGCCATGAAAATCCTGCCGACTGCGCTTCTCGCGGTCTCTTGCCAAGCGAACTGCTAAATCATCCACTCTGGTGGTCAGGCCCGGAATGGCTCAAGCAAAACAATAATGAACAACCAAAACAAAATAATTTTGAAATTAATTCTGAAGAACTAAGTGCTATTGAAAACGAGCAAAGGTCTCACGTACTTACTATAACCACGTTATCAAAAGAGAATGAGTTATTATTAAAATTTTCGACATTACTTAAGTTATTGAGAGTCACTGCATTATGCCGACGCTGGCTAAAGGGAAGCTCAAAGGGACCATTATCTTGGTCTGAAATAAATAAATCACTTAATTTCTGGATCATAACAACACAACGACTTTAGTTCTCGGAAGAAATTAAACTATTAACTGATGGAAAATCGCTTCCTCGAAACAATGCCTTATCTCCTCTGTCTCCTATTATAAGCGAAATCGGAATTTTAAGAATCGGCGGTCGGTTACGAAATGCGTCATTGTTACGGGATCAGCAGCACCCGATAATATTACCTAAGCGCTCAAATCTAACCTTTTTAATCATAGATCATTATCATAAAAAGACCCTGCATGGGGGACCGCAACTAACATTGTCAACCATAAGGCAACGCTACTGGCTTATGGGAGGCAGAGCGTCAGTAAAGGAGCACATTAAAAATTGCGTACTATGTGTTCGTTGGAGAGGCACATCTCCGCATCCTCAAATGAGCGACTTGCCGCAAGCTCGGGTTACGGTAAATCGTCCATTTTTAAATACCGGAGTAGATTACGCTGGACCTTTAATGGTCAAAACAAGCAAGGGTCGAGGGCAACGAGCCCATAAAGCATTTTTGGCCATTTTTATATGTTTTTCCACGCGCGCTATACATATTGAATTGGTCTCAGACTATACAACAGCAGCCTTTCTAGCAGCCCTCCGACGGTTTATTTCTAGGAGAAAAATTTGTTCCACTATTTCAAGCGATCAAGGAACTAATTTTGTCGGAGCAGACAAGGAGTTACGAAAATTCTTTGCGGAAAGTATAAAAAGTAAGGAATTTACTCAAACCATTGCCAATCAAGCAATTAAATGGAAATTTAATCCTCCATCTGCACCTCATTTTGGCGGAATATGGGAGGCTGCTGTTAAGGCTACAAAACATCATATCCGACGGGTCATCGGAGAGGCTACTCTAACATTTGAGGAAATGTATACTTTACTAACACAAATTGAAGCGTGCTTAAATTCTAGACCCTTGTTACCACTCTCCGATGATCCCGAGGATCTAGAAGCACTTACACCAGGGCACTTCCTTATAGGAAATGCATTAAATGCCGTACCCGAGCCATGCTTGGCTAATATATCCGACAATAGACTTTCCCGCTGGGAACTCGTGCAAAAAATGCGTGACCATTTCTGGCGGCGTTGGTCAGCCGAATACTTGCCTACGCTTAATATACGCTCTAAATGGCGAACAACTCAGCCAAATCTGCAAGTAGGCATGCTCTGCTTAATAAAAGGTGAAACAACGTCGCCAGGTAAATGGCCTCTTGCACGAATTATAGGAACTCATCCGGGTTCTGATGGACAAGTTAGGGTGATAACAGTACGCACTGCATCATCCACATTTACGCGACCCGCCGTTAAAATTGTTCCTCTGCCTGTACAAGATACTTCTTTTGCAAAAAATTCGTCAGCTCCTGACGAGGCGGGCGGAAATGTTTAAAATCGTTAGATTATGCTATTCTAACTTTTTAAATGCCAGACTATCGAATGCCGTCAGAGCGACGCCAGTCTGGTTATATGAGAGGCTTTGTTTCAAATAATATTATTTTTCTGTCATCATAAGAATCTACTCGAAAGAAACTATTCTAAATTTTTCGTGCCTTATCTCGCTCAAGACGGGGCAGTCCCGAACGAAACCTAAGATGCTCTTTGTTATAATAGAAAACTGCTCTACTTCCTTTGAAGCAATGCCTCTCATGTCAGTCGCCTTCTTATACGCATTAAGAACGCATCTCTCGCTAATACTATCGCGGCCAGCAGAGCCATTCTTTGTTAAATTAGAAACATTATAATAATTTCTCCTTTTTCGTGCCCAGCAGTGACTAAGTGTTAATCCTTGCAAAAATAAAATTTATAAAGTGCAACCTGTATTCAAGTTTTTTCGTTCGAACCTTCATCTTAGTGCGAACACACGATTTGATGTTCCATCCTTTAGAGAAACGCGTGATGGAGAGAGAACGCTATAAGTTAGGCACTAGATCAAAGCGGTATACAATATCGCTCTCGCTCGCACGCGTTTGTTTAGATGCGAGCGTTAAGGACAGACATATACGCTGCTCGAACGCTGGCGTTTCGTCTGTTCTTTCCGCATACACTATGTGCAGTCTGTTCTTTCCGTATACACCGCGAACAATAATATATTCACGTGCACCGCGCGCCGACATAGCGTTTAAATGTAATGAAGTAAAAGTCATTTAGTAATGACATATTTTGAAAGAAAATATGTTTTCTATTTACTTAAACTAAAATTAAAATTAAAATAATTTTAAAATGTTTAACATAAAATATTTTGTTACATTTTATTTTTGTATTTAATGTATTAAGATTTAAGATGATTTATCATCAATTTAAAATAAAATTAATAATTTATACAGGGTGTCCCAAAGTCATGTAGACAAACTTTGGAACTAGGTAGATCTCGTTATTTTAAGACAAAAAGTCCTTTACCAATTTTTATTTCGAGTAATATTAAGCGAGATAAAAATGATTGAAAATTAGGTTTTTTAGGTGGATCTTACTGCTCCTCACACCGCGCGGAGACGCTCTATCCGTCGGTAGTCCCCAATCCTTGCTTTCTTGATCATCAATAATTTTCTTTGTATTGTTACGCGTCGTCGCCTTTCTTTGATTCCTGGTTTAAACCAGTTTATCTAGGCGGGCCGATCGTAACTGCCTGTCTTGCCCCGCGCGCCTTCATTTTTCTTATCGATGATCGAAAACGCAAGGATTGGGGACTACCGATAGATAGAGCGTCTCCGCGCGGTATGGGGGGCAGCATGTGCTCTCTTGGGATTGTGCCGTCCAGCGTGCCGGACCGGAATAGATGTTTAAGTATATTACGGCAGACAGATGAGGCCACTACGGGTTGTTCGGAAGAGAAGAGCGATATTCGTATCGTACCTGTAGGTCGTCGAAATTATGGGGAAAACATTGTCATGTGCCCCGCGGCGGAAATCTCTGGGTCTTTATCCATTGGAGGATCTCAGATTAATAAAGTTCTCGTTTCATAGTTCGAATACGGGAGTGAGCATCGGGCCCAGAAAGCAGCGAGAGCGAGTATCGACCATCGAGGTAGGAAGTCTACGACGTACTTTTTGCCTGTGTACGAGGTTCAAGATCCAGGATCACCGATCGACGGCAAAGCCATTCTACAAGTATCCCTCTTCAACGTGGGGGGACTTCGCCGCCGTTGGATTCAACTACGTCACGTGGGCAGCACGTGTCAGAACTTGCGCCAGCCCGTTGCCGTGAACATTTGTGTGCGTGAACATCACGTGTGAGAACTCTGCGCCGGCCCGTTGCCGTGAATATTTGCGTGCATGCGATCCGCGTGTCTGAAGATATCGTAAATAAGGTGTGTAAGTACTCTGCAGTTTTTGTATATAGCGTCGGCTCGTGCCGAGTAGGTTATTGCGCGCGGAACGGAATTTTCTCTTATGTATATAGAGAGTTAATATTTTTCGGGTTCTTATAATTTTTTTAAAGTATTGATCAAAGACCGAGGCATATTTCGTGCAACGTTTCTGTAAACAATTTAATATTCTGCGTGTTGAATCGTTATTATTCACAGAATTCGTTAGTAAGGAATAGAGTCGGGAAATTATCCTTTGTCAGTTTACTTTCTTTTGGTTCTCTTTATTTTTTTAGTAGCCTTCGAGCAATAATTTTCTGTATTTCCTGTGGGGAAATCTTAAATTTTTTTGTAGCCTAGGTGCAATGAAAATTCGTTTATATGTATATTTATATATTAATGTTTGTTTGAAATTGTGGGTTTCATCCCCGAGTTACAGAATTAAATCTCATATTTCTTTGAATTTTTGGTTTTGTAAAGATATTAATGTGTGATTTCCTGCACACTGTTTTCTTTTGTGAGATTTTATCTTTTTGTAAATACAACGTTCTTGTCCAACGTGTCTATTTTCACTCGGCTTTAAACCTCGCGTCACGCTTATTTCTTTTCAAAACATACTACTCACAGCTAGGGTTGCCATCCGTCCGGTTTTCCCCGGATTTGTCCTAGTTTAGAAGGCGTCCGGGAAGCGTCCGGGCGGGATTTTTGATAGCGTCCGGGTTTTTAAATTTCCAACAATAAGTATTTAAAATTTCAGTAATTTATAACTATACTCACGAGAGAGTTGTATTTCTAGTGTTTCCTAATCAATGGTTAGCTCTCGCCACAGCAAGAGAACGCTAGTGTCGTCTCAAGTCTAAATTAATCTAACCTGTAACGCGGTAATTTTATCGGCGGAAAGCTCGCCGGGAGCCAAGGTACGAGTAAGAAGTGAGACGTGATTAAACGTGGAAAAATATAAATGATACTTTATTATCAACTCAAAGATAAATGGCAACACAAAAATAAACCTATAATACAAAAGAAATCTACAGCTAAAGTAACGCAGGAACAATAGAAATATTCTAGCCGCTCGGTGGAACGGTACACGACCAGCCTTGAATTCTCGGATCGACCGGTGTTACGCTCTGAGGGTGGCGGTATACGGCCGCGAGTCGTCTTTGCGCTGATCCAGGGTGGGCCTCGCGTCCGGGGGAGTCACGCGGTCGGGAGGCGGCGGCGCAACGGGTGGTGCGAGCTCTCTGAGCTGTATCGTTTTGAGCGGAGCGGCGTGCTCGCAGGTCGGCGACGTGGTGTAATAAACTCCCTGAGTCGTGTCGTTCGGCCGGGAATACGTGGTCGCGAGTCGACGGTACGATGTACAAGATAGGCCGTTCAGGCCGTGACGGTCGGACAGGTTTCGCGGTCGCGAGTCGGCGGTAAGAATACACAAGATGGGCCACTTAGGCCACGACGATCGGACAGGTTTCGCGGTCGGGAGTCGGCGGCGCCGGTTACATGGTAGGCCGTTCGGGCCGTGGCGGTCGTACAAATTTCCGCGGCGCGTAAGTTCGCGGCGCGAAGTCCAGGGAAGACCGTTCGGACTGTGGCGAGGGAGATCCGCGAGCGTCCGGACGGAAGAAAGGCCCAAGAGTGCCGAGTCCTGGGGAAGGATAGCGGTATCGAAGGCCGGGTGAGCCCGGTCGAGGACAGGCTCGGGAGCGCCCGAGTCCTGGAGGCAACGGTATCTAAGGGCGGGTGAGCCCGGTCGAGGACAGGCTCGGGAGCGCCCGAGTCCTGGAGGCAGCGGTTTCGAAGGCCGGGTGAGCCCGGTCGAGGACAGGCTCGGGAGCGCCCGAGTCCTGGAGGTAGCGGTATCGAAGGCCGGGTAAGCCCGGTCGAGGACAGGCTCGGGAGCGCCCGAGTCCTGGAGGTAGCGGTATCGAAGGCCGGGTGAGCCCGGTCGAGGACAGGCTCGGGAGCGCCCGAGTCTTGGAGGTAGCGGTGTCGAAGGCCGGGTGAGCCCGGTCGAGGACAGGCTCGGGAGCGCCCGAGTCCTGGAGGTAGCGGTATCGAAGCCGGGTGAGCCCGGTCGAGGACAGGCTCGGGAGCGCCCGAGTCCTGGAGGTAGCGGTGTCGAAGGCCGGGTGAGCCCGGTCGAGGACAGGCTCGGGAGCGCCCGAGTCCTGGAGGCAGCGGTTTCGAAGGCCGGGTGAGCCCGGTCGAGGACAGGCTCGGGAGCGCCCGAGTCCTGGAGGTAGCGGTATCGAAGCCGGGTGAGCCCGGTCGAGGACAGGCTCGGGAGCGCCCGAGTCCTGGAAGTAGCGGTATCGAAGCCGGGTAAGCCCGGTTGAGGAAGTCTTGGGAGCGCTCAAGACCTGGAGGGTCGGATGCTGGAGTGCTCTCCAGCGAGGAAAAGGTGCCTCGTCTGCGTACGAGGCAGCTTATATACCCGTGGGCCGAGAGTGGGGACCTCCCACTCCCGAGCGGTCGGTGGCGGTGCGCGGTGTGGGCGGTTGGGCGGCCCATGTCACGCGGTCCGGTGATCCGCGCTACACGCCGCGGGCGGCTGGTCGGCCCGCGTAATTAATAATTAAAATGGCCGGTGTCCGCGCGCTAATTCCGGGCGATCGGTGTTAGTCGCGGCGCGGGGTCTGAATGTACTTAGCTTTTAGTGGCCTAGGGCCACATCACCCCCTCGTTTACCCCGTAGGTGCCTCCTGGACCCTCCGGCACATGGTGAGGCGGCCGTCTGTGGCGAAGCGTAGGATCCATCTCCCTGTGGTGGTCCGGGCTCGCCATTTTCGGTTATGCCGGATGGCCGACATAGGTACGGATATGCACGTACCATCCGGCAGTTGGATCGGAACTGCCAGCGGTATTCCGGGCCGCGATATCCAGCCTTCCTGGCGTATGTAGGCTGGCGGGGCCGGTGTTGGAAGGATCACTGGCACTGTTCCCGGCATGCTGGTAACCGCCGGTGGTGGTGGATGTGCCATTACTGGGGCGCTGGCTGGCCCGGCTACCGTGTCCTTCTGTCTTCTCGGTACTGCAGCGGCGGTAGCGTCGTCCGCCATTGTGGATGCAGCCGCCCGAGCGTCGGCCTGCCGGAACGCGGTCGATGTGGCCGTCACGATTGGTTTTCCGGCGGTTATGATGCTGGCCACGGTTTTTATTTCCGCGCCCGGTGGCTGCACCATCTGTATTGCGCGGATGGTTGGCCCGCGGCGGGACGTTGATCCGCGCTTCAATCCTGGCGGCATTGGCGGGGGGGCCTTTGCCCGTTGTCCTCTTGCCATTTTTTGGCCGCGTGTCCCCGTGTTGGATCCTGATGGGCCGGTGGGCAACGATCTTTCGGCGTTGGCGGTGGCGGTTCGGCTGGTGGTGCCGCCATGTTGCGCCCTGTCCTTGCTGCCGCTGCTGGCGGGAAGCCTATCCTGCGGTGGCCGTTCGCGTGCCGTTTTCCCTCCGCCTGTGGCTGGCCTCGTGGTCACTACGCTGCCAGGTGCCGCCATCTTGGTTGCGGCGGCAGTACGTGCGGCCTTCTTCCCTGTTGGCTCGCCTCGTGAGGTGGTGGCAGTGGCTTGGCCTCGGCTTCCTGGCGTCGGTCTTGGCGTGGCCGGCGGCGGTTCTCCCATCCAGCTGATATGCCGATCTCGGCTGCTGTCGCCGCGCTGGACGCTTGTCCCGACCCGTGGGACTCGATATCGGCGCCCTGGGTCCACGGGCGGTGGCCAGGCTCCCGGCGGTGGACTGGCCGGCGAGTCACTATTCTCGCTGAGGCTTCCAAACAGCTCTTTGATTTTCTCGCGTTTATCCATCGTGGACGATAATCGCTCGACTGATATCTGGGTCGACGGGGCACGCTTTATATATCCTGATTGTGGGGGTTTCTCGGCCGTGGATTGGTCGCTTTCTTTAGGTGGGGGGTCCGGCTTTAAGTCCTGAATGTGAATGTGCCGCTGCCAGCGCCTTCGGCCGTCACGAAGATCCACGATGACCGGTGAATGAAACTTCATTACTGTAAACGGGCCCGAATACTTCGGCGCTAGTTTTGCGTTGAAACCGTCGGTTTTCCGTGACAATGGATGTTCCTTTTTCCAGACTGCATCACCGATTTGAGGTTGCCATTCTCGACGTCGTAAATTATACGTCGTTTCTTGGCGCTGGAAGGCTCGGGCGAGATTTATTCGGACTAGCTGGAAGGCCTCGTGGAGCGAGCGCTGTGTTTTATGCGGCGTCGTTGGCGTGGCGTGGCGGCGATCCTCGGGATGCGGCAAGGCTAATTCTCGTCCGTGGTTGAGAAATGCAGGCGTGAATCCGGTGGCGTCGTGTTGCGCTGTATTAAATGCGAACTGAAGTGGCCCGAGATGTTCGTCCCATCGTCTGTGATTCTTTTGCGTGAATTGCGAAATCATTGTTTTTATTGTTCGATTGGTCCGCTCGACCGGATTACACTGTGGGGTATAAATCGGTGTCGTACGGTGTTGAATGTGCCAGGCGCGCAGCAGGTTTCTCAGTAGGCGAGACTTGAATTGAGTCCCGTTATCGGAAATAACTTGGTCCGGGCATCCGTGTCGATACAAAATTTTCTCGACTATGGCAGTCACCACCGCCGTGGCTGTGGCCTTCCGCAGTGGGTGCAGCTCCACCCATTTTGAAAAGCGGTCTTGCATGACTAAGAGCCATGTATGACCTTTGCGAGAGCGCGGAAGAGGCCCCACCAAGTCCATGGTGACTTGTTGCCAGGGCGCTGCCACGGGTGCTGTATGTAACTTTCCGGCTGGTTTGGTAGGAGATGCTTTATAGGCGAGGCAGGTTTTGCACTTCCTCACGAATCGGGTGATGTCGCGGAACATGCCCGGCCAATAGAAAAGCCGAGCCATACGAGCAATAGTCTTGGCCGTTCCAAAATGGCCGGCGCTAACATCCGCATGATGTCGAGCGATGGTTTGCTGTCGTTCTGGTTTCGGTATGCATTGCTTCCATTGCATAGCTGGATCAATCTCTTTAAAATCTACCTCGTGCAAAATGAGGCGGAATAAACGTCCTTGTTGTTCCTTGTAATCTGGGAAGTCGGTAGGGTGAGTTCGGACCCCGGTGAGAATGCGGTGGTACCAATTATCCGGGGGCGGTGCCTCGGTGCTGGCTATGGCCGGTTGGCGGGAGAGCGCATCGGCCACTTGATTGGCTGCCCCCCGGCGGTAACGGACTTCGAAGTGGTACTGTTGCAGCTCAAAGAGCCAGCGGCCCAGCCGTCCTGTAGGTTCGTCCAAACGTTGTAGCCACTTTAACGCTTGGTGGTCGGTGATTACCGTAAATGAGTAGCCCTCGAGATATCCTCTCATTTTCCGTATCCCCCAAATAACGGCCAGGCACTCTAGCTCGGTGGCGCTGTAGTTCTTCTCGGCTTTAGTAAGCGTACGGCTTGCGTACGCGATGACACGCTCGCCTTCTGCTAGGTGCTGCGTCAGGACCACCCCTAGGCCGTTTGTGCTAGCGTCGGTCTGCAAGATGAAACGACGGGAGAAATCCGGGCAGGCCAGAACTGGGGCGGTAGTCAGGGCGGTTTTGAGCTCGGTAAAAGCTTTTTCTTCGTCGGGGCCCCAATTCCACCGGGCGTTCTTTCTGGTTAGGCGTGAAAGCGGGGCGGCTAAACTGGAGAAGTTGTTGACAAATCTTCGGTACCACGACGCCATTCCCAGGAATTGTCGCACCTGGCGAAGAGTCGTTGGTGGCGGCCAAGCGGTTACGGCCGATGTCTTCTCCGGATCTGTACGGATACCCTCGCGGTCGATAATATGACCGAGATATCTTAGTTGTGGCCTGCAAAAGTGGCATTTCTCGGGGTTCAGGCGTAATTTCGCGTCCCGCAGGCGTTGGAATACCATCCTTAGGTGAGTTAGGTGCTCGTTGAAGGTACGGCTTAGAATAATGATGTCATCGAGGTAGACCAGTACGCAGGGTTCGAGTTCAGGGCCGAGCACCGTGTCCAAAAGTCGCTGGAACGTGGCCGGGGCCGAATGAAGACCGAACGGCATTACTTTGAATTGCATCAGGCCCCGTCCCGGAACGGTGAAGGCGGTGATTGGTCGGCTCTCCGGATCCAACGGCACTTGCCAGTAACCGTCTTTCAAATCTAGTGTCGTGAGGTAACGTGCCCCTCGCAGTTTATCAAGCGTGGCGTTGACCTGAGGTAACGGGTACGCATCCTTCTCAGTGACTTCATTGACTTTTCGATAGTCAATGCAAAAACGATAGCGGCCGTCCTTCTTCTTCACAAGTACAATTGGAGAGCTCCAGGCCCCGCGGGAAGGCTCAATGATCCCGTCCTGCTCCATGCGCTCGATTTCCTGGTTTATTACAGCCTGCATGGCCGGATTACGTGGACGGTATCTTTGCTTGATTGGCTGGTCGGTCTTTAGTCGTAAACGGTGTGTGATTTTGTCGGTAGGTCCCCTGATGTTTTGGAATTTTCCCAGTTCACGCTTGAGAAAATGTTTTAGGCGTTCCTCTTCTTCCGGTGATTGGACCGCGAGTCCGATTTTGTCGAGACTGTTTATCTGCTTCTGGTGTGAGCTGCCTGGTGGGATTCGCAGTGTTAATCCGATCTGCTCCCATAAATCTACCCCTATGATCATGGGGCTCCGAGCGTGTGGCATAATCGTAAATTGATGCCGAAAGATATCCCCTTTATATCTAATGGGTAATAGCAGGCTGCCGGCGGTCTCTGTTGTTTCCCCGTCTGCCAGCCTGATTTGCTGTCGGTCCGTCTGGCTGTGATAGCCTAGTTTTTCGGCTAGGTTTACCACCTCGGCATTTACGCACGAGAGCTCCGAGCCGGAATCCAAGAGAGCCTCTATCTCTGTATTTCCGAGCCGGATCGGAAGATGTGGTCGGGGCCGGAACCTTAATTCTGGCTGGCAGTGGGCCGGTCGGTGCTGTCGGTACCTCCGGCCCGTTGGGCGTTTCCCGTAAACGGATAACACTCCCGCGTAAGTACGCCGTCTTTGCCGCAACGGGAACAGAATTTGACGGCGGGACGGCGGCATTCGGCTCGAGTGTGGCCCCGCTGCTTACAGCGCCAGCAGCACTCCTCTCGGTTGTAAGAGGCGGCTGCGATGGCCGGGGGATGGCTGGCTTGGTGTTTCTCGGATTGCTCTCGGCGCTTGATGTCTTCGAACTCTGAGGCTCGTCGGGTGAGGTCCTCTAGGTTGTTTATATCTCCGATTCTGATGTACAGCTTATATTCGGGCCTCATATTCTCGTAGACCTGGTCGAGAATCTCGTCGGCTGACAGTTTCTCAGCGCGGCGTGCCATGGTCAGTAAAGCGGTGGCGTATTGTTTAAATGGTTCGCCAGCCCGCTGTATGCGACCATGCATCTCCCGGGTCAACTGAGCACGGTATCGGTGCGGCAGATAAAAATTGCGGAAACTGTCTTGGAAGTCCGTCCAGCACCTCCATCGTGCCTGGTTGTTGCGAAACCACAGCAATGCGTCGCCCTTCAACATTTCCGGCAGTCCAAGTAGCAGGAGATCCCCGGGATACCCGTAGGCGCGCTGGAGTTCCTGGATCCGCTCAAGAAATGAAAACGGATCCCGTCCGTCGAAATGCACGCCCCACTTCCGGATCTGGTTGACAGTTTTTGCATGGTCGATTGTGCCGAGGAGTTCCTCATTTCGTGGTGGCAGTGGTTCTGCCCGGTCGGGGGTGGTTTCCTCCATGTCGATTCCGGGGACGGGTGCTTGTAGTGGCAGCAACTCTTCCAAGTGACTAAATGCCGGGAGCGGATGATGCCGCGGAGTGCCGGCCGCAAAGACCTCTATTTGAGCTGAGGTATTTAACTCGGCGCTGGTTTTCTCTCGGAGGCCGCGACTGATTTTCCGGCTTTGGCGGCACCGTTCTATTCACTGCCATCGGGGGTTCGTAACTGGGGTTAGATTCCACAAATCTTCGCAGGCGGTATCGCAATTGATCGCAGGGGCCGTCGTTATCGATTTGCAGGCGGGTCAATTCCTCGGACAAGTCTCTTTTGGATAATTTATAGATCCAGCTCTTCATTTAGTTTTAATCACGTCTCAGTTCGGTCAGGTCCCTGTTCGGGCGCCATGTAACGCAGTAATTTTATCGGCGGAAAGCTCGCCGGGAGCCAAGGTACGAGTAAGAAGTGAGACGTGATTAAACGTGGAAAAATATAAATGATACTTTATTATCAACTCAAAGATAAATGGCAACACAAAAATAAACCTATAATACAAAAGAAATCTACAGCTAAAGTAACGCAGGAACAATAGAAATATTCTAGCCGCTCGGTGGAACGGTACACGACCAGCCTTGAATTCTCGGATCGACCGGTGTTACGCTCTGAGGGTGGCGGTATACGGCCGCGAGTCGTCTTTGCGCTGATCCAGGGTGGGCCTCGCGTCCGGGGGAGTCACGCGGTCGGGAGGCGGCGGCGCAACGGGTGGTGCGAGCTCTCTGAGCTGTATCGTTTTGAGCGGAGCGGCGTGCTCGCAGGTCGGCGACGTGGTGTAATAAACTCCCTGAGTCGTGTCGTTCGGCCGGGAATACGTGGTCGCGAGTCGACGGTACGATGTACAAGATAGGCCGTTCAGGCCGTGACGGTCGGACAGGTTTCGCGGTCGCGAGTCGGCGGTAAGAATACACAAGATGGGCCACTTAGGCCACGACGATCGGACAGGTTTCGCGGTCGGGAGTCGGCGGCGCCGGTTACATGGTAGGCCGTTCGGGCCGTGGCGGTCGTACAAATTTCCGCGGCGCGTAAGTTCGCGGCGCGAAGTCCAGGGAAGACCGTTCGGACTGTGGCGAGGGAGATCCGCGAGCGTCCGGACGGAAGAAAGGCCCAAGAGTGCCGAGTCCTGGGGAAGGATAGCGGTGCCGAAAGGCCGGGTGAGCCCGGTCGAGGACAGGCTCGGGAGCGCCCGAGTCCTGGAGGCAACGGTATCGAAGGCCGGGTGAGCCCGGTCGAGGACAGGCTCGGGAGCGCCCGAGTCCTGGAAGTAGCGGTATCGAAGCCGGGTAAGCCCGGTTGAGGAAGTCTTGGGAGCGCTCAAGACCTGGAGGGTCGGATGCTGGAGTGCTCTCCAGCGAGGAAAAGGTGCCTCGTCTGCGTACGAGGCAGCTTATATACCCGTGGGCCCGAGAGTGGGGGACCTCCCACTCCCGAGCGGTCGGTGGCGGTGCGCGGTGTGGGCGGTTGGGCGGCCCATGTCACGCGGTCCGGTGATCCGCGCTACACGCCGCGGACGGCTGGTCGGCCCGCGTAATTAATAATTAAAATGGCCGGTGTCCGCGCGCTAATTCCGGGCGATCGGTGTTAGTCGCGGCGCGGGGTCTGAATGTACTTAGCTTTTAGTGACTTAGGGCCACAAACCTAAAACCAGTTGATCGATTTACTCCCTGTCAATCAGTGGCGCAACGACTGTATATACGAAAACGAATTGACACATTTGCATAATAGACATCAAATCGTAAATCAATTCGTCAATACTTGAAAGTTGATACCTCCCATAAGTTGAGTATTACTTATAAATTAGTATATTATTGTACAAAAAATTCATTAATGTTAAAATAATTTTAGACTTTTGTTGATTACGTGTTTTATTTCATTAAAATTTTAATAAATTTTGTATATGTCAATTATCTTTTTTATATGTAGATTTAAAATGCCTAAACGTAAATGCATGTTTAATTACAAAATAAATTTCCCATAATGAAAAAGGGAAGATATGACTGGGAAGCTTACTGTACAATTTGTTCAACGAATATTTCAATGGCAAATTTAGGTATTTTTGTTCGCTGGGTAGGATAGAACGCTGGTTTATAGATGTACGCCTTCTTTCTATATATACAAGTATATTTACAGATCTATGTACATTATGTTTGATATCGTTTAAATCGCACCCACTGGTGCTTTTACAAAATAACGCTTTACAACGTTTTATAACCGCCTTTCGCGGTAAGAAATGTGTGGGGCGGTGAGCGTCACCTTTATGGGCCCCCACTTATCATCGCCTGGTAGTATCGGAGGCTCGGCTTCGGAAGATGAGGTGGTAGCCCAGGGATCGCACTGGACTCCACTATCCGTGACCACAGGGGCGTGTTGTATAGCCCTCTCTGTGGTGCTTGGCTCACACTGCACTCCTCGCTCTATCCGCACCGGTGGTGTTGGTGGGATAGGCGAGAGCAGCGGATTCACTTGGTTCCACCGGGGGACTAGTGTAACACCAAACGCGTACGTCACCCGGTGCGAGATAAATCCTTGGTGGCCTCGTTAGTCGTGGAGGCGTGAAGTTGGCCAGAGGAGGCTTCCACTCCAGGAATTGGAAGTGCGTGTGACGTGGCGGCTTCTTAAGTCCTGGAGGCCGTAATATTCCCGCTAGTGGCTGCTGCGGCGGAAAGACCTTAATCGATACTATCTTCGGTGTCTTTGCTTCCTCGACCGGTGGCGATGGCGGGCTGTCAGGCACGGTCTCTAGCGTCAGGGCGGTCCTTTTCTTACGGCGGCTCCTCCGAGTCCGCTTCTGCGGAGTCCCTGTCTCCGGACTCTAGCTCTTCACCGTAGGTGGTAACGGCGGCATGCGTCTATGATCTGCTTCGTGGCAACGAATACTGCCTCGTCTCTCAGTTCAGTGTGCGTCGGCTGAGCACTATTTCGTATACTGTGAAGTGTGCGTCTATTCGAGCACTACTGACCGTATTCAAAATGCGATCTCCTTATGGGGATAAGGCGATATCGCAAGCTCCATCGGTGCCGCTTATATAGCGGTCCTTATCGCATCTGACTCTCGCGAAAGCTCTTCGTCTTTCGCGACGCCTGGCGGCCGCGGCTGTTATCAGTCGGGCCCGGGGCTTTTCCCCCACCAAGCTTCCGGGCCTTCCGGCATACGTTCATGTACGCCGGGCTGCATCTGTCGTGGCGCGCCGAGTGCCAATTTGCCGGATTGTCATCTCGGCCGCCACAGCAAATAAAGGTGCTGTTGACATAAAGGAACATATAAATACACAGAAGCATAAAACTAATTTAAAAAATTAAGCAACTACTTCGAACATTGCTACATTTATGATTCAATCTAGCTCCTCTGAAGACCACCTTATTCGAGCAGCTGAAGGTGCAATGGTTTTCCATACAATATCCCATCATATGTCATTTAAAAGTTTGGATTGTAGCAATGCCCTTAATAGAGAATTGTATTCAGGGTCAAATGTAGCAAAAAAAAATGACATGCAATCGCACGAAAGCTACATCTATTGCGAATAACGTACTAAACCCTTTATCAATTACCGAATTAAAAAATGATTTGCAAGATATGGATTTTATAAGCGTATCTACTGATGCTAGTAACCACGGAAACATCAAACTATTTCCGATTATTATTCAGTATTTTAATTATAAAAAGAATGGTATTACTTCGAAGCTTCTTGATATAGAGAATACTGAAAATGAGACAGCCAACACAATTACTGAACTTATTATCAAGCAACTTCGTCAGCATAATCTTTTATCAAAATGTATTGCGTTTTCTGGAGACAATTGCAATACAAATTTCGGAGGCAGAGAACGAATAGGAATCAATAATGTTTTCCATAATCTCCAAGTGAATTTAAATTCTAACATTGTTGGTGTTGATTGCTCTGCACATATAATTCACAACGCGATGCACCGTGGATGCGATTTGTTGCCTGTAGATGTAGAGTCTATTATTTTAAAAATTTATAATTATTTTTCCGTTTATACTGTTCGAACAGAATCCCTTAAAGAATTCTGTACCGCTGCAGACACAGAATATAAACAGCTCCTTTTTCATTCAAAAACGCGTTGGTTAAGTTTGTTTCCCGCTATAGAGCGATTTTTGAAATTGTATGAGCCAATCAAAACCTATTTTGAAAGCTTAGACGAACCACCGGTTTTGATAAAAAAGTTTTTTGCAGATCCTTTTTCAGAAGCCTATTTATTTCTTATTCATTCAATTATGCATATTTTGCATTCAAAAATTGAAAAGTTAGAAAAAAGTGATAATTCCATTCTGGAAACAAGGAACATACTAACATTTATTACAAAAAGCTTAAACAACAGAATTAATGAAATCTTTTTGCCATTGAAAGTTCAGAATATTTTAAACAATCAAGATGAAAACACTAAAAATGAATGTATAAAATGTTGTATGGATTTTTATAACAAAATTAAAACATACATAGAAAACTGGATAAAACCATTAAATGAATTTGAGAAGTTTGATTGGATGTTTTTGCCCAATTTAACTGAGAATACTCCTTGGACAGTTGTTGAAAACACAGTTCTATTTTTACAGGAAAAAAATATTATAATTAATGAAACAAAATTATTAGATGAATGGATAAATTTAAAGACTTTTAGTAAAAATTTAAGCAAGCAAGACAAACTTTTGACTGCAAATCAACTTTGGTTAAATTTTTTTAAAACACTTAATGCTTATTTGTACACTGAATTATTAAAAATTGCACAATATTTTTTTTGCATACCGGCTCATAATGCCAATGTAGAAAGAGTATTTTTATTAATTGCTCAACAATGGACGGAAGAAAGAAATATGTTAAACATACAAACTGTTTCGTCATTGATTAAAATAAAATATAATTTTAAAGATTATAATTGTAATGATTTTTATAAATTTTTATGTAGCAAGCAAGCCGTTTTAGAATCAATAGGAAAGACTGAAAAATATCATAAGACTGCAAAAACAGAGTGATCTCTTTATTATAGACTTTAATTTACTTTGTTTTAAAATAATTTGTTTATAAAAAATAGATTTTATGAAAGAGTTTATAATATATAATAAAATATAGTTTATAATTATAGTTTATAATATATAATAAAATATATAGAAATTATATACATATATATAAAAATTTTTATTTAATTATTTCTTTATTTTTATTAAATAAGGATGTTTCTCAATCAATAAATATATTTAGAAAATGTCCGGGTTTTAAGTTAAAAATCCGGGGTTTTCAAACTGTTTCTCCGGGTTTGAAGAATTTATAAATGGCAACCCTACTCACAGCTCATATTTTTGGTTTTTTTTTTAGCGGTGTTAAATATGTAGCGAGACCCCCTTGTTCTCACCACTAGATCGGGCCACCATCCGCCCGGCCACGGGCAAGCGCTATCTCGAAGGTGTTTGAACCTGACCGACCACAACCAGAGGTCTAGAAGGTATAAGTACCCGCATTTCCAACCAACGAGTATTAAAGCCGCAGCTGCAACTAGATCGAGATTTGTCCTGAACCGGCAGCAGTCATTTGACCGCACACAGACGACTTTCAGAAGCAATCCTATCCTAATCTAGAGAGGTTACTCGGACATTTCGCCGTACAGCGACTCGGGGGCTTACTAGGTCGCAATCTCGGAGATTTATCGGAGCACTGATTTGCCAGCTCGGGGCATCTCAAACGGTTTCCCCTAGCACTTCTCATACAACCTCTACCTCTTGACACTAAGTCACTGTTTACGTACTTGGGCCTTACGTCGGCGGTCGTCACAGACGCTCCATATACGACCTCGGTACACGACGCGTTCGCGACCGGTTTCTGGGGAATTCTTGGTCAGCTTCATCAAAACACTCCTACCAGTCTCGGGGGTTTCTCAGACTTGTCCCTGTGTAACGGTTCGGGGATTTCCGGCTATGTTTTTGGGAATTTTCCAGAACACCGCTTGTATCACCTGTACCTGCCACGCCGTTTGCGCTCCACCGACCGCTGGCATTACTTGCAATCGCCGATTTACTCATGTTTCAACAATTGCTTGCATCGCGTGCAACTTCCGCACCACTGCTTGTGACCACCGTTAGTTGTTCGCCTCGCTTGCGACCGCCGACTCGTTAACGCTGTGCTGATCGCTCACATCGCTTCCAAGTACTCACAAACGTTATCGTGCTTACGCTCCTTAGGCAATTCACGCACGTCCGACACAGCGACGTCTCCGCAACCGCAACCGCAACCGCAAGTCCGTTCTGTCTTTTACACGAGCTACGATCTCAATACACTGTACGTATTGTAAATAACGCTTATACATAATAAAAGTATTGTAGCGAGTTGACCGTCGAGATACCGACACAGCCTTTAAATCGCACCGATGAGTTTGTACGGCCTTGAAATACGCGCGCGGTTTTTGTTAAGTACCGCCGTTTCGGAACGCGATTTCCGAAACGGATAACACCAAACGTCCTCGTAAGGACTCGAGTCCGATCGTCAATCGTCGTTGGCGGTCGTTTCTGAAAAAGTCGCAGTCGCAGTCAGTCAGTTGCTAGCATAAAGTACGAATAGTCGCTTCGCGGGCCTCATATACAGGGTGTCTCATACCTTATGACGCATCCTGGAGAAATAGGTAGATCCAATTGTTAGGAACAAGAAAATCCCATATCATTTTTTAATTTGGGCGTTTATTTACGAGATATCAACAATTATATTCGACCGAGAACGAGACGATGCGACGACGCGAGAGCGAGCAGTACGGCGATACGGGAGGCGTGGTAAGCGACGTTACACGAGCGAGACGATGCGTCGTCGCATCATTTCGCTTTCAGTCGAATATAATTGTTAATATCTCGCAAATAAACGCCCAAATTAAAAAATGGTATGGGACTTTCTTGTTCCTAATAATTGGACCTACCTATTTCTCCAGGGTGCGTCATAAGGTATGAGACAGCCTGTATATCGTAATAAATGTTTATGAACTTTATGCCTTTTTGGGCTAAATCCTTACGGGAGATTCCTACAGTATATATATTGTTACGCCGGGAACGGGTCGGCGAACGTCTCCGCGTTCGCGTCTCTTACACTCACTCACTCACACCCGCGGCGCCTGAGCTCCGCGAAAGAAAGGAAGGCGTTTTATAAAAACGAACGGGAACAATTTAATAACAGAGCAAGTAATCGATACAACGTCTGCACCGATTCGAGACACGGGCAGAACTGTCATTTCTTAACCATAATAAATAATCTTCGTTCCCCTGGCAACGGGGAACAAAAAACCTCGGAGCGAGCCGGCAGCTTCATGCTGCTCCGTATACCGGGCGTAACAATATATATATTGTTACGCCGGGAACGGGTCGGCGAACGTCTCCGCGTTCGCGTCTCTTTCTCACACTCACACTCACTCACACTCGCGGCGCTCGAGCTCCGCAAAAGAGAAGAAGACGGATTTAGAAAAAGGAAAGACAAGAGTTTTAATAAGACTTAACCAAATACATCCGCACCGAATTAAGTCTCGGGCAGAACTGTCATTTAATTATAATCAATAATCTTCGTCCCCTAGCAATGGGGAACCGAAACCTCGGAGCGAGCCGGCAGCTTCACACTGCTCCGTATACCGGGCGTAACAATATGTTGCACCGTAATTGATGCACGGGATCCGTTCGTTCGGTCGGGATGTAAAATAAAGTTTTTCTTAGTTTTTATAAAAAATAGCGTTGGTTTTATTTGTATTTTCCTGCGTAGTGTACAATCTTTCGTCGCAGTGTTAAGTTACGTGCCGTTTGATCAAAACTTACTGACTTGCACGAGTTCGGGGACTTATGTATTATATAGCGGTTTGTTATTCTTAGTCAGCAATTGCGAAAGCCATTGACCGTGTGGTCGAATGTCTTCCGCTGATAAAACGGTGTGGTGAAAATGCTGACTTATCAGTATTGTAGGCTTAGCGGATTCCATACGCTTTGGCAATCTGCCGAGCCGTAACTTTAAATTGGCGCACGCGGTGTTAGTCACCTGCACCTAAGGGCTCGGGTTACAACATATTGTTTATATAGACAGTGACAGGGTCTTCTTTTGCACCCTAAACCCAACAGGCGTCTTCCGGGCAAGGCATAAGTTTAAGCGTTACAATAGGAATAAATAAAGAATAAAGCAAGAGAAGGAAAAGTAAGAAGAAAATAGAAAGAGAAAAAAAAAAGTTGTTATAAAAATAGAAAGTGGAAAATAGAAGAAACAGAACTTTTAAGAGAAGAAAAGAGTCCAAAAGAAGAAGAGATAGTAGAAAAAGTAAGAAAATGCAGAAAGTTAAAATGTGGGAAAAGATGTGAATTTCACAATGTAATAAATATTACGGACCAACAAAAGAAAAAAAGGTGCGAGAGTATGTAAAAAAGGTTAGAAGGAAGAAAGATGGCAGAGAGTGGCAAAGTTCAAATTAGAAAACGAAATGAGTAGTAATGTAGATTAAAAAACCAAAAAAGAAAGATCTTGTAAAGTATGTGGTTTTGAGTAGGAGATATAAAAACATATTTAAGAGAAATGTACAAAGTCGGAAGACGACAAAACATGATAAAAATGTTAGAGCAGATTTAAAAGATATCCAGAAAAAATAAAATTTCGATGAAGATGCTTAAAAAATTAAAAGAAGAAAGAAAGGTAGAAAATGTGAGTGGTTTTAAGAAAAAAGAAAAAGAGTACATGGCAAAAACAGTGGAAGCGGGAGTTCTGAAAACTGAATAAAAAAAAAAGTTAAGATCTCCTTCTCTCTCTCTCTCTCTCTCTCTCTCTCTCTCTCTCTCCCTCTCCCTCTTTCCCTCTCTCCCTCTTTTTATTCCTGCTGGTCATGGATTGCATTGGTAGATTGATTGAGTTGTATGTATTATCAGTTGTTTAATTTTATAGTGAGTTATTTTAATGAATTTTGCGGTGTAAATAGTAAAGTTAATACGTAGTTAGTAAATGTATCTTCTTTTATAAGTAGAGTGGAGATCAGCAGTGTTTTCCGCATAGGAAAATAAAGCACTTACATACAAAAATACTTTGGCGAACTTTGCGTAGGCGTTGAATGACGAGGTGATCAAGTTGTTGTACTTAAAGATATTTTATATACAATTATACACAGTTATTTACAATTGTGTTTATATGTCGTTTAAATCGCGCCCACTGGCGTTTTTTTTAAAGATCAACGAGATAGCGCCAGCTAGTTTAGGCGCCACTGACGATATGAAATATGTGGGGCCGTTATAATGACCAGGATCGGTCTCCACTTATTGTTTCCTGGCAAGACTGACGGTTTAGCCTCTGACGAACTAGTGGTCGCCCACGGGTCGACTTGCGTACCACTGTCTGTCAACGTTGGAGCGTGTTGGATAACTTGTTAGGTCATACTTGGCCTGACCTGTATCCCGCGCTCTGTCCACGCCGGTGGTGTAGGCGAGACAGGAGAAAGAATTCCTGGTGGAGCGCCTCGCCACCTAGGACTAGTGTACTGCCAGATCCTTGTGTCCCCATGAGCGAGAAAGATGCGCGGCGGCCGAGTGAAGCTTAGAGGCGTGAAGTTTGCTAGAATGGGTTTCCACTCTAACAATTGAAAGTGTGCGTGCCTTTACGGCTTTTGTGGTTCTGTCGGCCGAAGGACCCCACCAAGGATTGTTGTGGCGGAAACACGATGACGTCTTTGATGATCGGTTTTCGAGCTGCTTTTATTGGCGGTGACGGAGCTCCACCTGGCGGCGATGGCGGACTCGTCGGTATAAGTTTTGGTGTAAGCACCGATTTATTTTTGCGACGTCCCCTCCGGGTCCGTTTCCTTTTCGGTGTTCTTCTTCAGAACACTTAGACGTTGGTGTCGTCAGTAGCGGTAACGACTGCAAGATGTGCTTAGAGATATCTAGCACTATCTCTTGTTATAGCTGACTGTGCGTCTTAATGCGGAGCACTAGCTAACTTCATAAGCGATCTTTCTGATCTAGGATTAGGGTGATACTCGAATTTGCACGGCCCGTCTTGTACACGGGTTCTTGCCGCTTTTGACTATCGCGTAGCTTTTCTCGCGTGGCACTACCTGTAGGCTGCAGTTAACAACTGCAGAGCCGGAGCTTTTCGCTTGCTGGAATCCCGAGCTTATCTTGCGCTCGCCGGCGTGCTCGCGCGTCTGGCAGGTTGCCGAGTTTGTGGCGCGTTGATATGCCGGTCGGCGTATCGGTCGCCACAAATACTATTACATTTTTTGCATTAAATCAAAAATAGCATAAGGAATAAAACGGGAATTTTATTATAAGAAAAGTAATTTTTCACGCCTGTAACTGCTAGCGTTAATTTTATTGTCAAAGTTACAGAAGTCAATTTTTGCGAAACTTTATTAAAAGTTTTTTTAACTCGATGACGTTATCAACAAAGGTTTGATAAAAGTATGTTATCGTACATATTTTTTAGAGTTTAAACACGATCGTAAGTGTGGATCAAACTGTAAATGGTACAGCATCATACGGAAAGATGTTACTGACCTATTATTTTCAATAAATCTCCAAGTGTCTTAGTAGACAAAAATTTGTTGAGAATCGGCAGTAAGATATGATTAAGCTCATTAGTGACCATTGTTTCATTCAGAGTCAAAGGGATTAAATTGGAAATTGTCTTGCTCAATAATTCGGACGTTTCTGCATCGTAGTAAAGACCCGTTGCGTTAAACTGCATGTGATGGAAAAGAGAAAGTTTTTAGAAACATAAATTTACTTATTTTATATTTGATATTACAATTTTCTCTCCTACTCTTTCTCTTAAAAAACATTAAAGATGATTAACAAAATATTATTTGCACATGTAGCATATTCTTTTGAGTGAAAATCCACTAACAAAATTATGTGACTAGTTAAGTTACTCAATACATTTATTTTGATATAAAGTGACGCATGACTCTAAAAAATTTATAAAATACATAATTTACTTACGTCCAACGTTTGTAGGTTTACCAGTACTGACAATTGTTTAATTTTTAGATACTGGCCACTCAATGTAAAACTAACATTAGCCTGAACTCTGAAGTCATGCAGGACTGCGCTAAAAGTTGAACATATATATGTAATTTAACATACATATGTAAAATTAATATTTAAAGAATTATTAGGTTGACAATACGAATAAGTATATAGAAAGACACATTTTGGTAAGGTTCCGTTATAATATAAGTTTTTCTCTGCATAAATGCCTGAAAGAGCAAGAGAGTTGCATAATATTGCAAGTACAATTGCAACCAACCAGGAGAGAGAATTTCGCAAGTAAGAACGATATGAGCAAAAGAAGAAATCAGATAGAAAAAGCGAGAGAAAGTCATAACCTATAATTAATAGATAAAAGAATAAGATTAAAGACAGACGGAAGATTGGTAGTGTTGCACCGGGGCCGGTGCACGGGGTCCGTCCTTCGGGATCCGTAAGGGAGGGCGATAGATAATATAGATTTCAATAAATATTTAGAACTTTATTTGATTGCGTTGTTACACTCCTTTCGATTCTCCTGCCTTTTCCTTTGGTCGGTTCGGCGCACGTCCCCGCGTTATCACGCGTCCTCGGCTCCGCAAGGTCTCCTCTTACACGGCACGCGACCGAACTATTATTACCTCACGATCTCGGTTTACAGCACGGACTCTGATGCGACTGCCCGTCCGTGACGGTCCGCGGTTATTTAATAGTGACGCAGGGCCTTGGCGTCATCGAGTTGCAATGCCGAACTTCAGTTGTTCGGCGAATGCAACCCTAGCGATTTCGGCAATAAGTTCTCGCAAATGTTTCTCTTTTTGTTTATTATTATTTAATTGCCTAAGGAGGTTTGCTGATATCGCATCCTCCGATGTTATTTAATTACGAGATACTTATGCCGAAATGCCCTGCGTCATGTTCCGTGTTGTAACGGGGTTTGGGTTACAACAGTAGTAATGAAGAGGAAGGTAAACGGAGAATAATGGAAAAAGAAGATAGCTCTGACAAGAAAACAAACAAGAAGTGTAATAGAGACGAGCAAATGCAAGGAGATCGATAAGAGAGATTAAAAAAAAAGAAGGAAAGAGTGTGATGGCAATGAACGACAAGACTGAAAAGAAGGAACGTATTAGAAAGCCCAGAGAAGAAAGTGTAATAAAAATAGTATAATAATGGAACGAGAAGAAAAAATGGTGGCAACGAAATGCTGCAGAGGATTGATATGATTTTGGAAAAATAGAGTCGGATGAGAAAGATAAATATAAATGAGAAACAAGATGGAAAGAAATATCGACAAAGATAGAAGATAAAATAAGTAAATTAAAGGATAGTGTAAAAATTATAGATAAAGACGTAGGAAGTAAAGAAATAAAACAAGTGAGGAAGAAGATGGAAATTTCGGATAAAAATGTGAGGAAAATAATAGACAATTTAGAAAGAAGGACATAGTGATAATAGAACTGAAAGAAGAGACAAAACAGAAGAAGTGGGATATAGAAAAGATAAAGCAATAGATAGAAAAGAAAATAAAGGTGGAAATGAACATAGATAGTATGTAGAAAATAAGTAGACAGGAAAAAGCTAAAAATATGATAGGATTAAAATGTAGCAAGTGGAGAGTAAAACTGGAGATAATAAAGAATAAAAATAAAGAATGGAAAAATTGAATATACATTAATGACGATTTAACAAGAGAAAAAAGAAAGATACAGAAAGAAATTAGAGAAAAAGCAAAAGATAAGATAAGAGAAAATCCAAGAAAAAATAAAAAAAGGATATAGAAGAATATAGGTTAATAAACAGAAACAGATTTGGACCAAAACAATTGCTTATTTTGTAGAGAGAAAAAAAAGTAATAGTACTAAAATAAAGAAAAAGGGGGAGAGAAGATCGGATATCAAAAAAAGAAAACGGATATTAACAGGGAGAAGAGATTAAAATGATTATTTGGATGTAGTAGGCATAAATAAGATAGGGCAAAGCGGATTGCAATATATAAAAAATGTTTGATATAATACATATAGTAGAAACGTAGACAAAAAAAGAGATGGGAAAAGTTTAGAAAAAAGATATAAAAGTTATAAAATAAAGGCCATATAGAAATAAAAAAAAACAGGAAAAAAGGGTAGAGCTAAGGAAAAGGTAATACTAGTTGTTAAAAAGGGAATATATGATTAATAAAAACAAGGTACAAATAAGCGCCAAGTATAGGCGCGCAAAAAGTGTATTTAAAAATAAATTTTTGAACAAAACCGCTTGAAAAAATTTAGTACCTTTTTACAAAAATTAAACATTACAAACCCATGTAAAACTGTACAAGCGTGGACCTAGAATCGCTCCGAGCCAGTGATACTATCAACTTCGTGAATAATTATTTTAAAAGTTCTATTCGTATGTAGCGAGGGCATAAGTCTCGCCACTAAAGGGTAAGACAAGCCCTGGACGGTATCAGCTCAGGCGGCGCCGGACGCGCCGTACATAGTTCGCCGGACGACTACCGGTTCGACGATGGCGCGCGCCGCCGAGTTGAGAGTGGGGAAACTCCCACTCTCATCTCGGCGGCTATATAAACCGAGCTCGCGACAGAGCGAGCACCTTTCCAGTTCCGATCCTCGGCCCGAACACATCCACCAGATCCTAAAGCTTCGGGCGCTCCTAAAGCCTCCTGTATACTCTCCGACTCGGGCGCTCCCGAGTCGAACCCGGGCGCTCCCGATGAGAGTTTTCCGTTACCTTGGGCGTTCCCAAAACAGAACATATCTCAGGTTCCTGGGAACCTCGGGCGCTCCCGAAACCCCGCTATCGAAGCGACTGGATATTACCGGCGTTCCCAGAGACTCCGGACCACCGAGATTCCCTGGACGGGCGCTCCCGTCTAAGCTCAGGATCTACTGTACGGCATTCAGCCGTCGACACCGCCGCAGTTGGGTGCTCTCGACTGCTGCTGACGTTCAAAGCACTTGATGCTGACACGATCCCCCGGACGGGCGCTCCCGTCCGGCATTATCCGCCGCGCGACAGCCAGTCGGCGGCATCGCCGCAGTCGGGCGCTCTCGACCGCTGCTCTCCGGGTTATCTCGGATAACCTCAGTTTCCCCGACGGGCGCTTCCGTCGGTCTAAGCCATATCTAACGGACGAACACCCACTTCGACGTTTTCTAGAGTCAGTCAGGCGATCCCGAGTGACTTGCGATTCGACCCGAGCCTCCTTTCCCAAGATCCCTGGTTTGTGACAATAAACGGCTTTTCCTCCGCCCGGCCTAACTCTCGCAGTTCCCTTGCTGAGTACCAGCTTGTGCCCTGCACGAACTCTGGTTCCGGCGAGCTTAATTCCGGCAAAACCCGCACGACAGCAGGAAAGTCGCTACCGTTACACGTATAATTTAAATTAAAAGTACTCTCTCCAAAAATAATGAGATTAAGAGGTACAGTAGTGCCTCGCGGCAAGTATAGGCGCAGCGAGGTACTGCCTGCTTCTTATACACGAAACGCTTGAAAAAATCCGTAGACTATCGAATCTTAACAACGACTGAACCGATCGCTTTTTCAATAAATTTATTGTGTAGATAAGGGTCAAATTATATTATAAAAATGTTTTTATGTTTTCGCTACATATTCTATAAACGAAGATATCGTGATATAAAATTTTCTTTTAAGAGTAAAATCAGATTCTAAATCTTATTATCATCATTATTATCGTCGTTAACGCGAAAAACATCGTTTTTGTTTTTGCGCAACTAGATGGTGCGGATTGATTTATCGACTTTGTTTAATATTGACACATAAGGTTAGTGATTGCGTATCAGTGTTAATTTTTAACAATATCGGTAATTTGTAGCTTTCAAAAATACACATTTGAAAATTTATTGAATAAATTTTTGTAACATTTCTCGCAATTTATTCTTAGTTAACAAATAGATAGCTTGTAGAGAAATGCACATATCAAATAACGGTTGTTGCTATTGACACAGAATTTCACATAGCTTGTTTTAAAACTAAACAAAAGTTCAATTGTTTAAACAATTTTTTTACAAAAAAGTTACTCATTGAATTTTGTCGTTGAACATTTCTAAATTCGTATTTCTAAATAGGTTCATTAAATAGCTTGTAATTGATTTATCACGACTCGAGATTCTCGAGAAATCTTTGGCTACGTTCAACAAAAAAAACTGCTTTGCAACTTATAAAAGTAATTTATTAACAAATTGATATATTCTACAAAGACACTCGTTATTAAGTAACGATTGTTGCTTTTAACTCGAGATTTTGGATATTTTGTTTAATGGCTTGTTTACGATAATGGTAGAGTGGATGTGAGGCGATAAAGAGATCAGAAATTTGAATAATTACTTTTTTTTATAATTAACACAGTTTATTATAATTCAAATTAATAATGCACAAAAAAGGCCCTTTTGCGAGGGTTAGGTGCCGAAGCTGTAATTGCACGCAATAAACTTTTTATAAAATTGAACCATTTTATAACGGCTCTTGATACGTCTGGTTAAACGCATAGACAGAATGCTACTGGGGCTCAGTGGACCCTGTGATGGAAAAGTTACTTCTCCTTTTTTAATAGCAAGTGTTGAATTGTAGGAAGACCCGAGTGCATTGGAAATTAAATTTTAATGGAAAGGTAATCTAGCTAGATAAAAGACGTATCTTAGTAAAAGACATGGAGGCCTGATCAAGTGTTTATGAAAAGTAATAAACTCTAATTTCTTGCTATGGCAGAAATATTGCATAGCATTATACAAATAAAGCTTGAAACATTTCATTTCAAACAGGCTGAACAAAGTCATTTCAATTGTTTAATAAATTTTTTTGCAAAAAATTTATTTATAGAATTCGATCGTTGAACGCGACTATGATGTTGTTAAAAAAAGATATGAAAATTGGACACTCGGTCTTGTAGATATTCATTTGTTAACTAACAAAAATATTAATAATGAAAAAAAAACTATACTATGTCATTCACAGCATTATCCAACAATTAAATCTGATGAGTGACTTTTTTTACAAAAAAATTGTTTAAATAATTGAATTGATATTTTTTCGGCCTTTAAGCAAAGTATCTAAAACCCTGAGTCGACAACAATAACTGTTACTTGATAACAAACGTTTCCGTAAAAGATATCAATTTGTTAACTGAGGTAAAGATTTAAAAAAATAAAATAAAGAACATACAATAATATTTTCTTTATATAACCAACAGAAAGTCATTCCAATTGTTTAAACAATTTTTTTTACAAAGAAGTCACTCATCGGATTTAGTCGTCAGACAAAGCGAAAATGTTAAAAAAAAATTTGAAAAATTGGACATTCGGTCTTGGAGATGATATTCATTTGTTAACTAACAAAAATGATAATATTGAATAAAAAATTATACTGTGTCATTCACATCTTAATTCGACGATTAAATTTAAAACGATTATTAGCAAAAAAAAATTGTTTAAACAATTAAAATAATTTTTTTCGGCTTTTAAACAAAGTATTTAAAATCGCAAGTTGAAAGCAACAATCGTTTTTTATTTGATATTGTAACGAGGTCCTGTTTTACCTCGCGGTTTCGGTGTCGGATTACCGACCCGATTTACATACCGACTCGCGGAAACTTTGGCGGTATCGGCAAGATAACGAGCCATCGCGCCGGCGCGGTCGGCTTGGTAACGGGCTTGTTTGCGGGTTTCGTGACAGTCTTATAAAGACCAAAGACTACAATCCATCAGTTTTCCGCCCTTGGGAAAGTGCACGACGATGACGACGTGCGTGTAAGCCGACACCGGCAAAAGAGTGTCATCAATTTTCCGCCCACGAGGGAGGACCCATTGATTTTCCGCCAGTGAAGATCCATCGATTTTCCGCCCGTGAGGATAATTGATTTTCCGCCTGGTGGGATCGATCACGGCGAGGGAGAGTGACCGATTAGTGACTGAGCATCGTACCGTGAGTGCCCGTTTTGTGACGGAGAACCGGAATTTTTCTTGATCACAAGGAATTAATTATTTTTTGCATACAGGTTCCAGCCAGGGGCTGGACCAGGACCGAACGGGGACGAGATTTTGGAGGGAAGCAGGGGAAGCTTGCGAGCGCCACGTACCAAGCACGTGATCGGCAGGCCGAGCGCAGGTGCCGGCACGAGGACTGCAACGTGCAGAGTTAAGGACGGCGACGACGGTCATCACCTCGCCGTAGGATCATACCGGGAATATCCTGGTGCACTGAGCCCTCGGGAAACTTGCTGTACTTTGGGGTGCTGTGTTCGCCGCGTCGAGAGACGTCGCATCGCAGCCGGTCACCGCGTGGAAGCAGCATGCGGCGAATACGTTAAGAACTTTGCGTGTGTAGAGCCTCGGGGTAAGGGGGGTCTCGTGTAGAAATTTGCGCGTGCTACGGTACGTTTCGTGTGCGTGATAGGAAGATTTTCGGCTTTTTCGAGTTATAAGTTTGTATCGAGAAATATATTTACTTTTTTTTGTAACAGAGCGCCGCAAGGCTTGTATACCGTGGAGAGAGTTGCGTTCCGAGCGTTTTTGGCATTCCGTCGATTGTTTTTGCGTGCGTTTGTAAGTTGGTTGCGTTGCGTGTATATAGTTCGCGTTCCCTAGGATAATTTGGCGTCGTGATAGGCATTGCGAGCCTTCTGTATTACCGCCGTTGCGTTTTGTTAATTCGTTGCGTCGTGAAGTTTATAACATTGTCGTATATTGTGACCCAACGGGCAGCGACACGATTCGTGACTTACTTCTAGAATCTCGTTGTGACATTTATACCATCGTCGTACATTGTGACCCAACGGGCAGTGACGACTTGAATTCGGGATATCGTACCGAAAATCACTTTGTGCTAACTGAGCGAGCCGGGAAAATTTGTTTGAAGTTGCCGGTTCATCCCCGTTTATAGTTCCGGTAACTATCTTCGTTTGTTTTTTTTCTTTTGGTTTATTAAATTTTGCACAATATAACGATCGTTTTTGTAGAATATATTATTTAAGGTTTAAAGATTTTACAAGGCACTACCGTACCTCTTAATACGCAATCACTAATATAAGCACTTCTTACCTATTTGCCTTGGCGCGCCGCCATGGTGAACCACTGAGTGGAGACAACCAATAAGAGCGTAGTTTATTCCTCTCGCTCGCTTGAGATACTGACTTTCGATACTCTCTTGCAATACTTGTAACAAAACGTTTCCTGACCGCTCAGCGATACTTTTTATACTGTAATCTCTTGATCGAAATATAATAAGATGATTGTAAACTGTCCGAGTAAAAATCTAGTAGTGTAGTGCCTTTCAGTACCTACACCAATGTAGCAACTAGCGCTCACAGCTACACTCCGAACTTGCAAACATGCTTGTTACACATGTGAATATACGAACGAATGCGAACCTTATAACTCTCTTTTGTTATTTTCGACGATTGTATTAATTAGAATGTATCGTTACTTATCATTACGCTCCCAAATTGTACAATCGTACATTTTATTAAAGATAGTATTGTGGATAGTAAGATTTATATAATTAGTTACACCTATTCTTCCATAATTGGTATTCATCTTACACTAAATTAATTTTTAACGCCATCTGTTGACGAAAAAACGAAAAGAACATCGGACTGAACGACGACGACAATAATAATGATGATGACAACGACGTTTCTTATTCTTATTTTACTCTTAAAAGAAAAATTTGTATCGCGATATCTCTGATTGTAGAATATGTAGCGAAGAAAAAAAAACAATGGCTCGTATTCTGAGCTCACTTTTAAAGTCGCCTTTAACTAAAGGTGCCTCTAAAAGTGGTTTTATAAAAGTGGTGATGTTCTGAGCTCACACTTAGAAACACCTTTAAAAGTGACAGTCACTTTTAGCCTAAATGTGCACTTTTATATTGAAAAAGCTATTCTGAACCCACTTTTATAACACATTTATAGGCCTTCGCTAAATGTGCCATTAAATGTGGTCTGTAGCACATTTTGCGGTACATTTAGCGAAAATCCAATATGGCAGCACCCATACAATTTGACAGGTGGGTCCGTATCGCGACTTGACTAATTAGTAGTGACGTTAATTAACTAAATTTATTTAGAAAAAGGAGATACGCGAAGTTTTTAGGAGTAAACGAAACTCCATATAGCAAAATTTATCAAATTAGAACAATAAAAAAAAAAAATTTAATGAAAATGCGCGTATATACAAAAGGTACCTTCAACCTATCGTGAGTGTCGTAAATATAGTTCGTGATCGTGATCCGCGAAATTTTTGAAATAAACTCGTTTGAAAGAGTGACAGCAAACGTGACGTATTTTTTTCAACTTAACATTTTAAACTTTTTTTATGCCAAATAATATTATATGGCCAATATTCATAGTCCGTCCTTATTTTAAAGATTGTTTTAAGTAGTTTTATTTGGTTTTAAACCAATTACAGAATCGTATCATCGTCTTAAGACATTGTTTAAAATAATTTTGAAATAAGAAGTAACTATGAATACCGGTCTATAATAAGATATTTATTCCAGTAAAATTTTAAGACGAGCATATTCATAGTTCCAAAGTTTTAAAGAAATAAAAGTCATATTTTCTCATAATTCATCACTTTTCACATTTTTACACAGCTTAATATCGACCCATCATTTAAAAAATAGAAAAAAAAACAAGAATTTTTGCCGTTACTTTTTATAATAAACGGAAAGTTTGACAAAAATATCCGTTAATTAAAGAATGTGTACGTTTTTTGATTGCGTTTGAGAAATAAAAATTAACTGGTACACATAAATGTACCTCTATCTTAAAGGCGCCTCTAAATGTGTGCTTAGAATACGGACGACTTTAGCAGCACGCCTCTAAAGTTAATCACACATTTAGAGACGCCTTTATAAAAGCGCCTCTAAAAGTGAGCTCAGAATACGGGCCAATCTGTTTAAAGATTACGTAATAGTAATTTATAGGTCCGCCACGGGGCAGCACCTCGTGGCCGATCGCTCCAGATCGATATCGATTCGGCGTTCGATTATCGACTGCGATTCTCAAAGTCGATACCGTCTCGCGTTTTTTCTTGTTAATCATTGTACAAAATTCACAGTGTGTGCCTCGTGTGCTTCTCTCGTGCAGTTTTCGTTATCAAGTCTTCACTCAGCGTTAATCATCTAGTTTGACTCATCTCTTTGACTCACTCAAAGCAAAACAAGGATCTGTTGACACTCACCTCGTGTGCAACTTAAGGAAAATCACCGGTCTGCACACGGCGTGGTAAGCCTCGTGCTCTATTGTCTGGCAGCTTACTCAAATGCGTAGCCCATATCGAAAGAGAGAGAGAGGAGGGGGAGGGAGAGGGAGGGGGAGGGAGGAAGGGAGGAAAAGAGGGAAAGAGGGAGAGCGGGAGAGAGGAAGAGAGGAAGAGAATCGGAAACTAAAAGACTAGAGGAAAGTCGAAGGGATCATCCCGGTATCACATGCTGACAAATTAATTATTTAAATTATTAAACTGTGGGAATAAAACTTTAAAATTCAACAAAATTAAATACCGATTCTATTTTTAGAACAACAATAAGTAATTGTCACCGGGGGGACCGAGCCGGGTTAGCTATATAAAATAGTTGATTTTTTCTGTTATTATCGGGGACCGAGCTGAATAAGTTATATGATTTTTTCGATCGAATATTGACGGGAAAACAGTTACTAATTAGCTATATTTAATTATTGATTTTAAAATACCCTTCCTTCTTGATTTTGAAAGAGGTGGTAAACCAAGTGTTTAGCGGGGTCAAGGGGATGCACATCCTATAAAAGAGCGTGCGAAGAAGCGCGAGCGATTATTTGATCATTTGGATCAGTTGATCATTTGAACATTAGAATTATCATTGAGAGTTATTAAATAAAGCGGTTGATGGTCAGAAAAAGTTTGACTGATTCCGATTGAGTTTTGAGGAATAATTGAGCGAGAGAACTAAGGAAATTGAGCTAAAGATTTTGAAAGATCGAGAGTTGAAATTCCATTGAAAATTGTGAGAGATTTAATATTTTAATTTGAAATTTAAGGTAAATATTTTAATTCTAAATAAATTGTTATTGTTATTTTAATTTCAATATTTTATTTTGAATAAATTTGATTTTGGTGTCGGACTTTAAATTGAAGGAAGTTGAGTTAATTTGATATTAGTTATTATTTATTGTGGTACTCCTTGGAGGTGTTTCTGTAGAACATCGCGAACGAACAGTGTCGCGTTTGATTTGGTCGCGTTTTTATGAAGCGCGTGCAGAAAGATTTCCAGAGATTTTCTGCTGCCGTCGCTAAGCAAATAAACTAAGATTTTGAAATTTTTTGTTAATGAAGAAACGTGCCGGTAAACGAATTTAGATTAAACGACTCCGATACCAAGTCAAAAGAGCCCTTGAAACGAAACAAAATCCTTTCTCCCTAATCCAGAAATTAAATCAAATTATTGAATTTATTAAACCAAAGTATAAATTAATTCCGATTGATTTCCAGATCAATTATCCGAATTTTAATAATATTCTTAAAACAGATCCGCGTTTTGTGATTTATAGAAATCTTTATCTTTTCGGTACAGACGATTAAAAATTAATTTCACAATCCTTGTTCGGTCCCGAGTAAAATTCTTAAATAAATTGACTCAAAAACGGACTAAATAATTACGTTTATCAGGACGTGACATCGGCTTAAACTACGGGAGAAAGTAAGCGTAAAATAGTCACGTAAGGAACACGCCGATGACATGGCTGCCCGGCACGTGGCAAGCCCGCGCCTGAGCGACGACGGCACCTTTGAGTGAGCTCGTGATTACTCGGGATGCGGCCATTTTTGCAGATCTGCGGAAGCACAGCGACGGCACAACATGTGAGCTCGCTGGATCTCGCCGGCCGCAGGCAGAAAGCAAAGGTAGTTTGTGGAACATCGCGTTAGGTTAAAAGTCATATGTACAAGCGCTGTTGCCGGGACTGCACAAGGTCACGATAAAGAAAGAAAATCTGTACATCTAGGAATATTATAATTGTGTAATATTTGTCTCAAATGCTTTTCTCTTCTCCCAAGCAGGGGAAGGATTTTTATGCCTAAAATAAATTTCTTGTTGTTGCCTAAATTAAGTATTTTATTATATTACACTCTTGGTATACATCCTGCCATCCATCATATTAAAGTAGAATCAACTCTTGTATTATTTAAAATTGTTAGAATTTATGCTTGTTATTAAAGTTACAAACACACTCTAATAATATAAATTGACCCCAAGCTACACAATGAACCTTGTTTTAAAACGATCAGTACAACCATTATTGAGAATTTATTATTGACAAATTTTCTGAAGCGGTGTTTGGTGTAAGAGAATCTCGGTAGTACGCTGCGCCTATATTTAGCGCGAGATACTACCGTGCCTCTATATAAGGTTAAGTGAATAAGAAGTAAAAGAAATAAAGGAGTATTAATGATAGAAGAAAAGGGAAATCTGAAATCTAATACTTGCAGTTTATTTGAAAGACAATATAGAAATACGTTGAAAATACAAAAGAGTCACGTTAAAACAAAGTAAAGGAAATCAGATAATTATGGAAAAAGATTTCAATACTAAAATAGAAAGAGACGAAGGGACTGAATTGAAAGAAGAAGGGCTAACAGAGACAAAAAACAAATTTATAAATAAAGAAGAAGAAGAGGTTCTGCAATGGACCAAAAGTAATGGCATGTTTAAACGCAATGGAAGTTGCGAGGGAGATGAGCAGGGAGAATACACGAATATATGTATGAGCGAGAGAGTGTACAGTAATTGAATACCTAATAACAAACAAAAAAAGAAAAGAAGTAATTAGTGAAATAAAAATTGCAGAGAAAACGAAATCAGACCATGTGTCGATATAAGTCAAGTTCAAAAAATTTCTTAAAAAAAATAAGAAAAAAAAAAGATTGAAATAATAAATTGATCAGAAGAAGGAAAGAAGAGTTGTAGAAAAGCATTAAAGGAAGAAGTAAAGTATAGAGGAAACAATTGAGTCAAACATAAAAAAGCGATACAAAAGTCAATAATTAAAAAAAAAATAAAACATAGAAAAATTGAGAATAAATGATGAGATGAAAAATGTAAGAAAATGAATAGAACAATGAAAACAGCAAAAAAAGTAAAAAAAAAGGAAAAAAAATAGAAGCATATATTTAAAAACAACAAAAGATTATAGAAATAGTAAAACTTAAAGAGATAAAATGTAGTGATAGCTTAATTGAGGAGATGGTAACTGATAAAAGCAAAAAGAAATTCTGGCAGGCGATAAATAAGGATAAAAGAAAAAGAACGGAACTTGATGACAAAATTACAAGAAAAAATTGGCTAACTCACTTGCAACGAGGTACCAGCGGGCACCTCGTTCCGGCAAACAGCAGCTGACCCGCCGAACCGACTATCACACAGCGAGCACAGGGGCGCGGTGAGCCCCAACCCTTTTTAATCGCTCACGAAATTAAACATGCGGCTAAATCTTCGCGGGCTTAGTCAACCGAACACACCATCTGTATCGCGCGTATTAACAGACTCGCACCGAGCGCTGCGATGCCGACCCTCGGTAGCCCGGGCACCCCGGGCCACGGATCGTAGATATAAAAAGGCAGGATCCGGAGCGATCAGAGAGTTCTCCGAACTACTGAGTACCGTACCGGTTCTCCGCTCGGTAAAGCTACCTAGAAAATCCAGTGCCGCTTCAGTACAGGGGTTAAGTGTTCTCGGCCTCTATCAAGGATTCTTGGCCGCGACTCGACTTCTTCTCGCTGCTTCCGGGACCAAAAAACCATACCGATAGTCGGGGGGTAAACCGTGCTTTGTTTCCACCGAGCGTTGTCGGTCTATCGGTGGCCCAAAGCCACGAAGTCGCTCTCAAACGCCTGGCCGGTTTCCTCGGACGCGGCGCGATCCCGGGGTGGAGTGTACTTCTACTCTGCCGAGCGTTCTCGGTGATCGCAGTCCGCGCTTCCGCCTCCTAACTTGCGTCTCCTTAAGGGGCCCCATAAAAGATCCGCCATTACCAAAGGCCCGTGTGCCGAATTAACACGCCACCCGGGACATTTATAAACACCACGTCACGACACGTCGCGCAATTTCCAACGCTTTACGTGCGACGCGTGATCCGCCACACGCGGGCTCAGCGGTCCCGACGCGCCTTGTATATAAATTGTAAAAAGACACAGTACGACCGTAATAAATACATGTAAATAGCACCCGCGTTTAGATGTTTTTGCTCTTCTCGCCAACACCCCGACCGGACCCCGCTTCACGCGACGACACACCGACCGCCGCAGCAAGTCGCTAGACCGTGTCCGGCCGCTCTAAAAAGACGGGGTGTTACACACTTTAAGCAATAATTTGGAGCAAAGAAAAAGGAGAAAAGAAAGGGATATAGATAGAAAAGCTAAAAGAAACAAGAAATAAAAGAACTAGAAATAAAGAGAGAAGAAATGGAGAAATGTATAGCAAAACTAAAAAGAAAGAAAGCAACAGGGCTCAACAATATATGTGATAAAGCATTGATCAAAGAAAACGAGATAAATTTGGATAAAGAAGACAGAGAGAGTGTTACTGATTTTCTAGAAAGGGAATAAGACCAAAACAAGTGTTACGTCCACGCTCTTTTAATTTCTTTCTTTTCGGAACATTCTGAATCCACAGAGATGACTAACAATAAATAAAAGGTCAAGTGGATTGTTTTTAAGAAAAGAGTCATAACAACGGAAAATTCGGAAAAATGAATCAGACTGCCCTACGATAAGCGGTGCGCACGGCACCCGTAAACAACGCCCTTTTGAATCATATAAAAAGCGCGAGCGGGCGGAACATTCATTCATTCTAAAAAAGTCTCTTGATACCTGGCATTATTTTAACCGCGATTCGTGAGTGCTCTAAACCGAAGGAAGAAACAACCGATCCGCTAGCCGCTCAAACCAGCCGATCCACGAGCTGCTCAAATCCGCCGAACTTCCACCGGAATCACGAATCTACTGCTCCGCCAGAGGAACGTTTGACACTATAAACTTCGCCTGTTTATTAACCCGCCTAAGTAGTAAGTCTGATTCTCACTTTTTTCGAGTTTCCGTAAAACAATTATTAAATCGATTCGCTCATTTATAGTGAGCCGAACTTGTCCACGCACTTCCGCTGACTCTGATAAGAATACGTCGGAATACGACTACTTACTTACTGAATTAAAGAGAAAACTTCCCATGCCATGCGGCGGAAGTTACAATTGTAAAGTGTGCTACCCCGAGCTCCGATTGTACGCGGATTATTGCGAGGCCCAAGGCCCATCGTTTTCTCCATCGCCGATCGCGTCACCTCACCGCCTTCCCTCGTTTGCTTCTAATATTCCTCCTCCGGTTCCTCTCCCGAGTTTTTCCCATTCTTTTTCCTCTCCATTCGCAGCTCTACCTAATTCCAGTTACCGACATTTCCTCGACAAGATAGCCGATAAATACCCTCACCCGCCTCAAGAAACTCCGGAACCTCAATCCTTCCCTCCTCCAGCTTTTAAAACAGAATACAACCTTTCTGACAACGATCCTGTCATGTTTGTTTATCATCCTAAACATCAAACTTCTTTCATTCTTCCTGAATCACACCTGCCTACCTTTTTCTCTCCTCCTGTTCCTTAAAGTCATCTTTGTGGATACTAATTTTAATTAATTAAAAAGTTGTATACGGATTATATTGTAACTTTAAGAAATATATTTTGTTTTTGTTTTTTTTATAATTCTGCCTTCTCAGATTATTTTAGTTATAAGTCGCACCGGCCCCATCCCTGATAATAGGTGATACTTTTATCACCTTATCAAAATTAGCGGCCACCGGTCACGCAGCTTAGATAAGACGTCATATTGTCTCTCGAGGCATTGACTCTTGTCGTAGCTTTCGGTGTGAACGGTATCTCGAGTACACTATTTGCTGTGTATCTCGAGATTATAAGGTCAAGTTACCCAGACCTGCCTCATCCTTTCCTCCTATCTTTAATAATCAACGGCCTGGACGTAACACAAGTAACTATAGAGATGTTACAGTAATGGAAACAGAATATAGGATTTTTGCGGAGATTCTGAGAAAAAGGTTTAAAGAAAAGACAGAAGAAAAAAATGTACTAGAAAACACTCAGATGGGATTCAGAAAAAACAAAGGAATAATTGACGCTATTTAGGCACTAAAAACGGCAATAAGAGAAAGAATAAAATTTACAAAAATGAAAAATATACGTGTTTCTGTATCACTGAATCACTGAATCACTTTTAAACAAGAAAAAAGGAAGGAGTCACTTAATTATTTATTAACAAAACAATACACAGACTTGCCGTCGCGCGCGGACGGAAGCTTTATAATCGAATAGCGGTAGCACGCTAAAATGCCAGAATTGTAGCGAGTTTGCGAGATTCGCGGTTATGCAACGCAGTTGTACGCGTATTAAACAAATGAAGCGGCGACGCGCGAAAGATTCTAAGAAGTATATGGCACTTAGGAGTAGCTCTGTTCTCTCTAAGGTCCAGATAACGGCTAACACCGGCGGCGTTGGCCGATGCCTAACTTCCTTCTCAAAAGACAAAGGCATAAAGAGACGGGATTGTCCTGGCTTCTAGAACGATCGAGGATTGAATGACATTTTGATTATACGATATGACAATTGCAAGAACTGCTTGACAATTGTGTATCGCAATAGGTGCCAGCTTGGCCGCAGCTAAGATTTCGAACCGTCGCAGGCCAGAAAAATACTATCATTTTTTGTTCGAGATCTTAAACAATATAAAAGAAGCCTTTAACGCGATAAATGGAAAAAAAATCTAAAACAATGGAAAAAAAAACTATAAAAAGAATATAAAAGAAAACAGAATACACAATCGTGGCAAATAAAAAATAATGTGGAAGGTTTACAACAAAAAAGGAAGTAAGATAGAAATCTTTGTTATTCAACATAGCGTTCTCAAAAATGGAAGAAGAAATAAGTAAAACACAAAAAAAGGAATAGGAATAGGAATAGTAATATGTAATAAATAATAAAATAGTAATAGGAAGAAAAAAGATTTGGACCTTAGGATATGCAGATGACGTAGTTTTAATACTTGATAATGACGTAGAGTTAAAACAAATAATTAAAATAATTATATAAATTTTTGAAAAAAAAAAACTGGAATTAAACATTAAAAGGTCAAAAATTATAATTTATAAATGAAAAGAAGGCAGAACGAAAGAAAAGATATTTAAATAGAAAGGGGAGGAAATTCAAAGTTAAAAATTTTTCTATTTAGAATGCAATATAAAAGAAAATAACGGAGATAAAGAGCATGGACTAATTGTAACAGGAAAAGCAAGAGTAGAAATGGGAAACATGCAGGGGATAAATGAGAGAAACTTCAAAATCGATTGAAAAAGATGAATGAATGAAGGTATTTAAAACATTAGTTAACAGTATAATGATGTACGAAGTGGAAATGTGGAGATGGAAGGAAAAAAATAAAAAAAATGCAAATAATGTATATTAAATGAATATTAAGATTAGATACAACCCTGGAACATATAATAAGAAAGGAAACAGATAAAGGTAAGATAGCAGTTAAAGCCGAAAGTAAAGCAGTAAAGTACAAAGAAAAAATAAAGCAATATGAAAAAAAACAGTATTAAGAAAATTCTGGAGAGTAAAAAGTTATATAAAGCAAGATAATACAAAACTTCAGCAAGACAAAGTAAGCTTCCTAAATAAATATAGATTTTTAATAGAAAAACTACTAAGAAAATGGAATAAAAGTAAGTCAATATGGAAAAAAATTGAGTAAAGGAGAAGAGATATAGAAAAACAAAAGAGAAAAGTTGAAATAAAAAAATCTAAGTATGCAAAAGAATTAAAATAAATACTTGAAGAAACATAGAGAAGATATTTTGAATGAAATGGGCCAAGTAAAAAAGAAATATTAAATACGCTAGGGAAATTTAAATTGGGAAATAAGAATAAGACAAATTGATATTGGACGAAGGAAGAGAAAAAGATACATAGAATGTAAATATCTGAATAGAAAAGGAAAGAACTGGAGGGAATGGGTAGGGAAGGAAGAAAAATACGTAGTTTATTGACAGGAAATAGAAAGGATGAGAAGGAAGATAAAAGAGGAGTAAATAAAGGGATAGGAAATGATTAAAGAAGGATAATATAGTTATATAGAAATAAGATAGAGAAAGTTGTTTAGAAAAAAAGATACATAATATTAAAAATAATAATGTTAACTATTGTAAAAGAGTAATGTTAAATAATGTTGAGATTGCATCGCTTTTTTTTTTAAGTTCGCTCTCGGTCGTGTTGTATGAGTCTTGTCTCTTTAAATTCCTTGCGATACCGTTATGCCTTTCCGCTGTGGATGCCTGATTCAACAGCTAATCTGACGTAAACGCGCTGCCGGCGTCCTATTGTTATTGTCTTAAGAGTACCGCGTTTTGTAATGAAACGACCTGTTCGCTCTCATTTGAAGCGTTCGTATTTTTATCAACAAACTAATTTTTCGAGACTTTTCTTAGTGATGTATTTCCTGTGTGAGAACATGCCTGAATGATCTCGAAGTCAGGCTTTTTTTCGCACGTACCGCTTGCCGTGCCGAACTGCGAGTAAAAAACAGAGACACGGCTCTTTAACTCTGTAATAGCACGATTCCTATCTTACAGTGTTTAGGTTTTTTCTATACGCTCTTATCTAATATGGTGTAATTAATGTACGATTCGTGACACTCACTGTTTCATGAATAAACTTATTAAAATTTAATGAGCTAAATAATTTTTGTTGTGATTTTAAACAAACAATAAAATTCTTATATTATTGAAAGGTTATTGAATAGTTACATAATTAAATAGAGATAGACAGGGTAGAAAAATAGGGCATTAAAATAAAAAAAAAAACTACTGTGAGGAACTCAAAAAAAGTTGGCGGCAATTGCATGTTTCGCACAAGTATATAAATTTTGTCATGATTTAATAACACGCTTTGTTGCAGCTGGTGTTGCCTGATAAAGTCACGAAAGTACTAAATGAAAAATTAATTGTTAGTCAACTCAGCTTCCATTTTTTTACATGTATATTTTTGGTTTTGTACTTCGTAATAAAATACGAACGTTCTTCACCAGAAAAATAGCAACAATTTTTTGTCATAATTATTAAAGTACAACAATAAATAAAATTAATACAATTTTATTTAGTTATTTAATTTTTTTACTAATTGCCAAAAAACTTCAGGATTTTTTTAAAAGAAACGAATACTTACTTTATCTCTCCATTTCCGTAAGTGTTAAAAGCAAGAATTTGGCCATTCATAGAGTAATTAGTACTCGCGGCTATCGACGACCAAATAAGATCCACGTTCGCTTTTAAACCAAATAAACTGAAATCGGCACTACTAACATTATATGAGGACAAACTGTTAACTGTAACATTTGTCAAAAACGCTTGAAGGCTGGAAATATAACAAAAAAAAAAAATAAAAATTATTGTAGATTGCCATTAAACAGTTGTGTGATTACATTTTTAAATTAATAATGCATAAAATAAAAATATCTTACTACTTATTAGATTAAAAATTAAAAATTTTGTTGTATATTTTTTGTTGGTTTAAAAGTGAGCGTACTGATTTAAGCGTTGGTGGATAAGTTCAAAAAATGGCACGTACTCTATTAGATTCAATTGTTTAAGTTTAATACTCAGTTTGTCAGCCGTGAACGGATCGAGAACGGGAATTCCAAGCTCGCTGTCTCCGTTTTGCAGCGAAGACTTTAATTTTTCGAGAAATTTTTCCAACTGCGTTTGACGCGCATAGACCTCGCCACCTAGATTTAAACATTAACGTTATATACAGGGTGTCTGGTTCGTTTTGTCACTCCCGAAATTTTGGGGTAGACAATAATAATTCAAGACGAAAAGTCCTGTACAATTATGCAAAATTCGTCACCGTTGATTTTATTAAAATTATAATGTCTCGGCGAATAAACGCTAAGAAATCTATGGGCTAGGCGCGGCGATGGCATTGTTTAGTTTTCTGCAGAAAGTAGCCGAATTGAATAATAATGATTGGCGAGCGGGTTTGGCGAATAAGCTCTAAGCAACTTAGGGGCTGGTCGCGGCGGCGACGGTGTCTATAAAGATGTAATCTGAGTCAACTCAGAAGGAGACAATCGCGAGCGCATTATTATTCGATTCGGCTACTTTCTGCAGAAAACTAAACAATGCCATCGCCGCGCCCAGCCCATAGATTTCTTAGCGTTCATTCGCCGAGACATTATAATTTTTATAAAATCAAACTTTTTTATCATATTCTCTCAAAGGCAATCCTTTTATTTTTTGTCGTCAAAGTAGCCGATCTGTACTTTTTTGTTATACATTACAATTCAGTGCGTTTTTTTTTCAAGAGTATAGTTAATATATGAGTCAAGTAATTAATATCTAATATAATTGATCTTTTATAACTTATTTTTCACTGGAAGATATATATATAAGGATAAAAGTACAGAAATTGAATTGGACTAGACATTGATTATTTGACGTATATATTTATTATGCATTTTCGATGTGACGCATTGAAATTATATATATAAGGAAAAATTATAGATCGGTTACTTTGACGACAGTTAAAAAATAAAAGAATTACTTTTTAGAAAATAAAATTAAGATGGAAAATTGAACTAGATATTGATTATTTGACGCATATATATATTTATTACGCTTTTGAAATAAGACGTACTGGACTGTAAATATAAGGAAAAAAGTACAGATCGGCATTTTGACGACAGTAAAAAAATAAAAACATTACCTTTGAGAAAACTTTGTAAAAAAATTAATTGGATTAGATATTGATTATTTAACGTATATATTTGTTATGTCCATGAAACACTGTCCTTTTTACCTTTTTTTTCAAAGATAATCGTTTTACTTTTCTACTGTCACCAAGGAAACCGATCTGTATTTTTTTCTTTATATGTACATTCCAGTGCGTCAGATTTCAGAAGCATAATAAATTTGTATGTCAAATAATCAATATACAGGGTGTCTCAGACATAACGAAGGATACTGAGAGGATAAATAGAACTAATTGAGACAAGTAGAAAAGTCCTGTACCATTTTGCAAAATTTTCAACTGTTATTTAGAAAAAAATTAAAATGTACAAATTGTATAGGCGTAAGAGCGACAAGGAAGTTACGCGTGAGTGAGCGTGACAAGCGACGGCGCCATTCTTAGCCATTTGTTACACCGTGAAAGTGCCGTGGGGTCCGTTCTCCGGAGAGACTGGTGTAATCAAGAATAAAGTCGTCTTTTTATTATATTGGTTTATTTCTTTTATTTCCTTTGTCGTGCGGATTACAGATGGTCACTTCACGCTATTCACTGGATTACAATTTCTCGGCACGATTCTTAATTGCGACTGACTGTCCGGGCCGCGGCTGCCCCTATATATCTCCTACTGTTGCTATGCCAAAATTCATAGCAATTAGCGGAATCGCGGGTGGCAACCGCGACTGTCCTCGGACTTCGCGTCCCGGCCGAAAATGCCGGGTTATCTTGATCGGCGGTATTCTGCCGATCAAGCTAAACGGTCGCGCGCGTGCGACATTCCGGCGTTATTCCCGAGCCTCTGTTGGTAAGGGCTCGGAATATAACATCCCTCCCTCCTAGGGAGAAGAAAAAGGGTTGAGTGTTTTAATTTGTTCAAGTCTTTTTTTTTTACAAGTTCCCTTTCTCTCGGGGAGAAAAAAGAAAAACGTTGAATTTGTGATACGTTTTTCTTTTTTTTTTTTTGTTGTTGTCAATTATAGTTTATTTTTATTACAGTATTTCTTTCTTATTACAGTAATAGTTATAATAATGACCGTAAGTACGGTTAATGTTGTACTTAATCCTACGGAATATATTATTATCGTTTTTGTTCTGGACGCAATATTATTATTATCTAGTTCGGAACGCAGTTTGTTTAAATCTAAGCTTAGTTGCAATAGTTCATTTTTGTTTCGTACAATCGGTTCCCTTTGTATATTTTTTAATTGTGACGTAATTTTAGCAATGTTAGTTCTATCTTTAATTGGTATTATAGTAATATTATACGTTGGTATATAAATATTGATGTCGCTTTCTCCTAGCAGGGTTTTTGACTGTATCGTGAGGTCGTTCGTACTTAATTGGCACGCGTTTCTTAGTATTATTTTTCCTGACCTAATTATGTTTATTTTTTTACTTGACTTATGTTTACATCGTAGTTCAATGGTCTGTGACGCGGTCGAGTATAGCCACGCTTGGGGCTCGTTTAGTGCCGTCCATATGCTAACATTAGATATGATATGGCGGGTTTCGCATTTCTCGGGTTGATGTTCCGGCTCGGCGAGTGCTAAAGGCTCTTCTACAATGGCAGTAACAAACGGTCGTAAAGTCGTAAGTTTTAAGAAAGTAACCAATTGTATCAAAATTCTAAAAGAATGATGTAATATAATTGGTTATTTTCTTAAAACTTACGACTTTACGTCCGTTTGTTACTGCCATTGTAGACGAGCCTTAAGACTTTGCAAGGTGCGTTATCCGGTACATGGTACGTCGCGAAATTGTTTTCGCATATAAGTTTTTTATTTCCGCGGATACAACTATTAATTTCATCGCGGGTTAAGCTTATATATTTGTTGTTTTCTTTGTCTAACGCGATATATTCGTGCGCGGTTTTGATTGTTTTGAAAATGTTAGCGTGGTCATACACGGGAAACGGTATGACCGCTTTTAATTCGTATGTCGTATCGGTGACGACTGGAAATTTAATAATGATCATGAGAGCATTGTGATCGCGATAATGTGCGGTAATTGATATATACTTTTCGATTTGATTCCAGTTCTTAGGATTAGTATCGAACGGGAATTGTGACCCTTCGGGTAATTGAATCGTTGCATGTAGTAGCTCTGTTATGATCTTGTCAATCGGTAATAGCCGTGTGTTAATGATACCTTTTTTAGTCCAAGAGATAAAGTCGATGGTGTCTTGTATGTCAGTCAGTAGGTCAGTCACGAGTATTCTTAATGTGTTGAGATGTTCCGTCATCTCCATTTGCCGCGTTACTCTATCTATCTGCTGACTTAGGAGGATAGTCGCGTTCGTTAAGACGCGGTCGTGTTGCTTGAGTTTTATCTCTAGCTCTTGTATATGGCTTAGTGTACCGTTTAATATTTTAAGCTGATTTTTCGCTACGTGTTGAGTCGTTTGCTGGCTTGCAATTAGCAGTTGTAACTGCTCTTGAATAATTTTTTCGTTATTGGCGTCCATTATGCCGAATAAAGTTTTCCCTACTGTGCCTACTAAGTCTATGAGACCTCTTTTAACGTGTTGAATTTCATAGGTCGCGGTTAATCTGTCTAATGCAGTTATTAGTTTATTATTTTGCATTGTAACCAACATTGCTAAATTATGACATTTATCTTATAATAATTCGCCGTTATACGCTTCATGTAGTTTATTACAGGCATTTTCCGCGTCGTCAACTTGGTTTTGTAATTTCTTAAATCTAATTTCAAAGTCTGCGATGTTTATTATTAATACTAATTTCCATGTAGTGTCGGATAGATGGAGAAGTCCGTGGTCCTCATAATATAATCCGGGTTCGTGGGTGAACTGTGTAATTGTATAAGGTGCGGTTTCGATTGCGCCCTTCGCGGTGGTGAGCGTTAATCTGAAATGTTCACTGGTTAGGTATGTGTGTGTAAAGGTGTTAGCATATCGTACCGGATAGGTGTGTGAGTTTCGCGGGTCGTCTTCATCGTGGGAATGAAGATGCAGCGTCGGCTAAAGGTACGTACTTTTTATCTTTGGTATAGAGTTTTATGCACGGATAACAATTACTTTCTCGGAACTTCGGTTTATCAAAATTCGCTCTCGGCTTCAACGTTAAGGTTTTTCGTTCGTCTCATTAGTAAGCCGCTAACTGTCATTACGGAAGCGTCGGTCGGTTTAGACGAAAAAAGAAAAAAAAGAAAAGAAAAAAGGAGAAAGTAAATAGGAATTTATTTAAGTTAAAGGTATATTATGTGTGTGTCCGTATGGTTTATTGTTCTTTTGTGTTTTTTAGTAGATACACAGCAATTTTGTTACGTCTGTGAGCGATGTTACTTGGCCTTTAGGCCAAGGGTGTGTTCCAATTGTATCGAGTTGCGGATGCGGCACCAAGTGAGGTACTTGTGGCACCGCTTGGAACCGCGTCTTCAGATGCGGACAACAAGAGATTTAGAGTATCGCCAAGTGATTCTAGTCCCTGGCGACTTTATTCGTAAGTAGAAATATTTTTTATTGTGTTGTGTGTAATCTTGTTGCTTTATTCTAAAAACAAAATTATTTTTTTTTGCTTACTAACTAATTTGTTTTTTGCTTATGCTTAATGTTCTATAAACGCTTTTAATCTATTTGCATGCACTCTAATTGTTTTTCTACCTTTCCTTATACTATAATTAACATCGCTATGCTTGTCTGTTATTATATACGATCCTATCCAAAGCGCATCTAATTTCTTGGACCGGCCGCGTCGAACTGTTTCGTCGTGAAGTAGGACAGAATCTCCGACTCTGAACTCGCGTTTTCGGGAATCTTTGTCGTAATTTTCTTTCGCCTTTTCTTTTTCGGTTTTCGCGTGATCGTGTGCGAGAGAGTTGGAAGCCCGTAATCGTTCGCGTAATTCATTCGCGTAATCGTCGTATGAATACGTTTCTTTCGGCGCGGTTTTCAGTGCTGTCGGTAATGTAGCACGATGTCCGTAGATAAGTTCGAAGGGGGTCAATCCGGTTGCCGTATGCGGGGTTGTGTAATATGTAAACATTGCGTATGGCAGTCATTCATCCCAATCGCATTGATCTTCGTTAATGTAGTGCCGTAGATACTCGGCCAGTGTTCGATGCGATCGTTCGAGTGCGCCGTTAGTTTGCGGATGATATGCGGTTGTTTGGATTTTTTCAATCCGTAGTAATTTGCAAGTATTTTTGAAAATATTGCTCGTGAAATTCGTTCCTTGATCGGAAAGAACGTATTCCGGTATCCCGTGTTCAAAAATTATTTGAGTCACGAACGCTTTTGCTACGGTCGCGGCTTCTTGGTTCGGGATAGGAATCGCTTTACTGAATTTCGTGAGATTATCTTGAAATGTTAAAATGTATTTATTGTTACTGTTCGTTATCGGTAGCGGTCCTACTATATCTAGAGCGCATTTTTCAAACGGTTTAGTAGGCGTGTCTGTCATTACTAGCGGCATTTTCGTCTTCCTTGATAATTTATTTTTCTGGCACTGTTCGCATTTCTTTATGTATTCTTCTATGTCTCTTCTTATGCCTGGCCACTCATGCTGTAATCTGATGCGATGTAGTGTACGTGTGATGCCTTGGTGTCCGCTTATCGGTGTGTCGTGGTATTCGTGTATAAGCTTCGCTTTTTCTTCTGTTGAGTATGTATTTTCTTCTTTTAGTACGTGTACTGGAAGCTTTTCTTCTTGCTGCGGGGGGGTTTCTGCTAAGCGCGTCCGCGTTCGTGTTTTTCTTACCGTCTTTATGAACTATTTCGTAGTTATATTCTTCGAGTTTTAATCTCCACCTTATCAGGCGGGACCCGGGATCATTTACATTAAACAGCCAGATCAATGGTTTGTGGTCTGTTACAATTGTAAATGTTGTTTCATAGATATAGGTAGTGATGCGCATGAGACAAGATAAATCTCGATCTCGTCTCGATCTCGTCTTGAAATCGAGACGAGATTCAAGATCGAGATTACTTGTAACATTCAAGATCGAGATCGAGATTCAGGATCTCAAGATCTTGACGAGATCAAGATATTTAAAATTCTCGTCAAAATTTGGATAAAATATTTTATTATTTTACATTTTTACAATATGATTTTACCGATCGACGACACATAAGTGCCGTGATTGGAATGTCGAGTTTACGGTCGGTAATGTTGTGCTAGCGCTCGGCGCTTGGCTCGAAGTCGCAAAAACAATTTGTTTGCGATTCTGTTTTTTTATTACTCTTGACAACCGGTGTGCACGGGTGAGTGGCAACTATTTTTTTTATCTTAACGGTGACATATTTAATGGTGTCATAATCATCTCTGGATCTTTTCTCGATTATTAATACCCGGTTTGTTGCCTGTAATACGTGAATTGTGAGTGAAAGACGATTTAGACCACGGTTTAGATTTATTTTAATGATAATTTTGTTAGTATTAAAAGTGGAAGAAAATCTGTAAATACTACAATGTCTAAACGTCAGCATTCTGCATCTGGTAAGAAATAATGCTACTTTATATTATATGCTACTGTATATTATATAGTAAAGCTAAGGGCAGGTTTGTTTATGTTATTTGTATTTATATATGGTATACAGGGTGTCTTGCGAAAAAGCGGAAAATCTCTTGGATGTAAGTAGATATTAAGAATATAAATATAAAAGTTCTATAGCAATTTGTCAAGTTTGCAATCTTAACATTGATACAAATTTTTATAACCGAACGAATAAGAGCGTGCTCTTATTTGATAGATTAAAACAATTCGTATTAATGTTAATATGGCGCATTCGACAAATTGCTATAGAACTTTTATATCTATATTCTTAATATCTACCTACATCCGAGAGATTTTCCGCTTTTCGCGGGACACCCTGTATAGTAGGAAAACTACATATTAAACCATTATTTGATATTTTAGATTCTAACAGTGATAATAACGATGTTAATGATAGTCAAGACCTTTTAGCATCGTCTTCTACATCTACACCAAAAAGAACAAAACTTTCAATATATTATAATGTGGATGTAGATGATAAAAAAGAAAAATTTGGGGTGTGTAAATTACGCAAAGAGCAAAAAGTGAAGAAAATAATTAAAATAAAAAATTCAAATACCACAGGATTAAAAAGACACTTAAAAATTGCTCATAAAAAAGAATTTGATAAATTATATGATTCCTTTCCACAATCAAAAAGTCAACAACAACTTTTACATTTTCTGCAGCCGAAGGTAATTTTAGTAAATTTTAAATAAATTACAATATAATAATAATAAATAATAATAATAATAAACAGTAATAAAAATAATAAAAAATAATAACAATAAAAAATAAAGAAATAAATATACGTAAATGTAATAAATTAAAAAAAATTTATTTTTAAATTTGTATACTGGTTAGCAATAATACATTATTTTTATTTTTATTTTACTTTAATAATTATTTTATAATTAAATCAAATTTTTTTACAACTCAAATTAATATTTTATTGAGATTTATAGATTTGGTTGATTATTTTCTTTTTAATATCTATAATGTTAATAAATAATATTTATTTTTAATTTCAGACTTCGTGTAGTAATGTTAACTTTGCAGAAAAAGTCGTGCAATGGTTAGCAATAAAATATTTGCCATTTAATTTTTTTGATGATACTGTCACACAGAATTTTTTTACTACATTAAATCCTAATTTTAATTATCCCAAACGTGATGCTATGAAAAGGAGAACATTGGAAATATTTGAAAAAAAGAAAGATGAAGTAATTAATATATTAAAAGCTAATAATTCAACAATTTCTTTTACGGTTGATGGTTGAACATCCATTGCTGGAAAGTCCTATTATGGAATTACTGCCCATTTTATTGATGCAAACTGGAAACTGCAGTCTATCGTTTTAGACTTTGTACCGTCTAACGGAGCCCACACTGGCAAGAATATAGCAACGTTATTCTATAATTCCTTAATAAACTTTTCTATTGAGTCGAAGATTCAAGGTATCGTCTTGGATAATGCTGCTAGCAATACCGTTTTTATTCGAGAGCTACACTTAATTCTGCAAAGTGAAGGTATCGACTTCAATTGTGAAGACAGTCATTTTCAATGCTTTGCACACATCTTAAACTTGGGAGTTCAGGATATGCTGCGTGAATTGCATTTGCAAGATGATCCGGAAAAGTGCGAAGAAAGTGATTCCGACCATTCCGATACGGATGAAGATGCGGCTACAACAAATAATGATGCTCTCAATACGCCCATTAAAAAAATTAGGGCTCTCTTTTGTAAATTAAGAAGATCAGAACAAAGTAGAAATATGTTAAAAAGTGCATGTACTATGACCGATACGAAGTTTTTGTCACCAAAAATCGATGTGTGCACACGCTGGAACTCAACTCATGACATGCTCAAAGTTGCATTATTATTGAAGCCTGTACTGATTAGTTTATTTCAAAGTAATAATGCATTTCACATGTATTCACTTTCCGAAGAAGAGTGGTCTTTGTGCTTAGAAGTTCAAAGATTTTTAAAATATTTTAAAACTGTATCTACGGTTCTTGGCGGTGACAGATATGTATCCTTACCGTACGTCATAGTAGCATTCAATATACTTTTGGACAAAATTGAAAATAAGTTGCACAACTTTAAACCGCACTAATAAATTTGAATTATTGAATGCATATCAAGCTGGTCGAGATAAATTATTAAAACATTACCACAAATCTAACTGGATTTATTGTATTTGCCTCGTGCTAGATCCAAGACACAAAATTGAAAGTTTTAATGCCACAACATGGGGACAAGAAATGAAGGAACAAAGTATAAAAAAATTTGAAGATTTATATAAGAACAAATATTTTATTTCTTCAAAAAGTTCTTTAAACGATGATATACGTAATTCCTCGACTAATAACGACGATGATATTGATTTAAGTTCAATATATGAAAAATCTGTTAGCGATTCCGATTGGAGAAACGAATTGACAAAATATTATAATACAAGAAGAGCGGACAAAGATGTAGATATATTGGCATGGTGGTCAACTCATTTACATGAGTATCCATGCTTATCGAAAATGGCTCGAGATTTTCTAGGAACGCCAGCTACATCTGTTCCAGCGGAACGACTATTTTCGAAAGCTGGATTAATTATACGGAAACATCGTAATCAGTTAACTGGTGAATCTGCCAGATCACTAATATGCCTAAATTCATGGTACACGTCAAATTTATTAAAATAACTTTATATAATTTTGTTCTGAAACATTCATTTATATACTTTTGTAGTTTTACTGATTAAATTATCTTTCTTACTTCTGTAAAACATTAATATAAAATTATTTCTTAAAAACTTCTTGTTTAAATTAATTAAAAAATTATATTTACAAATTTAAGTAATAAAATCATAAAATGTAAATAGTAAATATGAAATCATGTACAGCGTGTTCCAAATAACATAAGAAAGCTTCGTATAGTTTTCCTATGTTATATGAATTATTTCATATAACATAGGAAAACTATACGAAGCTTTCTTATGTTATTTGGAACACGCTGTACATGATTTCATATTTACTATTTACATTTTATGATTTTATTACTGTTAATTATGTATCGTCAAATCTCGTCAAGATCGAGATCGAGATCGAGATTATATATTCGAGATTCTCGAATTTCCGAGATCAAGATAATATTTTCAAGATTTTTCAAGATCGAGATCAAGATTGCATAAATCTCGTCTTGTTTTGTCTCGTGCGCATCACTAGATATAGGGTCGGAAATGTTTCACCGCCCATATTATCGCGAGTAGCTCCTTCTCTGTCGTGCTATAGTTTCTTTCGGCCTTGTTTAATATACCGCTTGCATATGCAATTGGATGATCCCTTCCTATCTCCCCTTGAGAGAGGATGGCTCCGATTGCATGATCCGAGGCGTCCGTCGTAACGATAAACGGGCGCGTGAAATCGGGGTATTTAAGTATTGGCGCGGTAGTTAAATTCTCTTTTAATATTTCGAACGCGTTTTGTTGGTCCATTTCCCATCGAAATTTTTCGTTCTTTTTCGTGAGCATTGTTAAGGGTTTCGCGATTTTCGAAAAATTTTTTATAAATTTTCGGTAGTACCCGGCTAGTCCGATAAATGATTGTACGTCTTTTAACTTTTTTGGTACCGGAAAATTTTTTACCGCGAAAATTTTGGAAGGATCGGGTCGAATTCCATTTTCGGTTATCAGATGTCCGAGATATAGTACTTCTTTTCGTAAAAACTCGCACTTGTCCGGTTGCAATTTTAAATTATTTTCTCGTAAACGTTTGAAGACGGCTTCGAGTCTCTTATTGTGTTCCTTTAATGTTGATCCGTAGATGACTATATCGTCTAGATACACGAGACACTTGATACCGTGTAGACCCGATAAGACCGAGTTCATCATGCGCTGAAATGTTGCCGGTGCATTTTTAAGTCTGAAAGGCATCCTATTGAATTCATAATGTCCCTCGGGTGTAGAAAATGCGGTTTTCTGTTTATGCTCTTCCTTCATCTGGATTTGGTGGTATCCTGATGCCAAATCCAGGGTCGTAAAATACTTCGTGTGCCCGAGTTGATCGAGTATATCGGTCATATTTGGAATAGGGAAAAAATCGCCTATTGTAATATCGTTTAGCTTTCTAAAATCGACGACTATTCTTAGTTTCGATTTTCCGGATGCGTCGGCTTTTTTGGGGACCACTAGTATGGGTGCGTTTCATTGGCTTGCGCTGGTTCTTATAATTCCTTCGTCGAGCATCTTCTTTACCTGCTCCCGTACTTCTACCTTATGTTTCTCGGGCAGTCGGTAAGGGCGGCATCTAATTGGCCTACTTTCCTTTTCCGTGACAATTTCGTGCGCGACAGAGTCAGTAAAGGAAAGCGGGTCGCCTTGCAACTGGAAAATGTCGCAAAAGCTTTCGCAGATTTTTGTCAATTCACCTTTTTCTTCTTTATTCAAGTGTTGGATTCTAAGCTGCTTTTTAACGTGCTCTCTTCGCTGCTGCATTGCGGCTATATTTGGCTTATCTTGTAACGCGAGCGCGCTGACCGTGCACAATTGCGGCTCTGCTTCTATGTGTACTGCGGGTGTATGGAATGGCACGGCTGTGTCTCGTGTGTTTAAAATGCTTATGGCACAAGTATTATTTTCAGGGGCCACTAGACAATTGCCTATGAACACGCCGGGTTTAAGTTCATCGGCATATATTATTCCGATCTGGTTGCTGTCGGTGACGGCTTGTATTATCGTTTCGCTTCTCGGTGGTAGCGTCGTGCGTACGTACGGTTGTAGCGGGATCGCGGCGCGGTTAATTATCAAAAGTCCGTTCTCGACGTCGTATACGGTGCGTTGCGCTTTAAGAAAATCCATCCCGAGTATCCCGTTGTACGCAATGGGAAATTCGTCGGGCACTACGTGCATAACGTGCGAGATCGTACTGTCTCGCAAGTAAATTAACACGCGGGTTGTTCCTATTGTTTGCGCCTTATGTCCGGTCACACCAGTTAGAGCCATCGATTCAGTGTAAATCGGTGTATCGCCCTTCAGCTTCCCCACCTTGACGAGGGTGATAGCAGCACCGGTGTCCAGCAAGAACGTCATTTTCCCGCCCGTGGCTTGTAACACGGGCAGGGTGACGAGATCCAAGTGACGATTCTTGTTGTCGTCTGAGATGTGTGACACTTGATAATCTCGCGCGGGCCGTGTCTCGTAACGTGCCTCGTTATCTCCGCGCGTGTCGTCGTGTGTCGGTTGTCTCGTAGGCGCTCTCGCTCTCTCCTCCGGTAAGGTTGAATGCACCGTGGTCGTCCGTCGGGGTGTTCGCGGGGGAGCTCGGTTATCGCGTCGTGCTCCTTGCGGTGTCTCGCTGTCTCTTTTTAACTTACGGCATTCTTCGCGCGTGTGATATGGCTTGTTGCAGTAATTGCAAAATTTGTCCGTGGTACTAACGCGCGGTATATTTTCGGCTCTGGGCAAGCCGTACCTGGGCGCGTACCTGCCGGTGCGGCACAGAAATCCCGGGTGCCCCTGCCTCCCGCATCTGTTGCATGTTGGCACGGGGGGCGGTTTGCCGGGGTGCGCGGGAAGTTTCGCTCGATGTACGCTCGCTCGTTGTATGTGCGTACGGGTGCGCTACGCTGTCTTTCTTCCGCTGCAGCTCCTGCTACCGCTTCTTGTAGCGTCCTGTAGTTCCGCGACCGGACGATTGTCTGTAGATGCGGCAGCAGACTCGTCTGATAATTGTTCAACACTTGTTTCTGGAGCGAGTTCCATATCCCGCGTTTTTCGTCCGCCGTGTAGTTGGAGTCTTCGCTCAACGCGTCATATAGCTCGGTTACTAACGTGTCGGCTCGGGTTCCGTATGTTTGCGCGCTTTCTCCCGTGCGCTGACGTAGCTGGTTGAATTCCAGCTGGAGGTGTGCTGTACCTCGTCGCTGCACGTAGCCCTCTTCGATTTCGCGTATGAATTGCGCGAAGTTTAGAATTTGTTTTGATTCAAATCGCGAGAGTACTCGTCCCGTAAGTTTTGTGTAGAGTATAGCCGCCAATAACTCATCCACGTCTTCCAGGTCTACTTTTCGCGCTGCATATTCGCATGCCTTAACGAACTTTTTTACGTTGTTTTCGCTTCCGTCGAATGAGGGTATAAATCCGATTGCGTTTTGCAGCGTTAAGTATTGCCGCGGGTTGTTGAGAGAATGCCGTACATCTCTTTGGGGCCGTCTCGGGGGTGGCACGGGGTGCTGCAAGGAGTCCGCCGTCCTGTTGAGCCTGGCGCCGTATCTTTGCGCGAGATATTCGTTCTCTAATCTTCTACTACTCGTTGCGGTCAGTGATATCGCGTCGAGTATCGTGAGCATCGCGTCGTCGCGCGTTGTGCCGCCTGGTCGCGAGATTGGTGAGGAGTGTCGACACTGCGGTTGTGTTGTGTTTGTGTTAGCGCCGGGTTCCGTGTTGATGATAGAGTTTTCGCCGTGTGAGGTCCGCGCTCTCGCGCCTTCCCCGCCTGTAAGCGAGGGCTCGTTCCTTTCGCCGTTATCGGTCATCATGAATATAAATCGCTGGTCTTCGGGTGCAAATATTTCGCTCACTAGCGATCCTATTGACGATCGGCGACTTTGATTACCGGATTCTTCGGCTTCTCGGTAATTCACGAAATTCGCGTTATTCGAATACATGGGTACAGGGAGGGAGATTCCGTTCGTAAATTCGTAAATCGCGCTATCGCGGTCCAAGATTTCGCCGCCTACCGTTATTTCGCGGATAAAACTTCGCGTCTGATTCGTTAGCCTGCACGGAATTCTTTTAAAGATAGGTTGTAGGTTTTCGGGCTCGGTAATGCCGTTTAACCACGATAGGCGCGACGTGTGACAGTGTAGTAGGAATTCGCCGCGGTACATATAATCTTATTCGCTTTTTCGCCCTGTATATATATATATATATATATATATATATATATATATATATATATATATATATAACTAACTTACAATAGCGCCGGTAACAGCATGCTGCTTGATAGCTGATGAGTCGCGATGTTTTCAGCTTGGCTGCTCGTACGCTTCTCTGTCTCGTAGTCGGTCTGCTTGGCTGCTTATCTGCGTGGCTGCTGCTTCGTAGTTACGCTGGTCAAAGGATGCTCAGGTTTCACGTCCGGCTCTCCTTTGCTTCTGGTATTCTTCTATCTTCTCATTCATGAATGAGTTTTCATGAATTTTTTATTTGTTTGTTGCAGAAGTCCCGCACTACCAATCGGACGCTTAGTAAGCGGCGAAAAAAGGGCGACTTAACTCCGGAGGGCGGATCCCACCGTTGCCACCAGTTGTTGCACCGTGAAGGTGCCGTGGGGTCCGTTTTCCGGAGAGACTGGTGTAATCAAAAATAAAGTCGTCTTTTTATTATATTGGTTTATTTCTTTTATTTCCCTTGTCGTGCGGATTACAGATGGCCACTTCACGTTATTCACTGGATTACAATTTCTCGGCACGATTCTTAATTGCGACTGACTATCCGGGCCGCGGCTGCCCCTATATATCTCCTACTGTTGCTATGCCAAAATTCATAGCAATCAGCGGAATCGCGGGTGGCAACCGCGACTGTCCTCGGACTTCGCGTCCCGGCCGGAAATGCCGGGTGACCTTGATCGGCGGTATTCTGCCGATCAAGCTAAACGGTCGCGCGCGTGCGACATTCCGGCGTTATTCCCGAGCCTCTGTTGCTAAGGGCTCGGGATATAACACATTCGTCTGTCGCGCTCATTCACGCGTAGCTTCTTTGTCGCTCTTACGCCTATACAATTTATACATTTTAATTTTTTTCTCAATAACGGTTGAGAATTTTGCAAAATGGTACAGGACTTTTCTACTTGTCTCAATCAACTCTATCTATCCTCCCAGTATTTTTCGTTATGTCTGGGACACCCTGTATAGTCTATTTGAACTTTTTAACATGTTTTCTTAAAGTTAATCCTTTTATTTTCTACTGTCGTCAAAGTAGCTGATTTTGTACTTTTTCCTTATACAGGGTGTCTGATTGAGTAGTGAGTATCTCATAGGTATAGGTGGGATTTTTAGAAACAAGTAGAAAAGTCTTGTACCATTTTGTAAAATTCTTAATCGTTTTTGAGATAAAAATTAAAATGTATAGCGTAAGAGCGACAAGGAAGCTGCGGGTGAGTTAGCACGACAGGCGACGCGCTACTCGCCTTCGCTTTTTAATAATTTTAAAATTTCGATCAAAAGAGAAAGCGTTTTTTTGTTTTTAAAATTAGATCCAGCCCAGCTTTCAAATAATAATACTAAAAAAATATTTTTAAATAAAAAACGACACTCTGGAGGTAAACAAGGCAGTGAAACGTACACGGACCCAAGTTTGCCAGAATGAGATCCAAGTGGATTATTAATTTCAAAATCGTCAAAATATACAAAGAGAGGTAAAACAATATTTTCCTTTGAATATTGATTTTTTTTTTAATCTATAAACGACCTTGAGTAAAATTTTGAAATCCCAAATTCTCTTTATTCAAATAGTTCATATAAGCCAAAGTGTCATTTAATGCATTAGGTAACTCAAAAAATTTAGTTAATACAATATCTAAAGGAACATATTGACCGTATACTGCAGCATACTTTCCTTTTATGATATTGTTACATCCACGCCCTTTTTAATTTCTTTCTTTCTAGAATATTCTGAATCCACAAAGATGACTAACAATAAATGAAAGATCAAGTGGATTGTTTTTAAGAAAAGAGCTTTTTATCTATAGCAACGGAAAATTCGGAAAATGATTCAGACAGCTTTATGATAAGCGGTACACGCGGGACAAATAAACTTTCTTTATAGAGCGTTCTAAATTCATAAAAATGACTAATAATAAACGAAAGTCAAGTGAAAAAGAATTTTATCTACAACTATGGAAAATTTGAGAAAATGATTCAGGCAGCGAAGCTCGCGACAACGCCCCTCTTGAATTGTATAAAAAGCGCGAGCGGGTGGAACAGGTATTCATTCATTCTCAAAAAGTTTCTTGGCACCTGGCATTATTTTACCCGCGATTCGTGTGACTATTCCGAGTGCTCCGAACCGAAAAACGAACCAACCGATCCGCTAGCCGATCCGCTAGCCGCTCAAATCCGCCGATTCTCCGGACGCACTAAATCCGCTGATCTCACGAATTTGCCGATCCGCCAGAAGGACGCTTAGACGCCAAGGCCATTTTAAATTTCATCCGTTTTTATTAAAAATCGCCTAAGTAGTAAGTCCAACACTCATTTTCTCGAATTTCCAGTTACAATTGTTAAATCAAATCGCTCATTTATAGTAAGCCGAACACGACCACGCTCTTCCGCCGAGTTCAAAAACTATACGTCTGACTACGATTATTTATTAGTCGAACTTAAAAGAAGGCTTCCTATGCCATACGGCGGAAGTTACAATTGTACAGTTTGCTACCCCGAACTTCAACTTTACGCAGATTATTGTGAGGCCCAAGGCCCGTCGTATTCTCCGACTTCGATCGCATCACCGAACCGCCTTCCTTCCTTTACCTCTCTTACTCCTCCACCGGTTCCTCTCCCAAGTTTTTGGCATTCTTTCTCTTCTCCTTTCTCTCTTCTACCTAATCATCGATACCGACATTTCCTTGACCAAGTAGCAGCCAAATATCCTCACCCGCCTCAAGAACCTCCGAAACCTCAATCCTTCCCTCCTCCAGCCTTCAAATCCGAATTATCCGACAACGATCCCGTCATTTACGTTTACCATCCCGATCATCCTATTCCTTTCATTCTTCCGGAATCACACTTGTCAAATTTCTATTCTCCTCCTGTTCCTTAGCATCTTTGTGGATTCTAATTATAATATTATACTATTAGTCAAATTTGTCATTAACTTCACTTATACATTTTTCTATTGTAATCTTACGGAAATATACTTGTTTTTGTTTTTTTATAAATCTGACTTCTCTAATTATTTTAGCTTTAAGTCGCACCGGCCTCATCCCTAATAACAAGTGATTCTTCTATCACCTTATCAAAATAAGCGGCCACCGGTCACGCAGCTTAAATAAGACGTCATATTGTCTCTCGAGACATTGACTCTTATCGTAGCTTTTGGTGTGAACGGTATCTCGAGTACACTATTTGTTGTGTATCTCAAAATTTTAAGGTCAGTTTCCCAGACCTGCCTCATCCTTTTCCTTTTATCTCTAATTATCAACGGCCTGGACGTAACAATATTATCCTTTTTTTTATTACGGAAAATTTTGCCAATTTTATATGAAACAGGGGCAATATAATTTCTAGATTTTGCCAAATGTTTAAAAGAAATATATTCTGACAAAAAATTTTTAAAAGGATTTTCCAAAATATTAAACATATTTTCTATTTCTTGGATGTCATTCTGAGCACAATTGGAGGTTTTTAGAATATCCATTATTTTTTGCTTTAGAAATGCTAGATATTCACTGCCAATCAAAGAGTTTACATCAGCTGTCACTGTCTGGATTAAGTTTCTTGGAAAACGAGGATTACTATATAATTTTGATATAAACATTTCAACTGATTGTTGAAGAGACAACTCAAATTCTTGAGAAAATACAGTTTGTATTTTCGTCAATAGAAACTTCTTCCTCTGACAGCTCTGTAATTTCTCTGATTGTTTTTTTTTTTTTTTTTTATTTCTTTTTCCTTTTCCTCTGTTTAAGTTAAAAAGAAATTATGAAAATTTTGTAGATGTTTTCGAAAAGAATTTTTTGAAGAAAAATTCCGAAAACATTGATTTTCACCACACTTATATGTTGGCAAATTGGGATGTAAAATAATAAAATGGGTAAATAAACTTCGAATAAAAGGAACATTTTTTTTACATAAGAAGCACGTTGGCATTTTTATTATTACTTATTCTATAAAATATAAACAATATAAAAATTTTTAACGGGCAAACACAATAACAAATTAAATTTAAAAAATAATTACAATAAAATGCTGCATTTTGTTAAGAATTCTTTTAACAAAATTTCTACAGTACTATAATGAGGATCGTACTGTCTGTTACGTGGCATTTTCGTTGGCATTTTTGATAATGATTTTAATAAGTAATTATTTTTCAGAATCTAAAAGGATTATACTGTTACTATTATTGCCTGTGATTTGTTCTTCTCAAGCAAGAGTAAAATTTAATAAAAACCAATTTTGAAGACCCAGTATAGCGGAATCAATTTCGGGATTTATTTTACATATTAAAGTAAAGTCTTACGTACGCACAAATACCCAAATATAGGCACAAATAGACACAAGAATTTATTATTAATAATATTTGTATTTTTTAGACGTCGGAGAGTACCAAAGCTGAAATTCAACAGAAACAAATTAAAGCACTCAAGCTGAAGCAAACTGTCCAGCCATTTATTATCGTTACGAGTTTAACTTTAAGAGAAATAGAATGTTATTACGTTGTCGTTGAAGACATTTTATACAAAGTAGATAACATTTTGAGAGCTGTTTCAAGATTTTTATGGTGCTGGATGTAAAATATCCTGTTGAAAGTGAACAGGTATGGTTGCTTATTCAACAAACTTTTTACAATCAAAAAAGTAAATACGATAAAATAATCAAATCTGTGATCAAATTAAAAAAAAAGCTTGAGATAAATCGTGTAAACGTTTAATTTATAAGTATATTAAACAAAAAGCATTTTTTTCACTTCATAATGTTTTATTGTTCTTTCTGTACTTGTTCATACACTAAAATTAATTATCTTATAAGTCATTTATCGCATTTTCATAAATATTCTTTTAACCGATTTATTTGTAAACAAGAGAACTGTTATCGCGAATTTCAAAATTTAAGTAAATTTAAAGAACATTTGTTAAACAAACACGCTTTTAAAGTACATATTAATGTATCTCCTCAAAATCAATTAACAATTAAAAACAAAGATTTGAATAGTAATGAGGAAAGTAGACAAGACGCAAGCAAGAATATTAATTATCACTATGAAATTTGTGATATGCAAAATTATCAAGATTGCGATAATAATAAAAACTTTTTAGTTAACGACATAAAAAATCAATTAGCAGAATCTGCATCTTCTTTTATTGCTACCTTTTATAGTGATAAAAATATCCACGATCGTCACATACAAAAAATAATAAATACCACAAAGAACTTTATAGAAAATAAAATATTATTAAGTTTAAAGAATAATATATACAATGTTTTAAAAAAATCTAATATTGATAATAAAATAAAATTACAAATAGAAGAAATGTTTCAGGTCTATAAAAACTCTTTTTACGGTTTAGAATCTGAATATAAAAGACAAATTTTTTACTGAAAAAGGTAGTTTTATAGAACCTGAATATTATGTAATTGGTACGAGAAATGTACATAAACGTCATAAAGGATTAGTTTCACTCACACCCGTAAAAGCGACAAGTCAGTTCGTTTCAATTAAAAAGACATTAAATAGTTTATTTCACATATCAGGTTTTTTAACAACAATACTAATTTATATGCATATTTTGTTAGAAGAGAGTAATATAATTTATAATGTTGTTCAAGGTAAAACATATAAACGCTTGTTAGCTCAATTTCCAGCTAATTCTTAAGTACTACCTCTTATTTTATTTTATGACGCTTTTGAATCTCAAAATCCTTTAGGTGGACATGCAGGCAATCAAAAAATGGGTGCAACTTAATTTTCTTTTTCTTATATACCGCCACAGTTTTCTTCTAAATTAGACAATATTTTTCTTACTTTATTATTTAATGAAAAGGACAGAAAAGAATTTGGAAACAAAAATGTTTTTTTACCACTTATAAAAGAACTTAAAGTATTTAGAAAATACTCTTGTATTTAAAACTGACGACAACAAGAATATTTACGTTTGTCTGTTATTAATTACAGGCGATAATCTTAGATTTCACGAGATTTGTGATTTTGTTGAAAGCTTTGTTGCTAATTTTTTATGTCATATGTGTAAAATGTCGCGTGATTTATTACAAGAAACAACTATTGAAATCAATGCGTTTTTACGAACAAAAACAAATTACAAAATAGATATAAAAGTAAACTACGTATCACAAACAGATATAAATAAAGAATGTATTTTTAACAATTAAAAAAATTTTAGTTTATTTGATAATTTCGGATTTGACATTATGCACGATATTTTTGAAGGTATATGCCAATATGATCTGTCTCAGTTAATTTTATTTTACATATATGAAAAAAAAATATTTACCCTTGATAAATTAAATAGTCGTATAAAAAAATTTAATTTTGAATTCCAAGATGGTGTAAATCGTCCTCCTTCTTTAAAAAAAGAAAAATAAAAAAAATTTTGTTTAGGATTTTCTGCGTCAGAAACAATTACTTTTGTTAAGTATTTTGTATTGCTAATTGGCGACTTAATTTCTACATCTGATAAATACTGGAATTTATATGTATCTTTAAGAGCTATTGTCGATATGCTATTGACAAAATCAATAAAAACTGCAGACATTGAATATTTAAAAGTATTGATTACGGAACATTTAGAAAATTACATTGAATTATTTGGAAAAACTTTAAAAGTAAAGTTTAATAATATGCTTCATTATCATCAAGCTTTAAACAATTTTGGTCCGCTACTTCATATTTAATGTATGCGTTTTGAAGCTAATCATCAAAAATTTAAAGCATTTGTGCGTATAACCTCTAGTGTCAACTTATCTTTAACTTTAATGAAAAAAAAAAACTAATTTATGTTAAATAACAGAATTTTGAAGAAATTTTCGTTTCAAGAAGAAGTGCTTTTCGTATGTGATTCTTGTAATTTAATTAAAAATCATCCATTGTTTTTTCGTTTTAAAAGCTGTTTGCCAAATATATCATTATTATTGGTAAAATGGGTTAAAATTAATAGTTACACGTTTAAACGTAATATGACTTTATGTTTGGATAACGATGACGTTTTACCTATTTTCGGAACAATTTTAATTATAACCGTTGATGAAAATGATGACTTTTATTTTGTAATTAAAAAATTAGAAACTGTGGGATTTTCTTATTATTATGCTTACGAAGTGTTATCAACTGGACACTATTTTCTTTTAAAATTAAAAGACTTATGTTTATTTAATTTAATTTCCTTAAATATTAAGAAAATTACAGGCGGTACTTTGTATATTGTATACAATTAATATACAGGGTGTCCCATACTAAACGGACGTAATTTGAGAAGTAAGTAGAACTGGTCTAGACGAATAGAAAAGTCTTATACCATTTTGTAAAATTCTCAACTGTTATTGAGAAAAAAATTAATTTGTCTAGCGCAAGAGCGAGAAGAAAGCCACGCGTGAGTGAGCGCGACAGGCGAGTATCTAAAAATGGTGCCGTCGCTTGTCGCGCTCATTCACGCGTAGCTTCCTTGTCGCTCTTGCGCTAGACAATTTAATTTTTTTCTCAATAACGGTTGAGAATTTTACAAAATGGTATAAGACTTTTCTATTCGTCTAGATCAGTTCTACCTACTTCTCAAATTACGTCCGTTTAGTATGGGACACCTGTATAATATGTACACAGAGAAAACGATTTCTTTAAACACCTCTTAAAAATTTATTTGGATTTATTTGTTGTATTCAAACAACATAATATCGTACGAAACAATAGTTTTATTGATTAAAAGAACTATTGTTTTGTTGAATTAAGTAGCATTATTTAAACGAAAAAACAATATTATTTAAAGTAATTTGTTTAAATGAAATAATACTTTGGTTGTTAACATAAAATTTTATTCAGTGAAACAAATATTTATTTAAATAAAAAACAAAAATAATTTTTTTTATTTAAATAATAAAGTTGTTTCTTCCAAATAAATTTTTATTTGATACAAATAATTTGTATCAGAAATGTGTGCTACGCGGTCGTGTTGCGTAGCGCGGAAGGATACATCTCCTTGGTTTTCTAAGAGTAGGGAGAACAAAAGCGATTCGGCATTAAAACGTGATTGAACGTGCAGTAATAACGTGCGCGCAGCAGTGTGACTACACAGAAAGAATATACGCAAAGGAAAATAAAACGGTAAGCCTATAACGCGTTTTTTTTTCATATTACTGTAAAAAGTTGCACAATACAATAATACAATACATACTATGCAATACGGACCACCTCGACGACACGTGGCCGATACCGGACCGGCAAATTATTAACAAAACGTGTAGGTCGGTGCTTGTTAATATGAACAGTTATTTAAAATGCAAATTTTAATATTTCGTCGGTCCGGTGTTGGTTCGTGTTGTCGAGACGGAATAATCTGTATTGCATAGTGTGCATTAATCTGTAATTGCAAAATATTAGATTAAGGAAAAAGTAATCAATTATTTTTGAAAAAAATAATGGATTACTTTTTCTCCAACCTAATATTAATTTATCATGTAGTGTATTATTAATATTGTTACGCCCGGTATACGGAGCAGCATGAAGCTGCCGGCTCGCTCCGAGGTTTCGGTTCCCCGTTGCTAGGGGAACGAAGACTATTTATTATTAAGAAATGACAGTTCTGCCCGTGACTTAATTCGGTGCGGATGTATTTGGTTAAGTCCGATTAAACCCTTATCTTTCCGTTTTCTAAACCCGTCTTCTTTTCTTTCGCGGAGCTCGGGCGCCGCGAGTGTGAGTGAGTGAGTGAAAGAGACGCGAACGCAGAGACGTTCGCCGACCCGTTCCCGGCGTAACATTTTGAGGGCTCGTCCGGGATGGCTACGCATACGGCGAAGAGGAGGCGATCCCGTCAGGAGGATCCTGCTTCGTCTGAGGCGGCGGCGTTTGAGTCGCTCCGTCAGGAGATGCGTCAGCTGCGGGTCGAGCAGGAGCAGAGGGAGGAGAGTCTGCGGGCCGAGATTCGTCTGCGTGATGATGCGATCACAAGGATGCAGAGCCGAATCCTGCAGCTAAGTCCCTTCAATAATTTCTCGCGCGTCTACGGTGTTCTTCCGGCGGAGGGGGGCGCGAGTTTCGTTCCGGATGTCCCTCCGGTTGAGGGTGACGCGCGTTCCGTGTCCGGGTTGAATTTAAAATTAGATACGTATGACGGTTCCGTTCCATTGCAGGAGTTCTTCTCCCAATTTGATTTGATCGCTCGGGCGAAGCAGTGGGGACAAGAAGCGAGAACTGTTGCCCTTGTTTCTTGCCTTCGGGGCAGAGCGCGTTCGGTTCTCTGTACTTTTCAGGATTCCGAGGGCATGGGCTACGCGGAGCTTAGAGCAAAGCTCGAGTTGTGTTTCGGGGAACCGCGGTCTTCTCAAAATTATTATTCTCTTTTTACTAATCGGAGACAGAAGGAAGGGGAGGATTTTGCTTCTTTTGGGACGGAATTAGAGCGGTTATCTCAGTTAGCTTATCCTGAATGTCCCTATGAAGTACGGGACAAGATCGCTTGTGCACAGTTTATTTCTGCGTTGTTAGATGGTAGGGTTAGGAGAACGCTGCAATTAGAAGGGATCTCTTCACTTAAAAAGGCGATCGAGAGATCGAAAGTGATCAAGACGATTTTCGGGGAATCTTTCGATAGGAGAGCGTCAGGTTTTCAGGGGCGCGCGAGTTCTTTTAGGAATTTTAATTCTTTTCGTTCGGAAAAGTCCAGGGGGGACGTTAAGGAAAACGAAGGAAAGGGGGAAAATTCGGTAAATCCTAGGAAGTATAAAGGGAATAAGTTTTCTCGGGAGACGAAGGGGGGGGCTCGAGGAGAGTGTTGGCTTTGTGGGAAGCCAGGACACTTCCAGAATCAGTGCCCTACCCGTAAGGGAAACTCGGAATAGTCGACCTCTTCGGGGGGGGGTCGGCTAAAGTAAAGGGGGCCCCGAGAGAGTTATTTTCCAGAAGAATCGGCTATTCTTCACGTGATTTTTGTTTCGCAGGAAAAATTAATGGTAGAGAATGTAATTTCAGGGTTGACACAGGCTCTGATATTACTATTTTGAGTTCTAGGTTTTTCGGAAAGGGGAATTCAGGTTTGCAATCGCTTAGAGAGGGGCTAAGATTTCGATATCCTACAGGGGAAGATGTTTCTATTAGAGGAGAAGCTAAAGTTTCTATGGAGGTAGGAAAGTTTGCTCTTGAAATGAGCATGTTTGTAGCAGAGATTTCGGATGATTGCCTTCTCGGGGCGGATTTTCTGAGGAAGGTTGGTTTTTCCAAAATTTTTGACGAAGCTTTTGGTTCTTGTCGGAATTCTTTGAGGGTGGCCAGAGTCGAACAGACTTCCGGGGTGAATTCTTCTTTTCCTCAGAAGCTTTTTGAAGAAAGCTTGAAAGGATTAAATGATGAGCAGAAGAATGTAGCTTCTTTATTCTTTAGAGAATTTCAAGGGATATTTTCGGAGGAAATTGTTGCAGGGAATTGCGAATTAGTGAAACATAAGATTGATGTAGCGGACGCTCTTCCGATTAGACAGGTTCCTCGTCGGATTCCTTTTCGAATGAGGGATGAGGTTGATGGAATTATCAAAGATATGAAGAACCGTGGGGTAATTGAGGAGTCGCAAAGTCCTTGGGTTTCTCCAGCAGTTTTAGTCAAAAAGAAAGATGGGACAATTAGATTCTGCGTCGATTATAGGACAGTTAATGCGGTCACGGTAAAAGATTCTTTTCCTCTTCCGAGGATAGATGATATTCTAGATCGTTTGGCTGGGAATTCCTGGTTTGCTACTCTTGATCTTAAGAGTTAGTATTGGCAAATCAGGATGGATTCAAAAGACAAGGAGAAAACGGCTTTTTCCATAGGAAAAGGACTTTGGCACTTCACTGTCATGCCTTTTGGTCTCACAAATGCTCCGGCAACTTTTGAACGGTTTATGGAAAGGGTTTTGGAAGGGCTTCTTTCTAAGAGTTGTTTTGTATATTTAGATGATGTGATAGTTTTTGGAAGAAGTTTCGAAGGACTTATGGAGAATCTTAATGAAGTGTTTCTTCGTTTAAGAAAATTTAATTTAAAAATCAATCCAGGGAAGTGTGTTCTTTTCAGTAGGAAAGTTAAGTACTTAGGTCATGTGGTTTCTTCAGAAGGGGTAGCTACTGATCAGGAGAAAGTAGCAGCAGTGATAGATTGGCCACTTAGGTTTTTGCTCGTATTATCGGAGATTCGTGAAAGGTTTTTTTTCAATAGCAAAGCCACTTCATTATTTGACGGGAAATTTGGTGAAATTTTCTTGAACGAATGATTGTCAGGAGGCTTTTGAATCCTTGAAGCGGGCCTTAACTTCTCCTCCAGTGTTAGCGTTCCCGAAGGAAGAAGGTCAGTTTATTTTAGATACTGATGCTTCTGGAATAGGAATCGGGGCTGTTCTTTCACAGAAGCAAGGTGATGAGGAGAAAGTTATAGCGTATTTCAGTCGGGTTTTATCAAAGTCTGAAAGGAATTATTGTGTTACTCGACGCGAGCTTTTAGCCATTGTAGATGCAGTCAAATCTTTTCGTCATTTTTTTTTAGGAGGGAAATTTTTAATTCGCACGGATCATATTTCTTTAAGGTGGCTCTTGTCTTTTAAGGAACTCGAAGGTCAGTTAGCTCGCTGGGTAGAAAGATTACAACAATTTCAGTTCGAAATTGCTTACAGGAAGGGGACTTCTCATGGGAATGCCGATGGTTTATCGAGACGGCTTTGTGAAGCGGAAAACTGTCGGTATTGTTTTAGGGTTGAGCAAAATAGTCTTTCCGAGGGAGGTGAGACTGTGGCTCGAATAGTCTTCCAAGAAGAAGAGTTAGATCTTTGGAAGAAGGATCAGCGGGAGGATCCGAGTCTTAATGTTTTAATACAGGCGAAAGAGTCTGGGGAACGTCTTTCCCGTTCGGGATTTTCTTCTTCAGATATAACGGGAAGAGTTCTTAATTCATATTGGGATTCCCTCGTTTTAGAGAACGGAGTTCTTTATAAGAAATGGATAGCTCCAAATTTAAGGAAGGTGCTGTTTCAGTTAGTGGTTCCTCGTAAACGGATTAAGGGGGTTCTGGCTGATGCCCATGATTCTCCTTCGGTTGGGCACTTTGGAATCAATAAGACTCTAGATAGAATTCGGAAGCGTTTTTATTGGGTTTCTTGCAAACAAGATGTAGAAGATTGGTGTCGTTCGTGTTCGGTTTGTTGTTCAAAGAAGGGACCTTCCGGCAAAGGAAAATCTCCTTTGCAAATTTACAATGTCGGATCTCCGTTTCAGAGATTACAGATGGACGTTCTTGGTCCTTTTCCTATATCTTCTTCTGGGAATAGGTTTCTTTTGGTGATTGTAGATTGTTTTTCTAAATGGGTGGAAGCATTTCCGGTGAGGAATATTAGGGCAAGAACGGTAGCTGAAGTTTTTGTTAGGGAAATTATTTCGAGATTTGGAGTTCCTGAGGAAATACATACAGATCAGGGACGAAACTTTGAGTCCGGTCTTTTGAAAGAGTTGTTGAATCTTTTGGGGGTTAGGAAAACTAGGACTACTGCTTTACATCCACAATCGGATGGGCAGGTGGAGCGACAGCATCGTACAGTTTTGGAATATCTTTCAAAATTTGTTTCAGAAAATCAAAAAGATTGGGATCGTTGGATTTCAATGTTTCTGTTAGCTTATAGGTCTTCGAAGCATGAGGTTACTGAGGTTTCTCCGGCGGAGCTTTGTTTTGGCAGGGATTTGAGGTTACCGTTAGATTTGACGCGGGGAATGCCTCCTCAATCTTCTCAGTTTTCAGCTTCTCAAGGAGAGTTTGTTAGGGGTTTAAGACAAAGGCTTGATGAAATCCATTCTGAAGTCAGGAGGAAGATGGCGGTTAAGTCCTCTCGTGTTAAGGCATTTTATGACAAGAATGTTAGAGATATTTTATTCCGAGAGGGACAGAAGGTTTGGTTTTTTAATCCTTGTAGAGTTAGAGGTAAGGCTCCTAAATTACAAAGTAATTGGGAAAGACCTTACTTGATTTTGAAAAAGTTAGGTGAGGTGGTGTTCTGTATTCAGAAGTCGCCTAAGCATAGAAAAAAAGTCGTTCATGCGGATAGGTTGGCTCCGTATTTTGAAAGGAAAAATTTAATGGATTTTGGGGGCTGTGTTTGTTTTTTTTTTGGGGGGGGAAAATTGATTTTTTTTTAGATACTGCTTTTCTTCTTTTTCTTTTTTGAGGAGGAGTTTAACTAGACGGAGAGGAAGGAGAATTTTCTTCAGGAGAGACGTGTTCCGCCCCATTTCGTGATGAAGAAAGACTTTTCGTTAAGAAGACTGTTCTTCCCATGGTTTTTGATCTGTGGTTTTCCATGGGACGAAGGGCTAATGCCGGAACGGAAACTTGGGGAGACCTTGAGTCGGTGGGTCCACAGAAAGTTATGCCCCCCCCTTATTTGAAGATTTTAATTTCGAGAAGAGGAACAGCGGAAGCGAGCTGAAAGCCAAGGACGGAAACATCTTCACGCTGAGGGAGATTCTTCGCGTTGTTTCGTGGTGTTCGGGAACTTGGACAGGAGTTCAAGATGGAACAGGAAGCCACGGAGGCCTCCCCCTGATTGTCGGGGCGACAATCTGGAAGAGAGGGGGGGGACAGTGTTACGCCCGGTATACGGAGCAGCATGAAGCTGCCGGCTCGCTCCGAGGTTTCGGTTTCCCGTTGCTAGGGGAACGAAGACTATTTATTATTAAGAAATGACAGTTCTGCCCATGACTTAATTCGGTGCGGATGTATTTGGTTAAGTCCGATTAAACCCTTATCTTTCCTTTTTCTAAACCCGTCTTCTTTTCTTTCGCGGAGCTCGGGCGCCGCGAGTGTGAGTGAGTGAGTGAAAGAGACGCGAACGCGGAGACGTTCGCCGACCCATTCCCGGCGTAACAATATATTAATTAGTGTGTGTGCTGTTTAGGTTAATAGTAAGAAAATGAATTCCGATTCTATTGCTACCTTTTTACAGGAATGTAAATTAGAGCATTTTATATCAACATTTGCAGGTAATTTATATTTTGTTACAACATATTTAACATTATATTACTTTTCGTTTTGTTTTTATTTTTGTACATTTTTATATTCATTGTTTTAGAACACAAAATTGATGATATAAGTATTCTGCCGTTTTTAACAGACGAAGAGTTAAAAGAACTCATTCCACTATTGGGGGATAGAAAAAAATTCCAAATTGCACTTACATCACAAAAACGGAACTCATCAGACAAAACGTTAATTCAGACGATAGACAATTCATTAGACACAAATGCAGAGGTATAAATATTTATACAGTTTTATAAATTAACACTTTGGTTGTCAATGTATTATTGGTGAACACGTAGAAAGTGATCCCTCACATGCCAATGTATCACCGATGTTTTATACCCGAAGATAAGACAACGGTGATACACTAGCGTGTGAGAGATCACTTTCTCCGTGTTCACTGGTAATACATTAGCGGCCAAGGTGTTAAACAATTAAGTTTTTCTTTAAAAAAAGTTTTCTTTTAATTTTATATTAATTTTCTTTACATAATATAATTTGAGATATTATTTGAAAATGTAAATTTAGAAGAATTCAATGAGCCTACTGAGAAAAAACCCAAATACGTATTCGTGAACTATGATGTTGCTTCTACTTCATCAAGTAATTATTTTGACGAAACAGAAAATACAAATAGTGATAGTGATAATACTGTCATCAATAATGATATAATTACGGGCGTATTAAAAGTATCAGATATTAATAATTTTAATTTAAAAAATCTGTTAAATAATCACATAATCAGAAAAGCTATTTTATTAAAATATGCGAAAACAAAATCTCTTGATAATAAGGACAGGAATAATTTGTGTGACATAATTATATGTCACTTCTTAAATGAAGGAAAACGTCTTAATAATACAACAATAAGCGTATTAGCTGACAAAATTATAGAAATTTTTGAACAAGAAAGAAAATCCACATATTTTGTGAGTCCAATAGGGAAACGTAAATCACGTTACAATAAACCAGAAATAGCGAGGGGAAAATTGGTAGATAAACACAGAAATAAATTGACTATTATAAGAAAAAATCTAATAGCGACCAAAATTGATACAAATAAATCAAAACAAGGTAAATTTCTATTATATTAATTTTACTTTTTTACAAGTGAAAGTACCAGGCGATATTGAGACTTCAAAGTTGGAAAAAAGAAAATTTCTGTACAAGAAAGGTTTGACTGTACAACCGTACATAGTAGTAGTAGGTCCTACTTTGACTAATATTTATGCCTTTTATGTTATAATCGAAGATAAAAATTATCAAACTAATACGCTTTTTGATGCTATCAAATTTTGTTTTCAAACTAATTTTGTTTTTGACTTAAAGTATCCAACAGAATGTCAACATTTGTGGTATCTCATGCAATGGGAGTTGTTTAACGTTACGTATGACAAAGATATAAAAATACCATTTTTAAATGACATATTACAATGTAAATATTAAAATTTTATGCAAAAAATTTTAAAAGTAAAACTTATTATTGTTTCTTACGAATCTTTATTACGTATATTAAAACTTTTTTTGAATTAGACTTTGCTAACGTCACTTCTATTAATTAACGAGTTAAAACAAAATTTTTTAGAATGGAAAGAAAAAATAATATAATATGTTTTAAATGTTTTCGAACATTTAAAGATATTAATAATTTTATAAGACATATGAAATGTTTACATCCCTTTTTACTTTAATATAATTGTAAGCAAAATACTTACAAAAAAATACTTGCATTGTTCCTTTACAACAAAAGTATAATTTTTTTTAAAGAAAAGTTAATATATTTGAATTATTAAGTATATTTCAGTTCAATTTATAATATTATATTAAGCTTAATATAAGATTAAATTTATAGATTATAGTTTATATAATGAGTTACTTATTGAATAAAATTTATTGTAAATAAAACTTATTTTTGTTTTTTTTTAATGTATTTTAATGTATAATTACCTGTTTCTTAATATAACAAAATAAACTGATATAATATGTTGAAAGTTTTTTAAATAGATTGTGCTATGGTTACAAAGATAAATAAGATTAACATTTAGTTGATAATTGTACAAATATAGGTATATTTGTATAATTATCAGCTAAATGTTAAAGTTATTTATTTTTGTAACTATAGCACAATCTATTAAAAAAACTTTCAACATATTATATCAGTTAATTTTATTCAAATAATAAAATAACTTCAAAGAAAACAACAGGATTATTTAAGTAAAATAAAAATACTTTTAAATGAAATAAAGGTTTAATAAATTTAGAATAATATTTAATTAATTCAAATAAATAAAATAGTTTTTCAAACAAAAAATTTATTTTAATATTCCAAAATTCTTCTATTTAAATAATAAAATTATTTTAAAAAACTAATAAAATTATTTAATTTAAACAAATAATAATATGTCAAACAAAAAGTTATTTGTAATAATAATATATATTATTTGAAAAATCAAATAATTGTATTTGTTGTTTCAAATGAACAGGTTTGTTCGACTATGTCAAACAACATATTTCTTTATTTTAAATAAATTTTATTAAATCTAAAGAAACTTTTTTCTCTGTGTGTATGTAAGTATGTATATTTATATGTAAAAAAAAATATATATATAATTTATATTATTTCTATGTTTAAACGACAAATATAAATTATATAATTATTATAAATTTTATTATATATAATTAATAAAGAAACAATATTCATAAATAAAATGTTTTATTTGAGGAACCAAATTATTTGTTTGCTATAAAGCAATAGCTGTTTCAAAATCCATTTGTTTTTCGCAACAATATTTTGATAGCAAAATATTAAAGTTGTTATAACAAAATTAGTGCGTAATGAGAACAAAATACAATCAAACAAGATATTTGTTTAATACAACAAAACGGTTTTGTTGGGGATATTTTAACCAAAATGTTTGGTTGTTTGAGCAAAATTTTTGTTCTTACAACAAAACATTTTTCCTAGTGTAATATATATCATTTTGAGTGTAAGGATATTTACGTAAAAATTTAATCGTTATACATACAATGTAATACGTTCTATTTACAGTTAAAAATATTTGTTTATTAGAAGAACAAGCAAAAATAATTTAAATTTATACAGGGTGTCTCAGCCCATGTGTATAATCCTATACAGATAGGTAGGTCTTGGGGATATAAATAAAATATAAATAAAATAAAAAAGTTTTTTAACATTTTGAAAAATTCTCAACCGTTATTGAGATTTTTTCAAAACGTTAAAGAACTTTTTTACTTATCTCCCCAAGACCTACCTATCTGTATAGGATTTTACACATGGGCTGAGATATCCTGTATATTAAATGGTAGTATAATAGCCTTCTGAATTCTATCAAATTCAGCACCTCCATTTTCCATTGGCACCAATACTTCCGAAAAACATTTATATAAAGTCGCAAATTATACAATACCTACACTACATTTTTTGTTCGTTAATTGATTATTAACTAATTGAATTAATTTATGTGTACTTTTTTTACATGACTAGCTTCAGAAAGGTAAAAAATAAAATGTTTCAAGTAGATGGCTTAGAAATAAATCGTCTAAAAATCGATAGGGATAAGTTAGGTATATAGACGTAAAGATAAGTGTCATATAACTACAAAGGTGACGTATTTCTAAAGAAATAATAGTTTGATGTGTGTCTAAAGGAGCATTAAAAGAGAAAAAATACAATGTATACTTACTATTATTGTCTGTTTCAATTGCCAAAGCATGGCAAAAGATCAGGATAATACCATAAGCTACGAGATTCATTTTCCTGCACAAAGTAGAAAACAGTTTGGTTGGTTATTTTCGAAGACGACAGAAACAAAAATATTTTTAAAAATCAATAAATTTCTCGTTGCCTTGAGTAGTAAACAATTTCACGAATCAACAACGTAGACACGTACCTCAATACTTTCGGCTGATAAAGAAATTCTATAAAATTCAACAAGTTACCAAGTCAAAGCTATAGATTACTTTGATGGGTACATTCATTATTTATAAACACCTGCATAAAAATAAATTGTGACGATAATTACGCACGACTTGTTTGTAAGTTAAGTCATTTGTAAATGTCACGCGATTGTCCTTGTGCTTACATGACTTGCGTCGCGTGATAAGAATCTTGTGAGTTATGAATTAAAAAACTTTTTTTACTTGAACCTCATACATATACAGGGTGTCCTAGGCATAACGAAGGATACTGGGAGGATAAATAAAACTAATTGAGACAAGTAGAAAAATCCTGTACCATTTTACAAAATTCTCAACCGTTATTGAGAAAATAATTAAAATGTATAAATTGTATAGGCGTAAAAGCGACAAAAAAGTTACACGTGAGTGAGCGCGATAAGCGACGGCGCCATTTCTAGCCATTTGCCTGTCGCGCTCACTCGCCCGCAGCTTTCTTGTCGCTTTTGCGCTAGACAAATTAATTTTTTTTCTCAATAACGGTTGAAAATTTTTTAAAATGTTAAAGAACTTTTTTATTTATTTCCCCAAGACCTACCTATCTGTATAGGATTTTACACATGGGCTGAGACACCCTGTATACAGGGTGTCCCGTGGAATGCGGAAAATCTCTCGGGTGTAGGTAAACATTAAGAATATACATATAATAAAAAAAAGTTTTTACAAAAAACTAATTAGTCTCATTAATTAGTGATTGATAAAAATAATTACTTATTGTCATCGTTACCGTAACTTAAAGAGTTGCTTTCCTTGTTGCTGTTTTATAATATTTAATATTATGAAATATTAATATTAAAATTTTTAACATAGTGCTTTTAAATTTATAATTGTAGGGTTTATTCTTTTAACTGAACTAATTTAGAGTTTATCTTTTTTCTATACATATAATGTGAAGAATATAAAATAACAACCATTGATTGAAAAACAAGCCGTGGTAACCTTCAATGCTTAAGCATTCGTTGCGTATTACAAAACTGTATAATATGAAATGTAATTTTCTTGTAAAATATGAGTTAAATATTTTGCAGCGACAGTAGATGTGTATTGACGGGTTCTGGATGAGTTCCTATTAGTGTGTCTGTGTGATCTATGATGAAGAGTAGTCACGTGCCACGAGAAGGGTGTGCTTTTAGGTATCGGTTCTTTGTCGATGATTCTAGGAAGTTTCCGCGAATTAAATGTTCATACATTTTAATATAAATAAAAAATTCTTGGAAAAATGTATAAAAATAAAAAAAAATTTTTGTCGAGCAAAGTAGCGATACTTAGTAACTCAGATAGTACACGAACATCCATAGGATGTCCAGTGGAATCTGTTTTTGGATGTCAGACGTCCATTTTTAGTTAAAAAAAATCCGTTTTTTTTCCATAAGACGTCCATAAGATGTACATTTGATACATTAACGGACGTACATAAAATATCCGAAATAAATCCGTTTTCGGATTATTTTGGATTTCTTATGGACGTATTATAGAGCATACAGGGTGTTTCGTTACAACTTATTAACCCGGTATGAGTAGATAGATCTCTTAAATACAAGTATGAAAGTCCCATACCATTTTTTAATTTGGGCGTTTATTTACGAGATATCAACATTTATATTTGACCGAGAGCGAGACGATGCGACAACGCGCGAATGAGCGGTGCGGCGATACGCGAGGCGTGTTTAAAGACATCACGCGAGCAAGACAATGCGACGACGTGCGACCGAGACGATGCGACCGAAACAATCGCGTAAATGTATCGTTTCGGTCGCATCGTGTCACTCACGCATCGTCGCATCGTCTTGCTCTCGGTCAAATATAATTGTTGTTACCTCGTAAATAAACGCCCAAATTAAAAAATGGTATGGGACTTTCATACTTGTATTTCCGGGTTAATAAGTTGTAACAAAACACCCTGTATACAGGGTGTCCCAGATCAGTGGACAATGCCGTAAATGATAGGTAGATTTAATCGAATTAAAACGAAAAGTCCTTTACCATTTTGAAAAATTTTTAATAGTTTTCGAGAAAAAAATTAAAATATATAAAATGTATAGGTTTAAGAGCGGCAAGAAAGCTACGCGTGAGTGAGCGCGACAGGCGAATGACTAGAAATGGCACCGTCGTCTGTCGCGCTCTCTCAGCCCACGCTTCCTTGTCACTCTTACGCGTACATAAATAATTTTTTTCTTGAAAACTATTGAGAATTTTTCAAAATGGTACAGGACTTTTCGTTTTAAATTGATTAAATCTACCTATCATTTTCGGCATCATCCACTGATCTGGGACACCCTGTATGTATACATACAGGGTGTCCCGCACCATGTGTCTGTTGCACCGCAGGGTTGCCGTGGGGTCCGTTCTCCGGACAATGTAGACGGGAACTCGTGGAATAAAGTCTTAACTCGTAAAGTTGATGTGTTCCTTTATTTTCCTTGTTTTTGTTTTACAGCCTTCGACGCCACGCGTATAATCTAATTCGATTCTTAATTGCGACTGCCCGTCCGGGCCGCGGCTGCCCATATATATCTCCTGCTGTTGCTATGTCAAAATTCATAGCAATCAGCAGAATCGCGGGTGGCAACCGCGACTGTCCTCGAACGTCGCGTCCCGGCCGGAAATGCCGGGTTACCTTGATCGGCGGTGTTCTGCCGATCAAGCTAAAAGGTCGCGCGCGTGCGACATTCCGGTGTTATTCCCGAGCTTCTGTTGCCAAGGGCTCGGGATATAACATGTCAATGCTTCTAGGGATAAGTATATCGGGAATACAAATTAAAAATTCTAGTGCCATTTTGCAAAACTCTTAATAGTTATTGAGAAAAAAATTAATTTATTTAGCGCAAGAGCGACAAGGAAGCTGCGGGCGAGTGAGCGCGACGGGCGAATGGCTAAGAATGGCGCCGTCGCCTGCCGCGCTCACTCACGCGTGGCTTCCTTGTCGCTTTTGCGCTAGACAAATTAATTTTTTTCTCAATAACTATTGAGAATTTTGCAAAATGGCACTGGAATTTTTAATTTGTATTCCCGATATCTACTTATCTCTAGAAGCATTGACACATGGTGCGGGACACCCTGTATATTAATTTATTGAATTGTTTGACAAAATGTACATTGTTTTTTTTTAATTAGTTTTATTTTTAATATTTTTTAAAATACTTATACCATTGCACTAAAATTTCTAATTATATATTAATTTGCACAATTACTATAGTTAATAATATTTAATATCACCAGTTTGTATTGCGCTTTTTGCAACGTAACGCTATTACTAGAAAATAAAATTAACGTACATTTTTTCACACTTACTGATCTATTTTTCCTCTTTAACTCATAAGACTTTTCAGGCATTGCGTTAATTAATACTTCTCATCATACTTCTCCAGCCACTCATTTTTAATAGCTATTTTACTGCGACATCGAGCTATTTTAGTCTAATTCTCTACAACATACTCGACATCATGCTTTTTCTCACACCAGGTGTGCCTGTTATTAAAATGTTAAGTTCGCTTCCGTGCATGTTAAACATCTTACGGAGATACAGCAATCATTCTTTTCATGGCTTAACCAACTAGTTATATTAAAATAAAAATTAAAATCTTTGCAAGTTTTATAAATTTTAAACCAATTATTAATGTTTTTACACATTCTTTCTTTCTGATTCTAATCTTTCCTTTACTCTTTGCAACCACTTCTGAATCTCTTTCTCGAACACTTTTTTAAAATGATCTGAATGTTCTTGACCGGAAACTAAAAAAAGAAATTTTTATAAACAGAAATTCCTTTTCTCTTTTACATAGATTACTTGGATTAGATTAAATTTAATAAATCACCCAAAAGAAATATCGTTATTATATTGAAGGCGATAAAAAAACGATTGTTATTTAATACTTACCAATTAGTAAATCTGCGATTTTCAAATTACAAAACTTTTGTTTAGCTTTTGCTCCTAGCCAACTATATTTTTCAGCTAATTCGTTTGTTATTAAACGACAACAGTTACGTTTTATAAATTTGTAAAGAGTTTTTCCTCCAACTCGAAATACCTCTATAACCTGTAAAAAAATATCAGTTAAATAAAATAACAATTGTAATAATACTTAACACGTTTTGTATTAATATCACTTAAGATTTGTTTTATATATGTAAATAATTCAATATTATAAAAGAAATAGTTATGCAATATCATACCGATGCTTGGAAATTATTCGGCCGATTCAAAAATTGCTCGGTTTGCTGTTCAAAGTCTTCAACGTCATTAAAAGGAAGATGAGGAAGAGAATAGATTGATTTTTTTTTTACATTGGTCACATTTTGCTGTTGTTGCAATAAACTATTTTTTATATCTCTTACGTTGTTCGAAATCAAGGATTTGTTTTCTATAAAAAAAGATAAAGTCTTAGTCATAATAACGATGCGTTGTCCAGCCGGATCTATGTCATAGCGCATCCGGGACAACTCATGCGATTATCAATTTGTACTTCTATACGTGCTGTATCGCGCCTGGCAACGGGAATATCCCTTCGGAAAGATCCAAGTTCAAAGGTTCTTCTTTGTCAAAAGACAAAGAAACTGACCATTCTGGTCTGATCGCGTGGCCGATCATGTCAGTCTTCGGCTAGTACTCACTGCAAACGCATCGCAGCATCGCGCTATTTGCCTTTTGTTTTAATCCGCCGTGATTCTTTAACCGTACATAGCAAGTATTAAACTCGCAGCAGCTTGTCTTCGCTGTATTTGCATAATAAATAAAAATACAGTCCATTATTAATAATTCGCAGAAATTATTATTTCCATCTTCATCGTTCAATCGTGAACATACGTCATCGACCAATTGCCACAATTGTGTTTTGAAGAACATTTGCTGACGTATTATTTTTTTTTAAAAGTTGTAACGTTAGCGACTTTCAGTGTCGTGTAGTTTGCCGGATTGAGGCTCGCCAGAGCCAGGGTTCGGTGGAGCGCGATAGGTCGGACTCTTAGTTGCGGTCTAGGCCGACAAGAGCGCCCGTCGGAGAGACTGAGGTTGCGCGATCTGGCCCGAGGGGCAGCGGTCGGGAGCGCCCGACCGCGACGGTGTCGTCGGCTGCGTGCCGTACGATAGAATCCAAAAGCCTAGACGGGAGCGCCCGTCTAGGGAATCTCGGTGGCTCGGACTATCCAAGGGCGCCGACGGTATCCGGTCGCCTCGGTGACGGAGCCTCGGGAGCGTCCGAGGTCTCCAGGAACCTGAGGTAGTATTCTGCCTTGGGAGCGCCCAAGGAAGCGGAAAACTCACCGAAAGCGCCCGAAGCCTTTAGGAGCTGGAGGATGTGATCGGTGCTAGGATTAAGACCGGACAAGGTACTCGCTCTGCCGCGAGCTCGGCTTATATAGCCGCCGAGATAAGAGTGGGGGAGCTCTCACTCTTACCTCGGCGGCACGCGCCATCGTCGGGCCGGTGGTCGCTTGACGAACCTCCCTGGCGCATCCGGTGTTGCCTAGGCCGGAGTTCGCCCAGGACTTCCTCGGAGACGGCGTTGGCCGTCTAGGGCGAGTGTTCGTCCTTTTAGTGGCGAGGCTTACGCTCTCGCCACATCACCCCCTTCCTTAAGGGGCATCTTCCATGCGACGGCAAGTACATAGGGTGCCGTCCGCGTCAAACCGCAACAACCATCTAGCACTAGTAGTACGTGCCCGATATTTGCGGTTCTTCCAGACTGCAGATACTGGAACGTTTATGGTCTTTCCAGTCGGCATTCTGAGTTTGATGAACGGGTTATCGGCTCCCGGTGGATCGCGCAACATCATCGCCCCGCAATTGGTCACTTCGGGCGTCGGCCATAGTGATGGAGGTAGTTTTACGAGTCGTGGCCGTAGTGGCGGTGGTACCCAAGGCCTCGCTGTTTGTACTGGAGGTGGTCCCCAAGGCCTCTGCATTGGTGGTGGTAGCGGCGGCCTAAATGGTGGTGGTAGTATCGGCCTCAGTATTTGTTGCCATCCTGGCCTGTGTTGCGGTGGTGCTGGCGGTGCTCGTGGACTCGGCGGTGGTCTCCCTGATGCCCGGGCGTCCAGTGCCTCTGTAGCCGCTGCTAGCGTGTCGTAAGTCCGACGCCTTGCCGTCAGTTCCGCCACTTGCCGTCTCCTTGGTTTGCTTGTCGGTGGTGGCTCTGACAGCCACTGTGTATGACGGACCTGTGCCTGGTCACCCCTCTGCACTACTGATCCTATTTTCGGGACCCCACGCCTCGGGTCCGGCGGTTCGGCCTCTTGCTGCGGATTCGGTTCCTCGTCGCTGAGGTCACTCATGCTATCACCGAAAATGTCTAAGATATCTTGATCGGCCATAATCGGTATATCGCTGGATATTGAAGCACTGGTCCCGGCTGCCAGTTTTATACAGGGTGTTCCATGCCTCATGACCCACCCGGGAGATATGGGTAGTTCTAATTATTTCGAACAAGAAAGTCCCATACCATTTTTTAATTTGGGCGTTTATTTACGAGAAATCAACGTTTGAAAATTTATTATATCCGACCGAGAGCGAGACGATGCGACGACGCGCGAGCGAGCGGTGCGGCGATACGCGAAGCGTGGTTAAAGACATAACGCAAGCAAGACAATGCGACGACGTGCGACCGAGACGATGCGACGACGCGTGAGTGACACGATGCGAAGACGTGCGAGCGAATTTAAGTACAATCGCGTCGTGTCACTCGCACGTCGTCGCATCGTCTCGCTCGCGTGATGTCTTTAACCACGCCTCGCGTATCGCTGCACCGCTCGCTCGCGCGTCGTCGCATCGTTTCGCTCTCGGTCGGATATAATAAATTTTCAAACGTTGATTTCTTGCAAATAATCGCCCAAATTAAAAAATGGTTACGGACTTTCTTGTTCGAAATAATTAGAACTACTCATGTCTTCCGGATAGGTCATGAGGTGTGGGACACCTTGTATAATGTTAAAACTAACAAATAAAACTGCATAACATTTTTTTCTTTTTATTAGCAATACTCAAGTACTTTTTTGCTAGGGCGTAAGCCTCACCACTAAAAGGGCGAACACTCGCCCTAGACGGCCAACGCCGTCTCCGAGGAAGTCCTGGGCGAACTCCGGCCCAGGCAACACCGGACGCGCCAGGGAGGTTCGTCGGGCGACCACCGGCCCGACGATGGCGCGCGCCGCCGAGGTAAGAGTGAGAGCTCCCCCACTTTTATCTCGGCGGCTATATAAGCCGAGCTCGCGGCAGAGCAAGTACCTTGTCCGGTCCTAATCCTAGCACCGATCACATCCTCCAGCTCCTAAAGGCTTCAGGCGCCCCCAAAGCCTCTCGCATACTCTCCGACTCGGGCGCTCCCGATAAGAGTCTTCCGCTGCCTTGGGCGCTCCCAAGGCAGAATACTACCTCAGGTTCTTGGAGACCTCGGGCGCTCCCGAGGCTCCGTCACCGAGGCGACCGGATACCGCCGGCGCCTCCGGATAGTCCGGGCCACCAAGATCCCCTAGACGGGCGCTCCCATCTAGGCTTTTAGATTTTATCGTACGGCACGCAGCCGACGACACCACCGCGGTCGGGCGCTCCCGACCGCCGCTTTCCGGGTTATCCCGGACAACCTTCGGTTCTCTTGGACGGGCGCTCCCGTCCAAGCTTAGGACCCGCCGCACGACTCTTAGCCACCGGCATCGCCGCAGTCGGGCGCTCCCGACTGCCGTCACCTCCAGGGCACTTTGTGCTCACGCGATCCCCCGGACGGGTGCTCCCGTCTGGCAACGGATCCGCCGTGCGACAGCCAGTCGCCGGCACCGCCGCGGTCGGGCGCTCCCGACCGCTGCCCCTCGGGCCAGCCCGAGCAACTTCGGTCTCTCCGACGGGCGCTTCTGTCGGCCTAGACCGCAACTACGAGCCCGACCTATCGCGCTTTACCGAACTTTGGCTCCGGCGAGCCTCAATCCGGCAAACTACGCCACACCGAAAGTCGCTAACGTTACATGGCACCCGAACAGTATTATCAACCAGCACGACAATGACGGGCTTGCTTCATGAAGAGTTGGATATACGAAAGAACTAAGGCCGAGCTTGCGGCCAAACTAAAACGTCTCGGTCTAGAGTGCGACGGACCGATTGAAAAGTTAAGGAACAGACTTAGAAAATACGTAGAAAGCAATTCCGGAGTTCGACCAATGGCGAAGGCGACAGACGTTCAGTCGCCACCACATATCGCGATCGATATGGCAGACGACGACGACGACGCATTAGTGGTCTCAATAAACCAAGGAAAAGTAATGGATCGAATAAGAAAATGAGGCTGCCACTTCGACGGAAGGGACCCATTTAGATTCCTCGAGAGGTTAGAGGAACTACGGAGAGCATATGGATACGACGAAGCCCAAATGCTGCTGGACCTACCGGAGATGCTCCGCGGAGACGTACTCCTATGGTATAGGAACAACTAAGGATCATGGGCATCATGGAGGAATTTTGAAGCTAGCTTCCGCGCACAGTACCTACTAAAACGACTTCGGACGCAAATGTTGCGCGAAAATAAAACCCGGGTCCAGAAGCCGTTAAAAGCGTTCCAACAGTACGTTACAGCCATACAGACACTGATGCGACGGGCAGGAGGCCTCTCAGAAAAAGAGCAACTAGATTGGATCTACGAGAATTTACGACCTGAGTACAAGCTCTACATAAAAATAAATGTTTGAAAAGACGTGTTTCAGTATACGAAGTCTATATTTAATTCTCTCCGTACAAAAAAGTGTTTAGAAACGCGCGACAATATCGCAAAAAGGCACACGTGCCGCACGCGATCTATTCTAGACACCTGCTTTACAATGCTCGACGCGTCAAGTAATAGACAGAACGAAAACTAAAACCGGGGAATCCGCACGCTACTTTAGATTCGACTGTTCGGCACGGAAAAATGCCGCTCCTTTTATACCGCGAAACGTTCTAGTATTTTCTGGAATATGCCGGCACCAAAAATACGTCACGATGGAACAATCTCGGTCGTTCCAGACGAATTTTTACCGGCATATCGTAGGAAATATAAATTAAAATAAGTTGACTCGATGTACAAAGCGTCGTGATGAAAATATTAACGCCGCGTGTTAGCGACGAAGCCAGCTGTTTGGCACGCGAGCGCGGCGTGATCAATACGGCTCCGGCTCGCTACGTCGTGACATCGAAAATGTTCCCTTTTTCCCGAACAATGAAGAACGTGCGAAATCTAGTGGACTTAAACGAATAGGCCACGGAATATAAAGAAATCCGTAAGCAAGTAGAAGCAATTTGGAAGCCCGACACTCCGGCACCGGTCATCGCCGCAGCAACCTACAACCGGGAGGATTGCTGTTGGCGATGCAAGCAAAGGGGACATACTCGGCAAAACTGCCGACAAACACCAAAGAAATTCTGTTTCCGATGCGGGAAGGACGGAGTCCTGACTAAGGACTGTCATCCCTTTCAGGGAAACGACCGACGGACCGAAAGCGACGCCGCCGCCAACCGGTCCGCGAATCGAAACTAAAGTTCTTTCTGCGGCCAAATTTACAAGTAACCATCGAAAATCAAAACATAGAGGCGTTGATAAACTCCGGGTCCGAAGTCTCGTGCATTAACGCGGACACACTTAAAACGGCGGACTCATTCCACTTCGCGCCTGAGAAAAACACAAGGAATGTCAGGATGGCAGACGGCGGCACGATAAATACGAATAACAGCATCACGTTGCCCGTCCATGTACAAGGGCGAGTATATTGGCACGAGTTTGTAGTCATGCTGGAATCCAGAAGCTTTATGCTAATCGGGGTAGACCTGTGGACAAAACTGGTCCTAACACTGCGGCCACCACCTCAGAGAAAAAACAAACTGGAGAACATCTGCATGACGGCTGGATTGGTGGCGCAATCAGCGGAAGAAAAACGAAGGCTACAAGAATTCCTACGAGAAGAACTACAAAAATTCGAGGTAGTGGCAGGGACCACCAAACTGGCAACACACTACTGTAACATCAATATTTCCGTCGCGATAGCTCGTCAGAATCCGGGGTACGAGTGAAAGGAACCGAGACGTGGTTAACGTAAAAATAAATGATTTATTATGCTTAATTGAGAACAAAAGAAATAACACAATAGAGTATGAACGTAAGGAAAGAAACAATACAATAGTATAAAAAGGAACTAAAAGTTAACGAAGTATAACTCGTATCAACATCCACCGGGAGCTGGATTGACACGGGAAGCAGATCGGGCCGCTCAGGCCGTATCGTACGTATCAATTCCGCGGTCACAGGATGGGCCGTCCGGGCCGTAACGCACGTACAGTTTCCGCGGTCGCGAGTCGGCGGCGCAGGTTACAAGGTGGGCCGTCCTGGCCGTATCGCTCGTATAGTCTCCGCGGTCGCGAGTCGGCGGCGCAGGTTACAAGGTGGGCCGTCCAGGCCGTATCGCTTGTATAGTCTCCGCGGTCGCGAGTCGGCGGCGCGGTAGCGTAATTTGCCTGCGAGGCTAAATGTTAAGGCGGGGTCGGCGAGAAAGAGATCCGGGAGCGTCCGGTCAAGGAAGGCTCGGGAGCGCTCGAGTCTTGAAAGTAGCGGTGTCGGAGGCCGGGAGAGCCCGGTCAAGAAAGGCTCGGGAGCGCCCGAGTCTCGGAAGTAGCGGCGATTTCAAGAGCCGGGTGAGCCCGGTCGAGGAAAGCTTAAGAGCGCCCAAGACCTGGAGGGTCGTTTGCTGGAGTGCTCTTCAGCGAGGAAAAGGTGCCTCTCTCGCATTTGGACCGGCTTATATACCCGTGGGCTCGAAAGTGGGGGTAACCCTCTCTCGAGCGTTCTGTGGCGGTGCGCGGTGCGGGCGGCCGGTCGGCCCGTGTTACCAGCCGCGGTGATCCGCGCTACGCGCCGCGGGCGAATGGTCGGCCCGCGTAGATTTCACGAATGGACGGAACCGCGCGAACGTCGTGGGCGATTCGGTGGTCGCGGCGCGGGGTCTAAGATTATTGCCTGTTCGTGGCCTTAGGCCACATTACCTACGAATAAAGAAAGGCCAAATACCGGTTAAACAGCGATACCGTCCGCGCAACCCTGCGATGCAGAAAGTGATCAATAAGGAAGTCCAATGGATGGAGCAAGAGGGGATCATTGAGCTATCACAAGGAGCATGGAGCTCTCCGATTGTGTTGGTAAAGAAGAAGGACGGAAAGTACCAGTTCTGTGTGGACTTTAGGAAGGTGAACGCGGTCACCGAAAAAAACGCGTACCCGCTACCTCAGGTGAACGCCACACTGGACAAATTGCGAGGAGCCCGGTATCTTACAACACTAGATTTAAAGGAGGGTTATTGGCAGATACTTTTAGCAAAGGAGAGCCGGTCAATCACGGCCTTTACAGTCCCGGGTAAAAGCCTTTTCCAGTTTCAAGTGATGCCGTTCGGACTGCATTCGGCACCAGCGACTTTTCAGAGGTTGCTTGACACGGTATTGGGGCCAGAATTGAAACCCCACGTATTTGTCTATCTCGATGACATTATCATAGCAAGCGAAACGTTTCAAGACCACTGTAAACACCTCCAGGAGGTTTTCTGCCGGCTTAAAAAGGCCGAACTTCGCCTCAATCCAAACAAATGTCAGTTCTGTCGCCTGCAATTGAAATATCTTGGCCACATCATTGACAAGAATGGCATCCGAACCGACCCAAGTAAAACGGCGGCAATTGCGAAATGGCCAACACCGACTATTGTCCAAAAAGTAAGACAGTTCATGGGCATGGCATCGTGGTATCGCAGGTTTATTGAGAAGTTCTCCGAGAAAGCGGCGCCACTAACGCACCTGATGTAGAGAGACTATGTGTGTGGATGTCTCACCCATACAATTATACGCATCCCAGTGACTCTCATACGGGGTCGATAGAAATTACGACACTCGTAATTACAGCTTGAAGGCTGTAACGACCCTGCTTTTGCGTATACCGAATCGTCGGCTCGATGCGGGACGCGCCCGTGCGCTTGTCGGTCTTCCGGGATTCGAATAGATAGGGTCCGTAAATGCAGCGAGCCTGGTATTTAAATGTATAGACAAAGGTTTATTAAATGAATAAGAACATAACGCGTATTTACAATATGTACACTGAGCGTGAAACGGCCGCGCGAGCGGCGATCGAGGTTCGACAATAGCGAGCGAAGCACGCGGTATCGGCGTGTCCGCGACGCGCGAAGTTTCCTACGGCCACGTGCCGTTCGGCGGCACGTGCGAATGCGGTATGCCGGCGCGGGAATATATCGCAGGTGTTCGCGTGTTTCGCCGAAATCTCTTGCTATTTCGCGGTATCGCTGACGCGGGAATAGATCGCGGATGTATGCGTATTTTCGCCGAAACCCTTAGGTCTTTCGCGGTATCGCTTGGCGGTTTCGCGGAGACAGGGAGTGAAGCACCGGCTTGGTGTCGCGTACTCGAGAGCGCTCGAGCGAGACAGAGATCTCTCTACCCCGTGGTCGGCGACGGTGCGATAGGAACTGTTAATTCGTGTTCGGCGATTCCACGCGCCCGGTGGTCGAGGTCCGAGATGACTCGGAGGAGGCAGAGTTCGCTCTACCCTCGAGCTGACCGTGCCGGTGCGTTGGAAGTCGTGAGCACAAGGTTAGGAACGAGCCCCAGGATCACCTGGTGGAGACAGAGAGCGCTCTACCCCCGGATCGGCTCTAGGATGTCGGAGATGCTGCTCGCAAGCGAGCGGATCGGAGACGGTCCCGCTGAGCTCCGGCATCGCGGTTTTATACAAAAAACGAGGGCGCCGGGCTTGCGGGGCTCAGCGGGGTTACGGATGATCCTGCCGTGGCGCCGAGGATCTTGTTACGGCGTGATCGCGAAACGGTGGTCCTCGCCGTCGTTGGCGCGTTCGGTGGCGTTCGGCGGAATTCGGCTAAGCCCGTGCGGGGACTTAGCCGCGAGACGATAGCTTAGCGCGTGCTATCGCCTATTCAATGTATCGATAATATAAGTTTGGGGCGCACCGCGCCCCGGGTCCCCGCCAGCGGAGTTTTGCCGACGGCCGGCCGTTGTTCTGGCCGGGGCGGTGCATTTCCTGGGTGCACCGTTACAAGGCTTTATCTCGTAAAATATATAATATGCACTCGCGGAGGAGACGACCGCGGAGGATCTACAATACGTGTTGTCTCACGACGCTGCTGTATCTAACTGCTAAATTCTTAACTGCTGCCGATCGTCCGATTTTCTGAAATAAGTAAAGCGCGAGAGGGAGAATAGGAGAAACTCCCTTTTTGGATGCGTGGCGTGTATGCGCGCGAAGGGAACCGTTGTAGTCTGCATTACCTGCCATGTGTGGTAAGAAGTGCAGACTACATTGCCTACACTGACGCGAAAAGGAGTAAGGTGGAGTTGGGGCGAAACAGAAGAAGCGGCGTTCCGAAAATTAAAGGAAGCTCTAACATCCACACCGATACTGGCCTGCCCGGACTTCACGAAACAATTCATACTACAAACAGACGCTAGCACCCTAGGGCTCGGCGCGGTCCTAACTCAACAACTAGAAGTGGGCGAGCGAGTAATCGCATACGCGAGCAGGACGCTGAACGCCGCGGAAAAGAACTACAGCGCAACCGAGCTGGAGTGCCTAGCGGTAGTATGGGGCATCCGTAAAATGCGAGGGTACCTGGAGGGGTACAAGTTTAAAGTAATAACAGACCACCAATCCCTCAAATGGCTGCAAAGCCTGGAAGAACCAACAGGAAGACTGGGACGCTGGTTATTCAAACTTCAGCAATTTGAGTTCAACATCAAGTATAGAAAGGGTAGTTCCAATCAAGTGGCGGATGCACTGTCGAGACGACTGGCCATAGACAGTACAGAGAACACGACAACATGCAAGTGGTATTCCCGCATAACAGAGAAAGTCCGGAATAAACCAGAAAATCATCCAGATTTTAAAGAAGAAAACGGACGACTCTACCGACACATCTTGCATGATGTAGACTTTCGAGAAGTCGACCGCCGGCACACCAGTGGAAGCAATGCGTACTTCGGCCAGACAGAACTGCACTGCTAACACGCCATCATGCGGAACCGATAGCCGGGCATTTTGGGGTCGCGAAAACCATTGCCCGCATGGCCAGACTACTACTGGCCGGAAATGTTCCAAGATATTACGAACTACGTATGAAAGTGTCCAACATGCCTGGCACATAAGGCAGTTTCGGTGAAACCAGCGGGAAAACTGCACACGGCACCAGTATGTAGTCCATGGCAGCAAGTCACCATGGACCTAGTAGGACCGCTGCCATGGTCAACTAATGGACATATATGGTTACTGGTAATGCAGGATCGGTTCTCAAAGTAGGTAGAACTCCAGCCACTACGTCAAGCCATTGCTCCGGTCATAACAAAAGCGGTCACTGAGAAAATTTTTTTCCGCCACGGATGCTCCGATTTAATTATATCGGACAACGGGACACAACTGAAATCGAAACAGTTAAAAGAACTATTCCAGGCCTGGAAGATTGAACACCGCACGACCCCAGTATACACACCGCAATGCAATCCGGTGGAAAGAACAAACCGCACAATTAAGACTATGATTGCGTAGTTCAACGAGTCGCAACCACCGACGATGAGACGAACACTTAGGTCCCCTCCAATTTGCGTACAACACGGCACGACACGAGGTGACCGGATATACCCCGGCATACATAAACCACGGTCGAGAACTAGCACTGCCACATCCGGAGGACAGATGGTATTCGACGTCAACAAGCCCACATCAAACACAACGATGGTTGGAAGACGCGTACAAAGTAGTACGAATAAATATGGCACGAGCCTTCCAGCGTCAGGAGTTTCACTACAATCTGAGACGCCGGGAATGGCGTTCAAAAGTGGGAGACATAGTGTGGAAACGCGAGCACACACTGTCCAAAAAGAGCGCGGAAATCAACGCAAAACTAGCCGCGAAATACGCCGAACCAATGACGGTGAGTAAAATTCACTCACCGGTAATTGTGGACTTACGGGACGCACATGGAAAGTGGCATAGACAAATTTATGTGCACGACCTTAAAGCAAGTCCCCCACCCGATGACAAACCACGTGACCCGGTAGCAGGGTATACTATAATTGCTGTATGGTATACAGGGTGTCTCGCGAAATGCGGAAAATTTCTCGGGTGTAGGTAGACATTAGAAATATATTTAGAAAAGTTTAGCATCAATTTGTCGAGTTCACAATCTTAACATTGATATGAATTTTTATAACCGAGCGAATAAGAGCGCGCTCTTAGAAGCGATCCACGCCTAATAGCATTGGCTCTGCCCCAGCTTTTTCGTCGCTTAGCGATTGTCCGATCCCTCCTTCCTCCCCATCCGTGTCTTCTATCTTCACTCGACCCGCCGAAGAAGAGATTAGCCAATCGCTAAGCGACGAAAAAGCTGGGGCAGAGTCAATGCTATTAGGAGTGGATCGCTTCTAAAAGCGCGCACTTATTCGCTCGGTTATAAAAATTCGTATCAATGTTAAGATCGCAAAATCAACAAATTAGTACTAAACTTTTATAATTATATTTTTAATGTCTACCTACACCCGAGAGATTTTTCGCTTTTCACGGGACACCCTGTATAATTAGTTGACGGAACAAATTCATGATCTAGAGAATTAAAATATATTATACGTACAAAGCATCGACATCGCGGCTTTTATAACATGCATGTATATTAATGATTTTATACATTTAATTTTTATTTTTTAATTTTTTATTATTAATTTAATGTACGCGCGTACAGTATGTGCAATAAAAATAAATATAATATGCAAACAACTTTATATATCTTTTTCATTGATTTGTTGCACCGGGGCCGGTGCACGGGGTCCGTCCTTCGGGATCCGTGAGGGAGGGCGAAATTATTTGTTTTAAATAAAAAACTTAGAAGTTTTATTCTGTTACAATGTTACACCTTTTCTATCTTCCTAAGTTCCCTTTTGTCGGTTCGGCGCACGTCCTCACGTTTTCACGCGTCCTCGGCTCCGCGAGTTCTCCTCTTACTTGGCACGCGACCGAACTTTGATTATCACCGCTCTCAGTTTACGGCACGGACTATGATGCGACTGCCCGTCCGTGACGGTTCGCGGTTATTTAATAGTGACGCAGGGCCTTGGCCTCATCGGGTTGCAATGCCGAACTTCGGTAGTTCGGCGAATGCAGCCTCAGCGATTTCGGCAATAAGTTCTCGCACGTGTTTCTTTTATTATTTAATTTCTTAAGGAGGTTTGCTGATCTTGCATCCTCCGAGGTTATTTAATTACGAGATACTTATTCCGAAATGCCCTGCGTTATGTTTCGTGTTGTAACGGGGTTTGGGTTACAACAGATTGTATTATTAGGCATGTAACGAATAAAGTTTAGTCTACAATGAATCATTAATCGTTAATTTGCACACGCCATCTCTCATAATTATAAAGCGTTTGCAAATTAATGATTAATGAAACATTGTAGACTGGGCTTTACATATTTGTTACAAAAACGCAAATTATCTGTAGTGAAAAATAAGTTCCTCGAATGTTGGATAAAGAACGTTGTATAAACGTTATTTTTGAAACAAAAATTTTTAACGTTTCCCTAACATTTTACGCAAGTTTTATAAACGTCGCAAAAACATTGTAAATGCGACGTCGCACTTATTAAAGTTTTTTAAACGTCTAAAACATGTTACACGTGCAACGTCGCATATGTAAGGTAATTGATTCTGGACATTTCTGGTTTCTGAAACGTTATCAAAAAATTAATGCAACTAAACGTAAAATGTCGCACGTCTATATTGCAATGCTATAAAAACGTTTTTGCAACAGAATATTGTTTAGCAGGTATCTTGTTAAAATAAATATACAGGGTGTCCCAAACATAACAAAGAATACTGGGAGGATAGATAGGATTGAAAGTAGAAAAGTCCCGTACCATTTTGCAAAATTCTCAACCGTTATTGAGAAAAAAAATAAAATGTATAAATTGTATAGGCGTAATAAAAAAAATTGACTGTTAAAAAAAAGAGACAAATAAAAAAGTTGATATTAAAAAACATTAACAGTCAATTCTTTTTTATTGAGAATTGCGAGCACGATATTTTCAAGGGTAGTCGATCATCAGCATCGTCTTGGCATTGAGATAAATTGTGACAATGCAGTACACGCCGCAAGATTACACCGATATGGTGATAGCGTATGGATTAGCGGGTGAATGTGCATTACGTGCAAAAGAAATTTACGCAGAGCGTCATCCAAGACGTCGTCATCTGTTGAGACGCACGATTCAGCGGATTGTAAATAAATTACGTGAAACAGGTTGCCTTGTTCATTTAAAGAAAGATATACCTGCACGTCGTCAAGTTCGCAACGAAGAGCGAATTTTAGAATTGTTTGATAATGAACCAAACACAAGTATTCGTCGTGCGGCGCACGAATTAAACATGTCGCGATATGAAGTGCATTGCACTTTACGAGATAATCTGTTGCATCCGTACCATTACCAGCGGGTGCAACAACTTTTACCCCGAGATTTTGAGCAACGGATTTATTTTTGCCAAGGTCGGTATTAGTATTAACTTTTTATATTCGAGATAATTCAATTGTAAGGCCATAATTAATAAACACAACTTTTTCCAGAATTCCTCGCGCAATATCGGCGAGATGCAACGTTCCCGGACATTATTCTATGGACGGACGAATGCACGTTTACGCAAAACGGCATGTTTAATTCAAGAAACCACGTATATTGGTCGGACAAGAACCCGCACGTAGTTAGACAAGAGACCTTCCAATCGATGGTCTATTAACGTATGGGCAGAAGTTATTGGAAATCAAATAGTAAGTACAAATTTAAAAAGAACATTTTTATATTTTTATTAAAATATTTTATTATTTGTAGATCGGTCCATACTTTTTGCCTCCACGTCTAACAGGACCCGTTTACAGACGGTTTATCGAAAATGAACTATCTATCTTATTAGATGACGTGCCGCTTGCAATAAGGCAGTAAGCAATTTACCAACACGATGGAGCACCGGCACACTTGTCTCGGGCAGTACGCGAGATTATAAATACAAGATTTCCGGACCGTTGGATAGGTCGTGGTGGCCCGATCGCTTGGCCAGCACGGTTACCGAACTTAACCGTCCTCGATTATTTTATTTGGGGACACGTAAAAAACTTAGTTGAAAATTCTAGAAATAAAACAGAAAATGAAATGCGCGAAGCAATTATTGCGGCATTTCAAAGAATAGATCAGGACATGGTGCGTCGTGCCACGCGTGACATAGTTAGAAGGGCCGAATTATGCTTACAGCAGAGGGGAGGCCACTTTGAACAATTATAATGATCACGAATGTGAAAAAGTGGATTAGGCCTACCGGGGACACCACTTTAAAAAAAACGCGCTATGCTATCTACCGCAAGATAATGTGGAAATGATAGCACATGAAAAATAGGCGAATGCGTCCGCGATCATATTATACCCGCCAAAAATTAAATTGTTAGGCCCATTTGAAAAGCGGGCTATTAGCACTAATGTAATTATGCTATCCTTATTTCATTTGTGCTAATTGCGCGCTTGTTGAGCTCAACAATTTTTTTCTTACCGGATATAATATTGATCGCGAGAGCCTTCGCTTATTTTTCGCCGTGTTCAGATGATTCTTCCCGCTCGCCGCTCACCGCTCGCTTATCGTCACGCGCTGACTCCGCCTATTTTGTTTGTAATATTCGCGCCGTCGTCTGTCGCACTCGCTCAAATTGTGTCTTCCTTATCACTCTTACGTGTATTTACGTGTATTATATTTTAATTTTTTCCTCGAAAATGATCAAGAATTTTGGAAATCTGTTCAGGACTTTTCGTCACCGTTTTTATGTCCCTACCCACAAATTTAAGATTGGACATCATATTTCGGACACCCTGTATGTATAAGTTAATAAATATAAGACAAACACAAAACAAAAATGTTACACAATATATAGGGAGTCCGCGTTCATGTAAAAAAGCTTTTAATGGTAGGTAAAACTTCCGAAAATAAATAAAAAACCAAATAGACACCCTGTATACTGACCTCAAATTTTATATTGGTGTTTTTCATTTTCATCAAACTTAAATCACTTATTTTCAGTGAATATGTCCTCTTATGTAAACCAACAGACGACAATAACTGCGTATAAACTGCAAAGCGTTACGAGCAACGTGTACGTTTTGGGCGCCTACACGGTTACGATACACTTGCTTTTATTAGGATTAAGTTAGGTTAAGTAATATCTATAATAAACAGTAACGCGATCTATAGTTCTTAGGGCCGGCACACACACAATAGAAAAAGTATTTAGGCACAATATATCAACTAAAATGCTGTGAAAGTACAAATATGTGCTGACGCCAGACTTGCTTGGACGATCGAAAGAAGCTAACTGAACTGAAAAAACGTTTTGCGCATCTCAGAGCGCATATCGGTCATGTCCAAGCCACCAACGGAGTCTTGGCCCAAATATACCATATATGTAATACTATATTGCCAGCAATACGTATCGAAATCTTTGCGGCAAAAATGAAACGAATGCGCTCGCGATTGTCCCCTTCTGAGTTGACTCAGATAACATCTTTATAAACACCGTCGCCGCTGCGGCCGGCCCCTAAGTTGCTTAGAGCTCAATCGCCGAACCCGCTCGCCAATCAATCAATCGGCTACTTTCTGCAGAAAACTAAACAATGCCATCGCCGCGCCCAGCTCATAGATTTCTTAGCGTTCATTCGCCGAGACATTATAATTTTTATAAAATCAACGGTGATGAATTTTGCATAATTATATAGGACTTTTTGTCTTAAATTATTATTGTTTACCCCAAAATTTTGGGAGTGACAAAACGAACCGGACACTTTGTATATAAGGAAAAAAGTACAGATCGGCTATTTTGACGACAGTAGAAAAATAAAAAAATTATCTTTAAGGAAACATCGTAAAAAGATTAATTGGACTAGATATTGATTATTTAATGTACATTTTTGTTATGTCAATAAAATATGGCGTACTGTCTTTTTTACCTTGTTTTTTCAAAAATAATCGTTTTACTTTTTTACTGTCACCAAAAAAGCCGATCTGTACCTATTTTTTTATATGTACTTTTCGGTGCGTCAAATTTCAAAGCATAATAAATATGTGTATCAAATAATCAATATATAGTCCATTTGAACTTTTTACCATGTTTTCTTAAAGGTAATCCTTGTATTTTTCTACTGTCGTCAAAGTAACCGATCTGTACTTTATTCCTTATATATATGTCTTCCATTGTCACATATTTCAAAAATATTCTTTCAGAGGATTTAATTTGCTATTTTTCTAAGTTCATGGGTAGAGATTGTGCATTCTCCATGCATCTATATAACTATAATTTGAATTTTAATAGAGAAACTGTATCTTGGTCAGATTCTAAATCTTAATGATACTCTAAAAATTAAATTTGTTATTTACTTGATTCAGTGCTTTTATTTAACAATCAATTGTCTCTAAGTACTCTAACGAATTAATATGTTCAGTCTCTAATCCGACTTACAATGTTTAAAATTGCCAGAGCAAGATTAAATCTGAAACTGGTGTAAACGATTTATACCCAAATGCCTATCCGTCACCAAGTTTAGGTTGGCAGTTTCTATTAACTTTAAAACATTGGTAACCCTGTCAGGTTGTTTAGCTAGTTCCCGTGCGAGAGCAGCTCGTTCGAAATTGTGTGGGGATGACCAATGGTCTCTCCGCGGGAAATGACTTTCTATCACCTCCTCGATATTGGTCGTTTCAATCTCTGAACGAGCCCACACTACCGCCAGTGATAATTTGAGTAGATTAATGATTGCACACACTGATTGTAACTCAACTTTGTTTAATTAATATGACTGAAATTATAATATGCTGAATACTGGCTTTTCCTGTACTGCTCGTGTCTCACCAACGTAATCCGTACTTGTACAAACAAGTCTCTCACCGTTCTCTCTGACGATCGCTAGCTAAGAGGGGGAAACAGGGCTGCCTACTACTTAAATCTAAAGGCTCTGACCCTGCAGAATCCCCACAATTGTAAGAGCGCCTGCAGAAAAGACCGTTGGGTCGAGGAGTCGGTTAGAGAAGCTTGAAGCGGTAGCAAAAGGCCAAAATAAAGATCGGAAAGCACCAGAATTCTAGACTCTTTATTTCTGCCCAGCTTGGACTCCAGAAGAATTTTACACTGGCAACGTCGGAAACAAAAAATGTCCCTTTTTGTTCAAAATTTAGTTTTCTTCATGCACAGGACTAGAATTTCTATTTCTCTGCATTTGTGAGTAGAGATTATGCCTTTTTTAAGCATTTATATAACTTTCTTGTTAATTTTAATTCAGAAAATGTAACTTGGTCAGATTTGCAGTGATAGTTAAAAACTCAGAATCGGTTCTTGTAAACTTACGAAGCTCATCTTGGACACGTTTTACTCGTTGTCTTAATTGAAATCACTGTGCCAAACGAGAACTTAATCGTACAACGCGTATAGAAACGGGAACAGTTTTTCTATTGAAATTTTAACTACAAAGAATGAATTTTTGAAGATTTTCATTAAACTTAATTATTTCGACAGTAGCTCGACTAGATTAATTGAATCATGTGTAGAATCGGTTAATACATATTTCTGAATCGTCCGAGCAATTGTATATTCCCTGGATTAATTTGTTATTATTTTCTAACACAGTTAATATTTACTGATTTTTGACTGACACCCTAAAAGTTGAAATTTTGATTTACTTGGTTTTGTACTTTAATTTTGCTATCAATTATCTTCAAATATTTTAACAAATTAGTATATAAAATATTTATTCTGTGGTTTGATGTTTACAATTACCAGAACAATTTTAATTTTGAAAATGGCTACGAAGCTGAAGAATATCACTTTTTGTATAAAACTTAATTTTTTTCTTCTAGAGGATCTGGTTTTCTATTTCTTTACATTCGTAGTAGAAATTTTTTATAATATCTAGTGCATCTGATCAATTTTACCTTATTTTCTCTAAAGTAACCTTTTTATTTTTTACCGTCCTTAAAGTATTCGAACTATAATTTTATCCTTATATAAACTATTCCGTGCATCATATTTCAAAAGCATAATAAATATGAACGTCAAATAATTAATATCTAGTTCTATTGATTAAAAATTTACATCGTTTACACTAAAACGAAAAAAGTTCAGATGTCGTCAAAGTCATCAATTCGTGAACTGTCGTCAAACTAACAAAAGTCGTTAAATTATACAATACATCATTACGGTTATTTTGACGACGTCGTCAAAGTATACGATTTACATATAAATTTTTGACGACGGGCGTCAAAACAACCAAAAGTCGTCAAAGTAGCCAATGCGCACGAAAAATCGTCAAAGTATACAATTGACATATATATATATATATATATATATATATATATATATATATATATATATATATATATGTAGCCGCCTGGTCAAGAGAAGAAACTAATATAAGTGTAAAGGCCAGCGCACACACTTTTGCATAACGCATAACGCATAAAGCATAAAGATATCATCCAATCAGAGTTCTTTATTTTCATCCCCACCATTCATTATGCGAATATTGCATAGTGCGTAAAGCATAATGCATAAAGGGACGAAAAATACGTAAGAACGAACTTTTATGTATTATGCAAAAGATCCATGCCAAGATGTCGTTATATTTCCAGTCATTTTAGCGGTTTATTAAGTTTCTAAACTCTATTTTGTTTGATGAAAAAATTAAATAGTAAAAAATGGATCATAAGTATTATTCTAATACTGAATATATTGAAAATTTATATGTGGAAAATGAAGACAGTTTTGGTTTGCAAAATATTGAGGATGAAATAGACCAGCAAAATGAAATTGAAGGAGATGCTCTGCTTATTTCTTTAGTGCGTGATTACCCGTATTTACATAACAAAGAACTCACTAATTTTAAAGATTATTTACTTATATTTCTTTGTCGTAATTTACATACTAAACATAATTGTAAAAAAGCTAACAATAAAAATTTTTCGTCGTCGTCTATTTCAAATCGAAAATCTGCCATTGTGTTGTGACGTCTCGGCTTATGGATTTAGGGGAAATGTTAAAAAAGACCAGAGTGTCGATATTTATTTCTCTACTCTAGGTATCCTAGGGTCTAGGTTGGAGTTGCTCTTTTTTAGTTTAAGGGGCAATCTGCATGCACCGATACCCTGGGATGGCAAGAGCCTTTTCTGCCTTATCGTAAGAGGTTAAAGGAATAAATTCTTTTATCTTAAAGTTTATATTTTCTCTTTCGGAGTACAATTACTAATTAATTTATCAAAAAGTTTGTCTATTGTTTTTTTATTGGGAGGGTTTTCGCCCAAGACTTCTACTTCGGTATCTGAAGTTGTAAGATCGATTGTCTCCACTATTCGTGGCGGACGGTGGACCGTAATGAAATGGCCCTTCTGAATACTAAGTATCCGGGGCCTCTGGGCTTAGATGGCCCGGGCTGCGGATCTTTTGGGGCGGTCTTCTCGGGTGCCCCGACAGAATTAAGAGGGGGAGAACTGGGAGGTTGGTTGGCGGTGGCCTTTTCGACGGTGATGAGGTCTCTCAATCGCCGGTAGATCTCCGCCCTTTCGCACCTTTTCTTTCCGCCTCTATATTTCTTCCTCCATACTATTTAGAATCATAATGCGTAAATGCAGACGATTTTCATCGAGCTTGCACTATTAGGCAAATGATTTTATGGAATAAGAGAGGGAAATTGTGATGCGGAAGTATGCCTATTGCTTCTGAATTACACGAATCGCAGATGACCGTTCAGATCGTGGTGCGGCTATGCATCGGAATATTAATTAAGTACATTACTCGCAGACAATTAGAGAGAAGGGAAAATTGTAATGCAAAAGTATGCAGATCGTGGTTAAGTTGCACGTATTTGCAGACAATCCCTCAGATCGTAGTGCAATTGTGCAGCTGCATTACGATTATGCACATGCTTGCAGACAATTCTAAAGAAGGGAAGAATTGTGATGCAATAAGATGCAGACGATTGTGAGAGAAAAGAAATTAAATTGCGAAATGCTAGGATTCGTATTTAAGATGGCGAGTATTGCAGACAACCCTCAGGTCGTGATGCACTTTTCGCAGCGAAAATCGATTCTGCACTATTGAGCAATTAATAGTTGAAATAGGAAAGGCTTGATTTGCAAAATGCTAAGATTTGTTATTTAGGATGGCGAGTATTGCAGACAACCCTCAGGTCGTAATGCACATTTCGCAGCAAAAAAACAAATCTGCACTATTAAGCAAACGTTAAGGACTGAAAAGGATCTGATTTGCAAAATGCGAGAGTTTGTATTTGAGATGGCAAGTACTGCAGACAACCCTCAGGTCGTAATGCAAGCTTCGCAGCGGAAAAACAAATCTGCACTTTTGAGCAATCAATTATGGAAAGATATGGTTTGATAATTTGTTCAGGAATATGTATGATTTAATACAGAGGAGGAAGAGAAGAACGACTTAGCGGCCAATGTTAATTTTATGCTTGATCATTCTTTTTAAACTCTCCGGATTTGTGGATGTACCAGTAACTAGTTACATCAATTTCTCTTAATACTAAAGGAGTCAGGTTTGGAAATAAGGTGAATTGTTTCAAAATTACAATCAACTTACTTTGGTTTTATTGCTGAATGAAAGCAGCGCCTTTACAATGATAAATTGGCTCGGATGGTTCATGCGGACGCAGCGTGATTACAAATACGACTGTTAACTGGAAGCGTCTTTGCAGCCCTCGGGTGGCTTCCAGGGTTCGCACCGTTTTGGCTCTTATAAATTTTGGAAAAAGACTGAACGCTCGCTCGGGCCGCGGGCCCGCTTATATAGGTCTAGCATCCCTTGCCTTAGACGACAGGGAAACGGGCCTTTTGCGTCTGAGATTTTCGGTATGACGCAACTAGCGGCGGAGAAAGAGTATGGAATTTCTTCGTACATGTACTGTTTAATAATTTGGGGGGTTCGGTTTCCCCTAGCGCTGATAGCGGTGCGATTGAAACCTGTAGCTCTGAATGTTATTGTTAGATATCGCGAAACTATGCGTTTCTAGAATTGGCGACTGATCTGATGCCGTGTGAAAGTTTATTCTCACGCGATTTAAGTTTTAAACATTCAGATTCACAGATTAATCTAACGGGTGTATTAAAATAATTATTGATAAAAATTATGCAGGTATGAGAGTAGACATGTTAATATTCTTAAATTCAATGTTGCAGAATGAAAAGGATATATGTGCTTATATGTACGTATATTTACAATGGACGACGCATGATTACAACAAGTAATTTTAACAATAATTGTTTGTGCGCTTATGATTACCGCAACGCTGCGCCTGTGGAACGGCAGCTCGGCGGACAAGCATGGTTGCTTATTAGCCGTTTGAAAGGCGCTAAATACGTGCGCTTGGATGCTCGCATTTGGTAACATGGGTGGTCTCTTTTCTTAAAAATAATTTAGTATTTAAGTAAAATATCTTTAGATGGGATCATTTGGTATTACTAAAAGTATTTTATGAAATTAAATTAGATAAACTCTAAGAAAAGATGGCAGCGTAAGCGAAAGTGATACAAGTTCAATATTATAAAGTTCAGTAAGCGATTATCGATTTCTACAACGTTGAATTATTAAATTATTGAATTTAGCTTACTCCACGTGTTCTTAGAGTTTTAACAATAGAACTCTTTTCCTTTAGCATTCAATAGTCAGCCGGAGACATCGGGTTAGCTGTAATGTTTATCATATGTCAGCAGATAGAGCGCGGCGCCTCCATTTTGTTTATCTCATAAATTAGACATTTAGGGACCGCGTGTGCGACTCAAGGATCCGATATCTCTGGCTGTTTATTGTTCGCGCTCTTGACTTTTGGCGTCTTCTTGGCTGGCCCTTTGTTCATTGTTAAAGGAAAAATACTTATTCTAATGATCTATAATTATTTGACGGGACGCTTTGCATTTTATCAACTTAAAATAACAGTTTCTAAAAACGCGAGAGTATACGGCGGTATAAGAAGATGAGTCGCGCAGCGGCTCATAAATTGTTAATATATAAAAAATGGAAAAATTATATTCTAATTCTTAGAATGCAATCAAGTTCTTTTAAATTGACATTGATTGCATTCTAAGAATTAGAATATAATTTTTCCATTACGCGTAAATATCTTAAAATATCGCTACATGTTCTGTTTTATCATTAACAATGTTAGTTATTTCTTAAGGTCTACCATAGATTATTTCTTACAGAGAGGGACCGTCTATCCAAAAGACCAGGTTGAGAATCCTTACTTTCATGCTATTGGTCGAATCGATTTTACTAGAATCTAAGAACTTTATTTAGTCAAAATTTTAATTTCTGACGTCACAGTGTACAGTTTACAATTTGTAGGTTAAAGCTAATGCGCAAGTATGTGCGTTGCACTGCGTTGCGTTGTGCACTATGCTTTATGCGTTATGCGTTATGCAAAAGTGTGTGCGCTGGCCTTAACTCGGTGTTCTTTATTTGTTCAACCTGTTTCCTCTATTTGTTGCAGACGACTCGTCTGCCGTTTTAAGTCCGCTCGTTTTAAACCTAGTAGACGTCCCTATACCTCGACTTGGCTGCCATCTATGATTATGCTCTTACAAGGAAGGTTAGGCAATTCAAAAATTAAAAAAAATATGAAATTTTGTGTGCATGTAGAGTAGTTCATCCATAACACAAAACTATTTTTTGTTTGTGCTAAATTTCACTTTAAAGGGGTGAAATCACCCCTTACCAATAGAAGGGTTATTTATTTTTTTCAATATAACTCGAAAACTATTTAAGATATCAAAAAAAGTTTTATACAATAGTTTTATAGTAAAAACAACTATATTTTACTACAGTAACAGAATTAGATAAAAAAAATTTTTTAACAAAATTGTTTATAAAATTACAAAAAAAAATTTTTTTTTTAATTGTATTATTGCAGTTAAACGGATGTTTTTACCATAAAACGCCGCGCGACAATTGCCCATCACATCACGCGTTGACTCTTCCCACCCCCACCCCACAATTGTCGCGCGGAGTTTCACCCCCGTTCTCTTCCTAAGGCCCACCCGCTCTCACCTGCCGCGTCCGTCTTATTATGTGCTCCGCGCCAATTTGTCAAAATTCAGTAATTTCTTACTCGGTAACGGTTACGAATTTTACTAAATGATATCTGACTTTTCGATTTGTATTCCCGATATCTATCTACAGTTACCGGGAAGGAAACCTTATTTTAAATACCCTGTATAATATGTGAATTTTACATAAAATTTATTTAAAATTTTTTATGTATTTGCACTTATTTTATGTTAAAATATCAACATAATATTTGAGTTACAATTTAATATATCTTGAATATGTTAAATTAACACAAAAATTTGTGTGGATCTTTATAGACGGCTAATATCTGTTATATTTAACACAAATTTTTCAACCGTGTACGTATAAAAAATAAAAATTATTTATGTAGAAATAAAGCAAAATATATTACTGCAGCGTTTTATTCGTCAATTCTGTAAGGAGAATTTCAACAAGAAAGTTACGTGATCTTCGATATAAAGCTTTAAATACTTTGTACGAATTAACTATAGTTTGTTCTTGTACATTTCTGTTCAGAATGGGTGCGTTCACGACACTCAACAGTTGTGCAACTGTTGAGTAATTTTCTTTTGAACGCTACTGATCAGTGTGCTCACTTCCAACATGTTTAGTGAGCAATCGCCATTTTTCTCATCAGAAAAATTTGTCGCTACCTGTGCTCATCAGTTTCCGCTCCAACATGGCGCAGCCCATACTGGAGATAAATAATGAAGAAAATGTACAAAATAATAATATATATAGTAGAAAATATATATACAGGGTGTCCCAGATCAGTGGACGATGCCGTAAATAATAGGTAGATTTAATCGAATTAATACGAAAAGTCCTTTACCATTTTGAAAAATTCTCAATAGTTTTCGAGAAAAAAATTAAAATATATAAAATTTATAAGCGTAAGAGCGACAAGAAAGCTGCGCGTGAGTGAGCGCGACAGACGAATGACTAGAAATGGCACCGTCGTCTGTCGCGCTCACTCAGCCCACGCTTCCTCGTCGCTCTTACGCGTACATAAATTAATTTTTTTCTTGAAAACTATTGAGAATTTTTCAAAATGGTACAGGACTTTTCGTTTTAATTCGATTAAATCTACCTATCATTTTCGGCATCGTCCACTGATCTGGGACACCCTGTATAATAATATTGAATATACAGTAACTGACACATATGATGTGCATCAGCTATTATGTGATGGTAAGCAGTAATGTGATAAACGAATTTACGTATATAATATTTAGATATATTAATGTTAATATTCATAACTTTAAATTAACTTTAAATTTCTAATTGTAGACAAACAAAAGGGAAAGTCTTGTGTAAATTTTATAACCTAAAACTTATTATGATAAATAGCGTAAAATATTATTTTTATCGTGTCTTTTCACGTTTCAAATTGACGCGTCCATTGAAGAGCTTAACTGCGCAAAATCGCGCATTCACAAAAAGTAGTGTTCAGGGTACCGCTCTATCGCTCTCTAAGCGCTCTTACAACAGTTGCACAACTGTTGAGTTGTCGTGAACGCACCCAATGTCTTTAACAGATATGTTTCTTATTCTTAAGGAGACCGACAGACCTCGAGTGAAAGCTGACTGTCTTGTTAAACTATCAGTTTCTTTGTTTGAACTTGGTCCAGAGATGTCTGATGATGTCGCTTCTGTCTCAGACTCCTCAATTTGTTTAGCAATGACCGACACATATTACAACTAGTTACTTTTTATAATTAGGAGTTTTACAATATATAATATATTTTTACAAACAAACATGCTCGCATACACAAACCCATACATATGTATTTAGAATAAATATGTTAATCGAATAAAAACTTTGAAATTTATTTAACAAAAAAATATTTTGTTACACTAACATTACATAAAATATATATTAAAACCATAATTTTGTTAAAGGAACTAAACGTAGTCACTTAATTACTACTTAACTAGCTTCAGTTACATCATTTTGTACGGTTAACTAAAAGTTTTGTTATTAGGTGCTTGCATGTATTTTGATCATTTTTTTACTGTAAAAAGACATTTATTGAGAAAAATTGGTACTTACTATATTAATCAAAATATTTCCTTTCATTTTCGACAACTTTTTCCCATCTTTCTGGCAATATAGCAATTCCGTGTCGAGAGAACAATGTTGGTTTAGTAGCGATCCAATTATCGACCCATTTTCGCCCTTCTTCAACATTGCGAAATCGTGTGCCAACCAAGCCATGCTGCATTAATCTAAATAAATGGTAATCAGAAGGCGCTATGTCTAGTGAGTACGCTGAGTGCGGCAGAACTTCCCAATGAAGCTGCAACAGCGTATCTTTCACAACTTTTGCAACGTGTGGCCAAGCGTTGTCATGCAAGAGGATGACTTTGCGTCTGTTACTCGCTATTGCTGGTCTTTTTTGCAACAACACATCGTTCGAGTTGTTCAATTGACGTCGGTAGACATCTGCAGTAACAGTTTTATTAGGATTTAGCAGCTCGTAATATACGACACCTTACTGATCCCACCATATGCACAGCAAGACTTTATGACCATGAATATTCCGTTTCAGTGTCAATGTGGATGGCTCTCCTGGATTAACCTATGACTTTTTGCGCTTCGGATTGTCATAATAAATCCACGTTTCGTCGTTAGTCACAATACGCCACAGGAAGCGCTTTTTTTTTTTGCTTGACAAGCAATAAAACCGCGATGTTGAAACGGTTCGAAATAGCATTTTCCGACAATTCGTGTGGTAACCACTTTCCTTCCTTTTGAATTTTTCCCATTGCATGCAAACGTCTCGAAACTGTTGATTAATCAACTGCTAAACTGTCTGAAAGTTCTTTGAGAGTTTGAGCTGGGTTTTCGTTCAATAATTCTTGCAATTTGTCGTCTTCGAATTTTTTTGGTCCTCTAGGCCGTTCTTTGTCATTGATATCAGAATTTTTACGTTTAAATCATTGAAACCAAAACCGATAATTAGGATATGACGGAGCAGCATCACCATAAGTTTTTAAAAGTGTTTAATGAGCTTCGGCAGCGAATTTCTTCATGTCGAACAATGAAAGTAATGCATGTCGAAAATGCAATTTTAAGCGTTCCATTATTAGCGTTTTAATGCACTGAATAACTCAATAATAATAGAAAACTGTTGCTTTGTGTAGACAGATGTTGTAACTTTCGAATTCAAAAGATAGGTTAAATGGTTTGCATAAAAACTTTGAATTTTCACCTATAGATGTCGATGATCAAAATACATGTGTGGGGATGATCACTGGCCTGGTGAAACATCCACCTGTAACCGGCGGCGAAGGAGTAGCAATAAATTTACTATTTAAAATACTCTTTAGTTACTTTATTGGGCCTGGTCTCAGATCCTACCTTGACCGCGCCACTATGCCGACTCTCCGACCCGAGAGCAGTGATGGGAATTCTAGCTTAGAACACCAATGGTGTTCTCGGAGTGGGGATACACTCACAGCCTCGGCCGCCTGTCGGTGAGCGCCGCCGCGCTCGTCTCGGTTCGGCTCGGTTCGGCTTATAGAAGAGGACAGATATACTATGTTCCGTCCTCTTTCCGCCGCGGCGAGGCAGCTACAACTCGTAGCTTATGCCGACTTCGCTGAGTCCGAACGCTGTTCGAAGCAAGGTTGCTTACAATGGTAGCGCACATCGCACGTGATGGCGTGATGCGGCCCGCGTGTATCGCGGTTCACTAAAATGCAATGTTTTTTTTTTTCAGTCTAGGTTATTCATATAATATAGTGGTCTTCCACACGACCCAAGAGGTGCCACTAACAGTGCGTTAGGTTTTTTAATGTGGACCTTCGCCGGTAGCCATATTGTACCACATTTATAAATAATGTATATATATATATATTTAAATTAAAAATAAAAACAAATAATAATTTTTAATTTTTTTTTATTTTTTCAATTATAATACATTAAAAAAAATTGTACTGCTGACCGGCCACCGCCTCGTTGCTCTCCTCGATATCCTTGATACCCACGGCCTCTTCCACCGCGACCACGGCCTCTTCCACCGCGACCACGGCCTCGCGATCTTCCGGCCTCGTATCCTCTTCGTTTTTTGTCTACAAAGTATAAATATAAAATTAGCACTCAATATGTGTATATAAATATAAATATTTAATATAAATATAAATACTTTGATTTATTAGCTGCTGCTGCGGCTGCTGCTGCAAATACAGCACAGCAGCCATTTTCTCCTCCAGAACCTCTAGACGTTCTAGTCCGTTCATTTCTTTTAAAAAATAAAAATTGTTATTAATTTTACAGTTGTAAGTTTTTACAAAAGAATAAAAATGTACAAAAATATATTATACTTACGAGGTGAATCGTTACTCGACATCTTCCTCTGCCTTCTGAAAGTCTTATGAACATATCCACGGAAACGCGTATAGCGCGAATTTGTTATGTTTATTTAGCATCGAGCGCTTCGGGACGCGAACGATAAATATTAAACCACAAACATTATAAATAGTAAGACATTCGTATATATTCTAAAACAGTATATGTTGGCAATTTGCTCACAACTGTTAGTTAAATTTGTCAGTAGTTTGTTATAATAGTTCTCTATTTTTCGTGAGAAGATATTATTACGAAAAGCTGCAACGGACCGTGAGTCTTTAAAATTTATTTATTTTATTATATATATATATATATATATATATATATATATATATATATACACACAACATACATATATATATAATATAATTTATTATTAAAATGTGTAAACCATTGCAAAAGAAACTTAAGCGAAGCTTTGTTGAAGCTTGGCTTTCCGATGATAGATATAAGAGTTGGATACGGAAAGTTCCGTTAGATGATTCTTCATTTCATTGCATTGTTTGTAATAAAAATTTCTCTTGCAATATACGCATTTCTCAACATGCGGATTCTGCGTATCATAAAGAAAAAATAAGTAAAATCGATGAAACAAATGATCACGCGCGCGAGCCAAATATTAAAAATAGTTCAATACAAACATTCCGAAAACAATGGTTAGATATCGAGATATTTAAACCATGGTTGTGCGAAGCATTACATGATAAAAAGTTATGTTTTTGTTCATTTTGCAACACATACATAACGGCTAAATTGTCAAATATTTATTCTCATGCAGAATCCGCAGTACATATAAAAATTGCTAATACCAAAATAACAGAAAATATTAATATATCTGATGAACATGAATCTCTTGTGTCGTTTGATGATAGAAAAAAGGCTGCAGAAATTCGATTTTCTGCATTAATCGCTGAAAAAAATATTTCATTTGAAACGGCACAAGATATTCTAACATTATTTCAACAAATAGGAAAAGATTCAAAAATATTACAAAGCATGACTATGAATCGAAAAAAATGTCAAAAAATTGTGACAAATCTTTTATGTCCGATTGAAACTCATCGTGTAGTCGACATTATACAAAATAATAAATTCTCAATTTTTATTGATGAAACATCAAACATTTCAAATCAGAAATGGATGACGTTTCTTGTGCGATATGTTAATCTTGAAACGTTAGATACTTGCTCGCAATTAGTAAAATTAATAGATATTGATGCAAAAAGTAGCAGCGCGGATAAATTATTCGATGCATTTATAAAAGAAATGTGGAAATTGCAAATTCCATTTCCAAATATAATTGCAATGTCATGCGACAATGCATCTGTTATGGTGGGCAAATATTCCTCATTTAAAACAAAACTTAAAAATTTTTGTAAAAATTTATTAACACTTTCATGCCCTTGCCATTCCGCAGCTTTAGTTGCACATAGTGCATGTAATAAAATTCCAGAATATTGCGAGGAATTTGTAAAAAAAGTAGCAACTTTTATCAACAGTAGTCCAAAACGTTCGGCTATTTTTGAAAAATTTGCTATAAGTTTTCAGGAAACAAATCGCAAAATTTTAAAGTTGTCTGATACACGATGGCTTTCTCGGTATTTAAGTATTGAAAGACTTATTGAGTATTGGGATACTCTTTTTCTATTTTTTACAGAAATAGTAGTAAGTGAAAAATCCAAATCCGGAGAATATTTACTTTCTGCAATGCAAAAACCTGAATTAAAAGCATATTTATTATTTTTAAAATATATTTTATATTATTTCAATTCTTTTAATCTTTTTTTTCAAAGCCTGGAAACAAGAATACAACTATTGAACAAAAAATCATTTGAATTTTTACATATTATTTGTAAAAACTTCTTGAAACCAGAGCTTTTAAGCAGGTTAAAAGAAATTGAAATGCCAGAATTTGATAATAATGAAAATCAAATATCTGTAAATAAAATATATGTAGGAGATGAATGCGAAAAATATTTAAATAATTTAATTACTGAAGGACGTGCAGACATTGTTGCAAACATTCGACAAGATTGTTTGCAATTTTACGTAACTGCTGCACAAGATATTTGCAAAAGGCTACCAATACATGATGCCTTTTTATCAAAATTAAAAGTTTTTGAATGTAATATAGCTTTATGCCATAGTGATAGAGAAACTTCATTCAATGACGTTTCTTATATTGCTAACACTTTTGGTGGATTTGATATAGAAAATTTAAAAAAAGAGTGGTTTGCATTACAGAAAGATTTTAATGAATTAGAGAAAAATTTATTTGCAACATTAGATTTTGATGACTTGTGGAAAAAAATTTTACACCGTCGTCAATATCCTAATTTAAAATCTCTTTTAAATGCTGTTAGATCATTACCAAACTCAAATGCTGATTCCGAAAGAATCTTTTCCTTTTTGCCAGATTTAAAAACTAAAAAGCGAAACAAACTTGCGCCTGCAAGTATAAACGCTTTATGTGTGCTTAAGTCAGCATTAAAAGCGAGAAGGAAAACCGCATTAAATATTGAAGTAAATGAAAAGCATTTCTCTTTAATGTCAACAGATAAATTATATGCAACATATTGTAATAAACGAAAAAGTCAATTAATGCTACATGCTGCAAATGATGATGAAATTGCTGGTCCCTCCTCGTCTAATGTGCAATAAATATTTACATTAGAAATATTAATAATTAATAGAGCAATATTCAGTCTGTCGGACACTATGTGTGTTGGACAGTTTAAATATTCAGTCTGTCGGATACTTTTTGTGTTGGACAGTTTAAATATTCAGTCTGTCGAATACTTTTTGTGTTGGACAGTTTAAATATTCAGTCTGTCGGATACTTTTTGTGTTGGACAGTTTAAATATTCAGTCTGTCGGATACTTTTTGTGTTGGACAGTTAAATATTTAGTCTGTCGGACATTTTGATTGTTGGACAGTTTATAAATTAAAAAAACTATATATATATATATATATATATATATATATATATATATATATATTATTATATATATACAGGGTGTCCCATACCTCATGACCCACCCGGGAGACATAGGTAGTTCTAATTATTTTGAACAAGAAAGTCCTATACCGTTTTTTAATTTGGGCGTTTATTTGCGAGAAATCCACGTTTATATCCGACCGAGAGCGAGACGATGCGACAACGCGCGAGCGAGCGGTGCGGCGATACACGAGGCGTGGTTAAAGACATCACGCGAGCGAGACGATGCGACGACGCGCGAGTAACACGATGCAACGACGTGCGACCGAGACGATGCGACGACGCACGAGTGACACGATGCGACCGAGACGATGCGACGACGCGCGAGTGACACGATGCGACCGAAACGATACGACGACGTGCGTCCGAGACGATGCGACAACGCGCGAGTGACACGATGCGACGACGTGCGAGCGATGTAATACAACGACGCGCGAACGAATTCATGTATAATTTTCGCGACACAATTAGTCTACCGTTTCCACACCATCTTGTGCGGTGAGGTAGGTAGATCGGTGCGTTTTTTTTAAAGTGGTGTCCCCAGGAGGCCTAATCCACTTGGCGGAAAGCTCAACGTAACAATTGCTCGAAGTGCCATCCTTGTGCTTGTAGGCAAAGTTCGACCCTTCGAACAATTTGTCGTGTTGCTCTTTCCGCCATATCAGGCGTGATTGTATTAAAGGCCGCTATAATTTCATCGCGAACCTCTTCTACTGCGTGATCACGCATGTGCTCAACTGAAGCTTTAATATGGCCCCATACAAAGTAGTCCAGCACATTCAAATCCGGGGAACGTGCTGGCCAGGCGATGGGGCCACCGCGACTCATCCATCGATCCGCGAAATTATCATTTAAAACGGCCCGCGCGCGATACGAAAAATGTGCTGGGGCACCATCCTGTTGATAAATTAGTTCCTGCCTTATTAGAAGATGTTCTGCTTCGAATAAGGCAGGAACTAATTTATCAACAGGATGGTGCCCCAGCACATTTTTCGTATCGCGCGCGGGCCGTTTTAAATGATAATTTCGCGGATCGATGGATGAGTCGCGGTGGCCCCATCGCCTGGCCAGCACGTTCCCCGAATTTGAATGTGCTGGACTACTTTGTATGGGGCCATATTAAAGCTTCAGTTGAGCACATGCGTGATCACGCAGTAGAAGAGGTTCGCGATGAAATTATAGCGGCCTTTAATACAATCACGCCTGATATGGCGGAAAGAGCAACACGACAAATTGTTCGAAGGGTTGAACTTTGCCTACAAGCACAAGGAGGGCACTTCGAGCAATTGTTACGTTGAGCTTTCCGCCAAGTGGATTAGGCCTCCTGGGGACACCACTTTAAAAAAAACGCACCGATCTACCTACCTCACCGCACAAGGTGGTGTGGAAACGGTAGACTAATTGTGTCGCAAAAATTATACATGAATTCGTTCGCGCGTCGTTGTATTACATCGCTCGCACGTCGTCGCATCGTGTCACTCGCGTTGTCGCATCGTCTCGACGCACGTCGTCGTATCGTTTCGGTCGCATCGTGTCACTCGCGCGTCGTCGCATCGTCTCGGTCGCATCGTGTCACTCGCGCGTCGTCGCATCGTCTCGGTCGCACGTCGCATCGTGTTACTCGCGTCATGTCTATCATCCGCACCGCTCGCTCGCGCGTTGTCGCATCGTCTCGCTCTCGGTCGGATATAATAAATTTAAAACGTGGATTTCTCGCAAATAAACGCCCAAATTAAAAAACGGTATAGGACTTTCTTGTTCAAAATAATTAGAACTACCTATGTCTCCCGGGTGGGTCATAAGGTATGGGACACCCTGTATATATATATATATATATTATTATATATATATTATATATATATATATTATTTATAAATGTGGTACAATGTGGCTACCGGCGAAAATCCACATTAAAAAACCTAACGCACTGTTAGTGGCACCTCTTGGGTCGGGTGGAAGACCACTATATTATATGAATAACCTAGACTGAAAAAAAAACATTGCATTTTGGTGAACCGCGATACACGCGGGCCGCATCACGCCATCACGTGCGATGTGCGCTACCACCATTGTAAGCAGCCTTGCTTCAAACAGCGTTCGGACTCAGCGAAGTCGGCATAAGCTACGAGTTGTAGCTGTTTCGCCGCGGCGGAAAGAGGACGGAACATAGTATATCTGTCCTCTTCTATAAGCCGAACCGAGCCGAACCGAGACGAGCGCGGCGGCGCTCACCGACAGACGGCCGAGGCTGTGAGTGTATCCCCACTCCGAGAACATCATTGGTGTTCTAAGCTAGAATTCCCATCACTGCCCGAGAGTTCCGTTCGGCTAGCAGACGTTACAATTCAAGATGAAATCGTGCTGCCCTCGCGCGTTCACTTACGTGAACTAAGCAGGGTTGCCACTTCTTTGGTTCTAACTCGCAGGCGGCCAACTGAACCTAGTAGCCTTTTTTTTTTTGTTTTTGAGTGGGGGGAAAATGCATTACGCACACCAGTAGGCCGGTCCCAACTGGCCGTGCCGGGCTCACCGCTATTGGCATACCGGCTAAAAACCCCGCCACGTGCAGGACATTCACAGGGACATAACATAGATATAGATGAACACCAAAAACAAACATTTAGTTATACTGCCCAAATCTAAGAGTCCCATTACATGGTTTGTAAAACTTCTATCCGGAGAATAAGCAATAAAGGGGGAATTATTCCACCCTGTGAATTAACCAGGATCTTGTCAGAGTATAGGGTATACAGCTACGGCAAATTGTAAAATACCATCAATAATCGAGATATACAATAAAATTAAAATAAAATTAAACATATAAATAAATAAATATTGACTGATCCAGGTTCTGGAGATTATAAAGAGCTCCAGAAACCTAATCATCATGTTAGGGGTAAGGTAAAGAGAAAACTACGGTGGCTTAAGGCCTTTTTCTTTAATGACATTCGAACAAAATTTTTCGAAGACCCCCCAACTCTTTTTATCTTCGATAATCCTGCCAATGATGTGGGAGAGATTGGACCCCGCGCCAAAAGTTTCAATTAAGAATATCCTTTGATCATTTCATGCACTACAATATAAAAACGTGTGTTCAACTGAATCGGTAAGGTCGGTATTACAATACCTGCAGTTTAATGACTCTATTTTCTGAATTCTATAGAGAAATGGAGAAAATTCCCCATGAGCTGTCAAGAATTGAGTAATATAATAACTTAACTCGCCATGTTGTCTATCTAACCAGTCATAGAAATGGGGGAGGACAACCTTAAGAGTCCATATTGCAACATTTTTGGACTGACTAATGAAATCTAACCAACGACTTCTGAGATGATCCCGTTCTTCATTCTTAATTATTTTAGTCACAAGGGTCAATTGCTCCCGGTCAAGACCCCTATCTTTACATTCTTTAATTCTTATAAATATGTTTCTCCGCGACCCAGCCAGTATATCGATGGGTGGAGTAGACGCCAGTAAGGTGCAGGCGAGAAAAGATACCGTATGATATGCAAAAATCAACTTGTTACAAAATTTCCTTTGAACTTTCCTTAAACTTCGCACGATAGAGTTCTGCATTCTCTCTCGCCTGAACCAAACCGGCGAACCATATAAAATTATAGAAATAATAATATAATAATATAACAAACGCTTTTTGTATGAAGGCCCATTTAAATTAGGAATAATCCTGATCAACGCAGTAGATGTTTTTTCAGTTTTATCACAAATATATTTCGTATGATCATAAAAGTTTAACTTGTTGTCCAGGATTATGCCCAAATACTTCATATTTTCTTTAAAATTAATTTTAACATTACAAATTTTGATACGTTTGTTAATAAAAGGTTTTGCACGGCTGGGTCGAAACAATACAATCTCGGTCTTTTCCGGAGCAACCGACAATCCTAATCCAAGTATTTTTTGTACCACACTGCCGACCTGATGCTGCGCTCTAGCAATGGCAATACGCGGTGTCGGGTCATTAGCCAAAATGAGCGTATCGTCCGCATATCTGATAATACGACAGTTAAGATTTAGACTTGTAGTTAATACGTTATTGTATGTGATATTCTATAACAGTGGGCCCAAAATTGAGCCCTGCGGAACGCCAGCACTTATTTTACGGACAACACGCCCATCTATCTTATTTGCATAAACAATGGTACGACAGTGTAAATAATCGTCAATAATACGCCGCAAGTAATCGGGTAATCTAATATGTACAAGTGCATTCCTGATGCAGCTCCAAGGGATACTATTAAAGGCGTTCTTTATATCCAGACTTACACCGACAGTATATCTGCGTTTGCAGTTAGAATCTTCGATCAAGCCAACAACGTGCTCTAAAGCATCACAGGTTGATAACCTCGGATGAAATCCGTATTGATTCCCAGACAGCTGTGCTTCCGAAGTGTCATTCAGGTAATAATTAATTCGATGATTAATTATTCTTTCTAAAATTTTTCCAATTTTATTTAAAAGACAAATTGGTCTGGCTTTGGGGTTATTAACATCAAGGACAGCTGTCTTGGGAATAAGGACCAGTCTAGCTCACTTTCAATCAACAGGGAAGACGCCTTCTCTCAGACACTTATTATACAATAAGACAACCCGCTGTATGAAGGAGTGCGACATTGCTTTTCAAATTAGTGCACTAATGCCATCAGGACCAGAAGCCGCACTATTATTCCCTCACCCGATGGCACTAATCACCTCATCGAATTCAATTTCATGGAAATCCTCACATTGATAATTTTTCCAGATTACCAAAGGGTCATGTGCATCGCCAGTAAGAAATAAATCAGAAATTAGCTCATCCATAGATGCAGCTGGAAGGAGCTCAGCCATTGTGACAACAGTCCTCTTTAATTTATTAACAACTATGTTATACGACAGTCTCCAGGGATCGTCATTGATCTTTTTAATCAGTTCCTTCCAACAGGTACGTTTAGGCTTTTTAATTAATCTCCTGTATTCGTTACGACTATCTTTATATAAGTTCTTAGCTCTAACTTTCTCTGTTTTACTAACACTTTTGTTTTTATTTATTTTAGTAATGACCCACCAAAGACGAGTGCATCTGAACCTTGCGGATTCTATTTCGGAGTTCCACCAATACATTTGGCGATCCTTATAGCCAGGGTAAAAAGATCGTTCCATAGCTGCGGAACAAGCGTCATATAATATGTCGGAAATTCTCCTAGACATGTCTTCCGCTTTCAGATCGTTATTGACTGGGAGCCATTCTACAATTTCGTTAAAAAGCTCTATATTTAGTTTATTATATTTCCACCGTTTATAATTATACTTATTTTTATTAATTTTAAATTTCTTTTTAAGGTGGAACTTCCAAGAAATCCAATGATGGTTTGAAAGATTAACATCCGTATCACGAACACGCCATTCATTGATATGATTATAAATATCATCAGTGCAGAGAGTTAAATCAATAATGGATGATCCCTTGGAACGAATACACGTAGGTGAGGCATTATTAAGGATAAGAATATTAGAATTAGCAATATATTCACAAAGCCGAGCACCCCTCCAATTGGTACGTGAATCAAACCAGAGTGACGACCTCGCGTTAAAGTCGCCAGCGATTATTGCACTTCTCCCAGAGCTGAGCTGTAAGACGCATTCTATATCTAATATAAGTCTATCAAAATCGTTTCTAAGACAATTAGACGATATATAAATAGATATTAATGTAATTTCGTCGATTCTATCCGCGATAATTCCGTCACTTTTCAGAATAACTGTTGGTGCCGACCTAATTAATGTCTGATCGACATAAATAGCTGCAAGTTCGTCGCTATTATAAAACCCTTCAGGCATATTAATGTTTAATGGAGACTCTGAAATAAAAGCAACATGATAAGGGTTTTCTCTAATGTATTGTGTAAGTATGTCATATACATACCTGGATCGGTTTAGATTTGCTTGCAGCATATTTAAAAAAAATAATTTGTTTGTTTTCTTATATTCTGGCATAACTATGATCAGTGGCAGCATATTTTGAAATTGTTATTGTGTTATTAGGCCCAGGATTGTTGGCGGCATAACAATAAAAGGAGCCGATTCTGTGGTTGTTGAGCATATTTATATCTTCGCATATCATGCATTTGTTTTTAGCCTTGCAGTCTTTAGAAAGATGGCCTGAATTTCCGCATTTAAAACAATGTTTAGACCTTTCATAATTATTTTTACAGCTTGTAGCTGCATGACCAAAATGCCAGCATTTAAAACACTGGATACGTCTGGATTTAGATTGGTCCACCCTGGCAAGGGACCAACCAAGGCGGATTTTGCCCAAATTAGCAATTCTATCAATAAACACTAGAGGCCCGCGGATCCAAGCCATATTCATGCCATTGCGCATTAAATTAATGTCACTAACTTGAAAGTCCGAAATCCTGGCATCTACAGCAGTGGCAATCGTACCAGCTATCTCCTCCTTGGTGACTGACTCATCAAAGTTACAAATTCTGGCTTCACCAAGAGCAATCGGCCGGGTTATATGTACATTATCACTGAACATTTCCTCCAATTTCTTCTTCAATTTATCCGCCTGCTCAAAGGAACTGGCGCCAGGAAGCTCAATCATTAAGGCTCCATTAAGAGCTCTTTTAAGCCTAGTGTTATTACCGCCGTACTCGGTAAGTTGGATCTTCTCTTTTGCGATCTTAATGATTTGCGCATATGACATATTTGTTTTTTCAGAATTCAACTGTATAGAGACTACCGTCTTTTTGGGAGCTCTTTTGATCTTTTTTTTATTTTGTTGGCGAGAAACATTATTTGTATTCCGAGCAACACGTGAATAGCTTCTGGGTAAGTTAAATTCTTTTTCCACATCTGAAAATGAGACTGCTCTTCTTTGTCCTCCCATTTTAATTGTAGAACGGATAAGTGGGAAGTTTTCTATATAGTCTGGTTGACTCTGCTTATGCTCACTAGTAACACTTTTTCCAGACTCAGATGTCGGTGTGCCGAGGTATCTAGAGCTAATTCTGGATTTCAATGAATATAACGGTTCGATCTCTTCATCAATATCGACGGTATCAGCGACGACATCATTGAGTTTCATCTTTGAAATCTTCTACGGAGTAATAAATCTTCCTGTCTCGATACTAACAATTTTTGGCTTGTTCCCTTGAAGTAAATTTAAATTCTTAGGCCTTTGAGCAATATAATTAGTTTTAATATTGGAGGGACCAGGCTGTTGTACATTAATAGATTTACTAGACAAGGTTTTGATTTGCGCCTTAAGATTGGCATTTTCCTGTATAATATACTCCATTTGTTTACTTAGTGTAGTTACTTGTTCCGTGAGTTTGTTAATATTGTTTTTGGATTCATTTAAATTAAGTTTTAGTTTTTTGTTTTCCTGACGAAAGTAAGCCGGATCATCTATGTCTGAGGCTCTTGATACTAGCGCTTCAATGACTGTTTTAACTTTTTTTAGGTTTGTCTTCATGTCGCCGGATGTTCTGCCTTGAAGATTCTTTGACTTAGCCCGGGTAAAATCAACTTCATTTATCCAGGCAATGGCCCGTTCGCCAATAATGTGAGTACTCAGATTTCGATTATCTATTATTTCCTCAATAGGAGATTAACTCTTACCTCTATTAGTATTTTTAGATTTAGTTCTAACTATTTTTTCTTTCCTAGGCTCGTCGAATGAGTCCTCGCTCAACGAGATTGCCCCGGATCTACGTTCTGTTTCATCATCTGATTGTTCTATCGTCCAGGATCTATGTGGAACCTTTTTGAAAACTTTAACTTCTTTTTTAACAGGAGAATCGTCATCGACGATGATTCTTTTACGAGGCTTCCGCTGCGGCATTGGCGTTATCTGGTAAATATTTTTGTCTTTTTCATCAATAGGATTTATAATTTCAGTATTAACTTTCATCCTCTTAACTGAACCATTCAATTTATCGGTAAACGTAGCATTTAAGTCTTCGTCCATTTCAATTTCTTCAATATCATCTATCTTTTCGATTATAGATGTCCCTTTGCATGTTGAGGAAAGCGACGTCTCAGGGAGAGGACCATCGCCACCAGATCGGCCAACAGATGCATCACCAAACGGAATGCCTGCCAGCACACCCCCCGTTTGTCCCTCGCAGACTAACGAACGCGCCATGTCGGGTACATGGTCGCGACGAATTTACGGCTCATCCGAGAAGCCGCCAAATTTATTTTCTAAATGAGACATTGTTCATTGAAAAAATCATAGTTTTTTTGTTAAAGCAGAGTACTCTCTCTGCTAGTAAACTTTTCGATGAGACCACATCGGTTGGGGAGTGATGGACTTTTCACACCACGATGTTATATTATTACAATGCCTCCAGGCTTAGCATTTATCGTAATAATATTTTATTTTGTTTCAGATATCCATTAGTAACAGCATAGTCATTAGGACATCATGCCACGGGGATTCATCCATGAAGATCAACAGACTTATGTAGAATAACAAGAATTCAATGTTGTAATTATCTCATACATAGTTAAATAATTAATATTGCTCATTATAAATCTGTATATGTTTTAAGATTATATTTCATGATAAGAGTTTTCAATTATGACGGCAGTCTTTATCTTCCGACCGCCACAGAAACACAGCCACGCCATTAACAATTGAACGAAATAATAATTTAACAGTAATATAGTAAACCCATTGATGATCAAATAATAAATTAAATAAATAAAGTAATAAATAAATAATAAATTAAATAAAACACTAAAACAATAAAATAACAGAATAATTACAATATAATGAAGTAACAATATCACAGATAAAGAATTCAATATGTACAACTAGTAATAACAATTGTAAACATTAACCATTCAACAATTATAAATAATTGATAAATAGAATTAAATAACAACCGCAAAAAGGCACATATAACAAATAAATTAAGAACAAGGGTATAATATAACAGAATTAAAATAATAAAATAAGTTAAAATAATAAATAATAAATATTCTAAAACTGTGACATTATTAAAATATTTCAATAAATAAGTAAAATAATAATGTGTAAATAAATAATAGAAGAATAAATAAATAAATTATATAAATAATAAATAACTAAATAAATAAATAAAATTATCAATATAGAATCATCAACAAGTTTAAATCATCCCCAGCTGCATCAGTTGCAAAGAGAAGAGTCACCCAGAAGTCATCAGTTTCAATCGTATATTCAAACTAAGGATTCAACAGAAATCCATAAATTATGTAACGCCCAAAGGGCTTGATTATTAATATAACAGTATAGTTTTGTCAAAGTGATCTTAACAGGAATTCAATCCCTCCGCAAAGGCTATCATTAACAATTGTACAATTATCTGAGTTCATATAGCTTATAATTATAATTCTATATGTAGTCCAATAAACTTAATAAGATTTAATCAACAAAATTCATTAATACTTTAATTTTAAGTTTTTAAAGTCTATAGCAGAATATTGAATATTTAGGGGCTTAATGAAACCATATATTTTTAATAAATAAATTAATTAAGACTGTATAACACTCATATTAAGTAACAGCTTACAATTTAACATTTTAGACAGGGGACAACAGTTAAATAAACAATGAATATAATAGTTTAAGTTTTAGTCTGAAAATAACTATGTTTATCGTTCTTATTATATATATGTATAACCATGTGCTTGTAACTCAATTATTATTATTTCAAATTAAATGAGACTTAGTAATAGGGTATGTCTCAATGTATTACAAAATACATAATCCACCACAAACCCAACAATATTAAATCTCTTATATCTCAAACAACATCCCAAATGTATTGGAATTTAACAAGCATATACATATCATTATCCCGATTGAGAATTTATAAGGAAATTAACTCAATCCATTGCTGTATAGAATTTAGTTCTTCAGAGTCATTGACAGTTAAGACTCGTAGAAATGCAACATTTATTCATAATTCTATTAACATTAATCCAGTATAGCTGAAACTCCACAGCAACATATGTTTTAACATATCTTGGTCAATAGTAATTCAAGTAAAAGCTGTTTTAATAATTACATTACAGCTTGTCTCGCAAGAGCTTTTCCAATTCATTTAGTCAAAGATTAACTTACGCGATAAATAATTAACAAATAACTTATGTAGAGTTGGCATGAGGACTTAATATTTAAATAACCATATTAATGACACAAATGGCACAACAGCTGTACTACAATAAAATATAATGCAACTGCAACGCCATTAATTAAAACGAAGACTCACATTCACTTACACATTCACACTAACCATATTTTAATTATAAAGGGATAGGAGGGTAATAGACTATTAATTATTACACAATAAGCGATTAATTCATTAAAGACTATATAAAGACTATATAAAGTGTGACACAAAACCATGTCACTGCACAGCCCGTCCACCTGATGACCATTGACTGACCACAGCAATCAGCGCCACAGTGTGCAATTGACAAATCAATGCCATTAGTTAACAAATCATTGCAGGAACTAAATCACAGCTAAAGGCCAACCCGCAAATGCTCAATAAAATAAATTATAACAATATATAAGAATCATATAAGAATCGTAACGCCCATTTATTATTGTGGCGGTGATATACACCACCACAAGCGCCCACCAAACGGCAACCCGTTCGACACATTTAATTAAAAGCTCGCCGCTTGGAGCGCGGTTCTCTCGCAAGTCAAATCATCTTAAGGATACTATATAAGGCGAAGGATCAGAACCGGTTCTCGCTTCGAGCCAAAAAGCGAATCTAGAGCACATTACTAGATAGTGCCAGACTAACTTGTATTGGGAGAAGTATTTTGAATATAATTGCGGATAACGCTCCACCCTGGTGGTTACTCCTGCAAGGGGAGGGGGGTTGACGCCGAGAGGACCAGCAGCGGAGACGTCGGCAGATCTTCCGGCTGGACCAACGAAGCGGAAGAGAACCAGGAGAGGCCGGACCCGGAGGAAGCCAATCGCTGCAGGATCTCCGGACAGCACGACCAGCCCGGAGAGGCCCAGGATACTCAAGGTGGAGATCTTCCCGCCGGGGCAACCACTGATCTTGGAGGCGCCGCGGATCGTTGGACCACCACCAGGACTGAGGCTGCCTCCGCTGGAGTTCCGGCCCTGGGCACCGTGCGCATTGCGGCTGCTACCACCTCGGTTTACCAGGCCGCCGAAAGTCGCATTGCTGCCGGGCGACGTACGGACCTATCGGCTCACCAGTCCGAGGTACCGAGTGCCTGGCACGCCGCGGCCACTACCGGTGTCCCAGGGCACCCAGACGGAGGACCTCCCCGCGACGGCCGCAGCGCCCGCTCTGAAGCAGATCAACGCGGGCACCCAAACGGATCCGTGGGTTACCTCTTCCTTCTCCGAGTCCGAGCCCATCCTTTACCCGGGAGATAAACGGTGGGGGCCGATCAGGGTCACGCTGACGGCTCCCCACATCTCCTACCAGGAGAGGCGAGTATAACCTCGCTCTCGCCTTAACCACTTTTGGAAAGCGCCTTGATGGGGTGCGATTTAAACGAATCACCAAAGATAAGACTGTATATAGTGTGTACATATTAGTGAATAAAAGACTCTAGTTTTTAAGCTCCTAGATCTAAGATTCTTTCGTTTCCTGCCGAGATGGCGCAAGCGCTACAATTATAATCTTAAGTACACTTAATAAAAGTTGAATCTTAATCCAGAATACTTTAAATTGACCAAAATATCCAAAATAACGTACAATAGCTTAGAAATTAATATACAATTAAATTAAATCTTCCAAAACCATAAAAATAAAGATTTCCGAGCACACCATAGTTCCCGCGCCTTCGAAGTACGTGGCATTCCTAACCTCGATACTTACTTTAGAAAGCAGATATATAATTGACACCTGTAAAATCTATTAAGCAAAAGCACATAGTAAATTCAATAAATATCTCATTCACACGATTCTTACATAAGTTGCAACCAGGGACATACATTAATTAACAATAAAGTTCAATACATACATTTTAACTAACAATATCAAAAATTATGTCAATCTATATTCAATCCACAGCAAGAAAGCTCCCGGAACAACAATTTTCCATGTTAAACGCTCTAGGAGTCAAAAAATCCACTTTTTTCCTAAAATTTTCCGGAGCACCAGCGCGACACGTCCGGCCGCCACGAGGCACACCGGCCGACTCAACCTAGTAGCCTAGCGGCCTAGCTCTTACACACCGATAATGCTGGTCGCGTTAATGTCTTTGGCCGAATTATGAGTCCAAGATTAATATCAAATCTTTAATGAACCTTGATTGAATTACACTTGCCGGAATAAACTTTACAAGTACTATTTGATTCACGCGTATAAAAATTAGTTCACTCAGCTAAATATATACGCCTTGCACGTGTGACGACTCTCTATACCTAGCTAAAGGTTCGTTAGCTGGAAGATATCTAAAGCGTTTTAGGGGAACATCAGTGTTTGCATGTTCTTTATGAGATGCGCGTGAGGGGAAACGGCATAGAGCGCAGAAGTGCGTGAACGCAAGACCAACGCGCAGGTCCGTACCATAGGCGCGGATCTGACACATAGGCGCAGGCCCATACATGCAAGCACCTAATACATTAACAAAATATGAATAACTGAATGTCTTTAGCTCGTTTAACAATATATCTTTTTCCAGGTTACACATGCATAATTGAGTTTATTTATTGCAAATAAAAAAAAAACTTTTTAATAGTAATTCAATATTATATTTTAAATAAATATTTAGTTAGATTAAAACTGTGAAACCAATAAATTTTGTTACACGGACATTACACACATATACATATACAAACAACAGTTTTGTTTAAGCTTGTTTTACAATACACGCAGAACGCACGACGTAATGCAAGCCGCAGCATGTTCGCAAGTGATTGCAAGGACTACGCAGACCGCAAAACGCGGACTAGCAGAAAGCTGTTCAATTTTATTTTTTCGGCTGCGACAGCCAATCTGAATATAGCACGCGTTATGTCACATATACGTTTCATTCGTTATTCGGGTGTTGTACACTACAGTCAGTCAAACAACAGATAACGTAATGAATGAACAAAATCGGAAATTATGGCTTTTGTCTTTGGGCCTAATTTTAAGTACAGCAGCAATTAAAACAAGACAATATTTATCTAAAAAAGATTGTTGAGGCAAAGGAAAACGACGATGTTAAGTGAGACCATTAAATCGTTCTCGCGATACAGACGGACATTATGCTAAATTGTTTTTACAACTAAAAGAAACTGATCATGAAAAATTTTTTTAATAAATAAGAATGCGAACAGAAACATTTGATCAGTTGCTTGATTTCATCTCACCATTTCTCGTAAAAACAAGCATTAGAAAACCTTTACCAACAGAATTGCGGTTTGCTGTAACTTTGTTGTAAGTGATGTTAAAATCTGTGATTAGTGAGATGCATAGATATAGTACATAAAAATAGATTATACATCAAAATCAAACATGTAAATCAAACATGTATTTTAGATATTTAGCACATGGTGACAGCATTAGTTCTAAATCATGAGAGTTTCGTATTGGTCGCTCCAAGGCATACAAACTTATTCCGGAAGTGTGTAGTGCTATTTGGAAAGCATTACAGCCCATTGTCTTACCACCAATGACACAACAAAAATGGTCAAATATTGCCCATGAATTTATGGAAAAATGGCAGTTTCCAAATAGTATTGGCTCTGTGGACGGAAAACATATTAAGATTAAAGCTCCATCCCGGTCAGAAACCAGTTTTTTTTGTTATAAAAAATATTTCAGTTTAGTGTTACTGGCAAATTGTGATGCCAACTATCGTTTTGTTTGGGTAGATATTGGTCAATATGGTAAATCATCTCACACAGTATTTGTTAATGCATTTAATGAATTTTGTATTTCGTAATCTGTATATTTCTTCTTTTTTGGTATGTCGGGTGTTTGCACTTTTAGGGCATTCATAGCTTTCTTCCGAATGGATGATATTGATATTTCTTCGCTTAATTCATTTTCTGTAAATAAACGCAGATTCAATCACTCTAAACACTTTTTCACTCTTATAAAATTTTTTTCACACTTTTTTTTCCAAAAATTTTTTTTTTACATTTTTTTTCTATTTTTTCACTCAAACTTTTTTTTTTAACTGTAAAGAATATAGACCTGTTAAATCAGAACACTTCTCACGAGAACTTTCCTGTAACAGAAAGTCAGAGTCCATTGTCGGAACTGTCTCCGTTATCTCAATCAATATTGATGAATCCGAGAGTAAATCTGACGTTTCACATTGCATAAAATTTGTTTTGTCGGGTTTCTTCGGGGTAATGAGCGATGAACTCTTTCGTTTTATGTTTGACATGGTCCTATGGTGCCATTTTAAAATTTAATTATAATAATTTTACGCTTTAAAATGACAAGTTAAATTATTTAAAAAAATAATATGATACAGTACGTTTTTTTTTAAACTTACTTTCTTTTTGTTATATGTTCAACTAAAAACAATAAATCATAATAGAACTCCCAAGATGAGTTAGATTGATCTACATCGTCTTTTCCATCCCCTGAACGTCCAGCAGAGCTTTTCATTCTTTTGTGTTCTTTTGCAAAAAAATCCCGTAGCGTTTTAAATTTTCGGCTAGTTTTCTCACCTCATAGAAATAATAAGACAAGTTTAAATTTCCTCTCTTTATATATAAACTTGAGAGATTAAATAGAAAATTTGTGGATTGTTAATGGAAAATAGAAAATAGAAAATAGTACGAAAATAGTACCTGTACACTAAGGAGATATGCTTTGTACAATTGATTCCCAAGTTAAAGATTTCGCATTGATATCTTTAAATAATTTATTATTTTTATTGTATAAATGGGTATTGCATTTTACACTCTCTATCAACTTTCGCAAGACAGTATCATTCCATTGAAAAGACATTTTAAACCCGGAATATAACCCGAATAAAAATCAGGTAAGAGTACGGGTGATGGCAGAGAAGGTGACGTGAGCGCTTACGTCTGTCGTAAACATAGACGTGAACTAAAGCAGAGAAAAGACGTAGTACGTATATAAATTATCTTTACTCATGGTTCATCATTTTTGTTCATGCAAAAGTATCTTCTATTAAGGAGAAGCTAAAGCCGTCGACGAACTTGCACGACGTCGATATGACAGTGACAAAAATTAGAATAGAGGGTTCGAAGATATGCTAAGAACGTATTCTATCTTTGTTATTCGCGAGGTATTTGTCCTTTTCTAATTGACAATGCCATCTACTCAAAGACGTCGCAACTAATTTTTGTACATAATTCTTGACATTTTTACCACGAAAATCAATATGGCACATGCTGACCCGTGCACATTTTGCTAAATGATAAATAAGACTATTTTTTTTTGTTAGCCTTTGAATCGTAATTTCAAGTATGCCATTCTTTTCCTTGATGTTTCAAGAATCCCGGAAAAGTCTCAGTTTGTGCGTCTAAGCGATATAACCTATGCAGTAAATAAATGTTTCGTAGGTGAGCACATAAAAAATAATTTTTTCGCATATTTTATATCAAACTGACCTTTCCAGGATTCATAAGCGTGCGTATTTTAATCCTGGAGAAGGATTTTCCATTTTGTTCAGTCGTTTAAAAAAATAGTCTTATTTACGATTGCGTGGTAAAACAGGAAGGTTTAGCTTCCTCTTAATAAGAATTGATAATAAATATAATGTGTAAGTATACAGGGTGTCCCAAACATAACAAAGGATACTGGAAGGATAAATAGAACTAATTGAGACAAGTAAAAAAATCCTGTACCATTTTGTAAAATTCTCAACCGTTATTGAGAAAAAAATTAAAATTTATAAATTGTATAGGCGTAAGAGCGACAAGAAAGCTACATTTCTGAACTTTGAAGGGCTGTATCTCGGCAGGGGTTGATCGGAGCGCGTCGAGTCATAAGAGTTTTCGATAGAACTCTTGCGGAGGCCAACAGAACTCCGCTGAGAACTGCAAAAATCGCGAAAAAATTTCTAGTTATGTTTGAATACTTTTTTAATTTTTTTAGGGGTTATTTGCACAGAACTCTTTGTATAATATATAGGGAACTCTAGAACTTTTCAAAATCGATCGATAAAAAAAAAAAAGTTAATTTATCACACAATGGAGGGCTGCGTGAAGTTAGCCCCCCCATTATTTAATTATAGTTTTTATCACTTTAATCAACGGAACTCTTTATAAAAATGATGTGGAACTCTAGAACTTTTGCGGGGACTATCCGAACTCTGCTGTTTTTTTTGAAAATCAAAAAATGGGGGGCTAACTTCACAGACGTGTCTACATGATTTTGGGACACCCTGTATATATGTTGTCTAACACAAAAATTTTATTTTCAGAAGTTACACAAACAGCACAAAATCGCAGCCGGATACATTAGAAAAAAATAACATTTATAATGATGATTACAAATCAAGAATGTGTGACATATCTCTCACACATACTACCGGCTCACGCACACCATACATACTACAGGCACACGCACATCACATCCTCCCCGCAAAAAGGTGGAGTGATATATATATTCTTTGTGACACGAAATGACAAAACAACATAAAAGTTTCAAAAAGATTTGCAAAACAAATGGTGTCACATGGAATAAACCTAAACTTAACTTAAAATTAATACCCTAAGCGGTCCGACTTTTGAACGGTCCGTCCGCTGCTCGTCGTAGTGACTATCTCTTTAGATTTCGTCTTGTCTGGCAATTCAACATCTTCAGATTTAAGATTGCCCTAACTATTATTTCGTAAATGCACAACTTGTTCGGGTTTCTTGAAAGAGATTTCTAATGGGTAAATTTGCTGTATTGGCCTTTTAAGAAGACCATTTTTCGTTTTTAAAATAAACACTTTTTCTTGTCCGTCCTTACCCGGGATCGCGTCCATCACTCGTGCGAGAGGCCAGAACATTCGTTTGTGCGTATCGTCTCCTATTAATACAATGTCCCTTATCTGTACCTTCCGTATTTCTCTTTTTCCTTTCTTCAACAATAGCTGTCCTAAGTATTCATCGCGGAACCTTTTCCTAAGATCTTCAAAGATTTTTTGTCTACACTTAAGTTTCTTGTCTAGCTTCGTTTGATATAACATATCGCAGTCACGCATTTCCACTTCAGATATTTCCTGTAGGAACATTGACGGAGAAAGTGGTTTAAGATCGTCGGGATCTTCCAAAATATATGTCAATGGATTGTTATTTATAATAGCTTCTGTGTCGCATAGAACGGTATTCAAAGTTTCATAGGAGAGGCTTGCTCGTTCTAGTATTTTTCTTAATAACCTCTTCATGATTCCAATTAGCTTTTCTCACCAACTTCCCCACCATGGTGCCGTTGATGGGTTAAAGTACCACTCAATTCGCTTTGTTGTACTAAATTTGACAATCTTTTGCCAATCTAATTTGCTTAGCATGTTAGCCGCTCCCGTAAAATTCGTGCCGTTATCGCAGTATATTTTGCTAGGTTGCCCTTGTCTCGCTATAAATCTACGTAAGCTTTCTAAAAATCCTTGAGTGGATAATGACGAAACAAGTTCTAAATGTACGGCTCTATAGACGGCATACGTGAACATACAAATCCATGCTTTTCCTCCTCCCCGCAAAAAGAGTAGACCCGCAAAATCTATACCTACTATTTCAAATACGTTCGCGTCTCGAATACGATCTGGTGGAAGGGGTGGAGCCTCTGATTCCATTCACTTTGCCCCTTGTTTTTTACAGTTTACACAGTTTGTTATAATCGCTTTTGTCGCTCTACGCAGAGCTATAATCCGAAATCTATCTCTCAGATAACTCTTAACAGACTGTATCCCTACATGTCCCATACTTTCATGACTTTCCTTAATTAACATACAAACTATATCATTGTTGCCGTCTAATATAATGGGGCATAAAAAATAAAAATCGTCTTTCCTATTAAAGATCTTCGTCTTCAAAGTGTACAAACCCTTTTCGTCTTTCATTATTTTCAGTGAGGATAATCCATTTTTCACGTTATTCATCATGTCTTCTTGTAAATGTTTAATTAATTTAATTTCTGCTGTTTGAATTTCAGCATATGTTAAATGTAATTTCTTTATATCACAGGTATTACTGTTTATCTTCAATTTACCTTTAGTTTTAAGTTTCGCTCTACAGTTCGTGAAAAATCGATTCATCCATGATAAGAATCTAAGCAGTTTCTTATACGATGAAAAGTAATCGCTTGCCTTAAACTCTACCTTATCTACTTTAGTTACGCATGTGAGGCTTGATTTCGCTTTCAATTTCTTCCTCTTTAAATTCCGGCTTGGCCACAGGCCATTCGTTTTCAGATTTGTAAAGCCATTTTGGTCCGAACCACCAGTTGAATTGTACTAATTGCAAAGGTGTGCAACCTCGTGAAGGGAGATCCGCGGGATTTAATATACCCGGTATGTGTTTCCATTCTCTCTCTGCTCTAAGTTGTCGAATTTCTTTTACCCGATTCCAAACGAACACCTCCCATTGTAAATCCCGTTCAATCCACGTTAACACGGTTGTTGAGTCCGTCCAAAATGTAATATTATTAATTTCTCTCGATAGAGATTTCACTATGTTCTTCATAAGCCTAACTCCAATGGTAGCAGCTATCAATTCAAGTCGTGGGATGGTTGCTTTTACCGGTGCTATACGCGACACCGCATTTATTAACGTAACTTTTATCGTATTCCCGTCTTTAACTCTAGCAAACACTGCTGCCGCGTATGCTAAACTACTTACTCGCAAAACGTGTGTAACGTTAGAGTGCTTTTACCTAACTTTCGTGGGATCTCAATTAATTTTAGCACGTCTAAATTCTTTACCCACTGTGTGAATTCCTCTTTGTGATTATCTTTAATTTTGGAGTCTTAATCTGTGTTATCCGTCCATAACTTTCTAAGTAAAATTTTCGGAAATAGAGACACCGGGCACGTAAAACCTATCGGATCAAAAATCCTGAGCGTGGCCGAGAGAATTTGTCTTTTCATGAGAATCTCAGACTGGTTTGTTATTAAAAGCGCTGGATTGATCGAGATCACATCCCTTTCTTTATGCCATAAAACGCCCAGTACAAATAAGGTTGCTCTTTCTTTTGAGTTTCCCCAGCCGCGTAACTCAAAACCCCCCTTTGCCATAATAGATGTTCGCGAATACGCCGTTTCACTCGCATGGTTCCTTGCTGTGTGTCGGGAGCACGTGCTTTCTGCATGTGCTCTCGATTCTACGCAAACTTAGGCGACGAATTATTCCGACCGTTCGGATGTTTCGTCAGATCGGTAGCAGTTTAGTAGCCGACTAGACACTACGTTACACGGGTGTTAATTGATTTACGTTCTTTTGGTACTCCGCTACCGCGGATCCAGTATTCTAATCCGGCCTGCTGGCCTGTAATGCACCCCGCCGCGAGTGCAATTTCAATCAGTTTTTTTGTGCGTGCAGCTCATTAACCAGGAACTTCTGTTATGTGATGGTCTCGACACGGTAAGCGAACGTAGTCGCGATCGCGAACTCCTGGGCTCCTCCGTTAGTTTATTTTCGTTCCGCGCGCAAGATCGTCCGATTCGGTGGGCGTGCTACTCCACGCTTTCTTTTCTCAAGATTTCCGTCGCGTTTTTGTTGATTGAGCCCGATTAAAAGGGAGTTGTTCAAGATCTCCGTTCGAAACGCGTGTAATTCGCATCCATGCCGAGACCGAGCACGTGCACCGCGCGAGCCTGATTAACTCTTTCTTGTATTTCGTTGAGAATAAAAAGACGTTAATTTTTTTGTGTTACGTTAACCGATTGCCTCTTTAATTCAACGAATTTAATCCTCAAGTGTACGGTTACTTCTGATCGTTCCGGCAGTCATCACGCACGCAGAACGTGACGCGTTCACGCGTGTACACGTGAACATAAAGTTTATAATAGACGTAGCCTTTTTTACAAAAGTCTCTAATTCATCTACCGAATTTACACTTGTAATACAATTATCTACGTAAAATGACTCTTTCAATTTTGTCGCCGTGTCCTTGTCCTTACTTGAATTTGACAGATGTAACTCTATGATAGCAGCTAATAAAAATGGGCTACAGGTCAGCCCGAATACTACACGGCAATGGCGATAAACAACAAGACGATCATTAACTGTCCACAAAAAACGCAACACATTGCGGTCTAATTTATTAATGGATATCTGTAGGAACGCCTTTTTTACATCCGCGGTTACTCCGATTTCTTTTTCCCGGAATCTATTTAGCGCTGACGGTACTAATTCTATCAAATTCGGACCGATTTCTAAACATTGATTTAGAAACGGATCTCCTTTACTACTTGCCGAGGCATCGAACACGGGTCTAATTTTTGTGGTACCGTACGCTTTTATTACCGGTCGATGCGGTAAGTAATGACCAGCTGTCTTGTTTTCGTCATCGAAGACTTCTTCAATAATTCTCTCCGCGAGCCATTGATTGAAAACTTTGTCGTATTGCTCTAAAAGATTTCGCGACGACAGTTTCTCTACGCATTTCTTTAACCTACTCTTCGCAGCTTCGTAATTACGTGAAATCGGTGCGTGATCTTCTTTCCATGGCAATCTAACCTCATAACGGCCCTCGTTGTTTAACTTAGCTGTTTCTATCAGAAATTTTCGCGTTTGTTCGGTCTCAGCTAATTTATCTAATTTTTCTATGGGGTCCAAGATTCCGATGACGTCTAACTTCCACAAATTTGTTGGATCGGCCTCTTGCACGAATGATGTCGTCATCATGACTGCAGTATCTATTTTATTCGTAAACTTAGGCAACTTTCCGATTACGGTCCATCCTAAACGTGTTTCGAGTGCAGTTAATCCGTTCGTTAAATTCGTTATCTCGCCGGTTATCAATTTCCCTGCTACGTCCGCGCCTATAAGAATATCTATTTGTCCGTGACTATTCGTGCTCTCTATATCTGACAGGCGAATATTCTTTCTGTTTAATTCTTTTATCCACTCGTCGTTTTTAATGCTGGGCACGGTGGTACAAATATTATCTTGTCCCATTACTGAGAAATTACACGCGTACGATCCGTTTAACTCTTTTAGCCTTATTTGAAATATATCCTGCGCTTTACACTCTGATTTAATTCCGCCGAACAACGTGTGTGCTATTTCCTGTTTGCCTATAGGCGTGTACGCTAATTCTTTCGCGATATCCTGACCTGTGTGAACTTAGCACCCCACTTTTATATAATTAGCTTTTTTTTGCAGAAATAGATAGCATTTCGTTTGTAGTTGTTTGTAGTAACTTTTATTTTGTTTATAGTTCCGTTAATTATTAATTAAAAAATATTTAAAAAAAGAGTAGCACCCGAGATTAAGATATTTGAAATCCGCTTGCGCAGGTAGCTAGAGAATCGTTTGTAGTTGTTTGTAGTAGTAACAACTACAAACGATTCTCTAACTATCTGCGCAAGCGGATTTTAAATATCTTAAAAAATGGCAAAGTTGGCATTTTGCAATAACGTTCATTGTTAATAACTTTTGAACCGTTCAACTACAAACGAAAGTAAAACTACTACAAACAACTACAAACGATTCTCTAACTATCTGCGCAAGCGGATTTCAAATATCTTAATCTCGGGTGCTACTCTTTTTTTAAATATTTTTTAATTAATAATTAACGGAACTACAAGCAAAATAAAAGTTACTACAAACAACTACAAACGAAATGCTATCTATGTCTGCAAAAAAAAGTTAATTATATAAAAGTGGGGTGCTAAGTTCACACAGGTGATATCCTGCCAAATGTACGACCGCTGCGACGCCGTATCTATAATCGCTCTTACAATTTTTTCTTTCGACTCGGAATATACTTTCACTCGCAAAGTTTGCAAACAAACGTCGGGCATCTCACAAAAAGTAGCTAGGTTATGTTCTTTGACTACTTTTTCACGCTGTTCCCTTTTAGACGCATCTATGGAGATTGCCTTCTTTTGTGAAATGCCTGGGCACATGACCAACACATGCCTTCTCGCACACCATCTGCACTTTAACCTAGTTTTACATTTTTGCGCGAGATGACCCGATCTTAAACATTTGAAACAACATTTCTCTCTTTTAATCATTTCCTTTCGCTCGTCCGAGGATAATCTCCTCGCATTCTCACTTTTCGCTCTCGTGGCTCGCTTTACAAAAGATACATTCTGCACTCTTCGACTCTTTCGACACTAAAAGCACGCTCGCACTCGCTGTGTCCTTTGTCGTCTCGCACTTGCTCTTCTGCTTCTTCCCTTTCTCTTGCTCCGTTGGTAAGCTGAAGCCGGTAAGTGCGATGTCAATGCGTTCTTCGTTTTCCACCTCGAGCTGTAGGAATTTGAGAAGTTTGTCGAGCCGGTCGCTTATCACCCGCGTCTCCGTAGATTCGCCTGTTTCCCGCTGTCCACTGCGTTGCCACACCCGTAGCACTTCCTCTGGTAACGACGATTCGACAAGCGGGTATAACTAACATGGCCGCGCATTTGGCTGTAGTCACGCAGAGCGTCTTCAGCGCTTGAATGTAGCCCTCGATTTTATCGTAGATGGATGCTAATGACAATTTCTTGCTCCTTTTAACGCATTTTGTAACACCAGTCCGAGCAATTCACGCACATAAAACTCTACTATCGTGTCTTCTCGCCCGAAACGATTCCTTAAGCACGCAATCGTCTTGGCGTAATTCTCGCCCGTTAACGGGAAACTTTTCACGACTTCATTGGCGCGCGAATCCACTGGCGTCGCCTGTAGCAAATATTGAAATTTTTTTTCGTTACTTATTGTTGTATCCTCGTGGATCTTCTTAAATTGGCTCCAAAAAGGAAGCCATTCCTTGATTAATCCGCTAAATTTCGGAAATTCCAGCTTCGGTAATTTGGACGTCTTAACGGCGTTGTATGCTGTCTTCGGCGCTTCTCCCACTGATGTAGACGATAAACTTGCTACTCGTAATTGAGCTGTGATGAAGGACGCCTTGTAACTGTCGTCCGTTTCCAATTCTTTGGCGAGGTCTTCGTCACTTATATCCGTCTGGAAAAGCTGCTCATTATACTTCTCGTGTGCTGTTTCTAATTCAGCTATCTTTGCCTCGAAAAATTGGTAGGCGGCAAGCTTCTCATCTGCTGGTCAGTTGTCGTCCACAACCGCATTAAAAGCGTTAAGTGTCTTTGTATATGCGGCTCTCAAATATCTCCGCTGCTTCCTTCCTTAATGCTTCCATCTTTGATACCTTTGCTGGCTTTGAGGTTAACTCGTAAGTTTTCTTCCTACGATCCTGTCACGGTGGCCAGATGTGGGCGTTTTTCCTCTTACGCCCGTTGTAATTGCAGGAAGGCTTAAATAATCTCGAAACCCTGACTCTTTTGGTATCTCAAAAACTATAATTCCTTTATTCGGCTTGCCTCTGGCTTGTGCGAACATCGACGTGCGACTTGCTACGTACTACTACTCGTTCCCTTCTCCCTTCCAAGCAGCGATCGCGCCACTCGATCGTCTTTTTTACAAGATTGCGCGCACATATCTCTCACACATACTACCGGCTCACGCACACCATACATACTACAGGCGCACACACGCCACACGTACGTACACGGACCACCAGAGATAGCGTTCGACGGTACGCTAGTCTCTCCGGTCTGCGCCGATGGCGGCGTGCGCGCATGTGTGCCGCGAAGTCGCGAAGCGCCGAGATAAAAAATTGTTAGAATATTATCCCTAAAAAAAAAGTTTAATAAAATTAATATTTTAAAATCATTCTTGTCTTAAAAAAGACAATTTATAATGCCGGCCGTTGTCTTGAAAAAGACAATTAGAACTTTTAATGTTGTCTTGAAAAAGACAGTTTGAATTTTTGATGTCTTGAGAAAGACAATTTGAAATCCAGAGTAGGTCAATCAATCGTTAATATTTGTCGGTCCTGAAAAGGGCCGTTCGTGGGCGAAGCTGCAGAGAAAGACTTCAATAATCTGTCCAGTATCCGGACCGGTCGATCACTTGATTGAGACGATTAGGAATCGAATCAATCAAGTTTGCGAGAAAGTCTGGTTGGAACCGAAGTCCTTCCCAAACTTTTCTCGCATGGTCAACCAATGCTGCTGTCGTCCTATTCCTTCGTGGTTCCCATCGCTGAACCATTTGCGCCCAAACGTTTTCTATTAAATTCAAACCGGGCGAACAAGCTGGCCAGACGATCAAAAGAATCTCGGGATGATCCCGGAACCACGCTTGTGTTTCGCGTGACGTATGGACAGCGAAATTATCTTGCATCAACCGGATAATTGGCATATCCTCTTCAGGGTATAATGCACGTACTAAAGGAAGAAAAACTTCTTCCAGTATGCGAATATACACTGCCGAGTTCATTCTCTCAGGAATGTGCATCAATTCTCCGATTACAGTGCCGGATACCCACCCCCACATCGCACACAAATTCCTTCCACTTCTGTGGATAGGCACAACGTGTTTCGGGTTCAACCGTTGACCTTTAGAACGCCAAACGTGTGGTCTGTGGTCATCACATTATACAAAGACCTTTTCATCGGTCCATATCGTGGATTCTCACTCCGCACGGCTCGTCGCTAAGTTCTCTAACGCGAACGCGATTCGTTGCTCCTGATGACCAAGAGTCAACAGAATTTTGTGGGCCGGACAATAGCAGTATAGCCCGGCTTCGTTTAAACGTAGCCGGGTGGTACTCGCGGACACTTGGACTTCCGCTGCGTTGATCGCCTCTTGGACGGTGCCAAAGGGACGATCCACAACGCGAGCGACGATTGTCTCGTCCTCTTCTGCTGTCGTAATACGAGGACGACGATTTTTTGGACGATGATCATGCAAAGCATGATCTCCGTCTTCAGTAAATCGTCGTATCCGTCGTCGAACAGTAGGTTCAGAGCACGGAATATCAGCAGCAATTTCTGCTACCGATCTTCCCGCTTGCCACTGTCCGACGTTTCTTCCTCGAATTTCTGAGCATAAGATTGGAACCATTTCAAATCGCGTGGGTTAATCGCTGTAAAAACAAGGTTGAATAAAAGCCGTTCAACAACTACTACAAAAAGACTAATTTATTATTCCACGTTACATTTTCTATCCCGGAGAACGGACCCCACAACACTCTTGCGGTGTAACACGTTGTATTTATTTTTTATTAAATTTATTGTTAAATTAAACTTATATAATGATTTTTTATTACGTTTTATTTTTTAAGTGTTTTTGTTTTAGTCTTATTTTATTCTTCAAGTCGTGCTTATTTTTTAAAATGTTAATGTATTACAATTGTTTATAATATATTTTTATTATGTTAAATGTTAAATGTTAAATGTTTATGTTATTTTTTAAATGTTTTAATATTAAAATTTATGTATTAAATGTTAATGTTTGAATGCTTAAATGTTTAAATGTTTTGTATATTAAATGTTTCCAGTAAAATTTATTTTGATTATTATTAAAATTTATTATAAATATTAAGAATTTCTTGAAGAAAAAACATCAGCCTGACATGTATGAAGCGCCGCATGAGCGAATGCAATGATTCGCATCGAATTTCTATTTTTAAAATCTTGTTCAAGTGTTGCAACTTTTCTGTCAATAACTGTACAAACGTACAGTTAACTGTGTGGGGTAGTGTGCGTGAGGCCTCACCGCGGATCGCGTACGTGAGGCGCGGAACGCCGAAAGGAGAAGACGGGAAAATTTGGGGGCGTTCTCATGCTCTCTCTCGCTCGCGACCCGTGAGTGTGAGAGAAAGCATGAGTGAACGCTAAGGAATTAGGCGCACGCTTGCGTTCGTGTTTATACGGTTAGACAAGGATAGAAGTATATCGCACGCTATTAATTCTAGCGTATACTTTAAGATTTTTAACAATCGAAATTAAATACTCATGTTACTTATATTTTAAATATATATTTTTACATTACGTATAATTTAATTTTGAGATAATTTTCGTTTTCTGTCTTGAGAAAGACAATTTTTTTCTCAAGATAGAAAACGAAAATTATCTCAAAATTAAATTATACGTAATGTAAAAATATATATTTAAAATATAAGTAACATGAGTATTTAATTTCGATTGTTAAAAGTCGCGAAATGTCTTAAAGTATATGCTAGAATTAATAGCGTACTCTTGCGATATACTTCTATCCTTGTCTAACCGTATAAACACGAACGCGTGCAAGAGAGAGAGCGAAGGTGCGCCTATAATAATTCCTTAGCGTTCACTCATGCTTTCTCTCTCACACTCACGGGTCGCGAGCGAGAGAGAGCATGAGAACGCCCCCCACCAAATTTTCCCCCGTCCTCTCGCTCCTTTCGGCGTTCCGCGCCTCACGTACGCGATCCGCGGTGAGGCCTCACGCACACTACCCCACCTCACGTACGGGAGCCGCCGTCGCCGCAGTGCGACAGGCCATTATTGCCGGTGACTGTACATACGTGCATACGTACATACGTGTATGCGAGCATGCGTGCATGCAAGCACGCGTGTGTGTAAGTGCATAATTTTATTGATTCTGTAGAAAAATTAATTTTATGTGCTTACAAATACAGAAAAAAATAATATTTGAGTTGTTTTAAAATGTTATTTTTTTCTCAAGAAAAACTGTTTTTATAACGTTTTTTTCCTCAAGAAAACGTTTCTTTAACGTTTTTTTACAAAAAAGAAACGTTTTTTTCAACGTTTGTTGAGTGGACATTGTTACCAATCAGAAACATTTTCCAGATACGGTTATGAAACAATTCTGAAAAACATTAATAAAACGTATACGAAACGAATGTATGCTACTTGGATAAGAAGACGCAAAAGAAAATTAGTAGTTAATAATTTGATTATTACCAAAACTGTTGTAATTACGCACGTAAGAACTAATGCAAAAGGTTTAGTATATTTCAGAGATTGCTATCCTCTTATTCTTTCAAAAACTACGGTTGTAAGAAAAGCTATTAACGAAATAAGAAATAAATTTCTAGGACTTACTGACTCGGAACTTATTAATAATGTAATTATTAATGCTAAAAATATTACACACGTAGGTTCTATACATAACATTAGCGCATCACCATTCATTAGTTACTACTGGACCAAAGAGCAAAAACTATTACATAAGTTACACTATAAAAATAATGTGTAATATTTTATAACTATTAATGCAACAGGCTCTATAACAAAAAATGATCAAATTTAATCATTCAACATTGAGTCACATATTTTTATATCAATGTTGAGTGTTTCAAATGTAGATGTAGGTGTACCCGCATTTCAAATATTATCTGCCGCACAAGACGCGGTAATAATTACGACATGGCTTTTAAAAGTTATAAGTAGCAAAGTATCTATACCTCGAATAATTGTATGTGATTTTAATAATTCGCTGCTAACATCGATTTCAATTGCATTTGCAAAACATGATTTACGTGACTACTTGCAAGCTTGTTACAATTTTGTAATGCATAAATCACAAGTAGTTCTTTCAACGTTTATTAAATTAGATATCATTTAGTATCGTTAATATGAAGAATGGATTGCTTAAAACAATATTTATCACCTAGAGCACGTCAATTTTATATTAAAACCTTTTTTCAAGCCTACAAAATGGAGAGTTTATTCGATTTAGAACACTTATTGGAATTTATTAATTAATTGTGGCTGTAAGCCTGAACATTGGCACTTTGCTCGAACAACAGTTAAATTCACAGATGAGATACGATTACATAAACTATATTATTAAAGAAGACATATTGTCATAAATAAATGAAGAAATGTTCATTACTACACATACAGTTAAACATGAAATGGACACTCTTGATACTGGGTGGCTTCAATAGAGCACAGAAATGTATGAAAGGGCTTCCTCTATCGCAACAAAATATGACGGAAAAGATGTTGTAAATGCATTTTTAACATTAATCTTGCAACAAAGATAAAGAAAACAGTACATTATTTATCTTTTTGGACAAGTATATTGATACTATTTTGTAAAATTGGTTCTACGATTGTAACATTATCCAGTGTCAAAGTCGAGTTTTAAAGGATTAAATATCAAGTTTTTAAAAAGTAATCTTTCAATAAAGTCTCATAAATTTGTAATACAACATTTAGATTATGTAAGATGCATGAATTATGTGAATAAGTGATAAAGAAAATAATAGAGAGAGAGAGAGAGAGAGAGAGAGAGAGAGAGAGAGAGAGAGAGAGGGAGGGGTAAGTGTGACGATTGCCGCCAAAAAAAATTGATGACGTTTGGCGACAAGGACCGAACAGCATCAAGTTTTGCTGGAAACTATTTAACGTGTGTGTATATACAGGGTGTCCCAGTTGATGTAAAAAAGTTCTTAGTTGTAGGTTGGGCTTCCGAAAATAAGTAGAAAAGTCCTATACGGTTTTGTAAGTTAGGCGTTAATAACCGAGAAAATAACATTTAAAGATTTGACGCCCCGCGTGCGAGCAAAAACGCGCCGTTTGAAGCTATCGAGACGTTAGTGGACCTAGAGGTGTGGCTTATCTTACTGTATTCACAAAGAAATGAGTAATCTATGAATCTTTGTAAATAGAGTGGGATGGGCCACACCACCACTCTATTTACAGAGATTCATAGATTACTCATTTCTTTGTGAATAGAGTAAGATAAGCCACACCTCTAGGTCCACTAACATCTCGGTAGCTTTCAGCGGCGCGTTCTTACTCGCACGGGGGGCGTCAAATCTTTAAATGTTATTTTCTCGGTTATTAACGCCTAACTTACAAAACCGTATAGGACTTTTCTACTTATTTTCGGAAGCCCATCCTACAACTAAGAACTTTTTTACATCAACTGGGACACCCTGTATATGCAAACAGACGAAAGAAAGTCAGTCGCTAGGAGACAGTCGCGAAGAGTCGGTCGCTAACCATAAAGCAGAGTGTTTCAAAATTTGCTTACGAGCCACTGGGCATAAACCCTTTTTCTATATACAAATAAAATTTTATATTAACATAAATAAATTCTCGTCTGCACCCTACAATTATATAAATGGATGTGTCAAAGAAGCATCAATTAATTGGCCTGTTATAAAAATATAACACCAAGAAAAAGATAATACGGAAAATTTTGGCAATAAAAATAACGACACTAATGAAGAATGTGAGAATAAAACGTAAATGCAATCCTAACTGATATTTAAAATGCATCAATTATAGTTCAGGCTTTTAACAAATTTGAAAATTTAGGTGGTTCAGGTGATGCAAAAAAGAGAGCAAAAATGGCAAATTATTTACATCCTTGTCCTCATTAGAATTATGTGTCATCGCATAAAACAATTAACATACTTTATTTTTAAAATGAAAATTTTTGTGACAGCGAACGAATTAAAGATGGAATTGCTATAGTAAAAGAAACATGTGCCTTTGATTCTATTGTACAACTCATTATGCACGCAATTGAAAAAGGAAGCCGATACCGAGAGATTATTCAATATCTTGATTGTCCCCTAATTCAGTTAGCTATTAATAGTATTTATAGAGGATAACTTTCTGCAGCAGATTATGTCGTCTGAATAAAAATTCTTTTAGAAATACATATTAAAAAAAAGTACTAGACAGATGATAATTCTAAATGCCTATTGTAATGTTAGTCATTTAATTGATTTTTTTTAATGAAATACTAAGTATCACGCGAATCGACACTTGCAACATGTTTCGTGATTCTAGATCGAAACCTTTCCAACTTTATATATTAATGTTAGTATGCTAATCGAAAATGGTTTAGATACTGTACAAGAAGCTATTAACGATATAATGATTACTTATAACAATCGTTTAATCAAATGCAATAATTACAGCGGTACTATTGAAAGATCAAACGAATATGGTCCACGTGTATTTTTAGATACTGCGTTATTGATAGATCCATCTTATAAATGTAGAAAACGCGTTAACTTGACATTAAACAGTATTACAAAATCGATTAATATTCGATAATTTTTTTTATAATCTCTGCAGTATAATTAATTATATCTCGTATGACAAATATATCCTGTAAGTATTGTATAAACGGTTTTTTTTTGTTTTTAGATATGCCATGGTTAATTGTTTGTTTAGCAATAATAGAAAAACTTGCTATTACTTCTTTCTACGGTGTAATTTATGTGTTTACTGCAGAACAGTTTCCTACCGTTATTCGAAACGTCGGCTTAAGTGCAAGTTCCACTTTCGCTCAAATTGGCGGAATTATCGCGCCATATGTCAATCACCCAGTATATAATATTTAATGCTTTCAATTATCATGCTTTTTTATGTCTTAAGGCTTAATAATACTCAAAGCAAAAGTTTTGATACCCTATTATTATAGATCAAGTAAAATTATCTAATTGACACCTTATCTAACTATTTTAATCAAAAATATATACCATTACCACTTGTTACATTTTGTTCTTACGCTTTATTTGGAGGTCTAATGTTTTTTCTTCTGCCAGAGACATTGAATAAAACACTTTCTAAACCAATTGAAAACGGAGAGCTCTTTGGAAAGTAAGTTTTTGTTTTAATGTATTTACACAAAAATAAGTTATTAACTGTTAAAAGAAACGTACGTATATTTTACGTTTTAATATTCTAAAAGTATGTGGTAGTTATGTTAATTTAAGTATCATGTGTTGCAATAGTCCATAGATTAAGAATTATGCCGATAAACATATCACAATTGAAACATCTAATTGTCTCGTTTTTTAACAAAATATGTATTTAAAAAACATTGCAACTTATCAATATAAAAACTTTTGCTTAAACCATCTGTTCTCTCTGCTTTTCTCCTTTGATCCAGTTTAATAATAATAAATACGTTTTTTTTATATTATATGCTTTTATATAATATTTATTATCAATATATATATTTATATATATTTATATAGATACCATTTTTTAAATCAATTTTTTATACTTTTGTTAAAAATGGATAAATTTATAATATTTGTGTAAGTTATTTACTTCCAGATATGGCATTTCTTTTCGGGATTCATTGGACTGCCAACTGGGCAATTGAAAGCTTCGGCAAATTCTTGTAAATTTGCAACGGTTCCTATCACTCTCAAACGTCCAGTGCTATGTACATCATCTTTGGCTTTAGCTATCGTCGAATTTGATTCTGCTTCACACCACAACTACACACAAACATTATTATAATTTTATACATATATTAGCATGTGTAAATATGTATTTTAATAATTATTAATCTTACAATTTAATTATTACAACTTTAAATTCACTATCAGTGATACTTACATTAGCAAAGGCTAAGAAAAACAGTTGCTCATGAGTGAGATCTTTATACCCTGGTAATATAATATTCGATTTTCCGCATCCTCGTTCTCTTCGTCGATACGCTTTAAATGATGCTTCTACTCCCATTGTATCCGCGATATTTTCTCCCGCCGTTTGGTTACCATAGTTCTACAATGTTTGATAATAAATGTGATTCAATATTTTTAAAACGCAATTAATTAAACAATAATTAAATATAAAATAAAAACAAACTAGTATTTCGTAATTATTTTCATTAGCATATTTATTAAATTGTTGAACAAAACAGTTTGCTCTTCTGCTATATTCTTCGGTCATAGTAGGTAACCATTCCACAAGTTCTCCATTTTTATCATACAAGTGTCCTAAAAATGTTATACTTCTTCAATATTTTTTTTTATATATGAAGTTTTTTTACGTATACTTAAGAAAATAAAATAATTGATATTTTTTTATATTGTAGCAATTAAGTATTGTAATTTAATAAAATTAATTTGATAACAAACATTATTTTAAAGCATTACCGTCATTATCGAATCCGTGATTAACTTCGTGACCCATAATTGTCCCAACAATACCGTAATTAATAACTCTAAAGTAAAAAAAAAAATTATAAAAATTTATAAAATGTTAGGAATAATGTAAATTTGTTTTTATTTATCGTGGTTTTAGATATTTTTAATATTTTAATTAGAATTAATAACTTACTGTGGCCGATTATAAGCGAATAATGGACTTTGAAAATCTGCTGCCGAGAGAGCTATAATCGAAAAAGAGATTCATGTTAATGACAATATAAACAAGTATAATATAGATGTAATAGAGAGTTGTCGTATAGAATAATTATACTATGTGAAAGATATAAGGAAAAACACAAACCTACAGAATTATCATCCGGGGAAAAGAATGCATTTACCATTACGGGGTTCATCATCAATCTGTAACACATAATTAATTACATGAGCTTACTTTGCAAATTAAAAAACAAAAGTGTTATTACTTCGAAAGAAATACAATTTTATTATCTTACACATCTTCATCGTTTTCATCAACCTCTTCATTCTCATCCTGCTCCAGTTTTCGTAGCTCTTTCCACTTCTGGTATCTTCCATAACTAAGTACGTTCTCATAATACGAATTACCGATAATAAGCTATTTAACAAAATAATTTAATTTAAAAAACGCTCACACCTGTTACAGCAATAATTAAATTTTGAGACTTACTCCTTGGTAATATCGTTTAACGATAGTATCATTTCTATACCAACTCGGATATCCGATAAATTTTCTCATATTTACTAGTTTCGCTAAAACAAAATCCACAGTCTCTTCATCCATCCAATCTGATTTTTTAATTTCATGCTCGACCTCTTTTTGTATATCATCCATCATGTCCAATGCCTACAACAGAAATAAAAAATAAACAACTGAACAAGATATTTAAGAAATTGTAGACGGTAAATATGAAGAACAATAAAATTATTAATAATTAATACAAAATGCTTACACTTGTTGTGATCTCATCAGAGAAATGTTTTCTCACATATTCGTATGCAATTATGTCGCTCATTTTTACTTCTCGTGTGCATTGGTACGATCTGTGGAAACAATTACTCATAAAACTGGTATCGATATAATCTAAAACTGATTCAATAATTAAAAATAAGAATGCAATATACAAATAAAATTTAGCAAAAAAAAAGTAGATTCCTAACGAGATGAAAAACGAATAGCTAATCATTATACAAAAAAATTAATTTCAAAGAGTTTATATCACACCTTTTAGACATTCCCATGATATTTTCTTCTTCATCATTATCATCATTTTCATCATTATCATCATCATTATAATCTTCTTTTTCATCTTCCCACGCATTATATAATTTTCTCATTTTGCTTGTAGTGGTTTTTATTATTCTACTTATGAAATTCCAATGTATATAGTTTACTGAAACATATCTCGTGTAAATATGTTTATTGGCGACATTTTACGGCAATTCTTTTAAAATTTACCAATTGTCCGACTCGACGTTTCATCCAGCAAAGTGATAAGCCTCTCAAAATAAATTGGTGAACTAATTTTTACACCAAACTCGTTATCTATAGACACGTGAGCCTCGTCAAATATTTCAAATATTTTGTACGGCCAGTTAATCTGTATATATAAACACATTTAGTTAATAGTCATAGACTGTTTCCATCGAAGATTAAAATCTGGTCAGAGTCGGGTTGGGTTGTGCATTTTGGTTTGTTATTATAATATTTAATAAATTGTCTTTTTATTTGATTTGACCCGATTTTAATCCTCGATGAAAACTTAGTCATAAATAATAACAGATAAAACAAATTAATTATTACATTATTATATATATGTATACGACTTACTTTGCTGTTGTAAGTTTTAGATTGTTTTTTATCATACCATTCCTGAAAATCTTTAAGCGTCATCTTTGCATCATCCTCGATATCCGTGGTCTCATCTGAGATAGTGATCTAAAATATATTTTTAAATTAATTTCATTATTTTATTGTGAATTCGGCATCTTTTCGTTTTATTGTTTAACGAAGAAGTAGTACTTACGTCAACTAGTTTTATTTGAAATTTAATCATATCTTGAATATCTTTATTTATATTATCATCTGAGACTTCGACGCCTCTTGCTTTAGCTATAGTCCGACCTACTTTTGAGATATAGTCAGCATACCGTTTCATTAAGTTTTCTTCGTCAATCGTTTCTTTTTCGCTGCTTTGCAGTTTTCTCGCTGGTGAAATTTTTGTTTGTTTCTCTCTATGTGTGAGCTTAACGTAATTTTTTCTTTCATTTTTTTTTATGCGTAAATTTTCACGAACATTTATCTCATTCGTTAATTTTGTTACCCTTTCTTTTTTTATTTTATTATAGTTTTTATACTTTTTAGAATGGGTGCTACTTTTTACTTTTTTATTATGTTCTAATTTTTTACTTCTTGTAATTTTACCAGTTTTTTTTGTATTAATTGTTTTTCTTATTTTATTATTGCCATTATGCTTATTTATACGATTCTCTTTATCATCGCCTTTATTATTGTCGTCGTCATCATCATTTTCATTGCCGTTATGTTCATCTTTATCATTATTATTATCATCTTTATTATGATCGTCTTCTTCGCTTCCAGGCTCTTGACTATCTTCTTCGCCACTTTGCTTCTGCTCATTGCTGGGATCCTCATCACTTTCGTCTACATTTTCCTCACTATCGATTTCTCCCAAAAATCTATATAAATTCCGAGGAAGATGTGGAATGTTGATCTAACAACAAACATTTACATTAAAAAGAAATGGTAAAAATATCAATTACATAATAAATACATTTTGGGTTTAGATTTAAATGTGTAATATTTTATACAGGGTGTCCGAAATATTATTAGCAATATTAAAACTGTGGGTAGGAAATCAAATTTGGAGACGAAAAGTTCTTTACGAATTTGTAAAATTCGTAACCATTATTAAAAAAAAAATTAATTTGTATAGCGCATGAGCGACAAGGAAGCTGCGAGTGAGTAAGCGCGACAGGCGAATAGCTAAAAATGGCACCGTCGTCTGTCGCGCTCACTCACCCGTATCTTCCTTGTTGCTCATGCGCTATACAAATTAATTTTTTTTTCAATAATGGACTTTTTGTCTACAAATCTGATTCCCTACCCACAGTTTTAATATTGCTAATAATATTTCGGACACCCTGTATAGATATAATTGTAATTAAAAATTTGTTTTGTAATACACACATGTATTATTTTCTGAGTTTTATTCGAACCATCTGTGACTACGCGCACGTCATGAAAAGCATTTTGTCCTGTCAAACGCATATATTGGTCATCCACTTTTTGCCAGCTGTATTCTTCTTCGTTCCATTCATCTGGTTCCATTATCAATGGCCAACCGCCTATTCGCGATATAGTAAAGACAAGCGGTTCAAGCCCATATCTCTCAATCTCATCTACAAATAGTTTGCGAAAGAGTAATTAAATTTAATTATATATAAAAATAATAAATATATTTGAATTTTTTCTGTACATTATAATTATTTAAGTTATTTGTGCTTACCTGTATTAACACATACTGCGTACCACTTCTTTGCAAGCTTTACCCCCAAAAGATCGCTGTTCTTAGGACCCTCATCAAAAATATCTATTAAATATTGTATAATAATTGATATGTTATATAATATAATTGAATTTCGAAATGAAATTGAATTTAATTTAATTGGTTACCGTTTATTTGCTTCATGACATTTATTTGGGCACTTGCAAACATACTCCACACAGGCATTCCTTTCGGTTTAGGATTATGTTTTGCCCATGTTCCACAGGCGTAATCATAGAAATTTTCGCACGGATCCACAGACGTATCCATGCTCTCCGACAGTATCCGAGCTAGAAAAAAATAAAGATATAAAATAAGTCTTTAGATTAACTATTAATTATATTAGAATTCCAATTATAACTGCTATTTAATAAAGACCAAATTTTTTGCATTCTTCAGATTGGCACATGGTTGGCTCATTTTGTTTATTATTTTCTTCTTTACTTGTACTTTCTTTATTTTTTAAGCCAAACAACCATTCCAAACGTGAATTATGTTTTTGGTTTTTTGATGATACAACACTTTGAACTACAAAAACGCCAACAAAAATGCTGTAAATTTAAAATAAAATAAATTTAATTTATTTTATAAAAAGTAATAGTCAAAAAACATATAATACGTAAGAATTGATTCTTAATTAAAATCAGTAATTACAAAATAAATGTCATATAAATATATTTGTTCAAACTTTACGTTTTCTAAATTGCAATTTATTAAGTTACATTAATTTTCTTAATGACAAAGTAAATTTGAGATTGTTTATAACAATATTATTAACGACAAAAAATGAATTATTACTTACAGAAATATGTACAGCCTCATTGTCTAAAGCTGATCAATTTTTAATTGCACTATATAAAATTAATCTCACGTTGCTTGTCGTAATGTGACATTATGTGTTGCATAACTTATGCTTTATATATTATCATTTGCGGAAGAATCTTGCAACGCAATCATATCGAATTGATAAAACCGAAGGTCGGAAACTCATCCTTCCTCGATTTTCTGATTTATATTAATTAAACGGTTGCGATAACAGATATTAATAATGTATAATTATTGCAAAACGTAATTTTATCTTCTAATTGAACAACAAAAGATAAATTATATGCTGCATTGTGTGTTATATATTGTACAAATAAAATTATATACAATATATAACTCACGAAAATAGTTTTCACATTTATTAATTGCAAATTGAATTGGATACAATATTAATTAGAAGGCAAAATTGTTAAAAGAAGTTATAGATATATGCTTTATTTTATTTGCATAGATATGTAAATAATTTCCGCAAAATAAATCTATGAAAGATTCTTTTGAATCACTCCCAGACATTAAATTTCTTTTCAAGATCAGTGTTAAGAAAGTTACTTTTAAAACTTTTACCGTTATCTTAAAAGTAACGCGTCGTTACAATTTCTGTTATTTTTTAAACAAAAATGTACTAAACATTACAGGATATTTTAAAATAAATAAAAACATTGCAGAAGTGTATATATTTTTCTTGCTGACAAGATTATTTTATTAAGTACATATTTTAGTAAATAACGAAACGCAGTCTTAAAAACTCTCAGTTTATAACATTCTTCAAATGAATTACAATCACACCTACACTTATTAATTTAACAATTAATATTAAATGCCACTGTAAATCTATTTGCTCGATAAGGATTTGTGTTTCATCTTTGTGTACATTTAATAATCTACTAAACTAATAAGTAAGCTTAGCTTTTTGATTTGAGTATTATCTTAAGATAATAAGTACGAGTTGCACAAGTAGAAAATAAATTATGCATGTGAAACAAATATAATCATGACGTTCCTTCTTAATGTACAAAAGTAAAATAGATTTTAGGGTCTTATGTCTGTGGATTTTTACTTTGTAAAATATAATCCCTCAACTAAAACGTTTGTGCATTTTGTCGGAAACGAGTTTGATATTATTCTTTGACGTCTTTTAATACAACAAGTAAAGCTCCTCTAGTTTGTATTTTCCAGACTTCATTGAATTGCTTTATGAGATAACGGTCTATTGCAGTAACAGCCCTGATAGCCAAATGCTAGCAGTCTGCCAACAATATACCAGCAGATTCTAAGTCATTTGTGTCGGCAGAACTGCAGCAGAAACGCAGTACGACGTGTCGTCACAACATGATGGCAGAAAGACAGCAAATATCGAACAGACTGTACAATAATAATTACTGACAGCAGACGTACAGTAGAAATCGAGCATGATCTGCTATCACTATGTGGCAGTAGAAATGTAACAGTTACATATCAGAATCTACATTTTTATGTAATAGAAATAAGGTATTTAAAAATTAGTTTTTAAAATTTGTATTAAAAAAAAGTTTTCAAATTTGGTACTTAAAAAAGGGTTTTTTTTTAAATTGGCATTTAAAAATATATATTCTTCTGTAAATAAAAATAATGTTTTTATTTTGCAAAATTGGAAATATTAGTATATTCTTTAATATCAAAAGGCACAGTAGTGCCTCGCGCCAAGTATAAGCGCAGCGTACCAACGAACCTCTCTTACGCGAGACGACGTACTGAGAAATCCGTATATTTTCGGATCTTAATAATAACTGAACCAATCGCTTTCTAAATAGGTTCATCGTGTAGTAAATTAAGATCAAATAATATAAAAAAAGTGTTTTTACTTTTTTTCTACGTTGTTTGCAAACGAAGATATCGAGTTATCAAATTTTCTTATAAGAGTAAAAACAGATAAGAAACATCGTCGTTATAAAATTTCGTCTTTAGCCCAAAATGTACTTTTTGTTTTTGCGCTGCAAGATGATGCGGATTGATTTATCGACTCTGTTTATTAACATATTGACATGTGAAGTTAGTAATTAGTGATCGTGTATTAGGTGATAATAAACATGCTAAAAAAGAAATCTTGCAATATACAGTTTGATTCAAGGTATGATTAATGATGAACATTTTAAGGTAGGACAGCATTTAATTTATTGAGTGTTTCAATACTTTCATTTAAATGATTGTTTTTGCAGTATGATTCAGATAATTTAAAATTAATGATAAACACGTTGAGAGAGAAATTTTGCAATAAACAGTTTAAGGTTTTCTATGTTTTCAAGGTATGATGACAGTTTTTCAACTCCAAGACATGTAAAAAATAGTTCCACTAAAAGACAAAATAAAAAATTAAATGTGGTCTCTTCCAATTGCATCCAGGTATTTGTGGCGATCCTAATAAACCGAAACCCATTCTGGACATATTGCTCTATAATGAAGAAAAGCTGATCGAGTTCCTGACACGCTTCTATACGGATCGTTCCGAGGACGAGCAATTTAACAACGAGAAGGTGTATCTGATAAAACAAATATAAGAACTTAAGTCTGTACATGATAACTAAGTCAAGAAAAATACAATTACTGCTACTGCTACGACTAACTACCACTATAATCATTATTACTAGAGTCTACTGTTATTGTTGCTAATTACGGTTTTATATAGTTATAATTTATCATTGTCACTGTCATATTGTCACCATGATTTAGATCATTTTGTTATTACCATTGTCATCGTCATATGCTTTATCAACTGTTTTTCTTCAAATATTATGATTTAAATATTACAAAATAACTTATAAAATAATGAACACAATTTTAATACTAAAATACTTGAAAAAATTAACCTTATTAAGCAAAAAATTAAATTATTATCTTCTGATTGCACTATATTCAGATTGAGTTGTTATCAATTTAAAACTCACAAATATGTAAATTTTTTAAACTTTTTATTGTTATCAACTGTTTTTCTTCAGAGAGAAAATGGAGTTTACAATATTATAATTACAAAAGAACTTACAAAATAACCCACACAGCACTGCAAGATAACAGAAACGTTGCAGAAATATTGCATTGCAAAATTGCAATATTGCAACGACATTGCGCAACGTCTCTGCAACGTTGCAATAAGATTGCAGAAACGTTGAAATGTCCGCCCTCAGAAAGATTACAGTGCAACATCATAGCAACATTGCAATGCAAATCTTTTATTAATATCATCAGGTATAGGTCCATTATTATGTAAATATTTACATGTATATAGTTTGTGGTTATTATAATTATCTTTTAACGACAAGTTACTTGCAACATTTTCAATCTTTTTGTACCTTTTAAATAATTGTTGAGAGGGTTTTCACTTTTTCTTATTCGTTTTTTGATAGATGATAAGTAATTCTCAAAACGAAAGGCACTGAAATTATCTAGTGGCCCAAATCTTCTTACATCAGAACATAAATGTACAAGGTTATGAACGTTATGTGATACATATTGTTTTCCATATAATATATTATACTATAATATATTATACTATAATATATTATATGGAAAACAATATGTATCACATAACGTTCATAACCTTGTACATTTATGTTCTGATGTAAGAAGATTTGGGCCACTAGATAATTTCAGTGCCTTTCGTTTTGAGAATTACTTATCATCTATCAAAAAACGAATAAGAAAAAGTGAAAACCCTCTCAACAATTATTTAAAAGGTACAAAAAGATTGAAAATGTTGCAAGTAACTTGTCGTTAAAAGATAATTATAATAACCACAAACTATATACATGTAAATATTTACATAATAATGGACCTATACCTGATGATATTAATAAAAGATTTGCATTGCAATGTTGCTATGATGTTGCACTGTAATCTTTCTGAGGGCGGACATTTCAACGTTTCTGCAATCTTATTGCAACGTTGCAGAGACGTTAATGTCGTTGTAATATTGCAATTTTGCAATGCAATATTTCTGCAACGTGCTGTGGGTTATTGTGTTCTTTGTAATTATAATGTAAACTCATTTCTCGAAAACAGTTGATAACAATAAAAGTTTAAAAATTTACATATTTGTGAAAGTTTAAAATCAATAATCTGAATAGTTAAATATGTGGAAGGCTGTAGAATTTAGAAATTTTCTTTTATGTGCAGAACCTGTGTATTAAAAATGTATTAAAGAAGACAAATTCTATCATTTTGCGTCCAAATTTTGTCAATAAGCTTTGCTCACTTTTGTTTCATTATTTGAAATATATTTCAAATAATGAAACAAAATTGTTGAGCAAAGCTTCAGCAAAATCTATAAATTGACTTTGACATAAATTTGGACGTACGAGAATTGCAATAACAATGTGAAGTGTAAGGAAATGATAGAATTTGTCTTCTTTTAATACATTTTTTAATACCACAGGTTCTGCACATAAAAGAAAATTTCTAAATTCTACAGCCTTCCACATTTTAACATATATTCACTATATTCAGATTGAGTTGTTATCAATTTAAAACTCACAAATATGTAAATTTTTTAAACTTTTTATTGTTATCAACTGTTTTTCTTCAGAGAGAAAATGGAGTTTACAATATTATAATTACAAAAGAACTTACAAAATAACCCACACAGCACTGCAAGATAACAGAAACTTTGCAAAAAGATTGCACTGCAAAATTGCAATATTGCGATAACGTCTCTGCAACGTTGTAAAAAGATTGCAGAAACGTTGAAATGTCCGCCCTCAGAGAGATTGCCGTTCAATATCCCAGCAACATTGCAGTTCAATATCACAGTAAAATTGCAATGCAATATTGCAAAACAAATTTTTTGCATATATAGGTATTGTAGTTAGTTTTTAATTATATTTTTAGATAAAAATAAAAAAAGTTTAAAATACATGTATTATGCTTTTATTTTACTATTGTTATTATACATACTGTATATATCTGATTAATTAATAAATAATAATATATAAATAAAAATAACTATAATTTGTTCGCTATATACGGTACAATGTCAAAAAATATATAATAACGTTCATATACATTTCTTTGGTTATACAGTAAATAATAAAATAAAATATATATATGAATAACTTCCATACGTTAACTTATTTAGTGAATCATATATAAAATATCTATTTAATAAATAAAGATTTTTAATTAAATAACAGATAATAAAATCATAAATTATAAATATAATTGTTTAATTTTCCTTTAATCTTCCTTAACAGATTTTTAAACTATAACGGCTACATACACTTTTAATCTGTGGATATATCTAAAATCTAAATATTTATTTCGTTAGTTTGTTTTTTAATCAATCTGTAAAAAAGTTAAAATAAGTTAAAAATTATGATTGTATTATATAATAAAAGTATTTTTAATAATAAGCATTTTTATAAATAAGTTTTATTAAGTACTTTTTAAAAATGTCACAGTTTCTTGCTATATATAAAATAACAAATGTACGTACTTTTTTCTTTGTGTCCGTAAAGTGGATTGAGCAAGCCACTTTGATATAGAACTCGCAATTTCGGGATCGGTTACTTGCCCATGTACCATTCGAACAGCTTCTGTAATGTGTAAAAGCGTTCAGCAAGATTAAAAATATTTTTCAAAGCAAATATATTTATGTTTTAGATAAATGTAAAATCTTAATTAACTTTATAAATTGTATTTAAAAAAATAAACTTACGTGCAATAATTTTTACAAGGTTCAAGTCTTTAAAACTTAATTTATCTCTTTTTCCTGCCCAGCTATATTTTGTTGCGATGAAATTTAGTACTGCTTTTTTTAATATATTGTTCATCATTACGTGTGCAGTACTTCCACCCACGAGTTTAAAAATATTAAGCTGAAAAAAGTACATGGCCGAAGTAAACATTGCATTAACCAGAAAACAGTTTGTATGATAACTTACAACTTCGTTTTTAAATTCTATTTCCTGCAATTTTTCTTCAAATAAAGTTAATTCCTCTATCGATGGAATAAGGAATGAAATATTAGATTCCTTATAACTAGTAGGATTAATAACATCGAATTTATTATTAATTAAATCTATTTTATTTTCTAATGTATCTAACTTATATTGTATTTTATTTAATTTTAATAAAACTTGTTTTTTAAACTCTGAAATAAATATAATTATATATGTTTATAAAATATGTTATATAAAATACATATATGTACCTGCAGACTATTAATTATTACTATATAAAGCCAAGTCTACATTATATAGTGAAATAAGTCTTAAGCCTTAAAAAAGTAATCAATTATATCAAAATTCCAAAAAAATAATGTAAAGTAATTGGCTAATTTTTTACGATTTAAGTAAATATGTATATAGATAGAACTTTCAGTGATTGTAGCATATATTAGGCCGGATCTACATCAGTATAGTAAGCTTTAAGCCGTATATTATAATGTACATAGAAACTGTTAATTTAAATCATTTACCTTCATCAGCCGAACTTTTGTCATTATTGTTGTGAGTATTAGAGCTTTCACTCAGATGTCTTTTTTTTTAAATATGAGTTGCTTTTTTTAAATTTCCTAGCCTGTTATAAATATCTTTATCTGAAAAATTAATTATAATTAAGTTTTTATTAATATTACATAATATTGTTACGATTTGTTTAAATGATATATTACTCACCACTATTACTGTCTGTATTGCTTGAAATTTTTTCTGTTAATATATCAACTAAATTATTTTTATGTTTTTTATTTATTATAATCGATTGTTGATCGGTTGCCATTTCTTGATAATTATTTATTTTTGGAAAAGCAGGCAGGTTATTATTTTCTTTTCCCTGATCGTCAACTGTGACATCTTCGTCAGAAGAAGAAGTAGTAGAATATGACTTTTTAGCTTTTATGCGTCTTCTCTTTTTTTCCCGTTTAACAACTTCATTTGGAGACATATCTGCAGTGTCATCTATATTAGACGTATCTTGTGCTTTGATTAATTTCTCCATAGCTTCTGCATAATTACCTGAAAACAAAATAATGTTAATTATGACAATATTTGTATGTGCACTTTATATAATACAACCTAATTATTTACTTGCGGTGCCAAAAATCCTCTTTATGCATAACTCTTCCCAATTTGAGTTTTCTTTCGGCATTTTCCTTGTTATAATCGCTTTATTAATGCGAAATTGGTTTTAAAATTAGTAGGCCATATACTGCATTTTTTTTTGGCATTATACCATTTAACAGGATTCAACTGCAGCCCGTCATTAAATTCAGCAATTATATAACCGTTAGGATTGTTTTAATGTTTTAAAAAAGTCACTGCAGCTAGATATGTGGTGTATTTGTGTATACCGAGTAAGAATAGGTAGGTCTTGGTGAGAAAAATAAAAAAGTCTTATACCATTTTGCAAAATTCTCAATGGTTATTGAGAAAAAAATTAATTTGTCTAGCGTAAGAGCGACAAGGAAGCCACGCGTGAGTGAGCGCGACAGGCAACGGCACCATTTTTAGCTATTCGCCTGTCGCGCTCACTCACGCGTGGCTTCCTTGTCGCTCTTACGCTAGACAAATTAATTTTTTTCTCAATAACCATTAAGAATTTTGCAAAATGGTTTAAGACTTTTTTATTTTTCTCACCAAGATCTACCTATTCCTACTCGGTGTGACACATTAAATGATACACCCTGTATATCTATTGACAACTATTGAAATAAATATGAAAAATATGCACGAAAACTATATTTTATGGTTTAGAGGAAATATTGCAAACATGTTTGGATCATTACCAAATAGAATTTTTCATACTTTACATAGTAAGTCTGTTATTGGCCAAGAATAAATGTTATCACTATTACTCATTGTCATTACATTAATATTAAAGTTACTAGATTTACATGGTTTTTCATATACTTCTGTCACACATTTTAACTTTTTACCAATGACAAAAATATTTTTATTATTGATTTTAACTATGTTCATAACTAAAATACATAATCCATTTTTTAAGAGACAACAATTATCACTGTTACGTTTACAATTTATGTTAAATTCTTCATTTGATATTTGTAGATATTGTGCTTGAACGTTATTAATATAATTATTATCATCAAGTATAGGTCCATTATTATGTAAATATTTACATATATATATTTGATTACGGTTATTATAATTATGTTTTAATGATGAGGTTCCTGCAGCATTTTCAATTTCTTTATACCTTTTAAATAATTGTTGTAATAATTTTTCATTTTTTCTTAATCGCTTTTTAATAGCTGACATGTAATTTTCAAAACGAAAGGCACTGAAATTATCTAGTGGCCCAAATCTTCTTACGTCAGAACGTAAATGTATAAGATTGTGAACATTGTGTGATATGTATTGTCTTCCATATAATATTTCAAAAGATAAAACAAAATTGTTGAGTAGAGTTTCAGCAAAATTTAAAAATTTATCTTGACATAAATTTGGACGTATAAGAATTGTGATAGCTATGTGAAGTGCGAGGAAATTATAATATATGTTTTTTTTTAATACGTCTTTTAATACTATAGGTCTTGTATATAAAAGAAAATTTCTAAATTCTACAGCTTTCCACATCTTAACATCTCTTAAAGATCTTGGCTTTCTAACAAAATTATTTGGTGTAGTGTTTTTAAATACTGTTAACAAGTGTGATATTTTATTGATTGATCTAGAATTTAAACGAACAGAAGATGGCCCTTTCATCCAAAGAAGTATCATTTTTTTAACTACACCCAAACATACAAGATGCATATAGTTTAACGGTGTGTTACTTATAGACAAAAAGTGTGGAACATTATTTAAAATAGAGTAACCAATTTGGAATTTTTTATAAGCATTAACAGCAAATAGGTTATCTGTTCTTAAGGAAAATGCTCTATTTGGAAAACAAATTCTACTCATTATATATTGACCTTTAATTGTGCATTTTGTACAACTATAAAATCCAGTGTCGCTTTTTATGTTCAAAACGAAAGATTTCGCAGGTGCATCACATATTAAACCAAATAATCTAATTTTAATTACTTTGTCAGAATGATAATAACCTTCATTTATTAAATTAGTTAAATCGTTTACTAAAAATTGCAAAAACATATTAGAATCTTCTGGTTTTTTTTCTCCAAAAATGAACCAACAAGATACACAGTATTATTCTTTGTATTTGAACATAAAATAGGCCACAATAATGCATGAGATGATTTTGCTATTGGAAGACCGTGTATATTTATAAGTAAATCAATATATTCGTCATTATTTTCTGATAACATATTTTTTATGGCATTATGTAAACCTAAATGTAAATATTCTCCTCCACATAATTTTAAAATATTAGTTTGTCTTGGTGTTTTTAATAGTGTTCGTGCATCTTTTGAAAAATTATTTGGCACATGTTGCTGCAAAATTTTTAGTAATGCATTACAAGCAACATGGGGAATATTATATGACACAGCCCATGTTGCAATAGCATTTCTAAATTCCATGTTATTATCATTATCGTTAGTGGTATTGTCAATAGCATTACATATATTATTATCTACATCATTGTCAATAGCATTTTTATTATCATGATCTATGTCATTGTCAATGTCTGCATTGTCAGTATCATGGTCTATATTATCATTGTCAATATTATTAGCATTATTTGCATTAAACGCATTAATATTTTCGTTAACAATTTTGTTAGAGTCATTATTAAAAGTGAGCAGTTCATAATCTTGTCCAGAAGATCCTGCAATATCTATATTTGTCTGATTCGATATAATTGTTCTGATCTGACGTTTGGAAAGGAAAAGTTTTCGTTTTCGCGTATTTTCCATAATTAAAACAATAATTAATTACTTCTTTTTATTAACACAAATACATATAAATAATTAAAACGCTAAAGTAAATATATTATTTTTTAATATCAGTTAATTTATACTGCAGATAACCGGCAAAATTTATCAACTGACTAATAAATAATATATTATACGTTTCTGCAACACATAAAAGAGATATTTATCAATAATACACCCGTTTTCGATAATATCATATTAAAATTAATATTTAAATAGTTAATTTACATACCTGAGTTATTTTATCCACGTTTTCAAATTCCTCTGGTCCGCGATAATATTTGTAACTGTCTCAATCAAAATGTGACAAAGGAATAATTATATATTAGCGTATTGTTCTTCGAAACTCTTTTCTCTTCAGCTGACACTAAACTGACAGTTGAGACGTTTTGAGAAGCGAGCACAACAAACTCTAGGTGCGTTCGGAGAGACGCCACTCATGCAACCCGAGTTACACGAGTGACATCTTATTGAACGTACCTAACCTAAAATCCATTGGAATGACCAATCGCATTGTTGAGCGAAAATGTCATTCAGCGATATGAAAAATACGATTGATCATTCCAATGGATTAACCAACCGGTTAGCTTAACTAACGTTGGTGAGACCGGGCCTATGTATAATATAAGGTGACTGATCGCGAAAGCCTTGCGAGTTACCGCGCATACACACACACACACACACACACGCGCGCGCGCGCGCGCGCACACATATGATATAATATATTAAATATGATGCCCATCGACTACAGCGATAATATGGCATATCTGCATATTTGCAACGATAATTTTTTTATAATATTTATATAAATTAAAATGCTGATGCCAAAAAAAGGATAATATAATGTTTAATATCTGTATTTTTATTTATATTTATAATAAATATTAGAAAAATTAAGGAAGTGCATATATACATTAAAATATTTTATTTATTGTTTCTAAACTGTTGTTGCAACATTGCTACTAGAAGTTTGCAATTTCATTATTTCAGTAATGTCTCCGCAACATTGCTGCTAGAAGTTTGCAATTTCATTACTTTAGCAATGTCTCTGCAACGTTGCACTGCAATCTGCAAGATTGCAACATTGCTGCAATGTTATTGAAATATTTTGTGCTGTGTGGGAATATTCTCCTCCACATAATGTTAAAACTTTAGTTTGCCTTGGTGTTTCTAACAGTGTTCGTGCATCTTTCGGAAAATTATTGGGCACATGTTGCTGCAAAATTTTTAATAATGCATTACAAGCAACGTGTGGGATATTATATGACACAGCTCATGAAGCTATATCATTTTTAAATTGCATCTTATTAGCATTATCATTAATGTTATTTTTAATATCATTGTCATTATCATTGTTAAGATCATTGTAATTTATTTCAATGGTATCATCTTGACATTGATAATTATATTCATCGAAAGGCATAGTTAAATTATCGATATTAACTATTGTGTCATTTAATGCTACTTGCATTAAAAGGATCAATATTCTCATTAACAATTTTTTCTGAAATGTCTGAATTATCATTAAACGTTGAAACGACTGTAATTCTCGGGGCCTCGAATATCGGGCCAGCGGTGGGTGTCCGAATGTGCTCGTCGGGATGACAGGATTCGAGATAGAATTATTAGGTCCGTAAATGTATCGAGACTGAGTGAACAATTAATTGGTTGTTTATTCAATTAAGCAAATGACAATCAGACAAACGCGTGACTGAGACGTCGCCGAAAAGAACAATAAAGTATCGTAATGTTTCTGCGTCGGATCGATACGGCGGTTATTGATAAGCGGGTCTTCGGCAGGCGGGCTGTTACAACACTTTCGGCAGCCGCCTAGATAACGCCCTAACGGATCGCGTGGTTAGACGTGCAAATATTACCCGAGGTCGCGAGCCTAGGCGTGGCTTTGACAACGTATGCGACGCGGGACGCGATATATCGTAGATCGCGACGCGAACGCGGTTTCGGAACAGCTGAAGATGGAGCACCTGTCCGTTGTTGCAGTAGCCGAGAGTACTCGGCCGAGACGGAGATCTCTCCACCCCGGTGTTGTGCAACGGTGCGAAAGGAAAGTCGCCTCGGTAATACGATCGTAGACACGGGATCGAGATCACTCGAAGGAGGCGAAGTGCGCTTTACCCCACGAGCCGGTCGTACGGATCGAATATTACTTTCGGCTAGGAGACTTCTATTAGAGCAAGCGTCAGGAGTGCCTGACCGAGACGGAGTGCGCTCTACCCCGTTTGTCTGCTTGCACTAGAAGTCGGTCGGTCCGGATGTTTGCTGCGAGGCAAACGGAACAAGAACGGTCCTCGGTCTTAACAAATTCGTCTTTTTATATGAAAAAGGCGACGGCCGGGGGTATCCCGGCACGTGGCGCTTGACGCAGTATTCCGCGGTACCGAACGCGGCGTGGTCGCTCGGCCGAGCTCGGGGCCGCTCGTGTAAGTCCGCTCCGCGGGACTTTGTGCGTATACGTTACAGGCAATACTTGTCGCGCCGATGATCGGTTTCTTCGGGAGCGCCCCGTGCTTCCCATCCTGGCCGAGAAGGTCGTCGTCTCGGCCTCCGGCGGTTCTTATCCGGGAACGATGCTTCTTCCGAGGGGCATCGTTACAACGTAAGCAATTGTTCTGAAGTTTGTTCGAAAAACCCTGCAATATCTATATTTGTATTATTTGAAATAATTCGTCTAATCTGACGTTTGGAAACAAAAAGTTTTCTTTTTCGTGTATTGTCCATAGTTAATCACCTGTCTATATATTAATTAAGTACTAATCTGCAAAAAAATTTAAAAACGGTTAATCAAACTTTCTGGCAAATTTACTTGTCAGGTAAACATATGCCTGTCTTTATCCTCTTAGGAAAAAAGATAAAAATAGACATACAATTACCTAACAAATAAATTTGCCAGAAAGTTGGAACAATTAGCTTTTAGGTGTATGGTTGTAGTCAGAAAGTATGCAACGTGATCATATCTATGTATTGCACATGAACGAATACAACAGTTTGCATTAGATCTGTTTCTATAATCATATATGTTTTTAACGGTTTCTAATTTCATGTGTTGCGTTAAGCTTTCTGACCACAACAGTACACTTCACTATTGTTTTAGTCGAATATAAAAATCTTTAAAATATTTACCTGCTGCAATAATGTAGATGACGAAAAATTTTCTGCAGACACACTGTCTCAAAATGTTATCAATGTTATTTTTCAAATTGTATTAGCGAGCACTCGCGACACGGACTGTGTAGACCACTCGATCAGTTATAAATTTTATCGCACTGTCACACGACCATAACAGCTGATCACTGTCACAACAGTCATAACTGTTATACAGGGTGTCCCATAGTAAAGTATCGTAATTGCAGGAGTAGGTAGGGCTTGTCAAGACAAATAGAAAAGTCTTATACCATTTTTTTAAATTCTCAACCGTTATTAAGAAAAAAATTAATTTGTCTAGCGCAAAAGCGACAAGGAAGCTACGCGTGAATAAGCGCAACAAACGACGGCACCATTTTTAGCTACTCGCTTGTCGCGCTCACTCACGCGTGGCTTTCTTGTCGCTCTTGCGCTAAACAAATTAATTTTTTTCTTAATAACGGTTAAGAATTTTACAAAACGGTATAAGACTTTTCTATTCGTCTAGACCAGTTCTACTTACTTCTCAAATTACGTCCGTTTAGTATGGGACACCCTGTATACGCCTTGCACATGGGACGACTCTCTCACGATATCTAGCTAACTGTACGGTAGCTAGAAAATATCTAAGGCGTTTAAGGGGAACATTCATGCTCGCGTGCTCTTACAGAGATGCGCGTGAGAAGAAACGGCGAAGAGCAGAGAAGCGCGTAAACGCAAGACCAACGCGCAGGTCCGTAACATAGGCGCGGGTCTGATACATAGGCGCAGGCCCATATACTTCCCCCAAAATAAAAATGTGATGCATATTTTAATTTGATATAAAAATTAAGGCAAATGCGTACCTGTGGACGCAAACAATTAATAAGACTATCGCAAGGCGAATAAACGTAAAGAATGCGATTAAAGTATAAATGTAAATGGTTGAGTAGGCGCGACAGCGCAAAAGAAAAATGTACACCGAATTACAAAATTGGCGCGACGGCGCGATATGATTAAGATCTAGATTTAGCCGGAGGATACTGTTTGAGAATAGAATGCAAAGGAGATTGTATCTCAGACGGTACAGTCTTTGGCAGAGGATGCTCGTTAAAAGAAACAGAATGTTTAGAGCTAGAAGGTTGCAAATCGGAAGTTTGCACTGGAGATTGCAGAATCTCTTGAGCGGTATCGCTATCGGGAATGAAATACGCGGGTTTTAGATTTTGACTGAGACATTGCGGGGAACACCGTTAACTTCAATGGTATAAACGCGGTCAGAGTTGCGCTCAAAGATTTTATATGGACCGGAATACGGTGGTTCCAATGATTTCTTGACTTTGACAAGCATGAACACATGCGTACAGAAAACGAGGTCCTTGAAAAAGAATGCACGAGACTTGTAGTTGTGCGTTATCGGAACTGGCTTAACGGAGCGCATATAAACTCTGAAATCTTCAAGAAAGATTTTAGGATCAGGCTTGAAATCAGGTGTTGAGAGGAATTCGCCAGGGATTCGCAAAGATGTACCATACAAGAATATGGCTGGCGAAGCCTCAATGTCTAAACGCAAATGCGCACGCAAACCTAGCAGTACGGTCGAAAGTGTGCGAGTACATTGAGAATCCGCGTGACACATGATTGCCGCATTCAAGCAGCGGTGCCAGCGTTCGATCATGCCGTTCGACGCAGGGTGGTATACGGTAGTACGAATGCGATGTGAACCAATAAGAGTAAGGAGAGAAGTGAATAATTAAGATTCAAACTGCGATCCTTGATCGGTCGTGATTACTTGCGGAGATCCGAAGCGTGATACCCAATTATCGTAGAAAGCACGCGCGACGGCAGGCGCGGATATATCCTGCAGAGGAACGGCCTCGGGCCAACGTGAAAATCGATCGATCATTGTTAACAGATAACAACAACCCTCACTAGGAGGTAATGGACCAACTAGATCCAAGTGGACGTGAGAAAAACGCCCATCAGGGGCGACAAACTTACTAGGATCGAGCTTCACGTGGCGCGAAACTTTTGATTTTTGACAGGCAATGCAAGTCTTACAGAATTGACTTACATCGCGGTGTAAGTTCGGCCAAATGTACCGCTGACGAATCAGGCGGTCCATAACTTTTGCACTCGGGTGCACGGCGAGTGATAAATAGACAATAATTTCTCACGCAGCGAAGACGAAACGTACGGACGTATAAATTCACTAGTAATATCGCAAAAGATAGGAGTGCGGTCTGGTCCCCAGGTCAACCGTTTAAGTGACAACGAACATTTAGATAAATTAAGCAATTCTTTAAGCTCTACGTCATTAGATTGTTCGTTTGAAAGATTTTCGAGTTGGATTTGATCTGGGAAACAGAGGGCATCCACTCGCGAGAGTGAGTCAGCAACGACGTTTTGTTGGCCGGAGATGTGTTTGATACAATTTGTAAATTGCGCAATAAAGGTCAAATAACGAGTTTGGCGAGGAGACAATTTATCCGCTTTTTGAGAGAACGCATGAGTCAAGGGTTTATGGTCGGTAAGAATTTCGAACTGTCGACCTTCTATATGATGTTTGAAATACCTAACGGCTTCGTAAATCGCGGTGAGTTCGCGATCATAAGTACTATATTTCATCTGTGTAGGAGAGAATTTACGCGAAAAGAAAGCTAAGAGCTTATAGAAACCGTCAGAAAATTGCCCTAGGGCTACGCCCATAGCAAAGTCTGAAGCATCAGTCACAAGTCTGATGTCGTCAGAATCGGAGGGGTAAGCCAAAAGAGTTGCGTTCGACAAGTTAGTTTTACACTGATTGAAAGCAGTCTTCGCTTGGGGAGTTTAGACTATCTCGCGTTTATCGCGTTTACGCGAGCTAGAGATATACGCATTAAGAGGAGCTTGCGTTGCGGCAGCATTGGGAATACAACGTCGGTAAAAATTTATCATCCCAAGGAAGCGACGTAACTGATCAACCGTACGCGGTTTAAGGAAGTTAATTATCCCATCAACTTTCTCGGAAGTAGGTTTGAGGGTACATTTTCACTTGACGCTGCGACGCTAGATTCCAGCGTCAAATATCAATGAAAACAGCTGAACGCTAGCGTGTATTGACGCTGATATGAAAACAGTTTTAGCATTTGTTATTTTATCCTATTACCCTCGAAAAAAATGTCTTTTTATAAGAAATATTACAAATGGCAAATGGATTGTTTAAAAATAATAAATATTAAAAAAAGAGAAAAAATGAAAAAGCATTTAATAATGTATTTAACAATTTTATATCAACAAGAAAAATATAAAAAACAATATACAAAGAAACGTTATTGGGTTGCACCAATATTCAAAACCAGAAAACTGCATGGTTTTTATCATGCAATACTTCCAAACATTATTTTGGAAGACAGCACGTTTAAAAATTATTTTAGAATGTCTACCACACAATTTGAAGAATTATTACAAATAGTAGAGCCTCATTTAAGGAAGCAAATTACTCCTTTTCGTGAGCCAATATCAGCTGCTGAAAGATTATGTTTAACGTTAAGATTTGTAATTATTTTTTATGATATTACTTAATTGCATTATTATTATTAGTTCTTGTATTTTATATGTATGAAACCGCCCCCTGATTTACTCGAGCGGGCCGGACGTCAGCCTGGCGATCCGTCGAACAGCGGCGGATCGACGCGTGTACGGGATCCGGCCGGGGCGAAATTTAAATTCAAAGATTTAAATTTCGTTTTTGCTGCTTCGAGACTAATTGAACCTAAAAAATGATGATAAAATATGTAGTAATAAAAGTAATAATCCAAATATTATGGTAATATTATAGGTATTTAGCTGCTGGTGATTCGATGAGGTCTATTTCATATCAATATTTAATTGGCGTAACCACAATGTGTAATATTATTCATGATACATGTGATGTTATTTGGTCACTTATTCAAAAAGAAGTGCTTCCATCAACATTAAGTAAAGAAAAGTGGTTGCGTATAGCAGACGAGTTTGAAACTAAATGGAACTTTAATCATTGCATAGGTGCTATTGATGGGAAGCATGTGGTAATACAAGTAAGATCAGTAAATACTTTATTTTTAATGTATTTTTTTAATTTATAACATATTAATTATTTACATTTATTAACAACTTTTTTCAGTGTCCTAATAATGCTGGTTCTTCATATTATAATTATAAGAATTCTCACAGTATCGTACTTCTTGCAGTATGTGATGCAAATTATATATTTACTTTTGTTGACATTGGAGCATATGGTAGACAAAGCGATGGTGGTATTTTTCGATCTTCTCTAATAGGGCAAAAATTTGACAATAAGAGAATGAATTTGCCAGAACCACAACCTATATCAGCTAATGGAATATGTTTACCATATGTGCTTATTGGTGATGAAGCTTTCCCATTAACAGAATATCTACTTCGACCATATCCTGGAAGAGGAGGTTTAAATAAAAAGCGAAAAATTTATAACTATCGGTTGAGTAGAGCAAGAAGAATGATTGAAAGTTCTTTTGGAATTTTATGTAGCCAATGGAGAATATTAAGACGTCCAATTAACACCAAAGTTGAAACTTGTATGAAAATAATTCAATCTATTATTTGTATACATAATTGGCTTCGAATTAAAGATATTGGATATAATGAATATATACCATCCAGTCTAATTGATAGAAAAGATTCACAAGGTAATCTTATACCTAGTAGTTGGAAATTAGATGTAACTGATAACAGTGCTTTACAAGATATAACTCAATGTGGTTCTAACTTGGGTTCACGTAAAGCTATAATAATAAGAGATGAATTCTGTCATTATTTTAATAGTGAAGGAGCAATTCCATGGCAATATGAAAACTGTTAAGAAATTATTAAAGTAATATAATTATTATTGTAATAATAGTAATAGTGTTAGTGTTAGTGTTAGTGTTAGTGTAGTGTTAGTGTTCATTATTATTGGTGTTTATTTCTCTTTATGAATATATATTTTATATCATCAATCAATAAAATATAAAAAAAACAAAAAAAAAAAAATACAAATGTAATTACTAATAAAAAATCTGAACAAAAACTTTTATATTAAATCAAATTGTTAGAATAACGCTCTTATAATACTCTTTTCAAACAAATGTTATTACTAATAAAAAATCTGAACGAAAACTTTTATATTAAATCAAATTGTTAGAATAACGCTCTTATAATACTCTTTTCAAACAAATGTTATTAATAATAAAAAATCTGAACAAAAACTTTTATATTAAATCAAATTGTTAGAATAACGCTCTTATAATACTCTTTTCAAACAAATGTTATTACTAATTATGTCTATTATTTCTCAACATTTCGTATGATAATTGTAAATGTTGTTGAAATGCTTCTTGCTTTTCTTTTTCAGTTAATTTACGAATTCTAGATCCAAGTAGATTTAAAAAAGATTCCACGTTATCGGGCTGAGGCGGTGGTGGCAAAACGATATCATTATTATTATTTTTTATGTCGCAAAAAGCATCGGCAATTCTTTCTATCGCATTTTTTTCTTTTCCGTTATCCATTTTTTTCCTAAAAAATAATAAATAATTGATTATTATATATATAAAGAAAGAGAAAGAATTGTTACAAATTTTATTAAAATGTTTTATACTTGGTTGAATTGCCTTTACTTCTTTCAAATTTTCCGATATTTTAAATGAATTATTTGAAGATAAATTAGATACTGTGCTGAAATATTTTAATAAATATTTAAACATGTTTATAACAATTTATGAAGAATGTACACAACTTTTATAAAAACAAAACTTATTTTTTTATTAAACACGAGTCACGCATAAATTCCATGTTTTGATAATGGTGCCATCGAGTGGTACGTGTTCTTTCGGATCAGCTTGCTTTATTCTCTGATTGAACAATTTTTCTAAAAATGTCGTGCAAAGATTTAAATTTCGTTTTTGCTGCTTCGGAACTAATTGAACCTAAAAAATAATGATAAAATATGTAGTAATGAAAGTAATAATCCAAATATTGTAGCTAAAAAAAATACAAGAATTTTATTACAAAATAATTTTTAAGCTTACCATTTAATGCCTCTGAAACTTCTTGCCACAGTTGTTTGACTACTTTTGAATTTCTATATTTGACATCTAATTGAAAGTTCCATAACGGCTCTCGTTTTTGCACTTCCAATATCAACATTTCCTCTTCATCGAAGGATAAACTTCTTCTTTTCTTTTTTTCTACAATAGTTGATGACGGGAAGCTATTTTTTAAACATACATTGTCTGTAAAAAGTAATTTCATATTATATTATACTTTTTTAAATAAATATATTTGCATTTTTACCTGTTAAATTTTCTTTGTTTGAAATTGTAGTATAAGAGTCTTCACATTGAATTAAGGATTTTTTTATTATACTTTCATCATCTACAATAATATATTAATATTTAGCATTTTTAGTTCTATTATATATAATTATTATATATAAAATACATATACAGCAAGCATTATTTTTATGTAAAGCAATTGCTTTACATAAAAATAATGCTTGCTGTATATGTACATCAATGAATATTTAATTATCAAAATTATATTATACGCATACATACCTGTCATTGGATAAAAGTATAATGTTGCACTATCCGTATAATATTTATTATACCTTTTCAAACAAAAGTGACTTATAACATCTTTTTCAGGAATAGTCATTTCACACAGTCCACATGTTTGGACCAGATCCAGTTCCTATTAAACATTACAAAAATATATTTATTTTATGTAATCAAAAAAAAATAAGAATTCATCAAAATATCTTACTCATTGCAGGGTATTGCCTGTGGTATTGCAGAGTAATTAATAACAATTACTTACTTCGTTATACATATTTCAGTGGTAAGAAAGGAAGGACGTACATAAATAACACAACCTAACTTTTTTTTTTTTTGGACGCTATATGCCGCTGGAAGCTGAATAAATCGAGCTTCTTTTCTTGACGCCAGCGTCGCAAATCAGATCACGTGATCGATCAGACGCTAGCGACCAGCGTCATAGTGAAATTGCACCCTAAAACCTTGAGGAGTTATAGAATGTCCTAAAAACACGAGTTCAGGTACGCCAAAAACGCACTTATTCAAATTAACGCGGAGGTGGAAATCATTGAGTTTTTGAAAAACGACGCGAAAGTGATTTTCGTGCTCGGCCTCAGACGAGGATGCGACGAGTATGTCGTCGAAGAAAGTAAAAACAAAATCGAGATCCCCGAGAGCACGGTGGATATAACGTTGGAACGTCTGTCCCGCGTTACGCAAACCAAAAGTCATAGCGCAATATTCGAACAAACCGAAAGGAGTAATCACCGCGGTTTTTGGGATGTCGTCGTTTGCAACCGGAATTTGATGGTACGCGCGCGACAGATCTAACGACGAAAAGATCGACTTACCGCTAAGGACGGACGAAAAATCGTGAATATGAGGTACGGGATAACGATCCGGAACCGTTATAGCATTTAGCCGGCGATAGTCACCGCATACACGCCATTCTCCGTTCTTTTTCTTAACAAAGTGGATAGGGTTTGCCCACGGGCTGCTCGAGGGACGACAAAGCCCTTCCTCACAGTCGCGCTTAATCTGAGCTTTTACAGCTTTGAGTTTGTCGGGAGGTAAACGACGAGCACGTTCGGCTACCGGAGGGCCGGTAGTGATAATATGGTGTTGAACACCACGCGATTCAAGCGGTGCCGTTTGCGCCGTGCCGAAAACTTTGAAAAATTCGGAAATCAAACGCGCATATTTGTGCGACGGATGAATTAAACAAGCCGATAACACGGAGGCAGTTATAATCATACCCGGGGTGTAAAGACCGGTAGTCTCGTCGATTAGACGTCGGCGTTTCAAATCAATTAATAAACTATAATTTGACATGAGATCAGCTCCTAAAATAGCCGTAAGGACAGCGGCGATGCGAAAATTCCATGTAATAAAGCGTCGGATACCGAGATCGAGAGTGAGACGCACGGTTCCGAAAGTGTCAATGACTGTGTTATTCGCGGCGAATAATTTACAGTCGCAAGAAGGACATAAATCTTTAAAATCGGAAACCGGAACTAAAGATATTTCCGCACCGGAGTCTACTAGGAGAATATTTCCCGATTTACGGTCGAGAACATGGAGGCGTTGAGAATTGCTGAGGCCAACCATACCCGCCTTACAGAAAGAAGGCCCAACTAGTTTGACGCGTTATTATTGAGAGACTTCCATGAACATGAAGGGTGGCAGCTTGTAGCTTTTTCCCCGTATTTTCTATGAACGCGGCAGATATCATGCTGCGAGCGGTCGCGAGAGCGAGATTGGGACCGAGATGTAGATCGTGACCGACCTTAACGACCGCGATAACCGTGGCGCGATCGAGAATGCGAGGGAAATGTATTTCTAGACGATAATTTGCTAAAAGCGTTGACAAGATCGTCAAGCTTACGTTCGAGCGAATCAACCCGAGTGTCAACGGAAAAAATAGGCATTGCGGACATAACAGAATCACCAGACACGGACGAATTATACTGAAGGGTTGAGCCGATTGCATCGACAACGGAGTCGGCAAGCTGCGCCAAGTCTTGAAGGGTCTCCGTTTTTGAGGCGGCAATAATTGCACGACAATGCTGAAAAAGGAACTCGAGGAAGATTGACCGGAGGACCGAGTCACTACAAGAGTCGCCGCTTAAATGGCGCATGCAAGCTAAGATTTGGGAAGGTTTACCGTCAAGCGTAATCTGGCCCTTCAAAAGTTGACGCAACTTTGCTTCAGATGAGGTAGCAAAAGTCGAGACTATTCGGTTTTTAATGTTATAGTACTGTCTGTTTTGGTCGGGGGACAAAACTAAATCGCTAATAAGTGAGACTGCTTCCATATCGAGATGAGAAATTACTGTGTCCGCCATTGTAACTTAATTAGTAATGCCCGCGTTTCGAAGTGAGACTTCAACTTGAATGAACCATAGCGCGGGATCAGTTTTAAAGAAAGGTGCAATTTTCGGCACTTTATAGAAAGCATTAACATGACGCTCCTCCGCAGGAGCGGCGGAAGGTGGAAGATTAGAAGACGTGCCAGGAACCGATTCCTCATCTCGATGTTCCCTAAGAACCGTATTTTCGTTTGTGAGTTTCAAAACTTCTTCTCGCAAGAGAGTGAGGCATTGACGCACATCGTCTTCTGGGAAATCGTGCGGGAACGACATGATCGAGCGCTGCACTTAAACTAAATATCGCACGCTAGACGCAATATACGACGCAAGTCTTAGAAGTACGCAATATCCTTGGACGGAACGCGCGCAATATTTCGCTAACTACGACGGCAATATCGCACGGTGTTGCCTTTTTTTAAGTTTCGCTTGTGGCTAAAATAAGTTTGTCTTCACAAGTCGACGGTCGGCAAAGAAAAGAATGTTGAAGAAAACAAACGACAAAAAGTATGCTATTCGATTCAATTACAGTTGAAGGTAGCCCGAAAAAAAAAAATCACGTGGCAACACGGTGAGCACGAGAGAAAAATTTAACGAGGGAAGGTAGAGCTGCGCGTCTGCGCGAAAACAACAAATAAAACGCGTCCTTCAAAATGAACGTCGGTTGCTAAGCCGAAGAAACAGAAAAAGAAAAAGAGCGCAAAAAAAAGAACGCGGAAAAGAACACAGAAAATCCTCACTTTTATGGCGCCGAAACAAACCGCGACGCAAAAATATTCCAAAACGCACGCAAATTTCACAAAGACGACACGTGATCGGCACGTGATGGGCAAGTATGAAAACGAAATTCGCAAAAACTGGCACTGAGAATGAGATGTGGTGAAGCGATGATCTCGAAGTTCTGCGATGCAGATGATCTAGCAGGGAAGAGATGCCTCGATGAAGGCGCCGGTCTCAGCTTCACGCAAAATTTCTAAGACGATGATTTCTCGGCAAGAACAACCGGAACAGCAGGAACGGCGGGAACAATCCGGCCTAGCAGGAACGGCGGGAACAATCCGGCCTAGCAAGAACGGCGGGAACAATCCGGCCTAGCAGGAACGGCGGAAACAATCTAGCCTAGCAGGAACGGCCGGAACAATCCTTGACTGCTTCACAGGGTGCTGTGCACCAGCCTTGCTCGATGTGCAAGGAGTGGTTGTCGTGCTTAATACAGATTGCACGACGGCGTATCAGAAATCCGGAACAGAGCCCAGAAATCAATTGCCGAAGCTAATGCGCCCGATGGCTTTGAGCGGCAAAAGCTCGGCGGGAGTCGTAAAGTCCAAACTGGCGACGGCCAGAAATCTTCGTGGAAGAGGAAACTCTTCGAAGTCAACGGCAAGGAACGGGCCGCAGCAGGACCCTTTTATTAAGCGGCAGTTGAATCCGCTGCTCATCGACGATCCAACAGGATAATCACGTCGGGGTCACCACTGTGGGGATGATCACTGGCCTGGTAAAACATCCAGCAATAATGCTGGTCGCGATAATTGTTTGTAGCCAAATTATGAAGTCCAAGATGAATATTAAATCTTTAATTAATTTGGGTTTAATTACACTTGCCGGAATAACTTATAAGAACTATAAAATCTACGCGTATAACAACTAATTAACTCGGCTAATATATACGCCTTGCACGTGGGACGACTCTCTCACGATATCTAGCTAACTGTATGGTAGCTAGAAAATATCTAAGGCGTTTAAGGGGAACATTCATGTTCGCGTGCTCTTACAGAGATGCGCGTGAGGAAAAACGGCGAAGAGCAGAAAAGCGCGTAAACGCAAGACCAACGCGCATGTCCGTAACATAGACGCGGGTCTGATACATAGGCGCAGGCCCATACTTCTTCTTGTGAATCGCTTGGAGGTACGCGAAATTATTTTTGGTTAAGTTTGATTTTATGTTGAAGCTGTAACAGACTAATTGTCTGGACTCGTGAATCGATCACTGCGACGTACCGTCGCTTCGCAGAAAGGTGGTGGATGCGAAAAGATTGAGCCTCAGATATGAATTATAATAATGACTTATAATTCTATTAAGCTTCTCACAGACGAGAGATGTGCACGCTGGATGCCTCTGGTCAGCCCGCCGCTGAACTCGCCGTCCGGAGGCCGGATCTGTTTTATATTCTTAAAGTCGCGGAGCTCTAAGGCTTTACAAAAACTTGGTCGAAATTTTTAAAGCGAACGGTCGCTCGCTTTGTTCTTTCTAAGTAACGTCATCGCTACGTCACGAGTTCAAAATTTTTCCTTTGTTTCTTCGGATGAGACGTTACCGAAGAGCAGTTACTTTTTTGTTTATTGCGGGTATGTTAACAGTTTTTTAATACACCACAGCTAACTCATCTGCTTGTTGTGTATTCGTCGTGTTTATGTCTCTATTATCTTTATAAATTAAGTTCGCTTTTTTACAATTTTAAGTTCGCTTTCCTTTTCATTTTATTTTACATTTAAGTTATAATTGTATTTAAATTATAAGGTTTTAATTCGCTTTCCGACACTAATATTGTTAATAAATGACGAAGTTGATGGTATTGCTGTTGTCTCTTGATCTTCGAGTTGCAGGAATGCTGGTTTAAGCCTGTCTATGTTTATTTGTGTTGGAGTTCCTTTGAAGTTGATTTTGTATAGGTATGTGGAAAGTCGGTCGATGACAAGATACGGTCCTTCGTATGGTGGTTCAAGTGGTTTTTTTGGACGATCAATTCGAACGAAGACATGGGTACAGATGTCGAGGTCCTCGTGTGTGAAGATTTTGCGTTTTCCGTGATGGGCTGATGGTAGAGGACGAATGCTTCGCATTTTCTCTCGAAGTTGATCGGCGAGGATGGTTGGGTATCCTGTGGGGTCTTCTGAAATAAAATATTTGTCTGGTAGTTTTAGGGTTGTTCCATAGACGAGTTCGGTTGCAGAGGTTTTGATGTCGTCTTTGTAGCAGGCTCGAAGTCCTAAGAGAATCATTGGAAGGACTTTGGTCCAGTTTTGTGTTTGGTAACACTTTATTGCTGTCTTGAGTGCTCGATGCCAGCGTTCGATCATGCCGTTGCCTTCGGGGTGATAAGCTGTTGTTCGTATGTGGTGGCTGCCTGTCAGTTGAATGAGGGATTGAAAGAATGGTGCTTCGAATTGAGATCTTTTATCTGTTGTTATGATTGCCGGTGCTCCAAAACGCGAAATCCATGTGTTAAAGAATGCTGTTGCTACGATGTTTGATGTTGTATTCATAACGGGAATTGCTTCAGGCCAGCGAGATGTTCGGTCGATCATAGTAAGGCAGTAGCGGTAGCCGCAGGGTGGGTAGACTTACTCTTGTAAAAAGTGGGGACCGATTTTTAGCGCCTCTATCGCTGTCCCCGGAAATCTTAAACTAAATGCGATGACGTAACGGTGACGTAGCGATGTCGCGCAAAATTCAAACCACTACGAAAGTGCGCGCGCGCGCACGTGTTTTCTATATACTATATATATAGCTGGTGTACTTATTAATTTATGACACAAAATAACAATATAATAAATATTATTTATTGAAAACATCATTAGTACAATAGAATAAGAAAATATGTATAAATTATTGTAACGGGAAAAACTACGTTATCTCGCGGTTTCGGTGTCGGCTTACCGACCTAGCGATTTACCGACTCGCGAAAATTGGCGGTACCGGTACCGTAAGGAGTATTGCGTCGGCGCGGTTGGCCTGGCAACGGGCCCGTTCGCGAGTCTCGGGGCAGTCGTACAAGGACCGAGGTGCAAAACTCTGCGACGGGACCGACGACGAGACAGTGAGGAGGCTCTCGCCGATTTCGTCCATAAATTTTCCGCCCATGGAGGGCTTGAGTGCTCTCGCCGCCTTCGATCATGAATTTTCCGCCCATGGAGGGCTTGAGTGCGTTCGCCGACGTCGATCATGAATTTTCCGCCCGGCGGGACTAACGACAAGGGAGAGCGACCGGCGAGCTGCTGAGCACGCGGGTATCACGTGCCGTACCGTGAGTGCCGTTTCGTGACGAAGGGCCAGGAGTCGCCCGGTACCGGAAAAGTAATTTTGTTTTTAACAAACAGGTTCCGGCCAGGGGCTGGCAATCTTGAGCCACTGCTCTTTTGGGAGAAAATCGGCGAGGAGCTACCGATCACGTGACCGGCACGGGGTGCCAGCGCAAGCACCGCAGCAGAGGAGAGTTGAGGACGGCGACGACGGATACCGCCGCGCCGCGGGACTATACCGGCTCTTTTTGAGTACACCCAACCACCGAGGGAAAGCTGTAATCGGCGGAGTGCCGTGTTCATCGCGACGTGGGACGTCGAATCGTGATCAGCACGTGAAGACGGCGTGCGGCGAGTATTTGCGTGCGTGCTGCGTGAGGCCCCGGGGTAAAGGGGGGTGGTTTCGGAAAAGAATTCGGGGCTGTCGTGACACGCCTTGCGCGCGTGCTGGGAAAATTTCGGAATCCGACCTGTTCTCGGAGGGGTACCCGGGGGCGGGGAATGTATCGCCGCGTGCCGACAACCCCGGTTTCTTCTAGCGTTCCGTGCGTTTATCTTTACCGTTGCGTCGCGTATCTTCTAGCGTTCCGTGCGTTTATCTTTTCCGTTGCGTCGCGTATCTTCTAGCGTTCCGTGCGTTAATCTTTTCCGTTGCGTCGCGTATTTTCTTGCGTTCCGTGCGTTTATCTTTTCCGTTGCGTCGCGTATTTTCTTGCGTTCCGTGCGCATACCTTTCCGTTGCGCTGCGTATTCTCTTGCGTTCCGTGCGCATACCTTTCCGTTGCGCTGCGTATTCTCTTGCGTTCCGTGCGCATACCTTTCTGTTGCGCTGCGTATTTTCTTGCGTTCCGTGTGTATCTTTCCGTAGCATTGCGTATCTTGATTTGTGCTAAATTATAGCCGGTGCTAAGCTTGTTATTTGCGTTCCTGGCAGAGTCGCGGGTTCATCCCCGACTTTGATAAAGGCAATTTAAAAATTTTGAAACGTTGATTTTGTTTTCCCCAAAAATTAAATAGAAGAAAAAAATTAATTTAGCACAAAGAAAATGGCGCCCAACGTAAATTAAAATATCGTTTCGTGGAGTTAAAATTTCAAGTATCTGCGTTAATATACGGGTATTAAAATGTCTATTCCGGCGGTGGTAGAACCGGAGTCTCCCGCGGTTTCGTCTCCTGTTCTGAGACGTAGTAGAATATTACTGTCGGAGCGAGAAATGCTTTTTGAAATTGTGACGGACACATATAATAAGTTTAGATCCGCGACCGTCGCAAATGTAAGTTCTCTCACACCCCGGTATGAGAGGTTAAAGAAAATCGAGGCGAGGTTGGACGTACTCAATCAGAAAATTCGGGAGTACAACGCCGACGTAGGTGATCCTCAGCATCAAATAGATGTGGGCAAACCGACGATCGCTTTCGTGGATCTGATTGACACAATCACGTCCACCTACCTCAATTTGAGACAGCAGACTCGCGCTCCGACGGAATCCGCGCCTACCGAACAATCTGTGAGCCCTCACGCGCCCCAGCTCCCGCGCATACCGCTCCCGTCGTTTTCAGGGAAAACGGACGAATGGTTAGAGTTCGCGTCGTTGTTTGACTCGTTGGTCCACAACGAGAGGAGGCTCAGTGCCGTACAGAAACTTCAATATTTGAAGTCGAGCTTGAAAGGAGAGGCTCTCGCCGTGATATCAGGCTTTCCGCTAGATGATTCCGGATACCCCTTGGCTAGGGAAGCTCTCAAGATGCGGTATAACAATCAGCGTCGTCTTGCTAGTCATTTCGTTAGTAAAATTCTCGAGTTCAAACCGGTTCGGGATCCTTCCTTGCCGGAATTGAGGCGTTTCTTGTCTGTCCATCAGACGAATTGGAATTCTTTTAGTTCATTGCGGTTAGCTGACCCGTTGGATTTTATGAAATTGCAGTTAGCGCTAGGACATTTAGACGCGGCGAATCGACGCTTATTCGAACAAAAGCATCCAAGTCAGAGTATTCCGAAATACGAGGATCTCATTCAATTTGTAACGGACCTCTGTCGGCAAGAGGAACTGCTCGCGGCAGACGGTTCGAACCGCGTTGTTGCGGTAAAGGAATCGCGTCCTAAGTTTTCTTCGGAGCGAAGTCCGAGCGTGCGTGGCCCCCCGGCCGTCCCGAAATCTTCTCCGTTAAACAGTATCGCGAGCGCTGCTTCCGCGAGTAATTCGACTCGGAAATCTCCGACTCCTTCTGTCAAAACGCCACGCGCGAGCGCATCTCGCGATAAAGCTTCTCCGACGACGAATTGCACAGTCGCGCCGGAGGCATCTGCGTCGACATCGGCATCGACGTCGACTAGTTCGTCTCCCTTAAAGTGTTGGAATTGCGGGGGACCGCATGTATTTTCTCGGTGTTCGGTTCCTCGAACGCGTCTCTTTTGCTACCGTTGCGGACGCCGCGACGTCCACGTTTCTTCGTGTCCCGACTGTACAAAAACGAAGAGGGAGTCGGTCGTAGAGGTCGATCCGACTCTTGTTTCCCGTACCGACCTCCATATAGAAATGAGCACGCCGGTGACTTCCGTTTCGGTCTCGGCGTCGAATTTAGGTACCGTTCCTACTTCCGATAGTTCGTCGGAAATATCGTTCCGTCTCGTATCGTCGTCAGATTCTTCGCGGGAAGAAAATGGCAGTAGCGTTCCGTCACGCATTCGGTCTAGGACTCCCGACAACGTCGCGTCCGAGACGCGGATATCTCGTATCGTTACGTCCTTGTGTGGCGAATCCGGGTTAGTTCCCGTCACTCAAGTATTTTCGAGAAGTAATTCCTTGGTTAAGGAAGATTGTAGTTTATGGATTTTGACTTTATCGTTTCGTTTCGTTAGGCCCGGAACCTCAGTTTCCGCGGTAGGGATAGTCCCCGCGCTTTATGACACAGGGTCTTCTTTAACTTTCATTGGGAAGGCTGGTTTGAGCCTCCTTGGAATTAAAATCCCGGACCCGGAGTCTGATGAGCCTCGTCATAAGCAACTCAAAATCGCCCGTATGGCGGATGGCCGTACAGTGCCAATATCGTTCTCGTATCGTTTCCGTTTTGTATTAAATGATAGAAAATTCGAACACGAATTTTTCTATCTGGATTCTCTTTCGTTTCCTGTTGTAGCGGGTTTAGATTTTATTAGGCGCACTGGTATCGTTACGGACCCTCTCTGTAATATGTATTACTTTTCTGACGATCCTACTCGTCGATTTCGTTTTGAGTCACCTCCGTTGGAGCAGGGTTTTCCTTCGTTCTCTATTTGTAGCGGTATAAAGGAAATATCGGCCTCCGAGAGAGCTAAGCTAGAGAGCGTCGTGTCGGAAGGACGCGAGAGTCTTCGTGATTCTCCGGGAATAACGTCGAGAATAACGCATCGCATTGACGTCGGTTCGTCTACCCCGTTGAAGCAAAGGGCGTATAATTATTCGGCTAAGGTGCTAGAGGCGATGCAGTCTCAACTCGACGAAATGTTAAATACGGAATTGGTGGAACCCAGCCACGCGGCGTGGGCTTCTCCAGTAGTAATGGTGCGCAAAGCGGAATCGTATCGTTTTTGTATAGATTTTAGGCGCGTAAACGCGATTACGAAAAAGGATTCTTATCCTATGCCAAATATTAATACTTTGTTAGATAGCCTTCGTCAGGCGGCCTATCTGTCTAAGTTAGATTTAAAACAGGCTTTTCTTCAGGTCCCTCTGGCGGATGAGGAAAGTCGCGACATTACTTCATTTGTAGTACCGGGTAGAGGTTTATTTCGTTTTCGGGTTATGCCGTTTGGCTTGACCAACAGTCCGGCTACGTTTCAGCGTCTTGCTGACTCTGTTTTTCTGGATTTGTATCCACAAGTAGTGGTATTTTTGGACGATATTTTAGTTTGTACCGGAGACTTAGAAAGTCATTGTAGAATTCTCCGTGAGGTATTTCGTAGACTAAAGGAGACTGGGCTCCGTCTGAACTGGGAGAAATGTGAATTCGGATGCCGGGAAGCGCGTTACCTTGGGTATCGCGTTAGCCAAGAAGGAATTAGCGTGGATCGCGGGAAGGTCGAGGCAGTTCTTTCGTATCCAGCTCCCACGAACGTGGCTGAGCTTCGCCGATTTCTCGGTATGGCGGGTTGGTATCGCCGGTTTATTCCGGAGTTTTCTACCGTAGTAGCTCCGCTCACTCGATTGTTGCGCAAACAGCAGGAGTGGAAGTGGTCAGAGGAACAGGTCAACTCTTTCGAAACGTTAAAAGCGGCCCTGACGTCCGCCCCTGTATTGGCTCGTCCCAATTTCGAGCTCCCGTTCGTTTTGCAATGTGACGCGAGTCACTGCGGTGTCGGAGCAGCGTTAGTTCAACTTCAGGATGGCGCGGAGAAAGTAATCACGTATTGCTCACGTTCTTTGTCAAGCGCGGAGCGTAATTATTCGGTGACGGAGAAAGAGTGTCTCGCTATAATATATGGCATTGAAAAGAATCGACAGTATGTTGAAGGTACCGAATTCGTAGTCCATACCGACCACTCTTGTCTCAAGTGGCTTTTAAGTTTGAAGAACCCGACAGGTCGCTTAGCCCGCTGGGTCTTGCGTTTGCAACCGTACTCGTTTACCGTTGAATACCGTAAGGGCAAACTGAATTGCGTAGCGGACGCCCTGTCGCGTATACCATGTCAAATCGATCTCGCTGCGATTACCCCGGGGCTTCCTCCGACGGAACAGGCGCTGGATCAATGTGATTCTACGCGAGTAGAGGATGAATGGTATCGGCGTAAAGCGTATCGTGTACGGACCAGCCCGGAAGATCATCCCGACTGGAAGATTGAGGACGATCAACTCTATTATCGACGCTGTTCCTTCCTCAAGGATGAGCTGAGGGAACCAGGCGAAGAGTGGAAGCTCGTTGTACCGTGGGAGTTACGCTCTCGCATTCTGAGAGAAGGCCACGACGATCTTCAGGCAGGTCACTTAGGAGTGGCGAAGACACACTGGAGAATCGGTCGCCTCTACTATTGGCCCGGTTTATATAATGATGTGGTGCGCTACGTGCGAGGCTGCGATGTCTGTCAAAGGGTGAAGCCGCCCAACACAGCTCCGCAAGGTTTGATGTACCCGCGGTACCTTTCTACTCCATGGGAAAAGGTATCGGCGGATGTAATGGGACCGTTTCCACGCAGTTCCCAGGGCAACAAGTATCTTTTCGTCATTGAAGATTTGTTCACAAAATGGGTGGAGCTAGTACCCGTTCGAAGTATCACGTCGTCCGTGCTTATGTCTAAATTCCGTACCGTTATTTTAAACCGTTTTGGCACGCCTGCCGTATTGTTAACTGATAACGCGACGAACTTTGTGAGCGCTGCTGTGAAGCAATTAGTTAAGTCGTGTGGGATGCGGCACGAGACAACGCCGTTGTATCACTCGCAGGCGAACCCCACGGAAAGAGCGAACAGAAATGTTCGGCAGCTGATAATCAGCTATCTCGACCAAAGCGACCACGCGAAATGGGATGCGTATCTCGGCGAATTGCAGTTCGCATTGAATAGCGTAGCGCATGGCTCCACGAAGCACTCTCCCGCCTTTCTTAATTTTGGCCGAGAACTGGTACCGGTAAATTCTTATCGTCGAGAAGTCACGTCAAGTACCGAACGTGAAGATCCGCAGGAGGCAGGCACCGACGAATGGGCTATTCGAATGTCCAAGCTCTCTGAGTTGCAACACCTAGTGGAGCAACATTTGTTGAAGGCTAGCACGGAGCAAGGATCACGCTATAACTTGCGCCGTCGAGAACCGACGTTCAAGATTGGAGACTTAGTGCTCCGTCGAGCTCATCATTTGTCGTCTTCGGGGGATAAGGTGGCCTCCAAATTATTCCACAAGTTTGTGGGACCGTTCAAGGTTACCTCCGTTAGCCCAGGGGGCACCTGCCAGCTGGAAGAAAGCCGTGGAGGACGAACCAGCAAATGGCATCCGTCACAACTAAAATTATACCATCCACCTCAACCGCTGGAGGGGGGTATTGTGTAACGGGAAAAACTACGTTATCTCGCGGTTTCGGTGTCGGCTTACCGACCTAGCGATTTACCGACTCGCGAAAATTGGCGGTACCGGTACCGTAAGGAGTATTGCGTCGGCGCGGTTGGCCTGGCAACGGGCCCGTTCGCGAGTCTCGGGGCAGTCGTACAAGGACCGAGGTGCAAAACTCTGCGACGGGACCGACGACGAGACAGTGAGGAGGCTCTCGCCGATTTCGTCCATAAATTTTCCGCCCATGGAGGGCTTGAGTGCTCTCGCCGCCTTCGATCATGAATTTTCCGCCCATGGAGGGCTTGAGTGCGTTAGCCGACGTCGATCATGAATTTTCCGCCCGGCGGGACTAACGACAAGGGAGAGCGACCGGCGAGCTGCTGAGCACGCGGGTATCACGTGCCGTACCGTGAGTGCCGTTTCGTGACGAAGGGCCAGGAGTCGCCCGGTACCGGAAAAGTAATTTTGTTTTTAACAAACAGGTTCCGGCCAGGGGCTGGCAATCTTGAGCCACTGCTCTTTTGGGAGAAAATCGGCGAGGAGCTACCGATCACGTGACCGGCACGGGGTGCCAGCGCAAGCACCGCAGCAGAGGAGAGTTGAGGACGGCGACGACGGATACCGCCGCGCCGCGGGACTATACCGGCTCTTTTTGAGTACACCCAACCACCGAGGGAAAGCTGTAATCGGCGGAGTGCCGTGTTCATCGCGACGTGGGACGTCGAATCGTGATCAGCACGTGAAGACGGCGTGCGGCGAGTATTTGCGTGCGTGCTGCGTGAGGCCCCGGGGTAAAGGGGGGTGGTTTCGGAAAAGAATTCGGGGCTGTCGTGACACGCCTTGCGCGCGTGCTGGGAAAATTTCGGAATCCGACCTGTTCTCGGAGGGGTACCCGGGGGCGGGGAATGTATCGCCGCGTGCCGACAACCCCGGTTTCTTCTAGCGTTCCGTGCGTTTATCTTTACCGTTGCGTCGCGTATCTTCTAGCGTTCCGTGCGTTTATCTTTTCCGTTGCGTCGCGTATCTTCTAGCGTTCCGTGCGTTAATCTTTTCCGTTGCGTCGCGTATTTTCTTGCGTTCCGTGCGTTTATCTTTTCCGTTGCGTCGCGTATTTTCTTGCGTTCCGTGCGCATACCTTTCCGTTGCGCTGCGTATTCTCTTGCGTTCCGTGCGCATACCTTTCCGTTGCGCTGCGTATTCTCTTGCGTTCCGTGCGCATACCTTTCTGTTGCGCTGCGTATTTTCTTGCGTTCCGTGTGTATCTTTCCGTAGCATTGCGTATCTTGATTTGTGCTAAATTATAGCCGGTGCTAAGCTTGTTATTTGCGTTCCTGGCAGAGTCGCGGGTTCATCCCCGACTTTGATAAAGGCAATTTAAAAATTTTGAAACGTTGATTTTGTTTTCCCCAAAAATTAAATAGAAGAAAAAAATTAATTTAGCACATTATATCTAGAAATGTACAAATTGTATTAATTTCTTATTAGCCACATTTTTCCGTCCCACTACAGACTGCGGACTGTCGGATATGTAAGATTTATGCTTTGTAACTAAACTAGCTGCACTAGCCTGTACTAGTTCATGTGTTATCTTTCTTTCTGTACATTACAAAAAAAAAAGATAACTTCTGAACAAGCTCAGATTAGTGCAGCCAGTTTAGTTATAAAGCATAGATCTTACATATCCGGTGTGATTAAAAAATGTGATTGCAGCACATTAAAAACTAGAGATATACAAAGTTTTTTTCTAGAAAAAAAAGTATCGTGTACCGCTAGTTTTAAATGTCACAACCGCTGCATCTTTTCATACACTCATTCATACTTAACAATTTTGTACAACACTTAACGCTTGCACTTGTAAAAAAAAAAATTTATTTATGCATAACAAATGGAAATAAAAATTATACACACCCACTCATACATATAAAAGTATACACATATAAAACATACAACTAATACAACAAGTAGAACAACTAATAATTAAAATTTGTTATATAAAATAATTACAATCAATTTAAGTATTCAAACTAACATTCAGACAATAAACTCAACCGTGTATCATTATTCATACAACTAAAGTTCTTCTCAGATGCGACATGTCCTGCTTTCGCTAAGACGTCGCATCTTTCCTTCGACATCATTCCATCCTGAAGGCATATCTTCTTATGTCCTCATAGGTCATAGAGAAAATATAACTTCTTCAGGTTATGATGTGAAGTAGAAAAATCCTGCCTATATGATTTACTACGCTAAACATTCACACTGGTTCACACTTGGCATCAACAAATCATAATCATCTAATATACGCGTTTTCTTTTACGTTTACCGGTTATACATGAATTTCGTACAAACTTTTCGCGCAAAACTCTCATATCCTTCATATTACGAATTATTTCCGAAGCTACATTATTATTATGTTGAACATTTAATTTATTTTTATAATTGCACCACAACGTTATAGTACGAAGTATAATAACTCGAAGCATTGCTTTAAATAAGTCTATTTTGTGTTCCAAACATTCGATCCAATTTAATTCTATGTTCCACTCTTCAAAGTGCGTTAATATAATTTGATATAAATTTCGTCGAAACGCTTTTATTCGCAATAATTTATTTACCGCACTTGCAATATATCTAACGCAAACGGGATACTCACTACTTTTAATACTGTTTTCACAGATCGAACATTTATTAACTAGCTTTAAAATAGAGGAATTAAGAACATCCGGATGTTCAAATATAAACGCGTTAATTGACTCATCTACAACAATTTAAATCGAATATCAAATCTGACGGTTCATCGTAATTATAATTATCAAAGTTAATTTCAGGACGCGAAATATCAAAATATTCTTCCAAAGACGATAAAATATGATCATTACTAAATTCACAATTACCACCGACAATTGATATGCATCTCATGCTGTTAATTAATAATGTAACAAACAACTCTTTAAAATTTTTCGGAATAGGATTATTGTACCGCGCAGCATGACTTCTTATTTGGCCAAAAAAATTCTCTAACGGATCTTGGTTGCAATAACGCGTTACTAATTTTGTAAAATTATATTTATCGCGCAAAATTTTCCATAACTTTTGAAAACCGTTTATAGTGAGTATCCAATTATTTAAACTCGGAATTACAATTGGTTCTCGCGAGATTTTATCTACAAATGACATATATTGTAATTTTCTTTTAGCATTTATCCAAAATTCGTGTTGGTAACTATTATTTACAAGTGGACAACGCAACTTATTACTATCACTGCTTACCGTATCACTATTAACCGAGTCGAACAAATCATTGAAAAAACTGACAGCTTCCGCCGTTGAAAGTCCTTTTTCAGCAGTTAATTGCACATCTTCGTTGTCGATAGTTACAGTACCTGCAACAAAAGTATTTATTTAATATTATTGCTTATTATATAAAAATATATACATTTATATTTATACTTACATTTAGCTTTTGTTAAAGTTTCTATGCAACTGGCCACAGTCCCACTCAAAACCTGCGTGGCATATTTCACACGCATTTTATTAATCTTGTTCTCTATTACATGTTGCTGCGTAATTTTTTGTAACTGTGTTCTTATAATATTAATTGTCCTGCCCATAATCCATGTTTTTTTAATAATATCCCACGATAGTAGTAAGTGGGCACCACCGGGGCGACAGTTGTGACGTCACACATTTCGACTGGCGCCAGAGGCGTGTCTGGTGGGCGTGGCCACCCCGAGTTAGTAGGGTTCTGATTGGATACCCCGTAACTGACCGCTCCGTGATTGGAGCAAAGTTTTGGGGCCTTATTCAAAAAGGGGCGGGTTAAAAAGGGTAGAAAATGGTGGAGATCAAATTTTGAAGTCTGTTTTTGCTGTGACTGTGTCTGCTAGAGACCCCCTGGGGTTTGGGGTAAAGCGGTTGCTTTCTTATAAGTAGCGCGAAGAAAGAGTAATAATGAAATTGGAGAAAGCTAGCGGTAGATTAGCTACTTCGCAGATATCCTACCGCTAGCATTTCGACTGGAGTTACAGTAGGAAGATGGGAAAAAGGGGGAGAGGTAAGATAAAAAAATATCGAATATAAGATTAAGTATATTTTTATTCAGTATAATATTACGATTACAAAACGGTGAGGAAAACATGGTTTACAATTATTTTTTTAGACTGCATGATTGAACGTATTGACACCATGTGTGAGGTTTTACACACGCTTTGTTTTTATTACAAAGAAAAATTTTACGAAACAGCGTTACAATTAATCGATCATTGTGGTCGCAATTATCGGTGAAAAGGCTAAGAAATTGACAAAGAGTATAGCCGCTACACATAAAATATAGAAATACACAGCAGTATTGTCCGCTGGTTTGAGATTGCATTCCTTGTAGCATCGTAGTATTCCATCGATACGTGGCGGAGGAGTTTCGTCGGAGTTGTAGAAAGAATCGCTGGTCCAATGGAGGCATTCCATAGCTATCGAAGTATGTTCCCGTACCTTTTTCACTGACGTAGAAGGCGACCTAATGCTGTCCTGGACGATCGTGGTTGTCAGTGTTTGTCGCGTACATCAAAGCTTAAAAATCATTCGCGTCGTGCACAACCGTCTATTATGTATGCATACATGTATATACGCTATGTTTGGAGACAAACGCGTGAATCGGAACTCAATATCTAAAAGACATGCCGCTTTAAGGAAACGCGCTCCTTTGAAGCATTGCGACATCTGAAAGATTGTGCCGCATCCATTAAGATCGTCCTTATCGCGATTAAAAAGCAAACAGCTTAGCGACTTTGTGATTTGCCGAGCCAATCACTAAACGATCACGATATATTTTGTATCCAATGAAATTCTAAGACTAAAATTCACGAATCTATAAAGCTTAGCTAAAATCCTTGCAGAGGCAGAGTCTGTCCGCAGATACGTTGAGAGAAGCATCTCTTATAAAACAGCAGGGTTTTGATTTACGAGTTGTTCAAATTTCACCACGACCCAGGGAATCTTCCCCAAGGCGAAGTCGTCGGTACGCACCGCGACTCAGGATCTATAGATCCCTAAGCGTTGTCGCGAGTTGCGTTGTATACGCAAGAAAAATTAAACGTTTCGCGTTACAGTGTCGTGTAATAATTATACGAATTCCTAATAAACAATAACTTTTATAAAACTTAACCAGAACACGAATATTAAATCATTGGTGTTCACATCCTACAAAACAGTGTTGGCGATAATGGCAGTCAGTTTCGTCCACACCCTCGGTAGTCTGTCGGCAGGATATACCCCCACATGTCCAGCATGAAGTTGACGCAGCGCTTGTAATATTTCTAGTGTATTCATTTTTTACGTCAAGCGAAGGTGATTTCGTCGTCAATGGAGTTGGCTGTTCAATTACGGGTATTACTTCTTTTTTAGAAGAATTTGCGTTGCTGTCCACGTGTGGTAATATAGGCATTGAACGAGTTACGAAAGAGTGATGTGTTGGGAGTGACGTATAATAGGATCCAGCCACCTCACTACAGTCGTCCTCTTCATCAACGGATCAAAGCGATGTTTCTTCTTCTTCTTCTTCTTCTTCTTCTTCTTCTTCTTCTATTTTTCCTGTGACTAGTGAATAAGGCGTGAGAATTTTGTGAGAAAAATTTCCGTATCCAGAGTCGCCGTCCTGTGCGTTAATGCTTTGCTCAAGCAACCAGCGTTTTAGTTTGAAGGTATTGCGTAACGCACAGTGATATTTAATTACAGAGAAATTACGAAATCCGTGGTGAATGCAGCGTTGTCTTCTGCCTTTTTCGTCCTCGGGTCAATTTTTGAACGATGGGGAAATACCTTCGAGATTATATACGTTTCTGGAGAGCAATCGCTGCAAAAAATCCGCTTTTTCTTTCCCTCTAGTGTAGATATTACGCACTACCCGCGTAATTTCTCGTAGCTGTGCCGTGAAATATTCTTCATCCGTTTCTCCGTCGAACCACTCGATCCCATGATAATTTTGCGTAAGCCAGTTGTTTTCGGTTCTCGCTTTTCCAGACAAAGCTTCAAACGCATAACGGGGTAACAAAATCCAATGCCCCGTGAACGGCGCATGAATCGTGGCAATCGCAACTTCTTTCGGTATGAAGCCCGAGTTGATAGCACGGAAACCCTAAATGTCGACGACTATATCCATGATTATTATGCAGGGTTTGTCTATTTTTCAAAACAACGCGTCACTGTGCGTGTCTCAGACAAAACTGAATCCTGAGCTCTTTATATCCCTGCTTTAAGAAAAATTTGCTCGCTGTGACGTTCAAGGGGTAGGTAGGTAGAAGACACTGCAACGTGTTTCAACAGGAAAAAGGGAAGAGGTGTGTGCGTGTGTGTGTGTGTGTGTGTGTGTGTGCGAGTTAGCCGGAAAAATCGACAATGGGTTGTCTGGATGAGTCGATTTCCTAAACGTTTTCAAACTCAGCGTAAACAATGAAGTTAACGATGGTAGTGAGTGCTTTTTTAAAGCGCACTTCAAGACGTAAACTACTTTAGGTATTGTTGTACGCTGGGTAGAATAGAACGTTGGCTTATTAATAGAAGAACGAGTTCTTTCTTATATACAAGTATATTTACAGATCTTATCTATATACACTATGTTTGAGTTCGTTTAAATCGCACCTACTGGTGCTTTTACAAAAGAACGCTTTAGCGCGTTATAATCGCCTTTCGCGATACGAAATATGGGGGGCGGTGAGCGTCACCCTTATTGGCCCCCACTTGTCATCTCCGGGCAGGATCGGAGGCTCGGCTTCGGAGGATGATATGGTAGCTCAGGGATCACACTGGACTCCACTTTCCGTGACCACTGGGGCGTGTTGGATAGCCCTCTCAGTGGTACTTGGTCCGCACTGGACTCCTCGCGCTATCCGCACCGGTGGTGTTGGTGGGATAGGCGAGAGCAGCGTATTAACTTGGTTCCACCGGGGACTGGTATAGCGCCAAACGCGTATGTCTCCCGGGGCGAGGTAGATCCTCGGTGGCCTCGTTAGGCGTGGAGGCGTAAAATTGGCCAATGGTGGTTTCCACTTCAGGAACTGGAAGTGCGTATGACGCGGTGGCTTCTTCAGTCCCGGAGGCCGCAGTATCCCCGCTAGCGGCTGCTGCGGCGGGAAGACTTCCACTGATAATATCTTCGGCGTCCTCGCTTCCTCGACAGGCGGTGATGGAGGGCTGTCGGGCACGGTCTCTGGTGTGAGGATGGACCTCTTCTTACGACGACTCCTCCGAGTCCGTTTCTGCGGAGTCTCTGTATCTGGACTCTGACTCTTCACGGCCGGTGGTAGCGGCATACGTCTTCTCTCTCTGCTTCGTGGCAACGATTACTGCCTCGTCTCTCAGTTCGGTGTGCGTCGGCTGAGCACTACTTCGTATACTGCGAAGTGTGCGTCTATTCGAGCACTACTGACTGTATTCAAAAGCGATCTCCTTATCGGGTAAGGCGATATCGCAAGCTCCCTCGGTGCCGCTTATATAGCGGTCCTTGCCGCATCTGACTCTCGCGAAAGCTTTTCGTCTTTTACGATGCCTGGCGGCCGCGGCTGTTATCAGTCGGGCCCGGAGCTTTTCCCCCACCGAGCTTCCGGGCCTTCCGGCATACGCTCGTGTACGCCGGGCTGCATTTGTCGTGGCGCGCCGAGTGCCAATTTACCGGATTGTCATCTCGGCCGCCACAACTACCATGTTTTACGAGATTCCAATGTCCAGCACAATTGGCGGATAAGTCAGGCGTGAGATCAAAAACAAAAAGAGTGAATCCTTGCGAATAATCCTCTCTGCTTATAGAATTACCTTCGTTCAAAAAGTGAATTCCGGTGCCAGAGAAGAGAGTGTGATAAGCCTCGACGAAAAGTGTCTTGTCTTTGTCAAAGCTCGGCTGTAACGGTTTGCTAGGAATTTGTATGCCGTCTGCATATAGCGAGAAATAATTTATATTGTAATTTTTGAAATTAAACGGATTTAATTTTCTGTCGCCGTTAAACGCCTGGTTGTCGACGAAGCCTACTATGATGCGTTTTGGGAGTTGTCCGAGTATCACATTATCTATCGACTCGCCCACTAGGCCAGAGTGAATGGTGAACGTTTTAACCTCGACTCTGGTAAGCGGATATTTAGCGGTTGTTTTACTCAGCATTCGTGCATGAGAGAGTAGCATCGCGGGGCTTATTTTCGCTCTTCTGACGAGGAGACTAGCGTCGAGAATACGTATTTTCGATTCCGTGGTGTTTTCTATAAGACAAAACGCGTCTTTCGAGCGAACAAGTCTCAATCTGACTTCTACTCCGTTGATTAAAAACTTGTCTTGGTTAAAAACGTCGCAGTGAAGATGACCTAGAAGGTCTAGCTCGCGCCCATCGAGGATGTACTTTGCGCGTCTTACTAGAGCGGGATTCGGAGTAACCGAGGTCGTATGCTCGTCCATCATACCAGGGGTGTCTGTGTCCCACAGACATGATGTCAGATGGGAGGTTTTTGCGGCTGAAGAATAATTTAATAGAGCCTCGATGTAGGCGCAGTAAGCGTAGGCGTTGTTTGGCGGTGACACGAGTTTTTGATTGAAATATACGTCGATTTGGTTGAATATGGAATGGAGCAAATGATTTACGGGGCCTACTTTGTACACGGTACTTCCTCCTGTAGAAACTGTTGATGTTCCTGCGGCACCTGATAGAGCAGTGGTTTCTACCTTTATACGTAGACTCAACATGGTATGTGTGAGATCTAGGTAGTCTTCTTTGTGTCCGGGTATAACAAATTGTATAAGTGAGTCGTCGGTTAGCGACGTTACCGGTTTGTTATAAATCCATTGCGAGCTTTCGATACTTATTTGAGTGGGTGGTAAAGAGAAAAAATCAAGCTCGCTTTTTAAACACTCGTTCGAGTGCGTGTAAAGAAAGGACATATTGCTTACACCACTCTATAAATTTTTCGTCGTTCCAGAAACTTAAGAAAATATATCTGACACGTTGCGTTTCTTTCCGACGCTAGTGCGTTTTCGTCTCGCGATTTTTGACTTTTTACTGTTTTCACCCTTTGTGCGAGTCTTCTTCTTCTTCTTAGTTTTCCTCGTCGTCGTTGGCTTCGATTTTTTTCTCCGCGTAGAACTTTTTGTTGCAGACTTTTTACTCGTGCATCGTCGTCGTCGTCGTCGTCCACGTAACCGTTGATTCTTTGTCACGAGGTTACTATTGAGCGTGTCGAAGAGAAACTGAAGCGCCGGAATTTTTGGGCCTTCTTTATACCCCGATCCCCTCATCAGATTGCTTATTTTTTCTTTAGCTTTTCTTTTAAGATTTGTACGCGATTCGCGGAGTCTCGTCTGGAGTGCTTCTTTGAACGGAATATCATTTTCGACATCGTCTATGACGTTTAATCCAGCGCGCAAAGCTTCTTTACTCACAGCGCGTGCGCCTTTATGTAAAAAAGGAAGAACCTTTCTGAATAAGCCTCCGAGAAAACTACCGATTCCGTGCCTACGCTGATAAGTCGCACCGACGTAAACACGTGGAATACCTCCTCCGCGGCTGAAGGGTGTATCGTGATAATTGTATTCTCCCATTGTCATTGCTTTGCCAAAGTAATCGTAGTTTTACTGGTAACGTCTAAAATGCAGCGTCACGATCAGCGTACCGGAAAGAAATGGTATTCTTTCTCCGAGTTCATCTTTTATATTTATTTCAATTCGGCGAAAATTTGTTTGTCGCAGCGGAATATACTGCAGAGGAGAAAAATATTTTACTTGAGACGCACCATAGATGTAATCACTGCCATGGCACTCGATAGGAACTACTCGAAGAAGAGGAGCCCTCACATCTCCGACGACGTAAGGCTCACAAATGTCACAGTAAACAAACATTTTATTTGGAATTCCGCGCGCTAGGCTGAAAGGCTCGTTAGCGCAGAGGCTCGAAACCGCACGCTTTCCCTCTTCGTCGCGAAGACCGAATTTGAGAAAATACTGTTTATAAAGACGTAATTTATTATGATGAATTAGTGTGATTTGTTCGACAAGTAAACTGTCTTTTTGTATTCCAGCTGCACTAGAGATACCGAGAATTCGATATAGATTATCGCTCATATTTACCCCGTGAGAAAGTCTACATTTCTCTGTATCGTTTTCATGACAAGTTAAACTGAAACAAACGCGCAAAGCGTTACGAGGTTCAGCCTCGAAATAAAAATGAGATTTAACCTCTTTAGACGCTTTGTTCAGCTCGTCGCAGAGTTCGTGGATATCTTTGTACATGCCATTAGGTATTTCATATTCTTTTGTTTTAGGGAGCGCCTCGCCCCTGTGTAGGAACTTAGTGGGCACGAAATCAATGAAGTGGAGTATATTGTCCTCTTTTTTCAAATGTACAAAAGTAGAGGGAAATTGTATCTCTGTAAGCGCTACTTCCCATTCACCGTGCAGGGCTATAGTTTGCGGTAATTTCGTGGTGAAACTTGAAGTTTTATTGTAATGTCGCATGCTGCTATTGCTCTGAAGAACTACGTGAAATTGGTTCTCCCTCATGATGATGAAGAGCGGTTAAATCCGACGCAGCGATCCAACTATTGAATTTGGCGGAGTATCCTCGCCAGCTAACAAGTAACTGTTTATTATTACCGCGACCCTTGCTCTTTAGCACGCGATCGATAATACACTTCTCGTTCTGCAGGTTTTCCTCGACTTGTGTAAGCTCCTGTTCGTAAAAGATACCGTCGATGACTTCGTCTTCTAAATCACTCAATTCGTACACGAGTGGTTTTCGCCAGTCGAGAACTCGACGAATTCGAAAAATCTCCACGCTCCACCACGATTCGTATCCTTTTTCAAAAGCTGCTTTTGCATGACTAATCCGAACGAGATCGCCGACGTGATATTTAGCTCTTTTTCGGGCCCAGCGTCTCTCTCTCTCGTCTCGTTTCCATCGGCGCGATATGTTTTTGCGCGCGATACGAGCATTTTTACGTGTGACGATCGCCGGTTGCATTTTAGTGGACGAATGCCGAGTGAGATTGTAGGCTCGTACAATATCTTGCAAAACGTCAACGTAGCGACGTGTATTTTTATGCGTGAAGTAGCGCCACATACGCTCTTTCAGTGTTCTGTTGAAGCGTTCGACAATGGCGGCTTTGATATCTGGATTACGAGCTACGCGAAAGTGAATGCAGTTTTCATTTTGAAATTTTTGCATTCCTTGTGCAATAAATTCTTTACCCTTGTCTGTTTGTAGAAACACGGGTACGCGCTCCGCACTTTTCGTTAACACCATTTGAAAAGCCTCCACAACACTCTCGCTTGTCTTGTTGCACATTGGTTCGACCCACGCGTACTTACTAAACACGTCGATAACCACTAGCAGATACGAATACCCGACATTGTGACTTTTGAGATTACGGAGTTCGATTAAGTCAGCCTCCCATAGATCGTTGATGTTCGTTACGTTGTAATGCAGACGCGGAAATTTCCGTCGAATAGGGCGATGTAGGGTGTACGGGTCCTGCGATTCGAGTCATCTCGCGAATGCACCGCGTGAAAAATTCAATTCGGTTTAGCTGCGCGAGACAGATTATCTACTGCCGAATAGCCAGCATAGTGGCCCGGATCGTAGTACAATTTTTCAAGCTCCATTAATCCAGCAAAGTCCAATTGAGCAAGCGCCTCTGCTTCAGAGCAGCCGCCGTTGGATGAAGTGTTGAACTAACCAAAGGATCAAAATTCGGCGGACTTTTAGTAAAGCCTAGAAATAACAATTCTTTATTTCCCACCACTGAGGAGGGGATGTTCGAAACTCTAAGAAATTGCGCAAACTGAACTCTACCATTGGCTTTCAGAGTTTTTCTCTCACGTGTCGCATCGTTTATCAGATCAGAGATATTCGAATCAGGAATGACGCGTCCGTCTATAGTCATCACTAGTTCCGCATCCCACCCGATTCGTTTCGTTTTACTCAGTTGCATTATCAAGTTGCGTGCATTGGGGCGATAGGTTTTTGGTACACTTAGCAGTATTTTTTCGACATTTTTTAGATGTAAACCAACGATCTTCGCGGAACCGCTTCTCGTCGTAACACCACGACCGCCACTGCTGCTTGAACGACCCGCTTTGAACTGAGATTCGACCGCTCTCAGTGTCTCCTCTTCGGTGTCGAGCCCTTCAAGGCTTCCGCGAATAGAGGCAGTTGCGCTAAGAAAATCGGGATTATTTTCTTCTTCCGCGAGGTCTTCTTTCGCCGCTGACTCTGTCTCCTTTTCATCCTCATATCTTACCTCGTCTTCGTCCTGCTCCTCGTGTCGTGTATTCTCGTCTCGCGCCTGTGTGTCGTGTTTACGTTTTCGTGCTACACGGATGAAATGAAGATAATGCTGAAGCACCTCTCGGTACAGCTTCCAACGTTCCCCTGCGGGGCGAGGATAGTGAGAATTAAGAATTCGACTCATCTTCTCGTCGAGTCGAGACAGCGTCGTGCCAGGTGTACGTACGGTATTAGAGTTTTCAGAATTTTCAAAGTTTTGAGTCGATGCGGAATTGACAGTGTTTGTCGTCGCCGTCGAGGACGATGTCGTCGGGTGGTGATGTAATTGCTGCTGCATTCTCTGGAGATTGTCCGTTGAGATCAAGACCATTTTTCGCGCTTTTTCCATAACTCAGCGGAAGGTGCATAGAAGTTTCCAATTTACTTCCTCCGTTGATTATTCGCGACAGCAGAAACGATAATATAGGACCGATAATGTAGGATATGAATCCACCTTTCTGCACCAGCAATTTTCTTTTAGTCTTCCAGCATTCCGATTTTTTGGCGATGCGACGCAGCAGCGTTTTGTAACCGCTCAAGCGTTTCTTTTCACTCGCTCTGAGCGGAACGTTACCGCGAAGTGTATTAAAAACACACTCTCGAATACAACGAATAAGTTGGTACTCGGCGTATCCGATCATCTGCTTACCACCCTGCCTCTAATGGCATTGTGAACGCTGGCACCGCAGTTTGAAATCAGCACTAATGTGCCACGCCGATACTCAGTGGACACGAACTTTGTCTACGGTTTTATTAGGTCTACGTACTTATTTGAGACCTGACACTAATTCTTCGCCTTCCGATTTTATATACGGTACGCCTTTGAGCATTCCAGGCGAATTTCTTTCAACCATGGATTTCAAACCAGATCTCCACATCTTCACTAAAGAATTTCGAGAATACATGCGCACCGTTAAGCCAGTCCCCGTAGCACATAAGTATAAATCCCGAGCATTCTTTTTCAAAGATTTGAAATCTTGTACGCATGCATTTATGCTCGTTAAAACTAAGAAATCTTTAGAACAACTGTATGTCGGCCCGTATAAAATAATCAGTCGGAACACTGACCGCGTTTACACACTAGAAATAAATGGTATTCCTTGCAGTGTCTCCGTAGAGCTCTTAAAACCTGCGTATTTTATATCTGACGACTCTCATGATCTTAGTCTCGCAGAATGTTCAAGAGAATATTCAAATAGACGATAAGTCGCAATCTTCGTCTAGTCCTAAGCGTAATGTTACTTTCTCTGATAAGATAATTATTACTTCAACATGCTCTAAAAATATTGTCACACATGCGAAACCTATTCTTAGAACATATCAAAAAGCACTACCTGAATTAAGAAATAAGTTATGCTTTTTGTATTAAGGGGGGAGTATGTAAGCACTATGCAGGGACTATAAATTCCCTATCGCGCGCCATGTTAGATTTTTAGAATAGCAGCGCGTGAGTTTCCTCTCTATGTCATATATATACCCTGGAGACAGACGTTTATTCAAGTTAGCACAGAGAGCTATCGATCTCCGCAGTGAAAACATTTATACTGTATCAACCTTTTGTTAAATCAAATATACAATATTAGTGATTGCTAAGTTGAGAAGATACTTTCTATCAACGTAATAGTGGCGTACTGGGATTCCTTCCTTACCATAGTACCCACACTATTTATTTTAATTTTTCTTTTATTTTAAATTTTTCTTATAAACGCTAGAGTTTTAAATTAAAAATGTGCGTAAAAGGTGAAAAAAATAAGAAATATAAATGTTATAAACTTAAATTAGGAAATTTATTTACACATTTTACAAAAATAATATATTTATTTTTTCTCTCATACACGCTTTCACTCACTCACACATACACGCAATTATTTTAATATTTTTACATTAAATTAACGTTTTCCTCCTCCTCTTCGCCCTCATCCTCATCGTCTTCTTCCTGCGCGAAATTTGGTACAATTTCCCCGACCGCAGCCTTAAAATCGTCTTCAAAGACGTCCCACATCAGTTCGAGTCCATGGGCTCTTCTAATTTCCTCCTGAGAGAAAAACGGGAGGTTGAACAGCGAACGGAGATCGAACGTATCAAATACGTTAATCTTCCACAATTCGTCTGTATTCCTCCGCAAGATTTTTCTCTCGTACCGCATGTGATCCATGCGGTATCCGTTAATTATTTTCCCTCTGAAGATAGCCTCATGAATATCGAAAGACTGAAAAAGATAAATATTTAATTACAAATTTTGTTTGAGAGAGTGAATATTACACATATACTACCTACCTGCGGTGGGATGACGACCCGCACCTCGCGCTGAAGCTGCACTTCCTCCAGCTCTATTTCGCCGACCACGATTTTCTGTAACAAAATAAAACGTTTTATTTTTATTTGCGCTTAAAGAAAATAATTAAGAGTTTATATTTGTGTAAAATATACTTACTTCTCTGACCGGGTGCGAGATGTTTATTACCACGTTTTCCATTTTTGCTTTCTTATTTTTTCTTGGGAAGTTGCTTCTCTCGTGGCAGATGCAAAATGTGCTTGGTTGACTGTCGAGCGTCACCACGATATCTCACTAAGAGCACTTTTGAGCGTTTTTGAAAGGAGTCTACGCGTTTTGATTGGCTATCTGCTTGGAAATAGAATAGTTGTGGGGAATAGAATAGGAGAAGGATTTGTAGGCTCGTCTAAATAATGTAAGCGTTATTAGAAATACGAGTTTATTAAAATTTTCTTTTTGACAAAAATATAACATGTGTAATTTTACTGTGTTACATAGTACGATTTTTTGAAATTATATGAAAAATTTCAGTAAAGCGCAGTGAAGTTAATTCTAAATATACAATATCGAAGTACAGATCGAAAAAAGTCGAATCTCGTAACTGACTGCGTACATTGCGCGCAATATTGTCATAATTCGCTCTTAATGTTAATTTTACAAATTCGTAATCCAATTGCGACTTTGAAAGATTTAATTCTATTTCCTTAGTCAAATTACGAGCGCACTCGTTGACACTCGTCGCCTGCAAGCGTAAAAGTTCTAAGCGAGCATCGACACATTTTGCAATATTTTCCAGCCCCATGTATGTGGTTTTTTGCATTACCACTCCGACTGTGTAGTTTTTTCGTTTCTTCGGTTGATGAGATCCCGTATCTTTTTCATCCACGCTTTTTTTCCCTGGATTTTCGACCAAATTATCAGCGAGCTGCTCTTCTTCGGTTTCCTTATAAGCTACCAATATCGATCGCGCTCCGTATGCGGTGGTGAAATTGATAAGTATATTGTCGAAAGTGATAGGATAAGGCTTGAACCCTTTATTCGTATTTAAGTACTCGCTCATTGAAGTTTGCTTGAAATTTCCCCCATGTTTCCTCGTTAAAATAAATTCCAGCTGAATGACTGCCGGTTAATTTCACCATGGGAGTAAAGATTCCTTCATCCGTTGTTTGTAGGCCCACGTGAATCATTTTTGTATGCGAAATGTTGATTGCATACGTTGTTGCTAGCAGCATATGTAATTGATCGTATTTTTTCACTTCGTGCCCTCCGAAACGCTTATCGAAGTCACCTCGTTCGCCCACGCGATTCGTAGAATTATTTTCACCGTTGCCACTCGCCATTTTTCCGGCACTATGTAATATTTTACGTATTTTTTAAAATATTTAACGGAAATATTCAGCGTACTCGTCGTATCTGCGTGGAAGAAAACCACTGTCTCAAGTGTATAAATTGCAGATTGTGAGCTCGCACCCACAAAACACCATGCTTATATAGTTAGTTTATAACCCCCACCAGCATAAGATTGTTTTGTGCTAGCACAAAATGCATCTGGGAGTGGAAAATTTAAACAATATCGTTTTAGACTTATTGTTATATGACTCTTCCTTGAAAATGGGAAAATTTAGTCATAAATCTGATTTCAAAGCTAATTTATCGCATTAAACAATCTCGTCAATAAAAAAGAAAGAATCAAACAAAAAAAAATATATTGTTTAAACATTTTCGTTGTAGATAAAATATAAAAGCGTCATAAATATAAAGTGTCATAAATATTTTCGAGAAATATTTCTAAACTTTTCTACAATATTTCTAAAATATTTCTAGAATATTTCAAAAAATGCTAAGTTTTACCTGAATGTAAAACGCTGACAAAAAAAATTCTTAGAGTGTAATATTTTTCAAGATAAGAACGTCCAAGACTTGGGTTTGTTCCATTACGTAAACTGACAAATTGCTATAATAAAATAAGGGGCTAGTCTTGTTCAAAAATCAAGTGTTTCGTCAGTCTGACAATTGTTACCGTGAAAATCAGACAAAAAGTAAGTCCTTGGACAATTACAACCTGACTTTTCTGCTCGCGTTTAAACACCTTCCTTATCTCGTCGATAGGCTTTTGTGAGAGCTGCTAAACAATGTAAAATTTTTACGGCCTGGGTTAAGCCATTTTTTAAAAACTCACATAAACATCAAACCCGTGTCGTACTCGCTGTAATGAAAAGAACCTTCAAAAGATTCTTCATTCAAACTGCAATATATCTATATATATATATATTTTTTTTTTTTCTTATTGGGAAAGGGAAAATAATATTTCAAAGTATAAGTTACGTCACAAGCGTAAAACAAAATTCAGTTCTTCTTAAGTGCTTCAATCGAACAGCACAATGTCTCGCACATTAACATAACATCACATTATTAACGATTTTGTGATATCACTTGTACGTACGCGTTTTCGTCATGCCGCTTCGTGAAATTTTGAGAAATTTTTTCATTGTCGGATGCAACTTAAACGCAAAGTTAAAAGCGGACGTATATTTATCCGCTTTGTCAGACGACGATGAAAAAAATTACGAAATTTTTTGGAGTTTCGCGAGCGCGTGTGGAAGCACGCTGCTATGTGTAATGGCTGGACTTGGTCATTGCTCGGGGTGTGAAAAACTGTTAAACATTATACGCGAAATAGTGGAGGTGCGTGTATGTTTCGAGCACGAAGAAAAAGATGTGAGTGGATACATCGCCGATTTTCTACGCGGATTTAGCACTACTTCGGAAGAAGCAGAAGCCAGACCCGTGACTCTTGTAAGGCCACAATCACGCAAACGTCCCGCTGACGATGGAGAGCGACCACGTCTGTCTTTACGTAAGTTTGAACACTATTTTAATTAATTATTTATTTATTAAATTGGCGTTAAAATTATTAATTTTTGACAGGGAGAAGACGTATCGATTCTGACGTTGCACAACGTGAACAGAACGCTCATGATGCTCTTGGAACTGCAGGTTAATATTAATTCAAATCGTTTTTAACAATAAACGTGATATCTAAGTCAGCGTGATAAAATAAAAATGCGCTTTAATCAACAGAAGCCCCCGCGGGAAATTCCGAACGACGACAATGATTCCGTCGTATTCGCCGGCGAGAGGATTCCGAGCTCGGTCGAATCGCTTATTTTCACTCAGAATAAGTTTATTGATTTAAAAATCGTATTAAAATTTCGAATATCTACTAATAAAATATTTTCTTTTTCAGATGTGGAAAGTGAGACAACAATGGAATTAGATTCCAATAAAGAAGAAAACGAAGAGGAGAAAGAAGAGGACACGATGGAAGAGGACACGATGGAAGAGGATACGATGGAAGAGGAGGAGAAGGAGGAGGAAGAGGAGGAGGATAACGACGTGGGAGAACCACGGGCCGTGACAATGCGCGAAATGTCATCGGATGATGATTTGGTCACTGAAGAAGAAGATGAGGAAGAAAACACGCTAGAGGATGTGGAAGAAGGCAAGGAAGAGGATGAGGAAGAGGATGAAGGAAAGGAAGAAGAAGAAGAACCGATGGAAAGCGTGATAGTGCTAGCGGAGAGCGATGGAGCTGTACACTCTTATCCTCAAGGTAATTATAGCTTTTTACCTACATTTTTATTACCGCGCTTGTTCCGTTATAATACCGCGCCGTTATTTTTTGTTGTCAGATACTATTTCTTACTCGCCTGAATATTAAGAAGAAAGCGAGTCGGGGATCATTTTACCGTGCGTGTGTATAAAGCAACTGGAGGTGAGTTGCTTTAATATAGTGTGATATAGTCGACGCGCCGCAAAAAATATTAATTTTAATCTAACAATTAGGCGAGATTAATAAGTTTTTCGTTTTCAGAAATACAGCATGGTGGTGGCGAGTAGATGTATACTGAGCGGTTCTGGATCACTTCGTGTTAGTGTATCCGTGTGACCTATGGCGAGGGGTAATGACGTCACGCGGGGAGGGGGGTGTTAATCGTTCCCTCTCGCTCGCACTCGTTCGCGCCGCCCATCATCTCCTCTCGCTCGCACTCGTTGAACGCATGGAGCGGTTCTGGATCACTACGTGTTAGAGTATCCATGTGACCTAGGGCGAGGGGTGATGATGTCACGCGGGGAGAGGGGGTGTTAACGGTTCTGGGTCCGTGAGACCTAGGGCAAGGGGTAATGACGTCATGCGGGGAGGGGTGGGTATTTATAAATCGCCCCTGTGTCGGCGATTCTAGGAACGAATTGTTTAGAAAATAATAACAACATCGAAACTCTGAAATGCAATATTATTTTTAAAAATGATAAGCGCGTCGTCGCGCAGCGGCATGTTTATGCGGCATCGCGACTTTCAAAGGAGTCGCGATTTTTTCAAAGGAGTCGCGATTTTTAAAAAGGGTCGTGTGGCGTCGCGGCGGCAACGGGCGGCGACGGCGGCGGCAAGCGGCGGATCGCAAGGTATCGCGCCCAGCGTCCCTCTCGCTCGCACTCGTTCGCGCCGCCCATCGTCTCCTCTCGCTCGCACCCGTTGAACGCACAAGTGTCGCGCGCCCAGCGTTTTCTCTCGCTCGCACTCGTTGAACGCAAAGTATGGCGCGCTCATCGTTCCCTCTCGCTCGCACTCGTTAAGCGCCGCCTATCGTTTATCAACGATTCTTTTATGCGCTTATACGATTCGAATGCGGGTGACGCTGTACACACCCCCGGGTAATCGCTCCTCCTTATCTTATTTCTTTCTCTCTCAGATACATACGTTACATACGAACAAGGCGGATTCACGAGGTGGACTTACGCCTCACAATTATAAGAAGATGAAGGATGGAATAGAAATAATTAAAAATGTTACATAAAGACTACAAAGTATATATTTTCTAAATATGCGATACAATATATTTCATTATACTTTTTTCTTACACATTTATTATAATCGCAAGCATTTCACAATCTATAATTTGTTGTTCGTCGAAGGAATCGCTGCTGCGTACAGCGCTCACCGCTTCGGTACGACTTCTTGATGCGGAAGCGATTTTACAAAATTGCTCGTATTTGTCGTCGATCTTCGGTAGGGCTTTGGTGAGTACGTTGAATTTCAAAGCGACGCAATCATCAAAATCCAACATTCGCGTGAACGTAGCCTCGGTCATAGCCATACGTGCGTCGAGAGATTCAAGTCGCACAAGTTTCATTTCATTCATATAACATATTCGCACTGTGAGCGAACCTATGTTCAAACAGTCGTATGGTTGCTTCGGTCGATCGCGAAGCATATTCTGAATTGTCCATCGATGCTCGCAGAGTTCCTTCCAGGTGTCAAGCAACATCGACAATTCATCTCCTCGATTATCGCCTACGATGATCTCCACAAAACTACGCGGACCAACGTTCACGCCGATCTCGAGATATTTGTATCCCGTGCGGGTCAGCGGGTATCGCCTGCATAGTAAGCGCGTCACGTATCGTTTCGGTGGGTCGCTGGAAATTAAATAAGAACAATCGTGAATATTAATATATTAATTTTAAAGTAAATAATTTTTATAATAAAAAAATACTTACTCGTAAGATGAGGAGGGTTCATTACCGCAATCAATTCGACGCACTTTGTAGCAATTTCTCTCGGTGTAATACATTGTCGTATTCGTAATCGTAGACGTTGTCGTAATCGTTGCTGCTGTTGCGGCCAAAGCGAAAAATGTACTGATCGCACGATCAGAGGGTACCTCGAGTCGAGGACGGTTGTAAAAAATCCCCTCTTTCATTATTTAAAATTTTGCATAGAGTGGGGTAATATAAAACGCAGTTAGACAAATTATCGGAGAGGGTAATTAAGAGAAAGTGATTGGTAGAAGGTAATTGAGAGAGGGTAATTAGGAGAGGGGTAAAATAATCCAAAGGCGCAGAAGTATAAGTATGAAAAAAAAGTTTATTCAAAAATTATACATTATCATCATTTTGACGGTTACGCCACCAATTGTACAATTTAAATACATTTTGCACGGCGCAATTTTTGGAATGTCTCCTACAGCGGAAAGTATTCGAATCGTTTAAATCGCTAAGTGATTCAACATGTTCGAAATCATCTTCAATATTTCTGACGATCAGATTGTCCGTGTAGAATTTGTGACCATCGTCATAGTCGCCGTAGTAATCCTCTTCAAGCATATCTCGCAGCCAATCGCGTTTTTCGAGTCCTTTGACGTATACGATGGCGTGATCGTAGCAATCTTCCTCGTTCTGTAGGGCCCTGATGATCTGGCGTTTAGCCTGATTGTACGGAACGTCCCCGTCTTCCCACGCTATACCGTGATAATTTCGTACCAACCAGGTAACGAGGCGTCTGTCGTCTCGCGATACAACACCCCATGGCATAGGCTTTGCAAAGACGTAATGCGCAAGAACGGTACCACCTCGCAGCACCGCCGCTTCCTTCACGATGAAACGTCGTCCGATGGGATATCCTTGGAGATCGACGAACGTTGGCGTGGACATGATGATGATGATGATGATAACGATGCGACTCGATCGGAGGAAATTTCGTTACTGAACACGCGCGAGCGTATTCATCAATCTTTTAATTTAATCTTCCTCTTTTCCAAATTGTATTACTTTTTTAAATGCTTCGAGACAAAATCCGTCACGCGTTCCTGAAGTCGTTCGCTTCGCGACTTCTTATCCGTTTGCGTGGCTACGTCAACCACTGTGTTTCCCGTGGATGTCACTCGATACGTTATTCCTCTGTTCAATAAGTGATCCGTCGGTCTAGGATCCGTTTGCGTAGCTTTATCTTCCTTCATGCGACTCGCGTTGTCGCACCAACAAGACGGTTGATACTTTGATGGTTTCATGACGACGATGACAATCTCTCTCTCTATCGACGTTACGCATACGACGGAATGGAAGTGAATACGCAACGTTCGTCGATTCACCGCTTTATATACACACGTCGAAGATCATTTCTACGTGATCTTACGTACAACGTTGGTCAACGGATTGTATTGAACCAAACGATCGTGTATGATGAGACAGTAAGCCGTGGTATTTGGCGCTACATTGTCCTTGCATTCAAACTCTAATCTCACGTCCACGGTAGCGGTTTTAACCGACTCGTTTTGACGCGAGCAGTCGATGATGACGAACGGACCGTTGAGCAGAAACGACGTGACGGTGAGATTCGGTTCGAGATACTCATAGCCGTAGTATTCTTTGCAAAAACGCGCGTACGCGTCGTAGAGAATCGCGTATCTACGTTTGCCAAAGTCGAGGTTCATATCGTCGTACGGGTAGCACTCTGAATTGAGATAAAGCTTCACGTTGGTCAGTTTGCAATTGTCGAAACGACTGTTGTCTTCAGACATAACGTTTTTTCGACCCGTCTGCAGAGCAAAGATAATGTATCGAGGTTTCTCGAGTTGCGTGGCGGTCTTGATGGCCCATGAGTGTTTGGTCGTGAGTTGCAGTAGCGGAAACTCGTACAGATCCCATGAGCGAAAACCCATACTGACGAATCGGCCGCTCTCCAAGGTGCGCAACATCGCCAATTTCTTTACTTCGTTCAAAAGTACATGAGGCATACGCCATTGTATCTTCAGCAAGTCAACTTTAGGCTCGAGCGCGGAACTGCCCACTAGACAGTTGTTGTCGTTGCGCGCTCGTATAAGAATCAATTCGTGACGAGCATTGATCACGACGCGCCTATAGTCTTCGCAAAATCCTAGCAGCATGTTGAGCGGTACGCAGAAATTGAAGTAACCGTTCGCATTGATCGTGGGACCGAGCCATCCCGCGTTCCGCAGAATCACGCTCCTGTCGGATGAAACGGTCGCGTAATTTTTCAGCGTGCTGGTTACGCCAACGTTTCGATCTCCACACCGTCGAGCTCGTATCGTATCTCATCGAACATGAAGGCGATACAGTTGTCCCCAAGGATCACGTCGGCTCCCGCAACCACCTTGCCCTTCGTTAATTTTCCCTCGATGTAGAGAAAACTCTCGTGCGGCAGCGTGTACAGATCTTGTTGCTGTATCGGTATTCTTATCTCATCGCTGTATCCGAACGTCGTATTGGCAAACGGATTGTATGCGTGAGTCTCAATCTTGACGATTCGATCGTCGAAGACCGGTTCGTCTTGGATATTCAGAATGTCGGCCATCGTTTAGATAAAATTATTTCGCACAGCGAATCCGAGCGATCTCAGAAATTCAACGTTTGTTTCGGTTAGTCTTCTTCTTCTTATCCTTCCAACGCTATTTACAGCGATATGTTGTCGCGGTTCAGGCTGTTGAATCGTACCAGTACCGAAACTGATCGTCGTAACGCGTCTCGTTTCGTTCGGTATTAACATGCCACGTTATCGTTGTCGTTGTCGTTGTAGTCGCACGTGCAATCTGATGGTGATCTCCTCTCCGCGAAAGTCGAGCGGTCGTCCGTTTTGGTTGGTGACGCGTATCGTGAGATCCGTAACGTATCGCACGATGATCGGTAGGTAAATGACCTGTGTGGGCGTTTCCGTGATCTTATATCCCGGTGGCACTTTCGGTGAAAATTCATGAATCGTGTGCACGCGTTCGCCGTTGCAGTATGCGCCCGCGGTTACGTTACATTCGATGCGAATAATATTCAGATTGATTATATTGATCGGTAAGTCGGACTCGTGCCACTTTCGCGGTTGCAGTACGCGATGCGGTGAGAATCCGAGAAGCGGTCCCAACGAGTTTGGTTTTGAAAAGTTCACTACGTACGCGGATTTGATCTCGCTTTTCATAGTGTTGAAGTTGGCGCGAATCGCTATCGAGAAATCATCATTCTTCTCATTCTTCTCATTCTTCTCGCTCTTCTCATTACGATTTCCATCGACGGTGTCGCGTTGTCGCGGCATCGCGTGTTTCAAAAATTTGTCTATGGCCTGTATCTCGTACGATCCCTCGGGAATCGTAATTTCTTTACCGTCCGTGCCATAGTAAAATTTGTTGTTCGTAGAATCGACGTTCGGTATGGTGTTGTAAGTCGCAAAGTCCGTGAGCCCGAGCTCGTAATCACCGTCACTGAGATCCAACGCCGGTGAGTAGCTCGAATGGAGAACACTGCTCCTACCGGTTAACGTGAGCGTGATCGACATGTTTGAAGTGATACTGAGGCAAAGTGCGTCGCGACGTCAGTTTTTAAACGTAATCGCGTCGATTGTACTTAAAAAACGTAGACACAGCTGTCCGCAGATACTCTGATCGTACGTTTGATAAGATCGTCGATTGTACTCTATCGATGAGACGTTGACTCCGAGATATCGCACCAATTCCACAGGCGGTCGGAGATTACCGAAGCCGTCAAAGTACGCGACGCGATCTCCCCTTTTGGCGTACGCTACCCAGTGAGTCCCCGGACCCGTCACGTTATCCAGGTTCACGATACCGCTCTCGTTTGTACGTGCGCCACTCGTAGGTAGGGCGTCGCGCATAAATACACCTCTGAAATAAGGAACGCGCATACGTCTGGCCAGATGATTTAATTGCACGTTCGTAGTAGCACCCGTGGGCATTTTTAACGTCTTCTCGACGTTTTTTTTTCTTCCTCTCTTCGCAACAGTCGTACCTCTGCCGTACCTGTACGGCTTGAGAGAGAGACCCCGTCCACCGTTGTACGGGGCCAGATGTACGCCGGATCCACCGGCTGCTGCGCGCGCAGCTCTTCTCTCATTTACAGCTCTCGCTATACTCGCAGCTCCACCGACAAGCGATCCGACTGCGCCGAGAATCGGAATAATCGGCAGCATGCCGCCGCGCTTTGCTGTTGGAAGCATGCGTTTTTGCGAATCGTACTTCTCCGCCTCTTCGTAATCGTTCTGTTTCTCACAGTCCTCAACCTCTTCCTAGTCGTAGTAGACATACCCATGCCAATTTTCGTTTTAGCTTTCATCGCAGCCCACACGGCTGCTGCGGCGGCTCTCTCACGTAAGCCTGAATCTCTCGCTATAACGCGTTTTCCCGCTCTCTTGGCGAGTTCTCTGTCCGCTGCGTGTCTGTCCGTGAGATCGTTGCTTCGCGCGTACGCCAAGTCGTGCTCGCGACACGCTTCGTCCAACGGATTGATGCCTCGATCACCTCTCGCTATGCGTTCCTTCAATCGAGTTCCCGGGCCACAAAATTGATAACCGGGGATGTGCAGTTCGAAGGGAAGGGCGTTTATCGCGCGATTCAACAGACCCTTGCCGCAGCACTTTACTTCCGACGAATCGGTAGACGACGTTGACACTCGCCGCACTCTCGGATTAACGGAGCAGGTCCGTCGATGTGCGTTTCTTGCCAGGGTTGATTGTAATGCTCGAGGCACCTGCGGTAGGTTCGAACCTCCGGATCTTCCGTCAAGTGCGCGGGAAGTTTGTCCCACACGTGATGAATGTAATCACCGCAAACGTGCAGTAACACGTCCTTTGGTATGGTGCTCAACTGTTCCGCGGTTAAGTTCAACACGTCAAGAGGATGTTTCAGCGCGAGATACATATCGATTAATGAGCTATTCGCAGGTTCGCGCGACTATAAATAGGCGCGCGAGCGGTTGTCTCCGTACAGCGGGGACAAGATGCGATTCGTGCGACAACCGCAGACGATACGCGTCGCGAATTGTGACGATAGATTACGATTAATGGATAGTCTCGAGGGAGAGAAAATACGCAGGCACGGTGAGATGCTGCCAAACACCGTGCGCGCGATCGTGTGCGGTCCATCAAACTGCGGTAAAACGAACGTTCTGATCAGTCTGTTGGAAAGTCCGCACGGTTTGCGTTTCGAGAACGTGTACGTGTACTTGAAATCGCTGCAACAGCCCAAGTATCAGTACTTGGAACATCTGCTGACACCGATCGACGAGATAGGCTATTTCACGTTTTCCAACAACAGCGACGTCGTTCCACCGAGTGAGGCACTTCCGCATTCGATTTTCATCTTCGACGATATCGCGTGCGACAAGCAAGACGCCGTGAGGGAGTACTTCGCGATGGGTCGTCACTCGAACGTAGACTGCTTTTATCTGTGTCAGTCGTACGCGAGGATACCCAAGCATCTAATACGCGATAACGCAAATCTGCTTATTTTGTTCAAACAGGATGGAACAAATCTGAAACACGTGTACAACGATCACGTCAACACCGACATGTCGTACGACGAGTTCAGCGTGTTGTGTCGCGAATGCTGGCAACGCGATCACGGTTTCGCGGTGATCGACAAGGACAGTCCGCTCGACAACGGGCGATACAGGCGAGGATTCGACGTGTTCGCGGTACCGTCGAGTTGATTTAACAGGTTGTCGAAATCGCGCGACATCCAGTCATCGAAGACGCTTTGTCGAGAACAGATCGGAGGATACAATCGATTGATCGATATGACGGGGAAAGATGACAACCACGACGTGCGCGAGCGTGAAAAGATTACGCGGGAGATCGAGAAGACGAGCGAGGCGATTCGCAGAAAACATCGAGCCATAAAAACCGACACGATCGACGCCGACATTGCGTCGGAGAAGCGTCTCAAGCCCATCGTCGAACCTCTAAAACGGATGGTTGAGACCGTCGAGGAATCCGGTATCGCGGTACCGAAGATGGAGTTAAAATCGGAGCGTTTGACGCCGAAACTGGAGCGACGATTGTGGTCGACATCAAAACCTGAACGGCGTTTAAACGTCACGTTTGACGATTCGTTGTCATCGGCAACGTTGGGTGATACGATTGTAGCTAATCCGTCATTTGGTGATACGACCGTCGATTCATACGTTACGACCGAAAACGCCGAACCTCCGTCGACGCCACGGCCCCGGACATCAACGCCGCGGTCCGGCATATCGACGCCGCGACCTGGCGTATCGACACCGCGACCCAGCGTATCGCTGGCAACGATGTACCTTGAAGCGGCGAGCGGTGACAGAAGAATAAATATCGACGACGTTTTCGGTATATACTTTGACACAAACAAAGTAATGCTCGGAAACAAACACGTTGAATTCGACCATAAGAACGACGATATAATCATCGCTGGTAAGAGATATCCTGGAACGGAAGGTCTGTATGAGTTGATTTTCAAGAAGGTACCCGACGTAACTGCTTACACCGAGGCGGATAAACGTCACTACAAAAGCATACTCGAATCGACGAACGCGCATAAAAAAATTTCAGCGACGACGGTCGCGTCATGGGTAACAGAGGCTCAAAGTATTTGAAGGTGATCGCACCGCTGATGTCGGGCGATTCGGCCAAGAAATCGAGAAGAAAAAGTTCCGGTAAAGGATTACCTCACCTCATGACGTTGAATGATCACGCGATCGACTACGTGCACTGGGACGATCCCAACGAGCTCGTGGATCGTCTTAGATTGCTGGATGCTTCGCGTCGAGCCGGTCACAACGCTCACGACAATGAAATTCTGTCAATTATCGAGGAACTGCGTGAGGCTGGTTTGATTATAAATTAATCGACTGAAGGAATCAAGCGACAGAATCGGCGTGCTGCGGGACGTGATTGATCATGTCTAAATCACGCAAGTCTAACGACACGGGTCCTGAGAGGAGGCGACTTGTCGACGAGTTACACGCCCCGGCGAGAAGAAACTTTCCGCGAAGACGCGTCGTGGTCAAGGGATACGACGATTTGTGGCAGGCTGATATCGTCGAGATGCAACCGTACGCGCGTTTCAACCGAGGTTACCGTTACATTCTCACCGTCATCGACGTACTCGGCAAGTATGCGTGGGCAATACCGCTGAAGAATAAAGGCGGCAGCGAAACGGCTGACGCTTTAGCGGAGTTGATGCGAAAGAGCGGGCGATGTCCGAAAAATTTACAAACCGATATGGGAAAAGAGTTTTACAACACCGACGTACAACGGCTCTTCACGAAACGCGGTGTCAATCATTACTCAACGTACTCGGTGTTAAAGGCGTCAGTAGTTGAGCGATTCAATCGCACACTCAAAAACATTATGTGGAAGATGTTTACGCTCAACGGCAATTACGAGTGGTGCGACGCGCTACCGCGTCTCGTAGACGAGTATAATAGGCGCAAGCATCGAACGATCGGCATGCGGCCCATCGACGTGACACCTGAGATCGCCAAGAAACTTCTTGACACCGTGTACAGCGCGATAAAGATAGCCGCTCCGGCCAAATTCAGGGTCGGTGATAAAGTACGCGTGAGCAAGTTTAAAATGATTTTCGAAAAGGGATACACTCCAAATTGGACCACCGAGGTTTTCACGATCGTCAAGGTGCAGCAAACCAATCCAGCAACCTATCTGCTCGAGGATTATCGCGGTGAGGCGATAGCCGGAGCGTTCTACGAGCATGAGTTGCACCGCGCGACACATCCGGACGTATATCTGGTGGAGAAGGTTCTGCGTAAGAAGGGTGACAAGGTCTACGTGAAATGGTTGGGATTTGATGGATCACACAATTCATGGATCGACAAAAACAGCATCGTTTAATAAAGTTTTTTTATTTTTTACACATGTATATGCGATTCAATGTATTTAAAAAATAAAACTATATACTGCATAGATGTATATCCTTATTATTTTACACATTTATATGCGATTCGATGTATTTAAAATAATAAAATATAAAACTGCATATTACATACTGCATACTACATACTGCATACTACATACTGCATACTGCGTACATGTGTACTGCGTACATGTGTACTGCATACTGCGTACATGTGTACTGCATACTGCGTACATGTGTACTGTATACTACATACATGTGTACTGTATACATTAACGCAATCTATAATACATTTGATACATCTGTAATACATATATAATTATAGAGGTATGCGATAATGACCCCATGGTAAGGTGTTGGTCGAGTCTGGCACGAGATATCGCTTGTCATCATACGGACTCAAAGCGATCTTTGTCTCGGATACGGTGTACACTTGATGCAATTTCGATCTTACGCACGATTGGTCGCGAGTCATAGCAATCTCATTCTCGAGACACTTGACATAATCGTCAAACGTTATAGTTCGCGCCACGACTCCACTCTTTACACCTTTTGCTTTTTTAGTGTCACTTTTACCGTCCACCTTGATCGCGTACATTTTCGCTCTGAGTCCTACAAATTCTGTAACAATCGCACCGTTGCACTCATCCTTCATTAAACCTGGTATTTTTTTGTTCGCGAGAGGCATACCGTACGCGTTATCAGGTGGATAGTCGCTCGTGTCGAACCGAGCGATATCACGCTTCATCATCTCGTATACATCGTCACACTGGACGCTGTACACGAGACTATCCGTGTCGGTATACATGACGCTACATTTGTCTCCAAAAGTTGGTAACATGTACTCGTGATGAAACTCGTACAAACACACCTTAGATATGTCGAGTATGGACATACCAACGTATATCGGCTTAGCGAATTTTACCTCGAGTTTACGCAATTCCACAGCCACCAAATTTTCCGCGAATACACTTCTACTGTGAAAATTAGGTTTGGCGATCATCGCTTCCACACCGTACCGACCGTCCCACTGCGAGAGCAATCGAACGTCGACGCGATTTCGTACGTTCTCCATCGTTTTACCAAACACCGCATTGTTCATAAGTTTAAACAAATTTTTCTCGAAATCATTGGTCGCGCGAGTTCGATGTCGCGTGTTGAGCTCGATGTAATCGCGCAACCATGCTGACTGAGTGAATCGCAGCGCGCGGTAAACCTTGGTGACGCGAAGACCATGACGCGTGCACAGCTGCAGATTGCGATAGTGTATGATGTATCGCTTCTTATCGTACAGCGTAGCCAAAAGTTTTTATCATGTTTTACCCCGGTGGTTTCTCTCGTGTGGGACAGAACGGCAGATCGGAGTGCATGTCGTGCACGCTTGCAGGATACTCGAGATCCACCTCAAGGATATAACCCGTGGGCGAGTCCACGGCGATCGCGTCTACGTCGAGGTTCGCGAGTTCTTGGTCGTTGGCCCATTCAAAATCCGCGTACGGTAACGGCTGACACATAGCCCAACCGTACAAGTTGTTTACATCGTAATACACGATGTACGACGAAGGTTTCAACGAGTCGTACCCCGACCGCATGTATCTGTTATTAGCTCGCGCGTATCTGTTGGAGCATTGACTGAGACCGCCGCGTATACCGCGTTCGACGAACATCACCATATCGATGTCAGTTAATAGTTCAAAATTAATACGCGTATGCTTGAGCATCGCGTCCCACGTGAAACCGGGCAAGGTGTAGTAGTGCGCGGGATCGAGTCCGTAACTTTCGACGCATCTATCGCGAAAATTTTCAAATACGTCAGCCAATAACAATACATCGGTTTTGAGGTACAGATCGCTGTACTCGCCTAAAGTTCGAATAGAGAATTGCTGCCATACGGTCTCGGCGTGCGCGTAATCTGTCTCACTCACCGTGTCACCGGTCAGCGAGCTGAAGAACGATTCGCGCGACGGTAGGCTCGACTCATTTAATCTTTCAACGCTGTCGACGTACTCGTACGGAAATATACCTTTTCGTGTCAAGAGATTGAAATTTTCCTCTGAAAGTTTTGCAAATTCACCGCGCAAGATTCGCATTTTATCTTTAATGAGTAAAGACGATAATTTGTCAAGGCTAGCGTTCAAAAATTTGTACGAATCTATAAAGCGCAATTTTATCGCAGTTCGCAAGTCCTGTCCCTTAGCTGTATCGTTTACATGTTTTGTAAAAGAAATGTATTTTTCCTTCGTTATCGGCAACAAATCGACTTTACCCTCATACGCCGTGGTGATTTCCTTTATGACAAAGTGTGCGTCGTAGCCTGACAAATTATGAAACACGACGGGGATGTAACGCGTGTCGCGGTATTGCAAGTTACATTTTGAGTGCGCGGGACCTCTATACCGACCGGTCATATGGCAATGATCGCGCACACGCTTCTCGTCCACCGCAAACGGACTTTCACACACGTGGCATACTGTCGCGTTCTCATGCTCCTCGCGCTGCATATTCGACAAAGTCTCCATCGGGATGGTTTTCAATATTATAATTTTTACGCGATGAGCCAGTTTCACTAACTGCTCAACGAACCACTCGATGCAATCGAGTCCGCGATGATATTCATATCTTGACAGCGACTCGTCGAACGAGCATCGCACGTAGTATCCCACGCTGAATACTTCATGACGTTGGTAGTTAAACGTCGTTTGCTCCGGCGACGATGGTGGATCGATCTTTCGCAACACGCACTCCAGATCGGCGTATACGATGAATGGTACGCGTTCCTTGTTGTAGTGATTGGAAAAGCTGAGCCATTTGTCATCCTCGCTAGGTAGTCGTATAGCGCAGTTGTTTAAAGTTCCACAATCCACGATATGAATCTTAAATTTCTCGCTCGAATTAAAGTAATGAAGACACCTAAAATAAAATATTTTTTAATATATTTAAAAAAAAAAATCAAATAAAATATTCAAAATTATACGTACCGATCACAAATATATTTACGATGCTCGCGTCCGCTTAGTTGTGAGCTGATGAGACGTGACAGATCACTGATACATGCAAAGTGTCCTACTTCCTGTTTATCGTTGTCGTCGTCGCGTTGTACGTACAATAAATTTACATGTTTCTCTTTCTTCTCGTTAGTGAGGTGTACAGGTAGAACGTTAATTTCTTTTCCACATCTCTCAGTGGCGTACACATTGATCGAGATATCGTTTAATCGTTCGAGTCTCGCAACGTCTTTAAGAGTCGCGGGAAACTGTACACCCTCGACGTTCAACACCGTTGTGTAATGCGGGTACGACGATTCCCGATTCACGTTCTGCTTCGCGGGATACAGAGCCGCCACTACCGACCACGCGAGACACTTATCGTCCATCGACTTTACACATATCACTGCTTTTTTAGCGGCTAACTTCCGTGGCAATGTAACGTAGCATCCCACGCGCATCGGATTGTACTTATTTACGTTGATTATCAAATTCAAAATTCGCGACAACGCCCATCCGCTGTCACGCTCCTGAAACTCCTCGAGAGAAGCCAGCGTGGGTTCGACAACGTGTAGCCGGTACCACTCGCGCACATCCGTTTCTTGAAAAATCTCACAGTTTTTCGTGGTTATACTTTTGTTGGCGCGTTTGTCCCCAGCCGTAAACTCACCGTTGAACGCAGTATTCACTTTTACACAATTGTTTTTAAGCACGATGTCTCGTATGCGCTCGTATACCACGTTACCGGCATCCTCCAGGAATCGCAGCGGCTCGATATAGTTTGTGTTTATCACCACACCCGTTGCGATACGACTTTTGAACGCGGTCTCGATCTCACGCCAATCGAGTTCATTAGTCGTTTTGTCACCATCACCGTCGGCAGCACTAGTGCTCGCGTACTCACCACCCTGGTGCACGTAACGTTCGTATAAATGTTTCTTGGCACCCAGGAGTCGCGCGATACTCGCCACCGTGGATTGCGCGCACCCGACGGATACGCGCGCTCGCTTAGCGCGGCTACGTTCCTCGAGCTGATTTACTAGCTCGTCACATCTTTCAGCCCAAGTGAAAAATTCTACCAAGGTAGTCACGGTGTTAGCCTGTAGCAGGAGTTGACGCTCTTCTTCTTCGAGGAAACTTCGATCCATTTTTTTATGTTTATCATACGTCTCGCGCACTCAAAAGTTGAAAGACAACAACAGTAGCAATAAGTACGACAAAGACAACGATATTAACGATAAATACGGCATTAACAATAAATACAACAAAACAACAACATTAGCGATAAATACAACAAAAAACAACGACATAAGCAAGACAACATTAGCAATAAATACAACAAAAAAACCTACATTAGCAATTAACGCGAATGTCTCGTTCACGCAGTTGTGCACACTGGGCACATATCACACGAGATTATAACAAACGTTGCAGCTTTGCAATTCGAGCACCACGTACCGTAGAGACTGTCATAAGATCCTACAACGTGTTTGCGAATCTTGAAGATGGGGTCATATAAATCGTATTGCATCGATATCAAACAAGAAGCGCACACGTTGTATCCTCGCTCGTCACCGTAATAAAAATATATACCGCAAAATTTCGTACGCGGAGTAATCGCGCTTAAATTCTGCAAATTGATCGTTTTCCGCGTAGTATTTTCAACCATTTCATCATCGTCGGTGTTGCAAGCACTATCCTCCGACAAGGGATGAATCTCGATTTCTTCATCAATTTCAATTTCTTCATCAACTTCGATTTCTTCGTTGTTCATTTCATACATAGTCGTCGATCGCTCAATCACTAATGAGATTCACGCATTGTGACAAAAGAGGTATAACGAATGCATTATATCCTACCCCTACTACCAATTAATCATGTGATTTCATTTCTTACCCTCTCTCAAATTATATTGAGTCATTTGCTAATATTCACGGTATTAAAAACTGTTAATAAAAAACCGTTAGTAAAAAACCGTTAGCTTATATCTTTCAGATAAAAATTCGATTACCCTCGTATAAAATTATTTTACAAACTTTTACTTCTCGGAATTAAAAACGTTGACTTATTTCTTTCCGACAAAAGAAATGTACACCCATCGAATAGCAGGTACCCTCTGTTTTGCAGAGTCTTTGCGTTTAGCCGCACAGCTTTTGTTCTCTGCGTAGTCTATTTTATAAATGAGGGTTGAAGCAAGTGCGCATATGTTTACGAGAGCAAAGTGAGTGAGAACGAGAATGATAATTTTTTATCTCTATAAACATGAAAACAATTTGGATCAAGATGAATCCTTCAACTGTCGAGCAGTCAGTTCCTTGCAACCACTCATCAGTAATTGATCGTCATCGTTTGTCACCAAAAATTGTAAGTATATTCTTATATATTCTTATATATTTTTTATATATTCTTATATATTCTTAAATATTTTTAAAACCATTTAATACATAAAAAATTATAATTTTATACTTTTTTAATTTTAAATTTCTTTTTTTTCAGATGATTTCCAACATTGACGTAAGACAACTGTCCACTTGGCCGATTGAGGTACGCGTGGTACGCGTACAATCACCTACAATGTTTTGGGTGAAATTAATCAACGATGAAGCAGCTCATAAGGAGATGATGGAACGAATGGCCTTACGCATGAGATTTGCAGCACCTCAACTGATACTGTCACCGAATGAAATAATAATAGGAACTCTCGTTGCCATCCGCGAAGGTTCAAAATGGCAAAGAGGGATCATCGAGTACGTCGGTGCTACTTCGATTACTGTAAATCTTCGCGACTGGGCTCGCACAACTGAAAGAATGCCGCATGAATGTTTACGACTAGAGAGCCAATTTCATGAAATGAAGTGGCAGGCCATACCATGTGTTTTAAATGGAATCTTGCCTCTGCGAGCTCAGGTATGGACGGAGCAGGAGGTTGTGCACGCAAAAATCATCATGGAAAAAACACAGGGATGGATCATTATCAATGGTGTTCTCAGTGACAATGCTGTACTTGTTTCATACCTCAGAGGCGGACAAACGGAAAACGTGCCTATGATAGATGTATCTACATTATTTATACAAATAGGTATTGCAAAAAAATTTAAATGGGATAAAACGTCAACTGAATCAATTGCACCGCAAACACAGTGAAAAACAATATCGTTATGTGCTATGTGTAAAAAGGGTGTTAAAAAGGACCTTAGGTTCGTTCATATGTATATCCGCTTCTAATCATGAGCGCATTTACGAACACACTTATGGAAGCGGGGTGGGAATAGAAACGCAGCACATATTTTTTTCTCACTGTTCACTTGTCAGTCGGAGAGTGTAGACTGCAGATAAAATTGCTTTTATTGTTTATATATGCTATTGTCGTTTTATTATTGCTCCTGTTGTTTTTATATGCTCTTTGTTGTTTTTTAATTTTTTTTTTTGCTCTTTGTTGTTTTTTTGCTTTTTATTGTTTTGTGCTCTTGTTGTTTTTGTGCTCCTGTTTTCCAAAGCTCCTGTTATTTTTTCCAATTTACCATCATGAGTTGTCGAGATTACTTAATCCGGGTATGTTCGAGAGCTGAGTGTAAAATGCATCACGAAATCCGGCGGTGCACAAAGGCATCGTGCTTAGCCGGTCGGTCGTGCAAATTCGTCCACCTCACGCAAGATGAGGTGGACGATATTAACAACCTTGTGCGACCAATGACGATGAGGATATACCGCGAAGTAAAACGCATCGCATTTTTATTACGAGAAACGTACCCGAAGGAAGCACAACCGCATACATGTACGAAATTATTAATCGGAGAATGCATGTGGGACTGCATCTCATGCAAAAATAACAAATTTCAAAGTAAGTTTTTTTCTATTTTTAAAAATAATTTTTTATTTTTTTTAAAAAAAAAACTATTTTTTATAAATTTTTTTTTTTTTTTTTTTTTATAATTTTTTAATTTTATAATTTTTATTTACAGAAGACCAAATGCCTAGATGCAATTTTTGCATGGTGCCGCATATTACGGCAATACAAGGTCTTTTGTGTGGGCACACATATTGCACACTGTGCATCAATGAACTGCCGTTCTATTTATTCGGCCCTGTACCGGCATATCGTTGCACAGTGTGCAAAGAGTTTAAACTAAGAATAAATTTATGTAAGTACATATTTTTATTGTTTTTATTTTTTTACATATCTTTTTAATAAAACATTTTTTTTGTTTCAGATCACAATTAAAAAAAAAACGTCAATTAGTTGTAAGTTTTAGTTGTAAGTTTTAGTTGTAAGTTTTCATTGTACGTTTTTTAGTTTTTTAGTTTTTTTTTTTAATTTTATAAACATTTTTTAGTTTTAACTTCTTTTTTTGTTTTTAATTATATATGTAATTTTTTTTGATATTTTATATGTAAAAATTTTTTAGTTTGTAAGTTTTAGTTATTTTTATATGTTTTTAATTTGATATGTTTTTAATTATAAGTTTAGTTTTTTATTTATATATATGTACATAAAAAGAAAAAATAGTTTTAGTTTTATAAAAAAAATAAATTTTATATTTTTAAATTATAAGTGTAGTTTTTTAATTATATGTACCTAAAAGAAAAAAATAATTTTATTTTTCAAAAAATAAATTTTAATTTTTTATTAATTAAAAAATGCATTTATTCTTTTAAAAAAACATCAAAATCTAATTATCGCAAAAAATATTAAACTTATATACTAAAACGTGGTGGATACATTAACTTATATACTAAAAACGCAAATGTTATCTTATACTATGTCATATTATAATTATCTTAAATTATAAAACGCAATATACTACAATAGCGTAAAATCAAAAAAGCAGTGAAAAAACATAAAAAACGTGAAAAACATCAAAAACGTGAAAAACAACAAAAAACGTGAAAAAACATCAAAAGCAATAAACATAACTGTCAAAAAAAACAACATTAGCCTTAATCTTATTGTAACTGTTCATAGTCGTCTACGGACCGACATACCGGACACACCACTGTTAAAACGTCATTGTTTTGTGAAGGCCCCTCACATTTTAATGCACAGGTGTTGCAAAATATGTGCCCACAATTTGCTGCACCAAATGTGTCCCTCACTATTGTCTCGCAGCACACCACACAATCTAACACGTCTTGGTGCCCGATATGCCGGCGCTGACAATTTTCACGCGAACATTGACCATTCTTATAGTCTCCACAAATGTTCGTATTTTGTAGAGTACGCCCAATCTCGTATCTTAACTGATCCGTCACCACGCCAGTGGTTTCGTAACGAGCTTGTGCTACGCTCGTTACATGGAGATATCTGCACTTCGCGATTGTACACTTGGTATTTTGGTATTTAAAACAATACCTATAATTATGTACTGTTCGCGACTGCGTGCGAACACCTGGGAAAAATGCTGGTAAATTATTTCTTTAAACAGTGGACTGTATTATGCTTTATTTTACAAGAGGGATAAACTACTGCGAGTTTATCCTTAGGAATCAATGGTTAGAACCTCTGCGGGCTTAACCGGGATAGGTAAAATAAGCGATGCTGCGATGCGCTTTCGATGAGTGCTAGCGGTAGACTGTTGGATCTGGCTGCGCTATTAAGCTAGAATGATTAATGCCTTTGTCTTTTGACAAAGAAGAACCTTTGCACTTAGGTCCCTTCGACGGGATATTCCCGTTGCTGAGCGCGATAACATATATATTAGAATAAAGAATTGATCCCTGCATGAGCTGTCCCGGATGCGCAATGATATTAATCCGGCCGAACAAGGTGATACTGAGCTGACTCAGTATTCTAATCTTTTTCCCTTTATAACAAAGGTACTCAATTACCCGGAGCATTTTATTTAACAAAAAAAGCATCGTTTTTGATAACCTAATCTTGAACATTCCGCCCGCCTCGTTAATGCTAACGAAATTATAATTCAATATACTCAGCCAAAATTTTTACACTTAGCCGCCCGCCATAGGATAATACAATTATTTATGCAACAATTAACAAATCATGCTTATTTTCAATTAAGAAATTTCGTATCTTTAAGAATCTAAAAAGGATTAGCACTTGTTTATTATGGCAGCCGCCCGCCGTGGCAGCCGCCCGCCGTGATAGTATAGCATATATAATGTTTATTCAATTCTTATAATGTTTCAATAATCTAACGCTAAAGCAAGGTAATGACGAAAATGTCCATTGGTTCGTATCGATGGTGATGCAGTCATCGATTCCTATGGGTGACAAAGGTGGTCGTAGCAGGTCACAAGTTGGCAGATGCAGGAAGGCGAAGTCGTTCATCGGTTCCTATCGATGACGAAAATTGGCTGTACAGGCCGCAGACTGGCCGACGCTGGAAGGCGACGGCGAAGACGTCCACCGGCTCCTGCCGATGATGAAGATTGGCCGAACAGGCCGCAGGCTGGCCGACGCTGGAAGGCGACGGCGAAGACGTCCACCGGCTCCTGCCGATGACGAAGATTGGCCGAACAGGCCGCAGGCTGACCGACGCTGGAAGGCGACGGCGAAGACGTCCACCGGCTCCTGCCGATGACGCAAAATTGGCCGAACAGGCCGCAGGCTGGCCGACGCTGGAAGGCGACGGCGAAGACGTCCACCGGCTCCTGCCGATGACGAAGATTGGCCGAACAGGCCGCAGGCTGGCCGACGCTGGAAGGCGACGGCGAAGACGTCCACCGGCTCCTGCCGATGACGCAAAATTGGTTTCAGTGAACCTTGAGCAAGCCGATGTCGGAGTTCATCGGCGAAGGTATTCATCGGCTCTTGCCGATGACACGGATGACCAGAGCCGGCCGTATGCAGGCCAACCGATGACGGTGCTTGGGTTGCAGCTGGCCGGCAAAATCTCGTTGCTTGCCGGCGGCGGTGATGATGTTCGACGGAATCCGGCTGCAGAACGATGCATAACAGAGTCGCAGAAGAACAGTAGAAGTTGCGTTGTTGAAGGGTGTCGGAAACGACGTTCCTCGAGTTCCGATCGAGGGACGTTGCACAGTAGAGTCACAACAGGCAGCAGAAGTCCCGTCGCTAGCAGGCGACGGCGACGACGTTCCTCGAGCTCCGATCGAGAACGTTTTACAGCAGGGCCGCAGCAGGCCGCAGAAGTCCCGTTGCTGGCAGGTGACGGCGACGACGTTCCACGAGCTTCGATCGGGAACGTTTCACAGCAGGGCCGCAGCAGGCCGACGAAGTTCCGTCGCTGGCAGGCGACGGCGACGACGTTCCACGAGCTCCGATCGGGAACGTTTCACAGCAGGGCCGCAGCAGGCCGACGAAGTTCCGTCGCTGGCAGGCGACGGCGACGACGTTCCTCGAGCTCCGATCGAGAACGTTTTACAGCAGGGCCGCAGCAGGCCGACGAAGTTCCGTCGCTGGCAGGCGACGGCGACGACGTTCCGCGAGCTCCGATCGGGAACGTATCACAGCAGGGCCGCAGCAGGGCCGCAGAAGTTCCGTCGCTGGCTGGCGACGGCGATGACGACGTTCCACGAGCTCCGATCGGGAACGTATCACAGCAGGAAATACATTTAGAGAGCGGCCTTTTCAAAATTTGTCCTCAAGTCCTCCGGAGTCGTTCTTCCACTAGTTTTTCTTGAAGCTCTGGACAAGGTTCGTTCACTACCGGCTGGTAGAATTGCTTCAACTTCAATGTCGGGATGATTGCTGCATTCCTCGGCCCATGAAGAAATTACAATAGGTGATGCTGGAGAAGATCGTGGCGTAGTTGCCTTGGATCGGTTTTCAAAAAATGCGTCATGCACGGAAGTGTGGTGGCGGTTTCCGCACTCGGAACAGAATCTGGTAGACGGGCATGCGGCAACGTCATGTTCGCCAAAACAGTTGATGCAAAGTTCGGATTTTTGGACCAGCTGCATCCTAGCCTGAGGTCCCATCTTAGCTAGAGCTCCGCAGGCCAAAATATAGTGAGCTCCTAAGCAAAGCGAGCACTTGCTTGGTTTCTTTCCGGAAATCTGCGAGAGATTTCCAGATCGCAATGTTTGCGAGGCGTGCAGCTCTTGAACGCCCGCTGGACTTTTTGTAGCAGTTAAATTTCCCGAGGACCGCTGCATTTCCTCGAATTTCTCTTGCAGAAAACTTAATACTTCTTCTAGATTCGGTGGCTTCTGGCAGTTAGCGCGCGCAGTTCTCCAGCTTTGGAATAGGCTGGGATTCATTTTCGAAATGACAGCATGAATGAAAAAATCATTCTTTTCAACGTCTCGCTCGAGACGCTTCAGGAAATTCCGCGTTTCCTTTACCTCACGGAGCAGTCCGCGTAACTGAGTCTCGGATCCGGATCGCACAACCGGAAGGTTCAAAAAGCTTGTTACAGAATTCCTAACTTGTGTTTGCAGATTTCCAAAGTAATCATTTAATTTTGTCCAGACGCTCTGGAGATTGCCGCCGATGGCTAGAATGTTATCGAAAATTTTGAGCGCTTCCCCTGAAAGGCTATCATCCAGGAGCTCTATCTTCTGCGGTTCGGACAAGCTCTCGTCCTCCAGAATGGTGGTTCGGAACGTGGTCCTGAAGGCTTCCCAATCTCGGAATCGCCCCGAGAATTTTATTGTCGGTTTAGGTTGTGAGCGCGCGACGGAGCTAGCAGGTTTCGCGACACTCTCAGTTTTTTCTTTACGTAATTTCAAAAGCAATTCTGTTAGCCCAGAACGTTGCTGAATATAATCTTCTTCGGCTAGATTGAAGATATCCAAGGTATAATAATCTCGTTTTGAGATTTCATCCCAATGCTGGGCAATCAGCTCTTGATGATTGCCTTGGAAATGTTGCCAGTTTTGATCTAGTAACGAGATCCGCGTCTCGATCATCGTCTCATTATAACATTCGTCACCAGCGTGATGCAGCTTCGCTAGAGCCCGACGAATTCGGTCGCGAAGGTCCATTTGACTTCGAATTAACATATCACATGCAGAAGCCATTTTCAGAATCAGAATGCACTAATCACCACTTTCAATACACACGCGATTTGACTTTAGCGCGATTTGATTTGTGCGCACACGCGGTACCGCAACTCGCTAGCACGTATTAATTTTCGTAACGCAAGGATACTGCGATCCGGCTCGAAGGACCAAAAAATGTTCGCGACTGCGTGCGAACACCGGGAAAAATGCTGGTAAATTATTTCTTTAAACAGTGGACTGTATTATGCTTTATTTTACAAGAGGGATAAACTACTGCGAGTTTATCCTTAGGAATCAATGGTTAGAACCTCTGCGGGCTTAACCGGGATAGGTAAAATAAGCGATGCTGCGATGCGCTTTCGATGAGTGCTAGCGGTAGACTGTTGGATCTGGCTGCGCTATTAAGCTAGAATGATTAATGCCTTTGTCTTTTGACAAAGAAGAACCTTTGCACTTAGGTCCCTTCGACGGGATATTCCCGTTGCTGAGCGCGATAACATATATATTAGAATAAAGAATTGATCCCTGCATGAGCTGTCCCGGATGCGCAATGATATTAATCCGGCCGAACAAGGTGATACTGAGCTGACTCAGTATTCTAATCTTTTTCCCTTTATAACAAAGGTACTCAATTACCCGGAGCATTTTATTTAACAAAAAAAGCATCGTTTTTGATAACCTAATCTTGAACATGTACAAACTTGCAGATTGGATTATTACAACATCCTTTTTTGAAATTGACACACATCTGCTGCTTTGCTAAAAATAAAAAATTAAAAAAAATAATATATAGAATTAAAAATAATATACAATACATTTATAAATAATATTAAAGTACTTACGTTGTTGTCCAAAATAAGACATTTTTTCTTTTTAATTTCTGCTTTTTTCCTTACAAACTTCTACTTTCTTTCTCACAAATTTCTACTTCCTTCCTCAAAAAACTTCTTCCTAACTGAAATACTCGTACGAGACTGAAGCATGGTCATGCAATATAAAGGATCCAGTGACGAAAAAAGACGCAAAAGATTTTCATCACATAGGCATGTGTATCTAGCGATAACATCTTGAAACGATTTCTAACGGGTGTGAGTGAGAGCGTGAAAGAGTGAGAGCGTGAACGACACTTGAACGCAATACCGAATGGCAAGAATGAATACGAGAAAAAAAAGATTTTTTAACGCACAGGCATGTAGAACATTATGCATCTTGAAACGAATCTTGAAACGAATCTTGAAAAAACATGAGATTTTTTTTTTTTTTACCACAGGTATAAAAAAGAATCGCATCTAGCGAAACCCATGCATGCTACACATCTTGAAGTGATTGCTAACAAGGGATGTGAGTGAGAGCGCGATAGAGTGTGAGCGAGAGCGATAATTGAACAAGAGACTAAGTGAAAAGAAATGCAAACAATACAAGGTGTTTCAAAAAAATTTTACTAAAAAGTTTTCCATTTTTATCATTTTTTATTAATTATATTTTTAAATTATACATTTTCATGTTATTGCATTTATCGCAGCTTTTTTTAACATTTTACTACTTATTTTTAAATTATATTATCCTATACCAGTTATTCTTTATACAATAGTTACATTTTATCTACAAAAATCCTAGCGATGTACAAATATTAAAAGTCAAGGAATGGTAAGAGCTAAATCCTAGCAGTGTACAATCTGAAAACTCAAGGAACAGCACGAGCTCTCATTAATTTTCTTCCCATACATTGCGAATGTTGGTGGATAAAATAAATCTTACAGAAACACTAAAGACTATTATCAGAATTAAAGACACAAAAGCACCCGGATTTTATATTTTTAATTCTCATACTAATCTTTAGTGTTTCTGTAAGATTTATTTTATCCACTAACATTAACATTTAAACTGTATGGAAAAAAATAATGAGAGCTCGTGCTGCTCCGTCTATTTAAAAAATCTATTTAAAAAATCTTTAGTTGGAGGATGATACTTGCACGCTTAACGAGTGCGAGCGAGAGGGAACGATGAGCGCGCCATAGTTTGCGTTCAACGAGTGCGAGCGAGAGAAAACGCTGGGCGCGCGACACTTGTGCGTTCAACGGGTGCGAGCGAGAGGAGACGATGGGCGGCGCGAACGAGTGCGAGCGAGAAAGGACGCTGGGCGCGATACCTTGCGATCCGCCGCTTGCCGCCGCCGTCGCCGCCCGTTGCCGCCGCGACGCCACACGACCCTTTTTAAAAATCGCGACTCCTTTGAAAAAATCGCGACTCCTTTGAAAGTCGCGATGCCGCATAAACATGCCGCTGCGCGACGACGCGCTTATCATTTTTAAAAATAATATTGCATTTCAGAGTTTCGATGTTGTTATTATTTTCTAAACAATTCGTTCCTAGAATCGCCGACACAGGGGCGATTTATAAATACCCACCCCCTCCCCGCATGACGTCATTACCCCTTGCCCTAGGTCTCACGGACCCAGAACCGTTAACACCCCCTCTCCCCGCGTGACATCATCACCCCTCGCCCTAGGTCACATGGATACTCTAACACGTAGTGATCCAGAACCGCTCCATGCGTTCAACGAGTGCGAGCGAGAGGAGATGATGGGCGGCGCGAACGAGTGCGAGCGAGAGGGAACGATTAACACCCCCCTCCCCGCGTGACGTCATTACCCCTCGCCATAGGTCACACGGATACACTAACACGAAGTGATCCAGAACCGCTCAGTATACATCTACTGTGGCGAAATCCGACGGGATAGCGTGTCGTCGACGTCTACTTCCCGCAACTCCTCAGATGCGACAGAGCCAATAAACTGGTACTCCGAAAAAGACAGCATCTTTAATGATATCGTCAGCGACGACGACGACGGTGCCGAGAGCGAACACCAGCTATCACAACACCAGCAGCAACAGCAAGGTGGCCAGTTTGAACACCGAGACGAGGTTGGCGATAGATTTAATAGAATTACACGCGGGAAAACTCACGACAATTAAAAAATTTTAAATTACTCGGGCAAGAGGCCACGTTTAAAATACGTCAGCCACCCGATGGTCACGATATTTCCCGTTGGCTGGAAAGTGCGTTCCGCGAAATCCACGCGTACGCGATGCGTTCGAGAGAACCGGGAAATTATGTAGGCTTAGCGTTTAACTCCGCGAATCTAACCCACGGCCCAGCGGGACTGTCGTTCGTTCCTGTACAGGACTTAACTCACGAGGATATATGGAATCTCGTAAGTTCGGTAGCACAAAGCGCCGGTGGGATTGATGTCGCGGAAAAATTTAACGTTCAAGTTTTTAACGCGGCGCTTTCCGGCGGCCGCGGAGGCATGTCAAATAAATTAACACACGCGGGGGTTGCTAAACGCTCGATTTTACAACTCGCGAATACAGATAATTTGTGTCTTCCGCGTTCACTCGTAGTGGCGCGAATCTATTCCGAGCAAGGAAATCTGCGCGAGGGAGAGCTCCATAAAAGATGGAATTCCGTAAGATACCGTACCATTTCGCTACAACGCGAGTTAGCGCTTGAGCTGACAAGGAAAGCCGGTATCGCCATACCCGCGGAAGGATGTGGAATTCGCGAGATTGAGCGTTTTTAACGGGTTCTGCTTGAGGAAAATATCCTAATAAGAATATATAATTTTAGCACGTTTGCTCTCGGCGAAAAACCACTGTACGATGGTGCCGCGTTACACCTCTCTTTAGCGCATGAACTCGCTTATCAATTAAATATAATGTATTACGAAGATTTGCGCCACTACAATCCCATACTAAATTTAACCGCCGCAGCCGGTTCTCGCGGGGGATTCTGCACTCTGTGTAATAAAGGGTACAGAAACGAAAGGGGACATCGGTGTGCGAAACGCTGTCCGCCTTGTTACGCAACGCCAATTTGTGAAACTCGCGGCGCAGCGATTGTTGCGTGCGATGCGTGTAATCGTACGTTTTTCGGCCCTGCCTGTTTTGAACGACATCGTATGGAAAAATCCTACGACGGAAAATCTTGCGAAAGCGTGTGCAAATTCGTTCGAAACTGTGATGGTTGCGGGCGATTTGTTAAGACAGCTTCGTCGCACAATTGCCATGAGCTATATTGTAGGCTGTGCCGATCGAAGCAACCCGCGAACCATCGTTGTTTCATGCACTCTTTCAAACAAAAAACAATAAACAACAACCTCGCTCAGGCTGGAACAAGCACGGCGTCAGAGCCGACGGAGGAAAACGACGTTACAAATAACGATGCTAGAAATCGAATTGCCTTCATCTTTTACGATTTTGAAACACGTCAAAACGTGTCGCTCGAAAGCTGTGAAAATATAAAAACTCACGTTCCCACTCTTTGCGTCGCCCAACAAATTTGCGAAACATGCGCCGCGATAGACGACATGACGATTCGTTGCTGATGGTGTGGTATACGCGAATTTGTATTTCATCACGATCCTGTAAAGCAGCTTGTCGATTTTGCCACACGTGAAACAAAATATTTTAAAAAATTTATTTGCATTGCTCACAATGCTAAAGCATTCGATGCACAGTTCATTTTGAAACACCTTGTAGAAACGCAGGATACTCGGCAAAAACCAGATTTAATTTTGAACGGTTTGAAAATAATAGTAATGACCCTCGGACGAACAAAATTTGTTGACAGCGTCAATTACATGCCTATGGCTTTAGCCGAGTTACCTAAAGCTTTCGGACTGCAGGGGACCGTAGTCAAAGGTACTTTTCCACATTTATTAATTTATTCCACATTTATTATAACAAGAAAGAAAACCAAAACTACGTCGGTCCGCTACCTGCTGTGCACTATTATTGTCCAGATCAAATGAAGGACGAAGAGCGTAAACGATTTTTAACATGGCACGCTGAAATGCTGGAAAAAAATACCGTATTTAATTTCCAACAGGAAATAATCAAATATTGTCGCAACTCCGTCGACATTCTCCGACGCGCATGTATGGCGTTTAGGCGTATATTTTTAGAACGTGGTAACGTGTGTCCCTTCGAGGAGTGTACAACTATCGCCTCCACTTGCATGCGAGTTTTTCACAAAAATTTCTTACGCGAAAACCAAATAGGAATCATACCGGCCGGGGGCTACAGAAACCCTGATTCGCGTAAAGCGCTTTAATGGCTGGTGTGGAGGGAACGCGAACTCGGTTGACGCATAATCCACGCGGGTCGCGATCGTGAGTATAGGATCGAAGGCGTACCCGTTGACGGGTATTATGAGACGCAATCGAGTAACACAACAAAGCGACACGTGTTGTAATTTCACGGTTGCTTCTAGCACGGATGCTCGATGTGCTACCGCGAAAATCGGGATCGAAAATTGGTAAACCGCGATAGCGGTTGTACTCTTGAAACCCGCTACAATCACACCATCGCACGGTCAAACCGTCTTCGAAAATTAGGTTATTTTGTCGAGGAAAAATGGGAATGCGTTTTTAACAACGAGATGCGAGAAAATCCTGAAATGCAAGAATTTTTCAAAAATCACTCGATGTTAAAACATCCACCTCTCGAACCTCGTGACGCAATCCTTCGGTGGCCGTACGGGTAATATTGCGACGCTGTGCGAAATTAAAAATAACGAGAAAATTCGCTACGTGGACGTATGCCGTGCTTTATCCATTTATATTAAAAACCGGCGCTTTCCCGATTGGTCATCCGGATATATATATCGGCGAGGAATGCATCGAGCTAATCGGCTCACCCAATCGATATAATTTTGACGCTGTGGAAGGACTCGTTTGCTGCCGAGTACTCCCCCCACGCGACCTTTTTCACCCTGTGCTTCCGTATCGAGTGCGTGGTAAACTCATGTTAGCCTTATGTCGTAGCTGTTGCAAAACATTCGCTGAAACAGAGTGCACGCACGAGCGTAGTGCCGATCGTGAGTTCGAGGGTACTTGGGTTGCTTGTGAATTGCGCAAAGCCATTGAGAAAGGCTATCTTGTAAGAGCTGTAAACGAAATTTGGCAGTACAATGTTACTCGTTACGACCCCACCACGCGCCAAGGCGGTTTATTCACCGATTACATAAACTGCTTTCTTCAGCTCAAACAAGAAGCCAGCGGATGGCCGAGCAAATGCGTAGACGACGAGTCTAAAAAGCGTTATCTACGCGAGTACGAAAATACCGAAGGTATTACCCTTGATAAAAATAATATCGCGCGAAACCCAGGCTTGCGTTCGGTTGCGAAATTATGCTTAAACTCGTTTTGGGAAAAATTCGGGCAGCAAAGCAATCTTCCGAAAACCGAGATTATAAATACCTATCAACAGCTCGCGTCTTTACTCGCAAGCAGCGAACACGAAGTAACATCGTTGCTACCCGTCAACGATAAAGTGCTTTACATCTCGTGGCAGCTACGGGAAGAGGCAATCGCCGCCTCCCCAATGACAAACGTGGTGATTGCCGCGTACACAACAGCCCAAGCGAGACTCAAATTATACAAGTATCTCGAACTACTCGACCGACGTGTATTATATTACGACACCGATTCCTGTATATATCTAAGTACCGGCGCTCCAAACAAGTACGAACCAACTACGGGAAATTTTCTAGGCGATATGACCGACGAGCTCAAAAGCTACGGTTGCGGGAGCTATATCACGTCGTTTGTCTCCGGGGGCCCGAAATTTTACGCGTATGTCGTTCGTACACCGGATGGGCGCACGCATGAAGTCTGCAAGATAAAAGGAATCACGCTAAATTACAGCAATTCTTTAATAGTTAATTTCAAATCTATTAAATCTTTAATATTACAAAGGGAAAACAAGCGAAGCGAGGAAGAAAATCCGACTGCGATAAATCTACGCTTTAACGCTATCCGTCGCACAGCATTTCACGACGTCGTGACTCGAACCGAAACGAAAGCCTGCGCCCCCGTATTACTAAAACGTAGATTTATCAATAAACATTTTTCTCTTCCCTACGGTTACGTGACCAAATAGCTAAATCTTATATTTAAAACAACGTTGCGAGTTTTCCGCTTTAAAATAAGAAATATTGTAAATAGGCTAAAATATTTGTAGTTTTATTTTTCCTTATTGTTGTAGCTCCAAATTATATCATGTTAAAATAAAAATAATATTTTAAAACATTGCGTTACTTCTCAATATTTATATCTTTGTTTTTTCCAAGAGCAATTTTAACCTTACGCCAACGACCAATTTCTTACTCTTTCTTCGCGCTACTTATAAGAAAGCAACCGCTTTACCCCAGAGGGTCTCTACCTGACGCAGTCACAGCAAAAACAGACTTCCAAATTCGATCTCCGCCATTTTCTACCCTTCTTAACCCTCCCCTTTTTGAATAAGGCCCCAAAACTTTCCTCCAATCACGGAGCGGTCAGTTACGGGGTATCTAATCAGAACCCTAATAACTCGGGGTGGCCACGCCCACCAGACACGCCTCTGGCGCCAGTCGGAATGTGTGACGTCACAACTGTCGCCCCGGTGCTGCCCACTTACTACTCACGATGCATATTCCTTTGTATTAATATTCCCTTCACGTTTCCAATTTAAAACAAGATCCTTTGTCAGTAAATTATTGCGTATGCTTTTGATGAGGTGGGGCAGATCAAATAGTGGGACAATTTCAGTTTCTCCCACCTCAAAAGTTTGTCCTGTAAACAAAAAGTAATATAATAAAATGTGTAAAAAGTATTTGCACTTTCAACGGTAAATGAAAAATGATGTAAGTACTTACGTTGTTGTCTATTGTCCAAATTTCTTTTGACTCTGGTTTGATTTAATAGCTCCCGAATAGCAGCAACATTAGAAGACCCTTGATCGCAGATAGTACAGACGATGTGAAAGCCTGCATCATTAATTTTCTTTACATGCTCTTTTACGCAACGATTTAACTGAGCGGTATTGGTTTGTTTATAACAAAAACTATATGACACAGGCATTTTCCATCCTGAAGATAACCCTCGTAACATAAAAACTAACGCGTGATCTGCTATCTTATTTGAACGATTGGTCCCCAATCTTCAAAACCACATACAATATCCTTCCGAATATCATATGTGAGTTTTGGTTGTATACATACCTCGTCCCACATAAGGATGCATACTTTATCCTTCATTGACATATTTGACGCTACTTTCATCAAATGTCTCAGGATGAAAGTGTTCAACACAGGGGACAAAGGTATTTTGTGGAGCCCCAATTTCAACGTTTCGATAGCAGGAATGTGTATAAAAATCTCGCGAAACCGCGTATATGCACGTGTTACGTCCTGTAACTCCACATCTCCTTCTTCCGACACATAGTTGATAAAGTAGATAATGAAAAGTATACCGAATGTATTGGTATCAAAGGAGAGGGTTCTAAGTTTCCAGAAAAAATAGTTTTAACTGACGGAATATCCTGAATCGCCAGATGTATAAATAAAAGAAGGAACCTGAAACAATTGTACAACAGATGTGGAATATAAAAATCAAAACGAAAGGATTTGTCAAAATATTCATAAAACATTAATAGCTCGGAAAGATTTGGAATATCTTAAACTAACAATAAATGTCTGGCGGTACACAAGGGAAATTCGGAAAGAAAAACAATTCAGTAAAATCAAATTTCGCCGTGGATCCTAGGAATTAGAAAAAAGAAGGCAAAAAGCCTGTAATAATAAAAATGGAATACGCGGCCGGAAATTATAAAATTCAGGCAGCAATTGCTCGCTGCCGATTAAAAAAAGAGTTACCTAAACATTTTCAAATCTGTTATCTGGAAGCTTGGAAGGGCTAAAACCATGTAGAGGGGAGCTCATAAACATTTTCTCCCGGACCAATAGATATCGGGAACTCCTCACCAAAAATTAGAAACTAAGGGTGAAAACTTAGAAAATTAAGAAAACTGAGAGAAGGGCGACCAATAATTGCGAAGACGGAAAAGTGGAGGAATAAGCCTAACGAATAGAATTAAAATTTTGGATAAGACTAAGAATCTGGCGCTGGTCCTCCCCTTTTCCGAGCTTATAAAACCGAGCGCTTCGACGACGCTCGCTCTCATTCTGTTCTAAAATCTAATTTGCTCAGTTTGCTCAATTATTCTAAAAATTTTTAAGTGTTTTGTAATTATCTTGTGTGGGCGAAATAAAGGAAACGTCTCGAGAAATCATCCGAGAGAACTTGAAGTCATCAAATAGTAAGTGTCATTATTTATTTATTCTCATTTTTCCTTTAATTTTGAAACGGTTCCACTAAATAGTTTTTATTTAATTCATAAATATATATATATATATATATACAGGGTGTCTCAGCCCATGTGTAAAATCCTATACAGATAGGTAGGTCTTAGGGAGATAAATAAAAAAGTTCTTTAACGTTTTGAAAAATTCTCAATACTTATTAAAAAAAAAATTAATCTGTCTAGCGCAAGAGGACAAGGAAGCTATAGGTGAGTGAGCGCGATAGGCGACGGCGCCAATCGCCTGTCGCGCTCACTTGCCCGCAGCTTCCTTGTCGCTCTTGCGCTAGATAAATTAATTTTTTTTTCAATAACAATTGAGAATTTTACAAAATGTTAAAGAAATTTTTTATTTATCTCCCTAAGACCTACCTATCTATAGAGGATTTTACACATGGGCTGAGACACCCTGTATATAAAAATGAAAATTGAGGGAATGGTCAGGGTGCCGTTCACGCTTTATAGTTTCGCTATCTCTCTCTCTAATCCTCCCGTTTTCTCGAGTGCCTCGACCTGTCTAGCGGGCTTCCTTTTGTCGGGGGTTGCGATATGCCGCTAATAAATGGTGACTATCAAAACCTTGACTTGAGTAAGGCTCCCATTCAGCTAGAGGAACCAGAGAAACTTAGGGTGACGACGGAGAGATCCGAAAGGAGCTGTGTGACGTGATGCCCAGGCATATTTCCCTCTCCATAATTCATTTATTAATTTAATTCATTAAAATGAAATCCTTTTAGTGGAATCATCGAATTTAAGAACTATTAAGAAAAGCCGAGCTCGCCGTAATCGGCTAATACGGAATTTGAGGAGCTTAATCCAGAGCTTCTTCGTGCAATACTTATTCGCGGCGGCGCCAGGGGAGATAAGAACCGACCCTCCCCGAAGAAGAGGAGAGAGGTCGTGGTCGCCTCAACCCCCAGCTCCCCCGACTTCACCGGCTCCCGAAGAAGTTCCCCAGAACGTTGACATACCCAGGGAACTGCCCCATTCTCCAAATCCGCCGAGCATAAACGACAACGCGACTGAATCTGAGCCTGATTCGGAGCAGTTCCGCCTTACGACTCCTTCCTATTCTCCGGACATTACAATTCATTCTCCAGGAGCTGCACCTAGAGCATGCTCCTCTCCTATCCCATCCCCGATACTTCATCTTGGGGAGCCTGAGGAGGTCGACTCCTTTGCTGATGACGATACTGTCTTTTGGCAAGAGTCTGACGGCCCAGAGCCTTCCCCCTCCCCCGCCCCGAGTGTGGAGTTCCTCGGCGGGCAAGAGGAACCCAGAGCGATCGTAGATCCTCTCCTCGAGCTCCTCCGGAGGACTTGCTCTCCGTGGACGGATCCTGTCCCCGAAAGGGCCTTCACAATAGACCCTGATTCCTTTGATTCTGAGGAGATCAGGAGAGAAGTCAGTAGGGCATTTCCTGATTAGAACGTCCTCATATTTTATCCCGGGGTGGAACACTCTTTCTTAGCTCCGACCAGGCTAATTGATCGAGTATTTCCGAGATCGTCGGCTAAGATCTCGGAAATCATAAAAATTGAACTCGATTAGAATTATTATAGAATTCTTCAGTTATTTCCCGCGTACTTTTTGTGAATAAAAAAAAAATGTTATTTTAATTTAGTATATTTAATTAAAATTTTTATTAGTTAATAATTTCTTTTGTTTATCATTATTATTAATTTAATTATATTCTACCATCACCATTTAGCATCAATTAGAAAAATAAAAATGTTAAATTAAATCTCGCTAAAATCAGAGTTCTGCAATTTTTCTTTTATGAACCTTTGAGCTCCATTTATTGCGAAAATCACCTCCGGTTCTTTCCCTGGGAACAAGAAGTAAAATTCTTTCCCTCAAAAGAACAAAAATCGCGCTAACTCAAACCCTTTGTCGTTCAAATACATTCCTAGCGCTTAATACGCGTGGCGTTGTCTCGCGCGCGTCACGCAAGAATTGGTAGTTGCGTCTCTCTCTCTCTACCCTTTACCTGCTCTCAAACCATTTCCTTAATCATCGAGAAGCGGTAATCCTTCTACTAGAATTATTTCCAAACCTGACATAACAGAATTAACAAATTAATTAAACGATGGATTCTCAGCGAAAACCGTGGTCAAATTTAATATACTCAGATCGTACAATTATCGCTGTGTCGGAATCTGTTTTTGAAAGCGCGTGGAGGAAATAATTGTAAGCAGAATTCTTAATATGCAAAAGTTTAATACTGAAGTACGAAAATTACACACAATTGTAGCACGCGCAAGCAACGCAACGAAGGCAATGTAATGCCTGAGAAATTATATAAGAAAAACCGCTCGAAAATAAATGCTCTAAAGCCTTGAGTTCTCGACAACTGACTTCCCGGCTTCCGAGAGCCGGGCCTTTTATATTGGGAAACTTCGTAATGTTTCCACGAATTCGACCGCTAATTTCGGTGACGGAGAAAAACAATGAAAACAAGACAAGCCCGAAAATAGAATGTACATGTACATCGCGCCTGGCAACAGAACAGAGGCAACAGAATAGGACTCGAGGACGTCAACAATGCCTGGCAAAAACTGACAACAAGTGTGAAGGCATGAATTCGCTTAGCATGCTGTCGGACAAATTTAATCTACACGCAGAAATTAATATTATTTGAAATTAATATTATTATATTATCGTGCTCACAAAACTCGCTTAGGCACATCTCGAACATTCCGCCCGCCTCGCGAGTGGCAGAACGTCCAACGCTCCAACGTGAGGACCGGCCGATCGCGATTTACGGAGACCAGAGAATGCATATGACTTGATGATTGCTCGCTGCGTGAAGCGCACAGGCTCCTGCATCGCGGTTTGTTTACAGTGTCTCACCGACACCGGCACGTCGCTCGAGGAATGTAATGAGGTAAAGTGAGATGGAGACAATACAATGAGTCCGTGTATACGGACAATAACAATGCGGCTATGATCCACACATGTAATGAAATGCCGCGAAATACATTGATACAGCGCAATTAAGCCGACGCTGGGTTGTCCATAGCCGCCTCATTTTCCATGGGCATTAAAACAATTTTGACCAACGGTCTGACCAACACGGAAGTGGCGGTGCGCACCGTCACTACCCGCACATTGCCATCACTTCCGGGGTGTAAGTCAGAAATGCGCGCTAGCGGCCAGCGCCCAGGAGGAGTGTTCTCATTTCGCAATAGGCACAGCTGGCCCACCCGAGGAGGGGGAACAGCGGTGGTCCACTTCGGCCGTGACGACAGTCCCAACAGAAATTCTCGCGACCATCTCTGCCAAAAGTGATCCCTCATTTGTTGCACCCGACGCCACCGGGTGAGTCGACCTGGTGGGACCTCCAGCAAAGTCGGCTCCGGGACGGACAATAGCGCAGAGCCCACCAAGAAGTGGCCAGGTGTGAGAGCCGCCACATCCTCTGGATCGTCGCTCAGCGGGCCCAGTGGCCGTGAATTGAGGCACGCTTCGATTTCTGCCAGCAGCGTGTGCATTTCCTTATAAATCAACGTCGCGGTCCCTAGCACCCTGCGAAGATGGTGTTTGACGGACTTCACGGCGGCTTCCCACAGCCCGCCGAAGTGTGGGGCGGCAGGAGGGTTGAACCGCCACTCAACTCCCTTACCGGCCAATGCATGGTGAATCTTCGCAGACTCCCGGCTGCTCGCACGGAACATTTTTTGCAATTCTGCATCCGCACCTGTGAAATTTGTGCCGCAGTCGCTGTACATGATCTGCGGCAGTCCCCTCCGAGCAGTGAATCGCCGGAAGGCAGCCAGAAATGCCTCGGAGGAGTAATCTGAAGCTACATCAAGATGAACCGCCCGAGTACTGAGACAAATGAATACCGAAATGAAGGCCTTGCTCGATTTGTGGCCCCGTCCCTTACTCGAGCGTATAAAGATGGGGCCTGCGTAATCCACGCCAGTGTGCTGGAATGCACGGGAAGGCGTAACGCGGGCCGTAGGGAGATCGGCCATGATTTGGTGAGGCGATGCCGCCCGCCAACGCACGCACTGCGGACACTTGTGGACGTGTCTTTTCACAGCCGCCCTTCCCCCGGGAATCCAGTACTGTCTCCAAAGCAATCCCAAGGTTTGCTGCACCCCTCCGTGCAGCACCCTGATGTGGCAGGAAGCTATGGTTAGCCCCGTCAAATGCGAGTTCCTTGGCAGAATCATGGGGTGTTTCTCGTCGAAGGATAGCAGAGAATGCCGAATTCTGCCTCCGACTCGTAAGATCCCTTGAGCGTCTAAAAACGGAGAAAGATTAGCTAACGGGTGACCTTTTCGAAGGGGAGTCCCCGTGGAAACTGCTCGAATTTCCGAACTCCAGTGAGAGGCCTGGATCACGCGCATCCAGGTAAGCATGCTCTGGTGCAATTCTTCGGCAGATAACTCCAGGGCGCCCTGTCGACTCGCCGGCCTCTTCCTATCAAGTCCGGTCCATCGGCGGCACCAAGCGGAGACTCTCAATAGCCGAGCCAGGCTGGAATACCGAAGTAGCAGCTCCGGCTCCTGGACTGAATCGCGGACGACGCCCACATGAATCCTAGCTCGGCCTTCTGGTAGATCATCCGCCTCCTCCAGCAGCGCTCGATCCTCAGGAAGGGCTTCATCATTTCTCAACCACGGTGGGCCCTGCCACCATAGAGAGTGAGCGACCAAATCCGACGGAGCCAGGCCTCGCGAGGCGCAGTCGGCGGGATTCTCCTTCCCTCTCACGTGATGCCACTGGGCGTTTGGTAGCGAGGTTTGCATCTCGGACACTCGGTTTGCCACAAATGTCGACCACCGTGACGGGTGCTGTCGCAACCATCCAAGGGCCACCGTGGAGTCGGACCAAAGATGCACAGCTCGGCCTTGAATGTTGAGCTGTCGACATATGCGACTGGCCAGTCTGGCCAGCAATACGGCACCGCAAAGCTCCAGCCTGGGAAGAGACACCTGTTTCAGAGGAGCCACCCTGGTCTTTGAGGCCACCAAGGACGTCGTCCACCCATTGCCGTTTGAACCTTTCGAGCGAGAGTATACCACGGCAGCATAGGCGGCCTCGGATGCATCGGCGAAGCCATGAATCTCGACGTCAGCTCGATCAGTGACTCCGATCCACCTCGGGACTCTCACTGTCTCCAGAGCCGGAAGATCTGCAATGAAATCCTGCCAGAAGGCCTGATCCTTGAGCGATAATGAATCGTCCCACTCCAAACTTAACAGCCATAGTTTTTGGATAAAGATCTTGGCTCGCACGACCGCTGGAGACAACCAACCAGCGGGGTCAAACAATTGAGCCGCCTGTGAGACGACAGATCGTTTTGTCGTCTTTCTATCCGGCTGAGATCGCACGCGGAAGGAGAACGCGTCGGAATCAGGATGCCACTGGAGCCCCAAAGCGGCATGAAAATCTTGAGGTCCCCAAGTCTGCACTCCCGGCCGCGACAGATCGGAAGGTGGGATGTCCTGCAGTAATTCAGGCGCACTGGCGGCCCACTTTTTTAGTGGGAACCCGCCCGCCGTGCAGAGCCGGCGCAGTTCGAGCAAGGAGGACCTCGCCTCCTCCAAGGAATTCCCACCTGACAGAACATCGTCTACATAAGTCTGGTTTTTCAAAACAAGGGCTCCTCTCGGAAATCGCGCAGCCTCGTCCTCAGCAAGTTGGCGGAGCGCTCGCACAGCCAGGAAAGGCGCACAGGTCAGCCCGTAGGTTACTGTGTTGAGGCGGAGTTCAACCACTGGGGCGTCGGCACGTTCCCTCCAGAGGATGCGTTGAAGGTCGCGATCTTCCTCGGCGACAATAACCTGCCTATACATTTTCTCAATGTCAGCAGTGTAAGCCCAGCGGTATCGGCGCCAACCTAGAATCACATCCGCGAGAGCAGGCACCAGATTTGATCCCGCGTGCAAAAACCGATTGAGCGTGTTGCCTCCCGGCAGCGGCGCGAACCCGTTGAAGACGACCCTGAGTTTCGCGGAGGGTCCGTCCCCCTTCAGAACCCCGTGGTGGGGCAAGTAACATCGCCGTCTACACACTTCAGCATTGTCAACTCGCGTCATGTGTCCCAGGCTTTCGTACTCACGCATGAACGCGACGTATTTCGACCTGAGCTCCGCGTCTCTCTCGAACCGACGCTCCATGCTCACAAGGGAGCGTTGAGCGAGCGCCCGCGTGCGCTCGAGATCTGGCAGAGGCTCCTTCGTCGGCATTCGCACCGTGTACCGGCCCGAGCCGTCACGCCAATGATTCCGCGAAAAATAAGCTTCGCACTCTTGATCCGCAGGAGATTCCGCAGGGCCGCACACCGCAACCTCCTCCTGCTCCCAGAAGCCGCGAACCAGCGTCGTTAGAGTCTCATCCACCGAGCACTGCAGCGAAACCGGAACACTGAGGCCATCGCTTAGTCCAACAGAGCCGGAAACGATCCATCCGAACATTGTCTCCTGGGCGATCGGATCGTGAGGAGCACCGATTCGTACTCCCGGCCCCAGAATTGAAGCGAAAACATCCGCCCCGAACAGCAAATCGACCCGATCTGACTTTAAGTAATCCGGGTCGGCCAGCGGCAAGCCCCGGATATGCCGCCAATCTCGCACCGACGACGTTCCTAGCCCCGCGTACGTCGTGAGCTTCGGGAGAATTACCGCACACACGTCTACCTCTGCGCCTCCGTTTGCCGACTTCACTCTGAGGGCAACTCTGCCTCGCGTAAAGGCCGCCCGATTCCCTCCGACACCGAAAACCGCAACGCTGGCCCCGAAACGCGGCAAGCTCAACCGCTGGACGAGGCTCTCGCTCACGATGGACGTCTCCGAGCCCTGGTCCACCAAGGCGCGCACTCGATGCTCCCCGTTAAATTGATCGCGAACCAAAACCCGCGCCGTAGCGAGGAGAACCGCGCTCCTTCCACCCCGCGGACGACAGGCAACGTTTGAAGATTTTCCCGCAGCAGAACCTTCGGCCTTCCCCGACACGCAAAACGCCTCATGCAGAGCGGAGTGATGCCGCTCGTTGCACACTGTGCAGGATCTTTTAGAAAGACAGTCGCTCACCTTATGACGCCCCAGGCAATTGCGGCATAGCCCATTTATCTCAACGAACGTCCGCCGTTCCTCTGCAGGTTTTCGCCGAAACGCCTCGCAGATCATGATAAAATGATCCTTGTGGCATAAAGAGCACCGATCTCGCTCCGTCTTGGCCGCCGCCTTCTGAGCATGGTGTGACCGCAGCGATTTTCCCGCACGGTCAGTCGCGCTGTTCGCCGAGCTCTTTTCCGTTTGAATCGCCTCCAAGGTGTGAAGCCTCTTCTCCAGGAATTTCTTCAGAGTAGAGTATGAAGGAGGCTCAGCTGAGTCTCCAATCTCTGTTTCCCACTCCCGCCGGGAGCGAGGGTCCAGCCTCTCCACTGTTATGAACACGAAGAGATCTTCGCTGGATGAAATCGGCCGGTCAACGCCCTCAAGCGAGCCAACGACGCCCGTCATTGCATGGAACAGTCGTCTCAATTCTGTGGCCGATTCCATTTTCATCTTTGGCAGCGAGACGTACATTGTCAAGAGAGACCGCACAAGCAAGCGCGTGTTATTATAGAAACTCGTGAGCGTTTCCCATGCCCTGACGAAATTTTCCTCCGTGGTGGAAAACTGTCTCACCAAGGCGTCAGCTTCTCCTCGCAGGCTTGTCTTCAAGTAGTGTAATCGGGTGACGTCAGCCAACGTTATGTCATCCACTATCAGCGTCTGGAACAAGTCGCGGAATGCAGGCCAATCCTCGTACAATCCGGAGAAGACTGGAATTTGCACGCGAGGTAACGTTGTGCGAGGGGGGGCCTGCACTACAGTCCGCTTTTCTTCGGAGGAATTGCGAGCAGTATTTAGTTCCTCCCCCATCTCTGTCAGGATGGCTCGCTGCTCTAGGTAAATTGCCTCGGTCATTTCAATCGCGTTGCAGCGATGATAATCGTGCTCCTTGAGAGCATTCCAATGTCCCTGCCGAAGCTGTTCATGTCGTTCCTCAAATTTTCTCCACTTCTCATCAAGCATCTGAGTAGCGGACGCAATCAATGCACGATTAATTCGAGCGGCCCCCAACTTCCGGAGGTTTGACACAGACCTGCTGATCCGGCCCTGAAGCTCCAATTGGCAATCAATTATCGCCTCCATCGCGCGAACTTTTAAGTTGGGAAGCACAACTTTTACCGCACAACTGAGTTCCGGAAGTATCCGGCTCGAAGGACCACAAAATGTTTTTGAAAGCGCGTGGAGGAAATAATTGTAAGCAGAATTCTTAATATGCAAAAGTTTAATACTGAAGTACGAAAATTACACACAATTGTAGCACGCGCAAGCAACGCAACGAAGGCAATGTAATGCCTGAGAAATTATATAAGAAAAACCGCTCGAAAATAAATGCTCTAAAGCCTTGAGTTCTCGACAACTGACTTCCCGGCTTCCGAGAGCCGGGCCTTTTATATTGGGAAACTTCGTAATGTTTCCACGAATTCGACCGCTAATTTCGGTGACGGAGAAAAACAATGAAAACAAGACAAGCCCGAAAATAGAATGTACATGTACATCGCGCCTGGCAACAGAACAGAGGCAACAGAATAGGACTCGAGGACGTCAACAATGCCTGGCAAAAACTGACAACAAGTGTGAAGGCATGAATTCGCTTAGCATGCTGTCGGACAAATTTAATCTACACGCAGAAATTAATATTATCTGAAATTAATATTATTATATTATCGTGCTCACAAAACTCGCTTAGGCACATCTCGAACAGAATCGCACTTATTATTTCGATATTTCTTGTCGACGGTTTCTTCGAAGAGACTGCCTCGTTCCTAGACAACACCTGTATTTATATTTTCGGTGTGTCGCGCAATACATTCAACCGCCGTTATTCGAAACGACAACGGTCGCTCGATGAAAATATCGCTATATGAATATAATTATTTTTGGCTCCTACAATTTATAATGAAAAGCTTTAATTGATATAATATTATTTTACCTGTTCTGTGATGTCATTATTCGGAGTATCACACATTGCTTGTTCTTCTTGTATCAAATGATAACTACGTTTGACTACATCGACCGGTGACAATGATGATGCAGCAATGCAATAAACGTCCTGAAAATTTTAGAACAAATTTAAATTAAAGTGGTATACATATCTGTAGTATACGTAAGTAACATGTAAACAAACAATTAATTATCAAAAAAGTAATACAAAATATTATTACTTACCTTATTATCTTTTCGTTATTATTATATTTTTACTTATAAAAAATTTTGCTGATTTTTACAATATCACTTTTCTTAAACTGTTATTTAAGTAATGTATATATACAAAATGTAATATACAGGGTGTCCATACTAAACGGACGTAATTTGAGAAGTAAGTAGAATTGGTCTAGACGAATAGAAAAGTCTTATACCATATTGTAAAATTCTCAACTGTTATTAAGAAAAAAATTAATTTGTCTAGCGCAAGAGCGACAAGGAAGCTGCGCGTGAGTGAGCGCGACAGGCGAATGGCTAGGAATGGCGCCGTCGTCTGTCGCGCTCACTTATGCACAGCTTCCTTGTCGCTCTTACGCCTATACATTTTATGCATTTTAATTTTTTTCTCAATAACAATTGAGAATTTTGCAAAATGGTACGGGACTCTCTTATTTGTATTTTCAAGTTCTATCTATAACTAAGAGATGTTCACTACTCAACCAGACACCCTGTATAATTAAAATTACCAAAGAAATAACATCATTTATAAATCGTTATAATAAAAATATGAAAAGAATGACTCGTTACTTGATGTAATCGCGCGTTTACCACGTTGCTCATTTCTAATATAACATCCCAGATAGCACAAAAGACTTTCCGGCGACTAAAAGTCGACTATTCTTGGTCGACCAAAAGTAATCTTTTTTAAGTCGACATTTAATTGACATTTTTAAGAGTTTATTTTGTCGACTATAAGTAGACGATAATTTTACGTATGTTGTTAAAAATAGGACAAGTGACTAATAGTCGCCTATCGTTACCACGTTACGTGCAACAACTAGAAGAGCTTAGAAGTAATCTCCGGAAATCAAAGGTAATTATTCTTTTTTAATATTATATTTATATTTTTATGTCTGATTAACAATAATGTTAATGTTAATAGTCGCCCATCGTTACCACGTTACGTGCAACAACTAGAAAAAAGCTTAAAAGTAATCTCCGGAAAGCAAAGGTTATTATTCTTTTTTAATATTATATTTTTATGTCTGATTAACAATAATGTTAGTGCTAATCATAAAAAATATTATATTTTATTGTAATATTTAGAAATATTATATATTATACATTTTAATATCAATAATTTAATAAGTCATTTTTGAGGTTATATAAAATGTATTATATATGTATGATAACTAGCTATGTTTAAAATTTTGTTAGTTTTTTTTATAAAATGTTTCATTTACAGGCAATATTTTGTTATACTTGGATTGAAGACACCACAAAAATATTTGACGCAAAATATAAAAGAGTACAGAATACGATAATTCCAATTAAACATTGAAAAAAAATACTCATCAACTAGTAAGATAAACACTAAAATATCTACATTATTTCTATTATTATTATTATTATTATTATTATTATTATTATTATTATTATTATTATTATTTCTATTATTTTTTCATTATTTCTAAGTAATTTGCGCCTTTTGTTTATTTATTATCTTTGTTTATTTATATATGTTATTATTTATATTTGTTTATTATCTGAATAATTTTTCATTTTTTTTAGTAATACATTTTAATCATACAAGTGAGTTTGGCTTTGGGGCATCTCTCATAAACGGTTGATAACTGAAATTGTTTGGCACCGTATCTGTTTTAAAAAAATTTATTTAAAAAGTTTATTGGAACAGTTTTATTTACAAAAATTTGTATTATTATAACGAAGCTGTTTAAGTGTATATTTTTGTTTTATGTGTTTTATACATTATTATACAAGTGTATATACATTATTGTACAAGTGTTTTATACATTATTTGACGTAACGGTTAATAATTAATTTAATATAATTACAAGTTACTTATAATTAATATTTACAATTTAAGTTAAAAATTTAAAAAGTTAAAAGTAATTTAAATGTTTCTCACGTATTCAAATTATCACAATCAAATATGTAAATGTTAATAAATATTAGTAATGTTGCATGGATAAAAGAAACATGCTCATTCACAATATATACATATATATAAATTAGAGCGCTTAATTTAGTAACTAGTCGTGCACGACGGAAAAATATTTCGGAACGTATATCTTGAGAGCATAAAAAGAGACCGCCCGGTGAAAACGCCGCCGATCACATAGACGCCGCCGGCTTAAACATAGACGCCGCTGACTTATCAAGATTCAGCAATCTCAAGCCTTTAATGTCGCATCGGAACTCTTCTTTGAGTGAGACATAAAGAAAGACCTCGTGACGAGGACGTCCAATAAGATTCGTCTTCGTAAAAGGGACCAGAAACGTCGTCGCTAACAAAAGTCAGTCGAGCACTCTCTCGAGAACGAACCACACGTCCGCGAGCGGTCTCTGATTTGTTTCTCAGTATACGGCCGGATATTCCGAATCAGTTATTAGAAAAATAATAATTTCGCGTGGCGTTTTCCGCATTCGTCTCGCTGTACGTCGTAGGTGTTCGCCGATTCGTAACGTTGCGGCGAAAATAAATTCGTCTCTCGTTAACGTTCGTGCATCCCTACGCGTCACGAGAATTAGTGTAAGTTACGTCAAAAATAAAGTTATTTAACCACATTGTGAATGCGAATAACATTGACTTTGTATGAAACATTTTGGTGCCTCCTGTGAGGTATAGCTCACAGTTTAAGCTGGTTTACGAATTCAGCAAGTGATATAGACACAGTGATTTATGATTCGGATTATCGAGAATTTCTACGGATACAATTCTTCTCGAATAATCAAAGGATGAAGGAAGGTCCTTTGGATGTAAGCGCCGGCAGACGCCACGGGTTGCAAGGAGATTTATAATAACGACAGACGAGATCAAGATTTACATCCTCCAGAATTCCTGAAGGACAGTCTTAAATCGACATCTTGCAGAGTTGAGCTTCCATTGTCTATTGGAATTAACAGGGCAGTATAACATACTCTTAAAAAAATTCAATCACCTTATTTCCTGTCCAATTGATCATTATGGCAGATAGAGTTAAATTCATACTACAGAAACGAACCGCGTTAAAGTCGCAAATAACGGGTTTAGCTAATTTGTTTGAGAAAGGAACCGCAGACAATACCGCGTTAAAATTACGTTTAAATCGCTTGACTGTTTTATATAACGCATTCGAGGAATATAATGACGAATTAGCAATACTCGATCCTGACGACGTACATCAAACTGAATTCTCTCAAATTCAGGAGCGTTTTTATAGTCTCGCTAGTAAGATTGAAAACTTTTTGAATACTACAGGTTTAGCTAACGCGAGTACCAGTAGTGTAAGTAGCGGAAATCATTCAGATAATTCGGTACCGACGGCGAACAAACGCAGAATGAAATTACCCGATGCGCCTTTGCCGACATTTAACGGAAAGTATGAGAACTGGTTGTCTTTTAAGAATGCCTTTCATGATAGGATCGGCTCACAGGCGGATTTGTCTGACATAGATAAATTACATTATTTGAAGTCTGCACTGACTGATGACACCGCTAGCAAAATAAATGTATTATCGGTTGACGGAATCAATTATGCGAAAGCCTGGTCATTACTAGAACGCTCTTATGAAGTCAAACGGATATTAATTTCACGGCATTTGTCCAAGATATTAAATTTACCAATATTAGAAAGGGAATCAACTAGCGGCTTGACTAAATTAGCGGATGATACGCAACAGCATCTCGCGTCTCTGAGTGCGCTCGGAGTTTCCGTCGGATCCGAAATGGTCGTACATATTCTTGAAACTAAATTGCCAAAACATACCATCGATAAATGGGAGATTGGTCTCGAACGCGACGAAGTTCCGACACTCGATCAATTGTACGAGTTTTTGTATAAAACCGCGGTTTCCGCGTCTAAACGTGAACGCGCTAAATCATCCGATTCTGAACGAAATAAATCCGAACCTCCTATTAAACGTCGGAAATTCCAATCCGCGAATCAAGCGTTTGTCGCGAATACAACACCAAACTGCGCGGCGTGTAAGATTAAACGACATCCGATTTATTTGTGTGATGCATTTAAAAAATTAACAGTCCAAAAACGCATTGATTTAGTTAAAAAGGCACGGTTGTGTTACATCTGTTTACGTTCTCACAATAATAAACCGTGTAAATTTATGAACTGCACAATTTGTAATAAACGCCATAATTCACTTTTGCATATCGAAAATTATACCCCTATCCATAAATCTGACGCGACGCAATCTGTAATTGTTAAAAAGGATTGACTGTTTGAACAGACCGACGAGAAGACGACGAGCTTTTCTACGATAACACGTTCGTTTTCACCGAATTTGTTAACCAGCGCGACTATATATATACATAATGGTAATCGCGAAGATGCAATAAAGTGCCGCGCTCTCTTGGATACGTGTGCTACTACAAATTTTGTTACGCAATCTGTTGTTAATCGTTTGAGACTGCATTCAGATAAACATAAGATACCTATTGATACGCTTGATTCTATGAGTACTGTTTCCAAAGGGATCACGCGATTATTTATCCAATCCATTCATAGTAATTTTACTAAAGAACTAACATGTCTCATTGTTTCAAATATTTCAAGTTTTATACCATCCGAAATATTTCCTCGTGAAGTTGTTGGTATACCAGCAAATGTAAAACTCGCCGATCCAGATTTTCATTTGCCACAATCCGTCGATCTGTTAATAGGGTCTGGTATAACTCTTTCATTGTTTTCAGTCGGTCAAATTAATCTATCAAAGAATAATTACGAATTATACTTACAAAAAACGCGTTTAGGCTGGATAATAGCCGGCGAAGCATCGGTACCTAGAAGATCTATAAGATCGTCCTGTCATTTGATAAATTTAGAAGACGCGATAACGAAATTCTGGGATGTAGAAGAAATTAGCACGATTCGTTCAAAATCAAAGGAAGAAAGGGAGTGCGAAACATTTTTTAATGAGACTACAACACGAAGTGCCGACGGTCGATATATAGTACGGCTTCCTTTTCGTGATAACAATGAACATCTCGGTGAATCACGATCTATGGCTCTCAGACGATTGATATCATTAGAGCGTAAACTTAGATTAGATCCGACTTTAATGGTCGAATATACACGAATTATTAACGAATATAAGGAATTGGGACACATGTCTTTGGTTGAAAATTTTGATAAACACGGTTATTATATGCCGCATCACGCGGTGATGAAGGCTTCTAGCAATACGACAAAGGTTCGAGTTGTTTTTGACGCGTCGGCTAAAACAAACAATAAACGTTCACTAAACGATATCCTAATGGTCGGACCAACAATTCAAGATAAGTTAGTGGCACATTTAATTCGTTTCCGGACATATATTTACGTAATTTCGTCTGATATTGAAAAAATGTACAGACAGATCTGGCTAAACGAAAAGGACAGACATTATCAGCGCATTTTATGGCGTGAAGACGGAAAGATAAAAACCTTTCAACTGAATACATTAACTTTTGGAGTGTCGTCTTCACCGTATGTCGCGATTCGTACTATCCAAAAACTTGCTGATGATGAACGTCATTCATATCCTCGGGCGGCCGATATTCTTCAAAATCATATGTATGTTGACGACTTATTAACGGGCGCTAACTCTATTGAAGAAACGCGAGCCATTAGAGACGATGTAATTGCACTATTAAAGCGGGGTGGTTTCACTATAAGGCAATGGGCGTCAAACGATCTCCGTGTAATCAATGATTTGTCCAATGAAGTAATACATAAAAATTTAACGTTAAAAATTGACCAGGCTTTAAAAACATTAGGAGTTTCGTGGAATACTCGGGATGACCGAATTTATTACTCAGCCGATTCTATTAAAATTAATAAAATAATAACAAAACGCGAAATTTTATCGCAGATAGCGCGCATTTTTGATCCGATGGGACTCTTGGGCCCAGTCGTATTATACGCAAAGAAAATGATGCAGGATGTATGGAGGACAGAGATACATTGGGATGAATCTGTCCCTCAGAGTATTTATACAGAATGGACTGAATTTACTCGTCAATTAAAGGATATACATCGCGTTTCATTCGAACGAAAAATATTAATTAAAGATTACCGAAATACCCAAATACATGGATTTTGCGACGCGAGTACTCACGGCTATGGTGCTTGTCTATACTTACGATCGATCGATAAAAATGGAAAAATCATGAATAGATTGATATGTTCGAAATCGCGTGTCGCGCCATTAAAAACAATCTCCATTCCACGATTAGAATTGTGCGGCGCACTGTTATTAGCGAGATTATTTTCGGAAATTATTAAGACCATAAATCTTACGCCTAATAGAGTCATTTTTTGGTGTGACTCAACTATAGTGTTGCATCAGATTAAAACAGCACCGCACCTACTTAAAACGTATGTAGCAAATAGAGTGTCCGAAATTTCAAATCTTGTTAGTTCTGCAGAATGGAAATATATTAGATCAAAGGGTAATCCGGCCGACGCGATTTCGAGAGGACAGACACCGCATGTTTTCTTACAAAATAAAATGTGGCAAGAAGGTCCACCATGGTTAACAAAAAATGAGAATGAATGGCCTAGCGGAGATTATCAAGCAATCGATATTCCAGAATTAAAAACAAATACCTGTTTAGTCATAACATATAACGAACCCATATTGTTTCAAAGATTTTCTTCTTTTTCAAAATTATGTAGAATCATTGCTTATTGCTTGCGATTTAAATTGAAACATAGATACACCGGAGCTTTATGTGCGGACGAGATTAATGAAGCCGAAACTCGTATCATTAAAATCGTTCAAAATTTATTTTTTGCTCTTGACATTAAAAAATTATCAGATACATGTTCTCAATATAATGGTAAATTTGTAAATCTCAATCCGTTTCTGGATGATCAAGGTTTAATGCGCGTCGGTGGACGGTTACAATTGTCGAATTTGAATTTCACGCAAAAACATCCATTATTACTTCCGAGTAGATATCACTTAACTGATAAATTAATTCGGGAAACTCATGAGAGAAATTGTCATGCGGGTATACAAACGACACTCTACATTCTTCGTCGTAAATATTGGTTGCTTGATGGTCGGAATCAGGTTCGAAAGGTGATACGTTCATGCATGCGGTGTCATCGTTTCACAGCTAAGAGCGTTCAGTACAAAATGGGTAATCTTCCCGCAGTACGAGTGCGTGAGGCAATACCATTTTCCAACACTGGCATTGATTTTTGCGGACCCTTTTTTATAAAGGAGAAAAAATATCGAAATCGGACTCGTATCAAGGTTTATGTCTGTGTATTTGTATGCATGACTATAAAGGCGATTCATTTTGAATTAGTTAGCGATCTTACCACAGAGGGTTTTATGGCCGCGCTACGACGATTTGTTGCGCGACGCGGATTACCGGAGAATATATATTCCGACAACGGAACAAATTTTATAGGCGCGAACAATGAATTGAGAGAATTATACGCATTATTTAATTCAGATGAACATAGAAATTCATTAAATAATTACGCTTCAGAACACCGTGTGGCGTGGCATTTTATTCCTCCGGCAGCTCCGCACTTCGGTGGGTTATGGGAATCGACGGTCAAGCTATTTAAACATCATCTGAAAAGAGTAGTCGGTGATTCATTATTCACGTTCGAAGAGCTGAACACGTTTATAATTGAAATCGAGGGTGTTTTGAATTCGAGACCTATCACTGCCATATCCTCTGACCCAAACGATCCACTTGCTCTTTCTCCTGCTCATTACTTAGTTGGTAGGCCTATAACAGCTTTACCAGAAACTGATTTTAAATCTGTTCCAGCCAATAAACTTTCCGTTTGGCAACATATTATTAAGGTTCGCCAAGATTTCTGGGCGAAATGGAACATGGAATATTTAAATGAGCTTCAAAAACGTGTTAAGTGGACTAAAGACGGACCCAAGGTGGAAGTCGGAGCCGTCGTCTTAATTAAAGACAAGAATATGCCATGCACTCAATGGTTATTAGGCAGAATCAAATTGCTTCATACCGGTGAAGATGGCACAACACGAGCGGCAACAATTACAACAAAAAACGGAGAACTTAAAAGGACAACAAAATGTATTTGTCCTTTACCGATAGAAAAATAATTATTATTTTCTTTCTTAATATTAGTGTAATAATATTATAGTATACGATTATACGTTAAAATAAGTTTTGATCGTACTCCTCTCAAAGAGGGGGAGGATGTTGCATGGATAAAAGAAACATGCTCATTCACAATATATACATATATATAAATTAGAGCGCTTAATTTAGTAACTAGTCGTGCACGACGGAAAAATATTTCGGAACGTATATCTTGAGAGCATAAAAAGAGACCGCCCGGTGAAAACGCCGCCGATCACATAGACGCCGCCGGCTTAAACATAGACGCCGCTGACTTATCAAGATTCAGCAATCTCAAGCCTTTAATGTCGCATCGGAACTCTTCTTTGAGTGAGACATAAAGAAAGACCTCGTGACGAGGACGTCCAATAAGATTCGTCTTCGTAAAAGGGACCAGAAACGTCGTCGCTAACAAAAGTCAGTCGAGCACTCTCTCGAGAACGAACCACACGTCCGCGAGCGGTCTCTGATTTGTTTCTCAGTATACGGCCGGATATTCCGAATCAGTTATTAGAAAAATAATAATTTCGCGTGGCGTTTTCCGCATTCGTCTCGCTGTACGTCGTAGGTGTTCGCCGATTCGTAACGTTGCGGCGAAAATAAATTCGTCTCTCGTTAACGTTCGTGCATCCCTACGCGTCACGAGAATTAGTGTAAGTTACGTCAAAAATAAAGTTATTTAACCACATTGTGAATGCGAATAACATTGACTTTGTATGAAACAAGTAATATTATAGATGCCGAAAGACTTTAAACACTTATTTTTGCGTCAAAAATATAGACGTATTAAAACTATTGAAAAATATGATCAAGATATGATTACGTATCGTACCAAAATTCCTGTAACAAATGCAGAAGCACCGATTTGTCAATTGCCGAATGTTAATACAAATGTTTCTACAGAACAGAATTTTGTATTTCATAAACTCACTGAATGTAATAATTGCATATGTTTGACCGACGCTTCTAATGTTGCTAATTGTGCGACAGAATCTAAAAATCGTGCGACAGAATCTAAAAATATCGAACAAGGCAAAGATAAAGTATGTCGCTCCTCAGAACTATGTCATTGGCTAAATTTATGGAAAGTGAGACATAATATTACTCACACTGCTCTATCAGATTTATTAAGCAAATTACGTACTTGTTGTTACCCTGATCTACCAAAAGATTCAAGAACGCTTCTGAATACACCTCGACATAGCATCATTTAAATAGTGGGTGAAAATGGAAGTTTTTTTCATTATGGTTTAGAAAAGGCCATACTTGAACAATTGGATTGTACTAATTTCAAATTTCAGCAAGAAATTATTATGATAGACATAAATATAGATGGACTACCGATATCAAAAAGCAGTAAAAGTCAAATCTGGCCAATATTGGGAAAAATTTATGGTGAAAAAATATTTACACCATTTATTATTAGTGCTTATCACGGATATGTGAAACCACCTAATGTTCAAAATTTTTTAACTTCTTTTTGCGAGGAGTATAATAAACTGCAAAATACAGGTCTTTTTTTCAATGAGAAAAGACACAGTGTTCAAATTAGAAGTGTAATTTGCGACAGCCCTGCAAAAGCATTCGTAACTTGTACAAAATCGCACAACGGATTTTTTGGATGTGGAAAGTGCATGCAAGAAGGCACTTATTCCAATCATCACATGTTGTTTTTAGAATCTACCGCACTGCTTCGAACAGATCAAAACTTCAAGAATAGAACACAAGAAGATCATCATACTGGCGTATCTCCCTTTGAATCAATTATACAGTTACCAATGGTTACACGATTTCCTTTGGACTACATGCATTTAATATGTTTAGGAGTCGTGAAAAAAATGTTACAGTTGTGGGTAAATGGATATCATACATCAAAATTAAATGCACGAAAAGTAGCACAGTTATCAGAAATGTTAATTAAAGTGTCGAAATGGGTACCGAAAGAGTTTACTCGAAAACCACGTGCTTTGGATGAATTAACTCGTTGGAAAGCAACAGAATTTCGGGAATTCTTACTGTATTTAGGACCAGTGCTATTGATAAATATTCTACCTCCAGATTACTTGCAACATTTCAACGCATTACATTGTGCAGTACGAATATTATGTCATCCAACAGATTGCTTTTGCAATAATCGAAAAAATAATATATATATATATATATATATATATATATATATATATATATATATATATATATCAGTTTTAATCAATTTAGCTGTACCCTTATTTTTATATGTTTTGTGCAAGGTTCTTTGGATAGCATTTATTTGTTTTATTTTATTTCCCTTTTGCAACTTTATTTGTTTACAAATAATATTTACACACTTTTATTAAGATTTTTATGAAACTAATTTTTATGCAAAAAGCAATATATAATCGTATAAAAAATAATACAAAAGATTAAATTATATACAGAGTGTCCGAAATACGGTGTTTAATCCTAAATTTGTGGGTAGGGATATATAAATAATGACGAAAAGTCCTGTACGGTTTTTAAAAATTCTTAATTATTTTTGAGAAAAAAATTAAAATGTGTATACGTAAAAGTGATAAGGAAGGCGCGGGTTGAGCCAGCGCGACAGACCACGGCGCTCTTGCTACAAACAAAATAGGCGGAGTCCGCGCGCAATGATAATATGATAACATGTTTTTTTTATTTTTATGACAAGTAATAAATATTTGACAAAATAAAATTATAATCTCTTATACTTGCAACATAATTTTTTATACAGGTAGACACGATGCGTTTATTATACATATTTGTTATTTATTTAAGTTCTTATATGTTTATTATAGTTCTAATTCTCATAAACGTAAATACATGCATATATATATAATACTGCAATTTGCAAACTATTTTACTCTAACTTTTCTATTGTCAAAAATACTACATTTTATTTTTATTCTGGTGCATCCTTTAAAACATATGGAGAATAACCGTATTAACGTATTTCATACTTATTTAATAAATATTCTTTTATTAATATCAATTATCACAATAGTAATTACCGAAGCACATGTAATAGAAGTACCACCACGAAAGGCTCCTGCCTGTCCTGAGGGACAGCGAAAGGATCAACACGGAATATGTCGTACACCTGTATAAGATGACGAGAAAACATGGTACAATTTGTTAAATATATGTATTGCAATTAATAATTTATATTTATTTTATGTATACAAGAAAGAATAATGACATATATTTTTAACTTCTAATTACAGTTGAATAAAAAAATTATACCATTAGCCAAAAACAGAAATAAATACATAAAAGCAAATTTTGTGAATAACTAAATTAAAAAGATTATAAACAAATTATTCTTGTGTTTTTAATTCCATTATTTTTTTTCTTTAGTTTCATAGATACAATATAGAAATTTTCATAATTAAGTAATTTACAATATAAAGAGATAGGGTAGCTTCTCGCATCAAGTATACGTGCACTTTGGGAAAAATAAAGTAAGTTAAGCAACCTATTTTGGGGCCCATGGTTAGTAATCAAAGTATTTGGATTGCTCGTAATCACAATTTTATGTAACCTAGTATTTGGATTAGAAATACGTCATCAAATTAATGACGTCATAGTAATGGTATCGGTTAGAAACTATAAATTTTAGTTAAGTAAGCACGAATGTCACATCCCGTAACCTTATTTTAGGAATACGTAAATAGAAAATACCGATAGCTTAAAAGAAATTTTAATTTAAACTTCTTTGTTAACTAAAATACTTAAGAAAAATATTAAATAATGGAAACAAAATTTTAAGTTATGGCTAATATCAATATTAGAATATTTAAGTAAAAATATCAAGTACATATAACAGAATTATGATTAGAAATAACTATAAGTTCAGCTTATTCTTTTCCCGTTTATCAGTTTTCGTAACTTAAAATTTATCTTAATTTTAATCAAATATAAAATTGTCTGTAACCATTTGGTATTTTCAATGTAATCCAAAAAGAGAGATAAATCTTTATGTGCTCTCTTAATGTGAAACAGTGGATAGGTATTCACTAATTGACAGTGATGGTTGATTTCATTGAAATCTTGCTAAGTATGCAACCATCACTGACAATTAGTGAATATCTACTGTTTCACATTAAGAGAACACATAAAAAACTTCTCTCTTTTTGAATTACATTGAAAATACCAAATGGTTACAAACAACCTTACATTTGATTAAGATTAGGAATAATTTTCACTTTACTAAATTATCTTAACATCTAGAGCCTATCAATAGGTATAAATAAATTATCAAATTGATTTCAGATTAAAACAATATTTATTTTTGTTTATCGTAGAAATTGACAAATATTTTTAAACTTGTTAGAAGTCAAACTATAATATAAATATATTAATTTGTAGTTCTTGTATACAATATACATAAACGCTAATTTAATCTAATGCGTATCTTACGGTTACATATAATTGCAGTGGCGTGGATAAAATTGTTAATGTATTGGGCAAAGGAGCAACAAGATTCTGATAGGAAAAGACTTTTTGTCACGTCAGTTTTTAAAACTTGATAAGCATAGTAATGCTCATTAAATGTTACTGTTTTAAACAAGCGGCAGATAAAATGCACTTGATCATTATCTACGACATAAATCTCTTCAATTTCAGCAAACGTTGGTAAAAAATCATTTTTCTCGGTTAATTCAACAGTTAGGTACGTTGTAGGAAGGTTTGAAAAAGATCCCGTCAAGTTTTATCCAAGACACAGCAAAAATATTCGTATTTGCAGACAGAGTATCCCATATATCGCGAAGAGCTAAAATAGTTTTACGAGAAACAGCTTTAATTTTACCGTATGTAATTCGATTAAATTTTGTATTGCTTTAGAAAAAGATCGTTCAGCATTAACTGATTTTTTAATGCAATAGTTTTGCAAATATTTACCCTGTCAGCAGCAGAATGCGCTACCATTTTCGACAGTCTATGTCTCACTTCAAATCTGAATGTCGACAAGAGTGCGAGAGGACAAACATTTTCATTAATCGTGGGTAATGAATCATGAAATGAAATTTAGGCTTTAATGTATTATTAAAAAGCTTCAAATATTGTCGGTTAAACTCTTCGAGATCATAGGCTAACGCATCACACGAGTCAAAGTAAACCCTTCGATTTATTAATCTGTCAGTGATTCGTCTTAATAATAAAAAGAAATTCCATACAGAGTGATTTTCAGGTATATATAGGCCAACAATTAATGCAAAATATCGTACTAATGTAAACATTTGAGAACTAGATGTTTTATATTTCACTTGGTGACCGTCAATAGATATTGTATTAGATGGTTTTGAAATATTATCAGAACCGAAATCAAAGGTACTTAATTTTATTTTTAATAAAGACAAAGGTATAAGTTTATAAGTTTTAATTAGTGAGAAAAGTACAAACTGTATAGCATATTGGCAAACTCCTTGAAACCAATCATGTAAAATATCAGTAGAAACATTTTCAAAAAAGTTAAATCCCTCGACTTCTAACCAACAACATTTCTCTTTTATGCCTGTCTTAAATAAATCGCATATTTCAACATCAGAAGCATAAGAGTCCATGTTTCTCAATAAATTAATATCTTCTCTCATTAAATTTTGAAGACCGTCTTTGTCTACACGACATATTCGACAAGGATATTTTGAAGAAAACGATTCTGTGAAACCAAGAGCTCCAAATAAAGCCAAATTGTCTCCAACAAAAGCACCTAAATAAAATTTTATTACGCCATTGTATGCATCTGTTTCGACGGTAATGCCATTTTTGGAAAGATTATTTAAACAATCAATAATCTTACTAAAAATTACAGCGTTACCAAATTTAACTATATCAGATAAATGAAACAAGCCAAGAAGAAATATACTTAGAAAATTATTAACAAAATGTAGAGGCAAAAAAGGCAACGATACATAAACTGCTCCCAGCTTATAAACACCGGCTTGAGCTCCTAACGGGTTTCCAATTTCGAAATCATCCCAGTATACGATAATAGGAAAATGTAAGCCTATTTCGTTTTCAAATTTTTTTTTGGTTAATTTCCAAATTGAATCTTGCACAATATTTTCAATGCCCGATTCACTATTTTGCAATTAAATCTGGTAATCTAACGTCTCTTTAAGAACGTTCGGTAAAGAAAAAAATGATTTTACCACTTTATCTAACTCTACAACCTGCATTGTGCACTTAGTAAAAACTGTTAACTGTCTGAAAGTCGTTCGTTTTCCCTGCAGTTTTTGACCAACGGTAACCTCAGTTGCTTGAAAAAGAGTTCCTAATTCTTTGTAATAACGAAGGCGCCGAAAATCCGACACAAAATTTTCCAAAGAATTGGAAATAAAAAGATCCGATGGTTTAACATAACTTACTAGTTCATTATAAACATCCAAAGGTAATATTTCTTTCAATCTAACAAAAATTCCCTCCTCAAGATCAATCAAAAATATATTATGTAATTCGTCTACAATTAACTGAACTATATTTCTAGGAATTAAAACATTGGCATACAAAGAGGACAAAAGAAAAGAAATTTGAGTTTGCAAAAACTTAAAAGTAGAAATAATATTTTGTTGTAACGAAGGTAAATTTAAATTATTATCGTTGTCTTTTTCCTCTAAAGAACTAAAATTGTAATCGTTACTTTCAATATGATTTGCATGAGCCCTCTGTAAATGTTTTCTAAGAGAGCGAAGATTGCTGTATTGCCGAAAACAATTTGGTTGTCCACAAAAATAACGTTTATTAGAAGGACAAAATTTTCTAATGTGATTAATAAGCTGGAGGCAATTACCGTATTTTCTTTTACACGAAAAAAATAATAAACATTTTTAAAAGTATTAAATCAAAATTAAATAAAACTTATAAGTTAACATAAACGGATTCTTCGTCTAACTTTTGTGACGAAGATTCAGTTATATTCTCAAATAAAGAAGCTCCACAAATAACGTCTATATCAAAAGAAAGGTCAGATGTAAAAATGATGGCTGAAATAGTATATCTGAAGAATTTTCTACATTTTCAGTAACAGTTGAGACAAAAGTTTCAGAGGATGCTCCCAATACTGGCTCCTTACTAACAAAACGCAAATCTGTTAACAGTTGAGAAATACCCGCAGTTACTCTATTTTTATCGCCTATTTCATAAAACGCTAACGATATTAACGTCCAAACAGACTTAGATTTTAAGGGAAACTCTGCCTACAAAGCGTGAATGATCTTAAAAGCTACATCGATTGCCTCGATCAGTGAGGTAAATTTATAATACGTCTCGTCGACAACTACCCATGCAAATTCAATTGCCTTCCATTCACCCGTGGCAAACACAGAGGGTTGAAATGTTTCTCCCGCTGAATGGAGAGCCTCATTTCTTAAGACTACCACTTCTTGAATATGCGTATCGTCATCTAATAATTTTACAAAATCATCTCTGATTTCAATATTTGTCGGTTTAATTAACTTTTTTTTTGTATCAGTTTTTTTTTCCCGTGTTCGAAGCCGACCTACCGGGCAACGGCGTAATCAAGGGCAATAAAAGAATAAGAGCGTCGTTTTGGAAAGGATTTTCTCTTAATCAAATTAAAACAAGTGACGTAAATTAAAAAATAATAAAGCAACAAAAATATTCCTCACTTATAAATCATATGACTTACCCTCTGCACTTTCTAAAATAAGTGTATAATTTATCTTTAGGTTTTTGTCTGACTGTTTCGCTAATTTCAGCTTAGCTAATTTTATTATCTTGTCTTTCGCCAGAGCAATGTTAAGATTAAAATTGTGGTTAAAGTTAATAATTAATTAAAAACGGGCTCTTACACAAATCCTGTAAGTTACAATACCACTTCTTTCATATAAATTCTAAATTCTTTGTCGTATTACATGCAAAAATATTGTTATGTTAAAACATGCAACCAAAACCGTGAAATAAATATTTATTATTACAATATAAATTCTTCCGGATAAATTTTTATGGAAGCTATACATATGTGCACGAATTAAGCGCGTGATGATTGAAGCACACTCGCGTCCCGTACTGAGACACGTAACAAAAAAAGAAAACGAAATTAAACGGAGTTTAACATGACAATGATAAATCAAAGTCTCGCAATTAACAAAGAATCGAGTATACACTCGCGGTATGGAATTGTGTATTGAACGAATTGTAGGGCTAAAATACAAATTGACGACGGAAAAATTTGTTCACGCGAAGTTTACGTGCATTTCGGTAGGTTATATATGCAGATACTGTTTCTGTCGGGTAATTACCTGTAAATCGTGGTATAAGTTCGCCGAATTCTCATGAAATTAGAAGATCCCTCGTGAATTGATCCATCGAAAGTAGATTGAATACACAAGTCACACAAATTATCACAATTATCATAAATTCACAAAAAAACTCGTCACTTTACACTTCGTCTTCTAAACTTTATAATCGCTCGAACAAGTTTCCTCGACGAGACAATGCGTAAAACTGGTAGCAGCAACGGCGCCTGAATTGCCTGACGGCAGATACAAGAAATTATAACTTAAATTTAGGGATGTGGATAATTCAGAAATAGGTCTGCTTAATCTAAAATCGCGATTACGAGTTATTGATTTAGGATAACAAACTTGAAATTAGAGTTATAACCTAAACTTTTTTAAAAGACACATTTTAAGTTAACAACCATAATTCAATTTTATATTTTGTAGCGGTCGACGCATTTGTGAACGCAACATAATGCGTCGTCTGCTACAGTATAGGTTAACTTCATAACCTATTCACTATGACAGCTTGAGCTGTCATCGAGGGGAGTTTGCCTCCACTCCGCTAGGTGGATTGGAGGCAAATTCAATTCTCGATAGTAAAAATGGCCAGCCAACTGGTCATATACCGGACCAGTTGACCGGTCAAAGCCACTAATGATCCGCTCTAGTAATAGTGGTCAAAGGTCAAAAGTGTTGTAATCTGCTAAGGTGTGCGCCTAGCATACGGAAGCACCCGAGGCAAAAAGTGTTGTAATCAGATGAATAAGATCTCTTATAAGAAGGTACGGAGAGGGAAGAAGGTCAAGAGGATAATTACTCCAGCTTTCTTACCTTCATCTCCGGAAAGCGAGAAGGAGAACCGTCCAAAAATCCTAAGCATCGAGGACTTCAGAGGGAAAGTGACCATCCTACCGAAAAGAGAGCTCAACAAGGTAGAGGAATTCTTCCCTTGGAAACTCATCCCGATTGACATCCCGAGAACTAAACTAGAGGAAGGTCCAGCCGAGGCATCCACAGCTGAGGCAGCAGTACAGGCGGAAACACCTAAGTTGGAAGCAGAGGTACAGACAGAAGGAGTAGAGATCGATCAAGCAACGCAGACCAGTAGAGCAGAGACCAGCAAAGCTACTCAGACTGAAGGAGCGGAGATCTTCGAAGCAACGCAGTCCAGTAGAGCAGAGACCAGCAAAGCTACTCAGACTGAAGGAGCGGAGATCATCGAAGCAACGCAGAGAGCTGAGATCTTCCCTATCCAGTACCCCGGAGACGACAAGTGGGGACCAATCCTGGTCACACTTACAAAACCACACCTGAGCTATAGAGAACGCCGACAAGACTAAGGTCTTCGGCATTTTGAATAGGCGCCCAGCCAAAAGGGCGCCGCTTATAGAATCACAAAGTTAATATTGTTAATTAATTGTAAAATTAAATAAATATATGTTGAAAAACATTTGGAGAACTACTGATTCAACCATAACTGGTGACCCCGACGAGGACGAAGAGGAGATGGCAACTTCAGGGACATCAGGGGTGACAGAATCTACGGAACCAGCACAGATTAACCGAGTTGCAATGAGGATGCCACCAATGATTCCTGATGAACCGGAGTTGTGGTTTGCACAACTAGAGAGTCAATTTACCATTTGCGGAATCACCCAAGAGAATACTAAGTACGCATACACGCTCTCGCAGTTGGAGACAAAATATACAAGGGAGATTAAGGACCTGATCAGAGATCCACCAGCTGAAGGAAGATATCAGAACGTCAAGAAAACGCTGATACAAAGACTAGCAGTGTCGCAGGAGCAGAAATTGAGGCAATTGTTGGAGCATGAAGAGTTAGGCGATAGAAGACCAACACAATTTCTGAGACATCTTAAATCACTTGCGGGATTAAACATGGCAGACGATCTTTTAAGGACGCTTTGGATTAGCCGTCTCCCAACCCAGATGCAGGTCATTCTAGCAACAAGGCATGGAGATCCTCTAGAGCAAGTTGCTGAGCAAGCTGATAAAATTATGGAAGTCAGCGGGAATCTTCCAACAGTAGCAGCAGTAAAAAGGAATTTCAAAGAAAACGAGCATAACTTGGAGGAAGCTGTAGAGAAGCTTAGAAGACAAGTAGCAGCTCTCTCAGCAAAGCTAAATTGGAGAAGCCGAAGCAGAGATAGAGATTTCTCAAGAGGAAGAAATCGAAGCAAGTTCAGGAGCAACGATCGAGAAGCTATATGCTTTTTCCATAAAAGATTTAAAGAAAAAGCCAGAAAATGTGAGCAGCCCTGTAACTTCAAAAAGGAAAACGAGAAAGGCGATCACTGATGGCGGCCAGTGGTGACAGCCTTAAGCCACGCCGCCTTTTCATCAAAGATAAAAGAAGCAAGATTCGATTTCTGATCGACACCGGAAGCGATATAAGCGTATTCCCAAGAAGCCGATGCAGTAGGAGCAAGAAAACTGACTACGAATTATTCGCAGCGAATGGAACTGCAATCCATACTTATGGGGAGATCAATCTTCAACCAGATTTTGGATTAAGAAGAGTTCTTTCTTGGAAATTCGTAGTGGCAGATGTGACTACACCAATAATCGGATCAGACTTTTTGGCTTATTATCATCTCCTTCCGGATATCAGGAAAGCGTGTCTCATTGATGGACGAACTGGTTGGAGAGCGAAAGGCGACACTAAAGCGATTGCAATGATATCGATAAAGGCAATAAAGGAAGACGATGAGTATCACAAAATACTCAAGGACTATCCTGAGTTAGTAGGAACAAGACCAAGAGCGAAAGAGAGACCGTTGGTTCAGCATCATATTCAGATAACTCCAGGGCAACCAGAATATTGTAGACCGAGGCGACTTGCGATGGAGAAGTTAAAAGCGGCCAAGGAAGAATTCAAGCAACTGCTGGAAGAGGGAATTATTCAACCTTCACAGAGCGCATGGGCAGCACCTTTGCATATGGTGCCTAAGAAAGAGAATAAATGGCGACCTTGCGGAGACTACAGGAGGTTGAATGATCGGACAGTTCCAGACAGATATCCAATTCCACATATTGAAGATTTTGCACAAACTTTGAATGGGAAGAAGATATTTTCAACTTTGGATCTGGAGAAGGCGTATAATCAAATTCCAATAGCACCAGAGGATGTTCCAAAAACAGCAATTACGACTCCATTCGGATTGTATGAATACAAATTTATGCCATTTGGCCTTAGAAATGCAGCACAAACTTTTCAAAGGCATATCGATGAAGTACTTAGGGGTTTAGACTTTTGCCACGCCTATATTGATGATATTCTAATAGCATCAATGGACAAGAAAGAACACAAAGAACATCTTCAGCAAGTTTTTGATCGATTAAAGAAATACGGCATTCGGATCAACACAGCGAAATGCAGCTTTGGAAAGCAGAGCGTCAATTATCTTGGATATCAAGTAGATCAAGAAGGAACACAACCACTTCCCAGCAAGATTGAAGCAATTAGAGAATTTAAGCAGCCTGAGACAGTGAAACAACTTCGACAGTTTCTTGGAATGATAAATTTTTATAGAAGATTCATTCCAGAAGCAGCGAAAGAACAAGCAATATTGAATGAGGTTTTGAAAGGACCAAAGAAGAGTAAAAATGCAAAAATAGTTTGGACAACAGAGCTACAAGATGCTTTTAAGAGCTGCAAAGAGAGTCTCGCAAAAGCTACACTTCTTGAGCATCCAGATCCGAAAGCTGCATTAACACTCACAACAGACGCGTCAGACATAGCCATTGGAGCAGTTCTTCAGCAGGAGAAGGAAGGAGAAAGAAGACCATTGGCGTTTTTCAGCAAGAAGTTGACAACGGCGCAAAGAAAATATTCACCGTATGACAGAGAACTATATGCTATTTATGCAGCAGTGAAGCATTTCAAGCATATGTTGGAAAGCAGAGAGTTCACTATCTTCACGGACCATAAGCCAATCATATATGCATTTGCGCAAGATCCAGGAAAAACATCACCTAGGCAAACAAGACATCTAGAATACATTGCACAATTTTCGACAAATATTCAACATATTTCTGGGTCGGAAAACACAGTTGCTGATGCGCTCTCAAGAGTTGAAGCTGTATCGCAGACAGTTACGATCGAAGAACTTGCAAAAGCACAAAAGGAAGATGAAGAATTAAAAGAGTACCTAACGAAAGAAGATACTTCATTGAAACTTATAAAAGAGAAAGTTTCTGGAACTCAAATTGAAGTCTACTGTGACAATACAACAGCAGTGAAACGTCCATTCGTAAGCCTTCGGTTTAGGAGAAGAATATTTACGAGCTTACATGGATTAGCTCATCCAGGAGTAAGGACAACAACCAAATTAGTTACACAAAATTATGTTTGGCCAAATGTTCGGAGAGATTGTATCGAGTGGTCAAGGGCATGCATTTCTTGTCAAAAGAATAAGGTAACAAGGCACACTAAAACTCCAATTGGAACCTTTCCAGTGCCAACAGGCAGATTTCAACATATTCATGTGGACATCGTAGGACCATTGCCAGTCTCACGGAATAAGAAGTATTGTCTCACCATCATTGACAGATTTACGAGATGGGCAGAAGCAATTCCGGTAGAAGACATCACAGCAGAAACAATAGCAAGAAATATTTTTAATGGTTGGATCACGAGATTTGGAGTTCCCGAGAAAATTACGACAGATCAAGGGAGGCAGTTCGAGTCTGAAGTTTTTGGAAGATTGACGAAGCTGACAGGAAGTAAACACATTAGAACAACAGCTTATCATCCAGCAGCAAACGGAATGGTCGAAAGATTCCACAGGCAATTGAAAGCAGCAATTAAGTGTCATGAAACACATGATTGGGTCGATGTTCTACCAACAGTATTATTTGGCATCAGAACAGCATTTAAAGAAGACTTAAGAGCGACTCCAGCAGAGATGACTTATGGAGAGAACTTAAGGCTACCAGGACCAATGTTAGGAGACAAAATTCAACAGCCAAGAGCACCGAGTGAAGATTTCATTGAGTTATTAAAGAACACGATGATTCAATTAAAACCAACGGTTAGAAGACACGGACAAAGACAAACTTTTGTATCAAAAAAGTTGCAAGAAGCACAACGAGTATTTGTAAGAAGGGACATTCCGACAGGCACTTTGCAGTCAAGATATGAAGGACCGTTTGAAGTCATTAAAAACTACGGAAAAACAATGAAGATATTGCAGAGAGGAAAAGAGACAGTTGTCAGCATGGATCGAGTCAAACCAGCCTTTATCTTGAATGACGATGAAGAAGAAGAAGAAGTAGAATCTCAATCATCCTTGAGACAAAGTACGAGGAAGAAGAAGCTAACCGTCAGATTCCAAGCCGGACTTTAAATCAACCAAGGGGGTCCTGTAGCGGTCGACGCATTTGTGAACGCAACATAATGCGTCGTCTGCTACAGTATAGGTTAACTTCATAACCTATTCACTATGACAGCTTGAGCTGTCATCGAGGGGAGTTTGCCTCCACTCCGCTAGGTGGATTGGAGGCAAATTCAATTCTCGATAGTAAAAATGGCCAGCCAACTGGTCATATACCGGACCAGTTGACCGGTCAAAGCCACTAATGATCCGCTCTAGTAATAGTGGTCAAAGGTCAAAAGTGTTGTAATCTGCTAAGGTGTGCGCCTAGCATACGGAAGCACCCGAGGCAAAAAGTGTTGTAATCAGATGAATAAGATCTCTTATAAGAAGGTACGGAGAGGGAAGAAGGTCAAGAGGATAATTACTCCAGCTTTCTTACCTTCATCTCCGGAAAGCGAGAAGGAGAACCGTCCAAAAATCCTAAGCATCGAGGACTTCAGAGGGAAAGTGACCATCCTACCGAAAAGAGAGCTCAACAAGGTAGAGGAATTCTTCCCTTGGAAACTCATCCCGATTGACATCCCGAGAACTAAACTAGAGGAAGGTCCAGCCGAAGCATCCACAGCTGAGGCAGCAGTACAGGCGGAAACACCTAAGTTGGAAGCAGAGGTACAGACAGAAGGAGTAGAGATCGATCAAGCAACGCAGACCAGTAGAGCAGAGACCAGCAAAGCTACTCAGACTGAAGGAGCGGAGATCTTCGAAGCAACGCAGTCCAGTAGAGCAGAGACCAGCAAAGCTACTCAGACTGAAGGAGCGGAGATCATCGAAGCAACGCAGAGAGCTGAGATCTTCCCTATCCAGTACCCCGGAGACGACAAGTGGGGACCAATCCTGGTCACACTTACAAAACCACACCTGAGCTATAGAGAACGCCGACAAGACTAAGGTCTTCGGCATTTTGAATAGGCGCCCAGCCAAAAGGGCGCCGCTTATAGAATCACAAAGTTAATATTGTTAATTAATTGTAAAATTAAATAAATATATGTTGAAAAACATTTGGAGAACTACTGATTCAACCATATATTTAAATTTTTTACTCGAAAATTTGGATTATAAAATAATCTCAATTTTAACTTATGTAACAATAACAATGTTATACAAGTTATATGAATGTGAGTTGCGATAATCGCATTTGTAAGATAAATAATTCATTTTTTCAACGACAAATTACATTCGCAAATACGTCTTTTCCTGATCTTAAAATTTGGATTGATAACTATCCTCATCTATGACGTCATAGTTTTCTCGTAAGCTATATTTCTAGTTAATTTCGCGTAACTAAAAATTGTAATTAGCTAAATCTATTCTTTCAAAAAGTTTTAAGTTATATTAATCTATTGTTTCACTTAGCTAGTTTCCAATCCAAATACGCAAATAGAATTTTTACTTATTACACACTAACTAAAATGTAAAGTTGCTTAATATAAAAAAATCGGTCGAAATTTTTCCCAGAGCAGCGAGACTACCGCGTATCATTTTTACAAAACCTCAATTTGATGACAGCTGAAATTTCGAGATCTCAATAACAGCTGAAGTAACTAAGTTATAAGCAGACTCATTGAAAACTTCTGATCGATTTCAATAACGAAATTGTTTTCACTTTTGCTCATTATAGTTTATAAGTTGGGATATGATAATGCAAAAATAAAAAATGTAAAATTTTTTTATTAAGAAACATCATCTTTGTTATATTAGGTTCGGTAGGAATAAAGAAAACGCGGGAATAAGGCAAATAAACGAATATATTGAGCTCTTGTCTCTGAGGCTCGCTGGGCGATACTGATACTTCGTTGCTACCGGCGAGGCCTCGCACCGAAAAACAAATGAAAAACGCGCGAGGAACCGGCAACGCTTCGCTATCACTCTGCCACACACACACACATACATGGGCATCTTAATGCCAACGCGGGAAACGATTCGTGCTACGCACAAATCTAACATCCTCCCACCAATTGAGATGATTATTCTCCGGTCATCTTAATTCACATAGAAAATAAAATAAACTTACATATAGAAGAAAAAGAAAAAAACTTACAAAACAAAATTTAAGAATAAAAAAGTCGATCAGGCGTTTTAACTTGTCTACCGCTTCGCGTAACATAAGATTCAATTTTACGACAATTTTTGTTTTTTACTTTGTCAGTAACATCGTCAATATTTTCCACACATTCATTACTCTTTTGTACACCCTTATATTTGTCGGTAACAATTTCGTTCATTACTGACTCACTCTTATCATATTTTAATTCTAACGGATAAATTTTCTGAATCGGCCTAACTAATTCTCCTTTGGCTGTTGTCAATCTAACGACTCTTACATTACCGTCCTTTCCCGGAATTAGTTCCTTTACACGAGCTGTAACCCAATTGATGCGCTTGGCGTTCTCATTTTCGATTAATACTAAGTCGCCGATTTCGACATTGTTTACAATTTTTATGTGCGATTTTCGGTGTATTAATGTGCCTAAATATTCGATCCGAAGTCTTTTCCGTAAATCTTCCTTAATTTTTTGTCGATACAGGTACCTCTTGGGTAAATCACATTTCTCTATTTTATCCAAGTCCAGTACTCCTATATCTTTTATTTCTTGCAGAAACATAGACGGTGTTATAGGTGAAATATTCTGTTCAGAGTCGGAAAGAAACGTAATAGGCCTAGCGTTAATTACAGCTTCACAATCTAGCAGGACGGTTGACATTTCTTCATAATCTAAACAAGATTTTTTAAGCGTTCGTCTCAATAATTGTTTCAAAACTCTATTCAAACGTTCCCAGAATCCTCCCCACCATGCTGCAGCAGGAGGATTAAACTTCTATTGAATTTGCTCTATGGCTAATGTCCGGGCTAATTTTTCAAAATTTAGATCTTTTAACATGTTATTTAAACCGACAAAGTTTGTCCCATTATCACTGTAAATTACACTAGGTCTTCCTCGTCGCGCAATAAAACGTCGGATAGCCATAAGCAATGCTGCGGTCGACAATGAAGTTACAAGTTCGAAATGTACCGCACGGAAAACTGCACACGTGAACAAACAAATCCATGCTTTCTTTCCGCCTTTTAAATAAATAGGCCCTGTAAAATCTACGCCTATGACTTCAAATACGGCTGCATCCTTAATACGATCAACCGGTAAAGGAGCATTAACTGTTTGACAAGGTTTCGCATCATGTCTACGACAAATCATACACTTTGTAATTACCGAACGAATTACTTTACGACCTCCTATAATCCAATATTCTTCGCGCAATACATTCATCAGTATTTCTACACCGGCATGTTTTAGATTTTCGTGCTTTTCTTTAATAATTATACTAACGATTCGATGCTTCCCGGGTAGTATAATAGGGTATCTAAAATTATAGACATCGTTTCGCATAACAATCTTTATTTTCAATCGAATTAAATTATCTCTGCCCATAAACGCATTAAGGTGTTTTATACGCATATCTTTCTCATCAGTAAAAACTTCACGTTGAACCAATTTTAACAACAAAATACGTGACATTTGAATTTCTTTATACGATGGATTACCTTTTATTCAATTCCTTACTTCAATGCGACAATTGTAATAGAATCGCAGTATATAAACAAATACTCTAATCATTTTATCAAAACTAGAAAATCTATTGAAGATTTCATTTTCTTTCTTCGTATTCGTTTCAATTGTCACAAGAGTACAAATAGAATCTTTCTTAGATGCGGTTTTCTTTAATTCTAAATTGATTTCATTTTCGTCACATGACCATTCATCATGCGTCGGCCAATTTTCAATTTTTTCATATAACCATCTCGGCCCCTCCCACCATCTCGAAGAGATCAACTGACTGACTGTACAACCTCTCGACGGTAAATCTGCGGGGTTAGATAGACCTTGAATATGATGCCAATGTATCGGATCTGATAATGTACATATCTCTTTTACTCTGTTGTAGACAAATGTTGCCCAATTACATTTTCTCTTGATCCACGCTAATACGGTCGAAGAATCAGTCCAATAGAACAATCTCATATTCTTAACCTTAAGTATATTCAATACATTACTCGCTAATCTCACGCCTATTGTCGCGGCTAATAATTCTAATCGCGGTATACTCGCTTTTGTATTTGTAGTACTTTTCTTCGCAGGTGCAACTCTCGTTTTCGCTTGAACAAAGTAAACATTTACACCGTAACAATTTTCTACGCGAATAAAAATAACAGAGGCATACGCAGTTTTGCTGGCGTCGCAAAATATATGTAAACTTATATTATCCGATTCGGAGATTTCTTCTAAAAAACATCGAGGTATATTAATCTCTTTGAGATTCTTTAGATCTTTAATCCATTAAAAAAATTTAATTTTTATATCATCTGGAACTACGTTATCCCATGTTAAATCTAAGTTCCAAGTGTCCTGTAATAAAATCCTCGGACAAAGCATTACAGGGCATACTACACCTAATGGATCAAAAACACGATAAGCAAAAGACAGAATATTTCTTTTCGTAATTTCAGAATCGGATAATACAGAGAAATCGGGTACATTTAATGCCAGTGTTTCAGACCTTTTATCCCATAAAATGCCTAATACCGTTGTCTGGTTATTTAGAGAGTTATCATGACTATACTCCCACCCACGAAGATCAAAACCAGCTCGATCCATAATTTCTTTTGCATCCGAAATAAAGGAATTCAAGTTCTCACGTGAATTTATACTGGTTATAGAGTTATTCACATAAAAGCTTTCTAACAATCTTTTAATATTTTCGCGTAACTTATCATCACCAAAATCTTCTAAAGACTTCAAACAGTTATTCAAATGTAAATTAATAATAGCGCTCAAAATGAAAGGACTCGAAGATACTCCGAAAACAACTCGGCAATGTCTGTAGATAATAATTTTACCGTTAACATCATACCATAAAAAACGTAAAAAATCTCTATCTGTTTTATCGATGCTAATCTGCAAAAAAGCCTTTTTAATATCTGAAATAATTCCGATACTATTTTCCCTGAAACGTAAAAGAATCGCAGTAATTAATTCGATTAAATTTGGGCCTTTGTGGAGGCAGTCGTTCAGCGACGGTGAAGCGTGTTCCTTGGCCGATGCATCAAACACCGGTCGAATTTTCGTTGTACTTCCTTCTTTCAAAACGTGACGATGAGGTAGATAATGGCCCCAGTTTTGTTCCTCTTCCTCTGGAACACGTTCGATGATACCTTCAGCTAACCATTCCAGAAATACTGCGTCATATTCCATGTATACATTGTCAGCTTTCAATTTTTGTATGGTAGATTGCAATCGACTTAACGCCATTTTCTTATTCTGCGGTAACTCAGGATGATTCTGTAACCAAGGTAATTTTATTTCATAACGCCTTTTCTTGTTGACTCGTACAGTTTTCAAGAAAGTTTCATGCATGTCGGCTTCTTGCTCCAATTTTGTCCTTGTTTCGATCGGATCACGAATTCCCAGGACGTCCAATGACCATAAATCCGAGACTGTTACATTGTTTACAAACAGCGACATAGCCGTAGTTACAACATTATATTTTCTTCTCTCTTCAGGTACTTTGCCCGTGATTAACCAGCCTAGATACGTTTCCATTGCTACCAAGCCATTTTTTAGAACATGTATACGTCCCGTGTACAATTTTCCAGCGACGTCAACACCGATAAGCACAGAAATTGCTTCTCTTTTGCTATGCCTGTCACTTGCGTCTATCCCGAGCTCCTTCAGCTCTCTACCCCACTCTGCAACCTGAATTAACGGCAAGTTTCCACAAATTACATCTTGATCTAATGCGGCAAAGTTACAGCGATAATTATCATCCATACTGCTCAGATGAATTTTATACTTCTTGTGTCGCACAGCTTTTGATTGTTGACCACCGAAAAGAGAGTGTGTAATTGTCTGCTCAGCAACAGGTTCATATCCCAGGTTTTCAGCCATTTTTTTGGTCACGTACGATTTTTGAGATCCCGTATCAATAATGGCGCGAACTTGTATCTCCTTGTCTTTGTTTCGTAATTTCACGCACAATGTTTGCATCAGTACCTCCGGATCACTAGATAAATTTGCAAGGTTACAGTCTCCTTCTTCAGGTTCCTTCGATATAGAATCTTTCTTCACGGAATCTTTAGTCACGGAATCTGCTTTTTTGTCTACGCGCTTTTTATCTATGTTCGGGCACATTATGAGTAAATGTCGCATCGAGCACCAGCTACAATTTAACTTTATACGGCACTGTCGAAAATTATGTCCCGCCCTGAGACAATTGAAACAGACGTTCTTCTTTTTTGCATGCTTGCGTCTTTTGTAGAGGCTCAATTTTTTCGCTTTCTCGCAGCGCGCACTATCATGACAAGAACTACAGAATACACACGTACTATCCTTTTCTTTTGTTGTCAACAGTCCCATAGCAGTAGGCGTGTCTTCGTTCTTTGCGCGCATTTTTGCTCGTCGTTTCTTATCGCCATCCGTACTGTCCGTTGCTAGATCAAATCCTTTGACCGCCATCGAAATGCGCTCCTCATTCTGCACTTCTCCTTCCAGGAAACTAATGAGTTGGGATAATCGATCTTTACACTGAAACGTAGATTGCTCACCATCCCTCGTTGTGGTACTATTTGTTGGACTTCTTTGCCACGCGCGTAAAATTTCTTCTGGCAATGCTGATTCAACGAGCGGGAAAAGCATAGCTGCACATTTATCCGAAGTAACACCCAGTGTATCAAGCGATCTCAATTTTATCATACAAGCTTGCCAGCGACATGGATTTCGATTTCAATGTATTTTGCAACACGAGTTGTAAAAGCTCACGCACATATACTTCGATTAATAGATCTTCCCGTCCGAAACGATTTTTTAGACTGTTAATTACTTTGCCATAATACTCAGCGGTAGGCGGGTAGCTTTTAACTAATTTGGCGGCACGGTTGCCTTCCCCCATGGCTTGTATCAAATATTGAAACTTATCCTCGTTCACAATGTCGGCATCTTCATGAATTTTCTTAAATAAGCTCCAAAACTGTAGCCAGTCTCGTATGTCTCCACTGAATTTAGATATTTCAATCTTTGGCAACTTATATGATCTCTTGCTGTCTCCTGGTACGGTTGATACATTTACTGACGGCGCTCGGTAATCTCTCAGATCCGCATAATTAGTTATTTGCGATTTTGCAATAATAAACATGCCTTTATATTGATCCGCATCGTCCAGTTCCTTTTGTATTTCTTCGTCTGTTGCATCGGGCGAATCGAACAATAATTCTAGAAAAGCCTGCGTGCTCGCTTCTAGGTTACGTACTTTCTCCTCAAGTAATTCGAATGCCACAATTAAGTCCTGTCTACTGGCCTCTGAACCAGTACCACATAATGCATTTAATGTGTTTAACGCTTTTGAGAATGCACGCCGATGAATGGAACGAATCTTTTTTGCCTTATCCATCGTCTCGAAAAATTGTCGAAACCACAACTATCGCGTTCACACGATACCTTTTACCGAATAAAGTCCTGTCACGGTCGCCAAAAAATGTTATATTAGGTTCGGTAGGAATAAAGAAAACGCGGGAATAAGGCAAATAAACGAATATATTGAGCTCTTGTCTCTGAGGCTCGCTGGGCGATACTGATACTTCGTTGCTACCGGCGAGGCCTCGCACCGAAAAACAAATGAAAAACGCGCGAGGAACCGGCAACGCTTCGCTATCACTCTGCCACACACACACACATACATGGGCATCTTAATGCCAACGCGGGAAACGATTCGTGCTACGCGCAAATCTAACAATCTTCGTTATTATCATCCTGGAAAGCCATAAGACACACATACAATTTTATGCATGTATTGACTATGTTTAGAGATACCTGTAGCGATAGCATTTTTTACATTAAGGGTGCATTCCGAAATGCGTATAGAACGAATAAACTGTATTATACTGATGCGTAGCGCATTAAATCGTTTCGTTTTATTAAAAGGGGAAAGCCTATTTTGAGCGAAAAAAACGGTAATTTGTAAGAATTTTTTATAAGAAAACTATTTGTCGTATTGTTACGTCCTGTAAACTCCACATCTCCTTTTTCCGACACATGGTTGATAAAGTAGATAAAGAGAAGTATACCGAATGTATTGGTATCAAAAGAGAGGGTTCTAAGCTTCCAGAAAAATAATTTCTACTGACAGAATATCCTGAATCGCCAGATGAATAAATAAAAAGAAAGAACTTGAAACAATTGTGCAACAGATGTCGATAAAAAATTGAAACGAAGGGACTTGTAAAAATATATAAAAAAACATTAATAGCTCAGAAGGACTTGGAATGTCTTAAAATAACAACAAATGTCTGGGGGTAGACAAAGAAAATTCTGGAAGAAAAATAATTCTTTAAAATCAAAATTGCGCCGTGGATCCTAGGGATTAGAAAAACAAGAGGCAAGAAGTCTGCGATAATAAAGATAGGATACGCAGCTGAAAACTATAAAAATTCAGGTAACAATTGCACGCTGCCGATAAAAAAAGAATTACCTAACCATTTTTGAATCTGTTATCTGGAAGCTTGGAAGGGCTGAAGCCATGTGGAGGGGAGCCTTTAAAACATTTTTTCCTAGACCAATAGATATCGGGAACTCCTCACCAAAATTTAGAAACTAAGGGCGAAAACTTAGAAAATTAGGAAAACTGAGAGGAGGGCGACCAATAATTGCGAAGACGGAAAAGTGGAGAAACAAGCCTAACAAATGGAATTCAAATTTTGAAAAAGACTGAAAATCTGGCGCAGGTCCTCCCCTTTTTCAAGGTTATAAAACCGCGCGTTTCGGCGGGACTCGCTCTCGTTCTGTTTTAAAATCTAACCAGTTCAGTTCAGTTACTCTCGAAGTTTTTTATTACGAAAAGGTGTTTGTGTAATTCTCTTGTGTGGGCGAACAATAAAGAAGCTCTCAAGGAATCATCTGAGGGAACTTGAAGTCATCAAGTAGTAAGTGTTATCATTTATTTTATCCTCATCTTTCCTTTATTATTGAAAACGGTTCCACTAAAATATTTTTTTTTTATTTTATTTATATATATATATATATATATTGTTACGCCCGGTACACGGAGCAGCGTGAAGCTGCCGGCTCGCTCCGAGGTCTCGGTTCCCCGTTGCCAGGGGAACGAAGATTATTATTGTGACTTAATGACAGTTCTGCCCGTGTCTTGAATCGGTGCAGTCGTTGTATCGTTTTGCATGCTCTAATTAAATTGTTCACGTTCCTTTTATAAGTCGTCTCTTTCTTTCGCGGAGCTCAGGCGCCGCGAGTTAGTGTGTGTGAGTGTGTGAGAGACGCGAACGCGGAGACGTTCGCCGACCCGTTCCCGGCGTAACAATATATATATATATATATATATATTTTTGTCGTTTGGTAGATACCAGTACCTTTTCGAAGACTTAACGGTACATATCAGGACATTTGGCTCTTATTAGGACCGACCCGGTATTTCTCACACATATAAAGTAACATGTGGGGTCCGGTACCCGTATATCTAAATACATGCAATGTATAATACCAGAACCGAAATTAAGTACATAGTGTGTATAATAAAAAGACCGGTACCAACATAAATAATATATGTAAAGTATAAAATAGGAACCGACATTAAATTTTAGTAAACTAAAGAGTTATTGCACTAGTTTTACTATAAATAAAATTTTTGACCGGTCCAGTCAGATAAAATATTATGACCATACCACTCTTATAATGCAAAATACAAATAATGACGACACTCTCAACTAATATATCTATTCAGAAAAACATTTTAGCGTCAATATTACAAACTCATTTGCTTACACTACGTTTTTAATTAAAACGACACCTCGAATGGTTTGGCAAGTTAATTCTTTAATCACGAATACGAAACTAGCGTAGATGTTAACTTGTGCAGATTCAACTACGTGCTCATTCAAAGCATTGAAATTCCTGAAAAAGATATTTCAAGTTCTGTTTTCTGATATTAAATTCTACCAATACGACGCAGACAATAAACTTCGTAAATTACATTACGATACAGTTTATAAGTTTTAAACGATGTAACGTCACAAACAAGGTCCATTATCTGCGACGAATTAGTAGAAATCAGGACCGGAAAACTGATCTTAATTAATCGGCTATTTGAGTAATATCAACGCTGTAAATAAGCACGTCGTTTGAAATACATGTATTAAGGCACACACTAAATTCGTATTCGTGACTAAAGAATTAACTTGTCAAATGTTTTGAGATGTCATTTTGATTGTAAACGTAGTGTAACCGTATGAGCATGTAGTGTTGAAGCTAAAATGATTTCATAAAACGTTATATATGTTGAAAAGCTTGTGGCGATTTTAATTTTACATAGTGAAAATGATGTAGCCATGCAAGTCGCATATTTTTAGAATAATTGGAAAATATTTGTAAAATATTTAAATCATATTTAACCGGTACCGATATTTGTCGTTACATCTAAGTACAAAGTCCCAGGATGTGACGTTAGCACACAGTTTATAAATTAAATCATCAAGGTAACGTCACATTCTGGGACACGTTACTTAGATGTAACGACAAATGACGGTACCGGTCAAACGTGACTTAAATGCACTAATTTCTTGTAAAAATATACAATCTGCGTAAATACAACATTCTCATTATGTAAATCTCAAGCCGCCACGAGCTATTCAGCATACATAACGTTTAATACAAACATTTTACCGTCAACTCTACATGAACATACTGTTACACTTTGATTCAATCAAAATGACAACTCAAAACGATTGGAAATTAAAATTTTTTCAACCAAAACAAAACTAGTGTATGCGTTAATTTGTGCACTTGCAACTACGTGCTCATTTACAACATCGAGATTTTTGAAAAAGGGATTTTAAGTTTTGTTTTTTTGATTTCTACCAATACGTCACAGACAACGGACTTCGCATGTGACGTTACGACACAGTTTATAAGTTTTAAAACGATGTAACGTCACATGCGAGTTCCGTTATCTGCGACGTATTGATAGAAATCAAGACCTGAAAACTAATTTTAATTAATCGGTTTTTTGAGTAATATCAACGCTGTAAATAATTACGTAGTTCGAATTACACGTATTAAGGCACACACTAGATTCATATTCGTGACTAAAGAATGAACTTGTCAAACGTTTCGAGATGTCATTTTGATTGAAAGCGTAGTGTAACCGTATGAGCATGTAGTGTTGAATCTAAAATGGTTCTATAAAACGTTATATATGCTGAAAAGCTTGTGGCGATTTTAATTTTACATAGTGAAAATGATGTAGTCATGCAAGTCGCAAATTTTAATAATAATCGGAAAATATTTGTAAAATATTTAAGTCATATTTTACCGGTACCGATATTTCTCGTTACATCTAAGTAAAGAGTCCCAATATGTGACATTAGCACACAGTTTATAAATTAAATCATCAAGGTAACGTCACATTCTGGGACACGTTACTTAGATGTAACGACAAATGACGGTACCGGTCAAACGTGACTTAAATGCACTAATTTCTTGTAAAAATATACAATCTGCGTAAATACAACATTCTCATTATGTAAATCTCAAGCCGCCACGAGCTATTCAGCATACATAACGTTTAATACAAACATTTTACCGTCAACTCTACATGAACATACAGTTACACTTTGTTTCAATAAAAATGACAACTCAAAACGATTGGAAATTAAAATCTTTAGGACCGAAACAAAACTAGTGTATGCGTTAATTTGTGCACTCGCAACTACGTGCTCATTTACAGCATCGAGATTCCTGAAAAAGAAATTTAAAGTTTTGTTTCCGGCCCTGATTTCTACCAATACGTCGCAGACAACGGACTTTGCATGTGACGTTACGACACAGTTTATAAGTTTTAAAACGATGTAACGTCACATGCGAGTTCCGTTATCTGCGACGTATTGATAGAAATCAGGACCGAAAAACTAATCTTAATTAATCGACTTTATGAGTAATATCAACGCTGTAAATAAGTACGTAGTTTGAATTACACGTATTAAGGCACATATTAGATTCATATTCGTGACTAAAGAATGAACTTGTCAAACGTTTCGAGATGTCATTTTGATTGAAAACGTAGTGTAACCGTATGAGCATGTAGTGTTGAATCTAAAATGGTTCTATAAAACGTTATATATGCTGAAAAGCTTGTGGCGATTTTAATTTTACATAGTGAAAATGATGTAGTCATGCAAGTCGCAAATTTTAATAATAATCGGAAAATATTTGTAAAATATTTAAGTCATATTTAACCGGTACCGATATTTCTCGTTACATCTAAGTAAAGAGTCCCAATATGTGACATTAGCACACAGTTTATAAATTAAATCATCAAGGTAACGTCACATTCTGGGACACGTTACTTAGATGTAACGACAAATGACGGTACCGGTCAAACGTGACTTAAATGCACTAATTTCTTGTAAAAATATACAATCTGCGTAAATACAACATTCTCATTATGTAAATCTCAAGCCGCCACGAGCTATTCAGCATACATAACGTTTAATACAAACATTTTACCGTCAACTCTACATGAACATACTGTTACACTTTGTTTCAATCAAAATGACAACTCGAAACGATTGGAAATTAAAATCTTTAGGACCGAAACAAAACTAGTGTATGCGTTAATTTGTGCACTCGCAACTACGTGCTCATTTACAGCATCGAGATTCCTGAAAAAGAAATTTAAAGTTTTGTTTTCCGGCCTTGATTTCTACTAATACGTCGCAGACAACGGACTTCGCATGTGACGTTACGACACACTATATAAGTTTTAAAACGATGTAACGTCACATGCGAGTTCCGTTATCTGCGACGTATTGATAGAAATCAGGACCTGAAAACTAATCTTAATTAATCGGCTTTTTGAGTAATATCAACGCTGTAAATAAGTACGTAGTTCGAATTACACGTATTAAGGCACATATTAGATTCATATTCGTGACTAAAGAATTAACTTGTCAAACGTTTCGAGATGTCATTTTGATTGAAAACGTAGTGTAACCGTATGAGCATGTAGTGTTGAATCTAAAATGGTTCTATAAAACGTTATATATGCTGAAAAGCTTGTGGCGATTTTAATTTTACATAGTGAAAATGATGTAGTCATGCAAGTCGCAAATTTTAATAATAATCGGAAAATATTTGTAAAATATTTAAGTCATATTTAACCGGTACCGATATTTCTCGTTACATCTAAGTAAAGAGTCCCAATATGTGACATTAGCACACAGTTTATAAATTAAATCATCAAGGTAACGTCACATTCTGGGACACGTTACTTAGATGTAACGACAAATGACGGTACCGGTCAAACGTGACTTAAATGCACTAATTTCTTGTAAAAATATACAATCTGCGTAAATACAACATTCTCATTATGTAAATCTCAAGCCGCCACGAGCTATTCAGCATACATAACGTTTAATACAAACATTTTACCGTCAACTCTACATGAACATACTGTTACACTTTGTTTCAATCAAAATGACAACTCGAAACGATTGGAAATTAAAATCTTTAGGACCGAAACAAAACTAGTGTATGCGTTAATTTGTGCACTCGCAACTACGTGCTCATTTACAGCATCGAGATTCCTGAAAAAGAAATTTAAAGTTTTGTTTTCCGGCCTTGATTTCTACTAATACGTCGCAGACAACGGACTTCGCATGTGACGTTACGACACACTATATAAGTTTTAAAACGATGTAACGTCACATGCGAGTTCCGTTATCTGCGACGTATTGATAGAAATCAGGACCTGAAAACTAATCTTAATTAATCGGCTTTTTGAGTAATATCAACGCTGTAAATAAGTACGTAGTTCGAATTACACGTATTAAGGCACATATTAGATTCATATTCGTGACTAAAGAATTAACTTGTCAAACGTTTCGAGATGTCATTTTGATTGAAAACGTAGTGTAACCGTATGAGCATGTAGTGTTGAATCTAAAATGGTTCTATAAAACGTTATATATGCTGAAAAGCTTGTGGCGATTTTAATTTTACATAGTGAAAATGATGTAGTCATGCAAGTCGCAAATTTTAATAATAATCGGAAAATATTTGTAAAATATTTAAGTCATATTTAACCGGTACCGATATTTCTCGTTACATCTAAGTAAAGAGTCCCAATATGTGACATTAGCACACAGTTTATAAATTAAATCATCAACGTATAGTCACATTCTGGGACACGTTACTTAGATGTAACGACAAATATCGGTACCGGTCAAATGTGACTTAAATGCTCTCAGATATTGTAAAAATATACGATCTACGTGACTACAACATTTTTATTATGTAAATCTCAAGCCGTCACGAGCTATTCGGCATACATAATGTTTAATACAAACATTTTACCGTCAACTCTACATGAACATACTGTTACACTTTGTTTCAATCAAAATGACAACTCAAAACGATTGGAAATTAAATTTTTTTTAACCGAAACAAAACTAGTGTATGCGTTAATTTGTGCACTTGCAACTACGTGCTCATTTACAACATCGAGATTTTTGAAAAAGGGATTTCAAGTTTTGTTTTTTTGATTTCTACCAATACGTCGCAGACAACGGACTTCGCATGTGACGTTACGACACAGTTTATAATTTTTAATACGATGTAACGTCACATGCGAGTTCCGTTATTTGCGACGTATTGGTATAAATTGGGACCGGAAAATTAATTTTAAATTTACGGTTTAATAAATATTTTGACTTTAAAAATAAATTTTAGCCCAAATTTACACCATGAATCGATTTCATTTTTATTTAATGAGTAAGATTTGTCATTTACATATTAAAACAATATAATAAATATTTAAAATGTATTTTAGTCCCATTAAGTTACAATGTATAAAAATTTTATTTTTTAATATAATTTTGAATAAATTATGTACAAATTATAACTAATTATAAAATATAATGGTTATGGTCGTTTTAAATCTATGTATACTGCGTTTTACTACATGTATACGATGTTTGACGAGTTTTTAATACATTTTTTAATGGTACTCATAAGTAACACTAGATAAAAAAAACAAAATTTGTACATATAATTGTATTTTGATTATACATATAAAAAATTATTTAAAAACTTTCGTCTAGAAGTCGATGTATATCAATGTATATCAACGTATACAATATGTATACCGGTCCCGTTATGTACCGAACGACAAAAATATATACAGGGTGTCCCAGACATAACGAAGGATACAGGAAGGATAGATAGAATTGATTGAGACAAGTAGAAAAGTCCCGTACCATTTTGCAAAATTCTTAACCGTTATTGAGAAAAAAATTAAAATGTATAAATTGTATAGGCGCAAGAGCGACAAGGAAGCTGCGCGTGAGTGAGCGCGACAGGCGAATGGCTAGAAATGGCGCCGTCGCCTGTCGCGCTCACTCACGCGCAGCTTCCTTGTCGCTCTTACGCCTATACAATTTATACATTTTAATTTTTTTCTCAATAATGGTTGAGAATTTTGCAAAATGGTACGGAACTTTTCTACTTGTCTCAATCAATTCTATCTATCCTCCCAGTATCCTTCGTTATGTCTGGGACACCCTGTATATATATATATATATATTTTCGCTTATATATTTTTTTTTAAATCGAAATTCTAATAATATTTTCTACGTCGACAATAAGTGATTGCAGGTCAAGGTTTATTTTTATTTTTCCTTCGTTTCTAGAACGAATTTGACGCGACACGGGAGACTTCTTTTTAGGGATTATATCTCCATTAGTCAAATCTGATTTTAATAGCCTAGGATTGTTCTTGACCTTGTCAAATTTGAAATAGAACAATGTAGCGTTTTTTCGCTCACCATTATGTGTATGTTCCTTTCAATACTACACTCAAATTTGGGGTCTATTGAACATTTTGATGAATGGTCTCCTGACCACTCATTCATGGTTTAGCTACACGCTTTTCCGACTGACGCGTGGCCTTCTCCCCTCCACTCTTCCTTGAGTGGAGCTACTGTTTCCTCCTTTTCCTTTTCTGCAATCTTTTATTATAGTCTTACGTTACTAAAAGTTTTTTTTATTTTTTTTTTTATTATGCTACTGGAAGTATTTTTTTATAATAATTTTTTTTATTTTTTTTTTTTATATATACAGGGTGTTTGAAATAAGGTTTCCTTCCCGGTAACTGTAGATAGATATCGGAAATACAAATCGAAAAGTCAGATATCATTTAGTGAAATTCGTAACCGTTACCGAGTAAGAAATTACTGAATTTTGACGAATTGGCGCGGAGCACATAATAAGTCGGGCGCGGCAGGTGAGAGCGGGTGGGCCTTAGGGAGAGAACGGGGGTGAAACGCCGCGCGACAATTGTCTATCACACCACGCGTTGACTCCTCCCACCCCCACCCCACAATTGTCGCGCGGCGTTTCACCCCTGTTCTCTCCCTAAGGCCCACCCGCTCTCACCTGCCGCGCCCGACTTATTATGTGCTCCGCGCTAATTCGTCAAAATTCAGTAATTTCTTACTCGGTAACGGTTACGAATTTCACTAAATGATATCTGACTTTTCGATTTGTATTCCCGATATCTATCTACAGTTACCAGGAAGGAAACCTTATTTCAAACACCCTGTATATATATATGAAACGACCTTTCCGCGTGGTCCTCGAATAACGGGCCAGCGAGCCCGGGACGCTCGTCGGATCACAGAATTCGAGAGAATAAGGTCGAGAATGCACCGAGACTGAATTAATTAACAAATGATAATTTATTCTTTAACAACGACGCTCGCTTAGTCAAGCGACGCCGATCGATATATAGATATATACAATGAAGATGACAAAGTGAATGTGTGTACGGCGTGCGGATATAATGTGCCGGTGGGCGCGTCGGCCCTTCGATCGCGGATCGATATAACGCGTGCGCTATACGGATATTCGCGGATGGTCGCGGATGCACCACGTGAGGCGCGGTGGGTGGCGCGAAATCGTGGGCGCGGTGTTCGGCGCGTATCGTTAATTTCGGGATCGGTCTTGGCGGAAGGACCGGTGGCACGCGGGCCGCGGGCGCGGAATAGTGGGCGCGGTTACGCCGCGGATCGTCGGTTTCGCGATCGATCCTGCCGGGCGGACCGACGGGATGCGGGGTGCGGGGCCGCGTGACGGGCGGGGCCCGTCGTGCTATAGATCGCGATATACTTTATTTCGTTTGATGGTCGAAATTACCGATGCGTTGGTGGACCGCGGTGGACGCGATGCGCGTGGTCAGGATGCACCTTGCCAGGTGTCGTTTAGCCAAGAGTCCTTGGCCGAGGCGGAGATCTCTCCACCCCGTGGATCACGACGGTGCGACAGGATCTTTATTTCGTCCGAGTCTTTCCGTACCGCAGATCTAGGATCGAGAGTCCTCGAAGGAGGCGGAGTTCGCTCCACCCCACGAGCTAGTCGTGCGTTCGGTTAGAGTTCGTACGGAGAGGATTCTTGAGCGCCAGGATCTCCTGGCCGAGACGAAGTTCGCTTCACCCCGTGGTTCGTGCTCTAGGACGGATGTTCGCTCGAGAGCGAACGGATCAGGACGGTCCCGCTGAGTCCTGGCGTCGACTTTTTATATGTAAAAAGTGACGGCGCAGGGTTGCCGGGGCTCAGCGGGGTGCGTGACGTGTTCCGACGCGTGGCGCCGAGGCCCCGGGATGCGGCGCGCTCGGAAACGACGGGCCTCGACGTCGACGGCGCGGTTCGGCGGCGCTCGGAGACGCTCGGCTAAGTCCGCGGATGGACTTAGCCGCGGAACGGCTACGCGTTGCCGTACTGTGCCGGCGTATACAATATTATAAAGTTTGGGGCGCACCGCGCCCCGGGTCCCCGCCGGACGGTGTTGTGTCCGGCGGCCGGCCGTTGTTGTGGCCGGAACGGTGCATCGCCGGGTGCACCGTTACATATATATATATTGTCACGATAATTCTTATTCTCTCCTTCCCGAGGAGGAGAGTCGTGAACAAAAAGGGACGACCGTGCACGGACGAAAAATCCGTGCACCAACGTGCCACGAGGGGTAGGGAGGGAGGAGGGGTCGCGGTACCTCGGCCGTATTCCGGCGCGGGACGGCGGAATCTCGCATGAACACGATTTTTGGGCGCCAGGCACGGGCTCTGCCGTGCCAATCTTTATCTCGGACTAGTTATCCGGTCTTCGACAATTCCTACCGAATTCGAATCGCCGCCACGCGCGGGGGCTAGCCCATTCGAACGGAGAGGGGCGGGGTATAGCGCGCGGAATTCTCGGACAAACGGGAACGACGACACAAAATAAGGCGTACGCGGACACGAACATAAACAGATGATCCGTTTATTGTGTTCAACGGAACAAACAAATATATAAAAAAAATTAACAAAAATTAAGGTAGGCGTACGAGAGCTAGATCTTCTCGCGTCGGCCCTGGATGTTGTGGTGCCGGCCACGCGCCTCCCGTACACACGGCGTGTTTTCGCGAGACGCAACGACACCCAAGAACTCACGCGTATGATCGCCCGTCGTAAACGAGACCGCGTGATTTCTTTTCCGACCTCGGCCGCTGCCGAGGGCTCTCCGTGCGGACGCGACGGACGACAACTTCACATACAATCGAATCAACCAACGCAAACGAACCGTCCCGGTAGGTCTCGCGGGGCCCAGTCACCGGCCCTTGGACGCCCGTCGGCTGCCACTCGCTAACGTTACGTCCTTGTCTCGCGACAAGGATCCACCAAAATAATCTAACGGGCCCGCGTGCCCGTTTTATGTGGCCGTTTATCGTCCAAGCCCGCGTCGGCCTCCCCGGGAGGCGAAGGGCGGTACAATACAATAATTCCGCAATGCGGGTGGACAATCTCACCGAAGAAACGCTCCCTGACTTCTCGAGACGTCCTCGCTCTCCCTCGCACTCTCGCTCTCTCTCTCGCTCTCGCTCTTGCTCTGGTCGTCCTCGCTCACTCTCGCTATCGCTCGCTGGTTCCTGCCGATCGCCCGTCAATCACGCCGGTCTACACGGAAGAGCGCGAGGACCGCGCGAATTTTCGGCACGAGGCCCGGCGTATCCCCACTCCCGCGTCTCGCGGATTTTTCCGCGCGCCACGCCGCCGATTTCCCGCGAGAGCCGCTGCCCTTACAGGGCCCTATTGGTACTAATAGGTTGGCGCGAGCTTTGGATAAACCGTTATCGCCACAATTCCCCCCCGCAGGTAGTTCTCGGCGCTTTTGTGACGGCCGCGGGGAGCTGCAACGAAGCAGCGAGAGCCGCCACGTCACAATATATATATATATATGTGCAATTTTTGATTTAAGTTGTTGGTTTCATGGAAAAATGATAGCCTTGTTATCTTACTTATTAACTAATTTATTTCTACGAGTATTAATATTATCGATACGCAAACTTAAGGTTAACAAAATATTTATTCAAGTTTTTATTACAATTGTCCTGGGGTCCTTAATTTTCTAAATTCTTGCCGTTCTATTACGTTGTTTGGCCCTATGATATGATTAATCACTACGTTGGAGCTTCTTAATGCCGCTCCCGCCTGTTCCAACGCGTGGGCCAGGTCGTGGCTCCGGTAATCATCCGGCCGGTGGATTGAAAAGTCCACTTCGGCGAACTCTCCCCCCGAGGCCCGCCGGATCTTCAGGTGCCCCCACTCCTTTTCAATCAGGGCCCGAGTGAGGATAATGTCTCGCTCCGTCCAGCCGGTGGGGGATGTTGGCCGGATCCCATGCGCTCCGCACGGGATGGCCTGCCATGGCTGCTCCTTGAATCTATTTTCAAGGCGGCAGCAATCAAACTTGGGGCGATGGATTTTTCGCCCCCAGTCTTTCAAATGGATGGTGACGTCTGTATGAGACGTCACCTCCGTGATGATTCCCCACTGCCATCGCCTCCCCTCCTTTACGGCAACTAGGGCCCCGACGTGGATGTGATCGGGCGCGAGCGTGAGCTTCGCCCCGATCTTCTTCATCTTCATTGTAAGATATTCCAGGAGCTCGTTCAACTCCTCCTGCCCGTTTTTTAATTTCACCCAAAATAATGTGGGCGACTCCACCTCCAACACTCTGGCCTCCAGAGACGACCGGGTTAGATGGTAAGTATTAATCGTAGGGATTGTAGCCTCCATTTTTAAAATTGATTCTTCTTTCTTCTTATTCTAAAAACAAGTAGGTTTTAGTAAATGGTAAAATAATAAAAGAAATAATTGATGCCAAATTTGTTGCAAGTAATAAAAAGAAAAACGTTGCATGTACGGAAATACATGAGGAGAAAAATATAATAACTGAAATTTTAATGTTTTAACTCCAGAGAATAAGTTGCATTTTCTCGGGCAGGTAAGAGTGGATAGCGTCGTTCCGTGTCTGCTTCGTGATTTGTTTCAGATTCCTCAACAGGATATAAATCATTATGTATTTGTTTCAAATTCTCTTGTTCAGGCATTACTGGTGCACTAGGTTTCTCATATCTTGGTCTCTTTTCTCCCAGATGTAGTAAGAGTTGAGTTAATGAATCCCAGATGGCTCCAATTAAAAATAGTGACCATCCGTATACTGTATGTAACGCATAGCCATGAACAAGAGTATCGAGTTGTAACGCGGTAATTTTATCGGTGGAAAGCTCGCCGGGAACCGGGGTACGAGTAAGAAGTGAGACGTGATCAAACGTGAAAAAGACGTAAACTATACTTTATTATAGACTTAAAGAATAAATGGTAATACAAAATAAACCTGTAATACAAAGTAAAGATAATGCTAAAGTTACGCAGAAAACAAACGAAAATACTCTAGTCGCTCAGTGGAACGGTATACGACCAGCCTCTATTACGGTAAGTGCCGAAATGACGGATCGATCGGCGCTACGTTCCGTGGGTGACGGTACACGGTCGTGAGCCGGCTGCGCGTGGTCCAAGATGGGCCCCGTGTTCGGGGGAATTACGCGGTCGTGAGGCGGCGGCGCAGCGTGTGGTGCAAGCCCTCCGGGTCGTATCGTCCAAGCGAAACGGGGTGATCGCGGATCGGCGACGTGGTGTATAAGAAGTTCTCCGAGTCGTGTCGTTCGGACAGGAATACGCGGTCGCGAATCGGCGGTACGATGTACAAGATAGGCCGTTCAGGCCGTGACGGTCGGACAGGTTTCGCGGTCGTGAGTCGGCGGTGCCGGTTACAGGGTAGGCCGTTCGGGCCGTGGCGGTCGTACAATCTCCGCGATCGCGAGTCCGCGGCGCAAAGTCCAGGGTGGACCGTTCGGACAGTGGCGAAGGAGGTCCGAGAGTGTCCGGACGAAGGAAGGCTCGGGAGCGCCCGAGTCCGGGAGGTAGCGGTATCGAAGGCCAGGTGAGCCCGGTCGAGGGCAGGCTCGGGAGCGCCCGAGTCCTGGAGGCAGCGGTATCGAAGGCCGGGTGAGCCCGGTCGAGGACAGGCTTGGGAGCGCCCGAGTCCTGGAGGCAGCGGTATCAAAGGCCGGGTGAGCCCGGTCGAAGACAGGCTCGGGAGCGCCCGAGTCCTGGAGGTAGCGGTATCGAGGGCCGGGTGAGCCCGGTTGAGGAAGGTTTGGGAGCGCCCAAGACCTGGAGGGTCGGATGCTGGAGTGCTCTCCAGCGAGGAAAAGGTGCCTCGTCTGCGTTCGAGGCAGCTTATATACCCGTGGGCCCGAGAGTGGGGGACCTCCCACTTCCGAGCGGTCGGTGGCGGTGCGCGGTGTGGGCGGTTTGGCGGCCCATGTTACGCGTTACGGTGATCCGCGCTACGCGCCGCGGGCGGCTGGTCGGCCCGCGTGACTTTATTCTCTGGTCGGGACCGCGCAATAACTCGGGCGAAACGATGGTGGTCGCGGCGCGGGGTCTACATGGTTTTTAATTCGGGGCCTAGGGCCACACAATTTCATAAAATATATCTTAAAACTTCATTCTTATCTCTAACCTATTTCTACTTTTATAATCTTCTTTCTTCTTACAGCCGTTTCCTGAAAGTAAAACTTATATCCTAAGCCTTTTTTTTTTTCGCTTCTATTTTATTACCTACGCATCGAGAGAGAGAGAGATCACACATCCATTCATTCTTTACATTATTTCGCCTTAATTCTACCTTAAATTTTATCTTTGGACCCCCGCTTCCGACGCTTTTTTCTTTCATACTTTCATTTACTCCTATTTTTTTCCCTTGTTCTTTCCAAATTTTCCAACCAATCAATCCCCCTTCCTTCCCCTCCCAAAATTTCCTCTACCATCTTCTCCCAACTATTCTCGTTTCCCCAATCTATGCATTCCTCCCATATATGTTCTCACGTTTCTTCCTTCTCCATACATATTCTACATTTTCTTTTCTCCTCCCCTTCCCAATATTTATTACCCCTCATTTTTTCCCCTAATCTGAATTTTGCCATTCTTCGCCATTTTTCTTCTTTCCATCCCAATTTCAAATATCCTGGAATCCCTTCCTCTTTTACTTTTTTATAGTACTTATTGAATTTTGACCCTCTTATTTTTTCACATCTTTCCTTTCTTTGCCATTCTTTATCTTTTTCCACTAACAAATCCCCCCTTAATTCCCCTCTTTCTTTTAGATCTTCCACATCTTTTCCAGACCACCCAAATTTTTCAAAAAATTCCTCTCTTTTCTTTTCCCATTTTCCTTTGCCTCCTCCCTCCCTTGCTCTTTCCTTCATTTCTTCCCAACACCATTTTGCTAAGTCTCCTCCTTTCCCTTCTTCTAGCCGATTTTCATATTTCCATGCTCTCATCCCTGCTCTTCCTTTCAATTTGTCCCTCTGTAATTCTTCTCTCACCATGTATTCTGGTACATATCTTCTTACTCCTAGTACTCATCTCAAGTATTTTTCCTGTAATATTTCTACTTCTTCTCTTTCTTTCCATCCCCATATTTCCACGCCATAATTAATAACCGACCATACCAATTTATCAAATAGCCATATTCTTTTACTCCAATCTTTTCCGAATTTTCTTTTACCCATACCCTAAATCTGCCCCATAATTTTTGCCGCTCTTTTTACTCTGTCTTTTACGTGCTCCTTCTGCTCTCCATTTCTCATGATTATATATCCCAAATACTTGAAACTTTTTACTTCCTCTATTTCTTCCCCTTTCCAGACCCATTTAACTTTCTACCATCTCCCTCCACCTTTTCTACATCTCATTATCTTCGTTTTTTTTACATTTACTTCCAGCCCTTTCTCCTTTACATATTCTTCCATATTTTTAATCATCTTTTTCATCCCTGCCTCATTTTCTGCCAATAGTGCAATGTCATCCGCGTACGCCAGCGAGTAAACTCTCTTGTCTTTTATTCTTATACCCCCCCATCCTCCTTTTTCTAATTCTTCATCTATGTCTGCCAACAAGAGTGTGAACAGGCTAGGACTAAGCGGACAATCTTGTCTTACTCCCTTTGTTGTCCAGAAACTTTTCCCTTCTTTATCCTTCACTTTAACTTTATTCACCGTTTCCTCTAATATTTCTTTACACCTTCTTATCAATCCCTCCCTTACTCCTCTTTTCTTCAGTGCTTCCACCAATTTTCTCCTATCCACTGAGTCAAAAGCCGCTCTCATATCAATGAATGCTATCACCATTTTCCCTTCCTTTTCCTCTATCTTCTTGTTTATCATATAATTTAACACATATATCTGATCCACTGTTCCCATGTCTCTTCTAAAACCGGCCTGACTCTGTGGTAGTATTCCTTTCTCTTCTATGTCCTTCCTTAATCTTTCTGCTAACACAGATGCGTACACCTTGTACGCTGTCTGCGTCAGTGTTATTCCTCTATACTCTTCTACTTTTTCCCCCTTTCCTTTTTTTAACACCGGGACCACTACTCCTTCTCTCCATTCCTCCGGCATCCCCTCCCCCCTCCATACCTTCTTACACATTTCTCATAACTTCTTTTTTACGTCTCCCTCTCCCCATTTCCAGATCTCATTTTCAATTCCGTCACTCCCTGCTGCTTTTCCTTTTTTCAATTTTCTTATTATTTTCTCAAATTCTTCTCTATCTATGTCTTCTTCCACATCCTCTTCTCTCTCTTTACCCAAACTCCCAATTCCCTTCTAACTCTTCATTCCACTCCACCTAGAATCTCTCTGAAATATTTATCCCATTCTTCAATCTTTATTTTTTCTTTTATTTCCTTTTTTTTCCTTCCTTTGTTTACTATTTTCCACACTTCTTCCTTTGTTCTAATTTTATCTATCTCTTTCTCCCATCTCACCTTTTCTTGCAATTTTTTCTCCTTACACAGCTTCTTGTATTCTTCTTTCATCTTTTTATAGTTTTCCCCGTTCCCTTCTCCCTTTCTCCATTTTTGCAATTCTTTCTTCACTTCATATTTCTTTCTTTTACATTCCTCATCCCACCATCTTTCTTTGGATTTTTCCCCCACCTCTTTTTCCCTTTCTTTTCTTACTAATTTCTTTATTTTTTCCAAGTCGTTACTAAAGTCTTTCCAATTTTCCTCTCTTTTGTCTTCCCTTTCCCTTCTTTCTTCATACTTTTCCCTGAATATCTTCCTCTTCTCCTCATTCCATTCTAACCTCGTACTCTTTTTTTTTTCCATATTTACAGCTTTTTCTCTTTCCTGCTTCCCCTTTTATCGTCACTATTAACGGCAAGTGGTCTGAATCCACTTCCTTCCTCACCTTCATTTCTATTATTTCTCTTTTTGTTTCCACATTACTAACCACATAGTCTATTACTGTTTTCCCTCTTCCCCCCACGTATGTCCACTCTCCCACTTCATCTCCTTTTGTACATCTATTGATTATACCCCATCCCGCTTCTTCCAGCGCTTTACAAAACTTTCTACCTTCCCCAGTAATTTTTTTATCCTTTGTTTTCCTATTCCTTTCTTCCTCGTCTTCTTCCTCCTTTCCATCATCCCACAATCCTCCTTCATCTCCCGTTCTCACGTTAAAGTCCCCCCCAATCAAATATCTCATTCCTTCTTCTTTTTCATCCATCCAGTTTATCATATTTTCTATCATATCTTCTATCTTCTCATTTACATATACCCCAGCTATTTTCCACCAAACTCCTCCACATCTTATCTTTATTCCTATCATTCCTTTTTTGTCTTCCAAATCTATTTCTCTTTCTCCTTCCAATTCCTCCTTCCATCCCATCAGCAATCCCCCCATGGCCCTCCCTTTCTTATTTTTCTTTTCTGCCCCCTTGTTTAACCATTTGTAACCCTTTGGCAATCTATATCTTATTTCCTTCCACCTTTTTTCCTCCAACCATGTTTCACACATATAAATCACATCCCACTTCTCCATGCCTTTCCAAAAATCATCATCTTTGTTTTATACTCCTGCCACATTCCAAAACACTATTTTCATTTTCCAATTTCTGTCTTTGCCTTTTTCCTTCCTTTCTCCTTCTTCTTTCCCTCTTTTTCTTTATCCCCTTCTCCTTTCCCTTGCGTATTTTTTTCCTTATCCTTTTCATTTCCTCCTTCCTCACTTATTGTCCTTTTTTTTCCCATTCCTGTTCTTCTCTTCCTCCGCCTCTTTTTAAAAACTTGCATTCATTTTATCCACAGTCACTCGCTTCCTTTTATTTCCCTCTGTTTCAAACGTCTTTGCTCCTTCCCACTTTCTCAATTCCTCCTTCAGATCGTTCCATAGCCACATTTCCTTGTTTACCCATATCTTTTTATATCCGATCTTTACCTGATTTCCTTCTCCTTTTAATCTTTCCGCTTCTTTCTTTATATTCCATTCCACTTTCCTTTCATATTCCGTCAAATCGTTTCCTATCCATTCCGTCCTATCCTTCAGTTTTCCTTTACCTTTTAATATTTCCAATTTATCTTTAAAGTTTTCCATTTTTACCCATACCATACCGAAACCTCCTTTATTCACTCCTCCTATCTTATTTACATCTTCTATTTTTGCTTTTACGCCTATTGCTTCAAAAATCTCTTCCACTTGTTCCTTCAGCGCCTTTTTATCTTCATTTTTTATTTTTATACCTCTTATTATCAAATTATTCTTTCTCCATTCTTTCTTTTCCCTTTCTTTTCCCATTTCTAACATTCTTGTTCTTTCTTCCAGGCTTAATACTTTTTCACATAATTCTGCTGGCATTTCCGCTTTACCTCCCTCATATTTTTTTTCCTTAATTCTTTTTTCCATTTCATCTATTATTTTCTCTAATTCTATCTTTTCTCTTTTTCATATCACTTTTAGGTCTTCTATTTCTTTCCTTATCTGCACCTCTTCCATCTGTGCTTGGATCCTAGCGAATCCACTTCTCATTTCTTTTATTACCTCCTCAAAACCTTCCTTACTTACTCCTCCTTCACCACTTCCTCTGTCGTTTTCACCGGCGACCTATATACTTTCACGCTTTTTCTAAATCCTTCCAATCCTTCTATTTCACCTCTCTCCTCCTGTCTTTCCTTCCTTTTTTCTCCTTGTTTCCATGCTTCCATTATTGGTAAGCTATTAGACCTTTCCCTCCTCAATATTTCTACTTTTGCCGGCCTTCCCATTTTCTTCTTCGTTTTTTCTTCCCCTTTTTCCTTTTTTCCCAACTCCATATTTTCCTTCATCTGATCACTCATTTTCCCTCAGCTGTTCTACACCTCTTTCCTTTGTCATTATTTCCTTTTACTTTCCCCTTCGCCTCCTTACCTTCTTTCTTTCCTTTGTCTTACTCTCGGTTTTTTCCCTGTCACCGCCAACCTAACCTTCAAACAACTCCGCCTTGTACTTTCTTAGATTTCTCCCTTTATTCTCACCTCCACCCTTTCCCTTTACTTGCCCTCCTTAAAAAACCTCCCCCTTTACCGCCGCACACCACCCTTTGCTTCTAAATTCTTTTTAACACCCAAAAACCTTTTTCCTCAGTCACACTCTCATACACACAACCGCACGCTCTGCTGTCGGAAACGAAAGTCTCTACATCAGTACTATATACTGCTTAAATCAGTACATAATAATTACTATAAGGGAATAGAAATAACTAGTTAGAATTTATAAGTACTGGCACACATTACATATATATGTGGCGGCCGAGATGACAACCCGGAAAATTGACACTCGGCGCGCCACGACAGATGCAGCCCGGCATACGTGAACGTATGCCGGAAGGCCCGGAAGCTCGGTGAGGGAAAAGCTCCGGGCCCGACTGATAACAGCCGCGGCCGCCAGGCGTCGCGAAAGACGAAGAGCTTTTGCAAGAGTCAGATGCGATAAGGACCGCTATATAAGCGGCACCGATGGAGCTTGCGATATCGCCTTATCCGATAAGGAGATCGCCTTTTGAATACGGTCGATAGTGCTCGAATAGACGCACACTTCACAGTATAAAAAGTAGTGCTCAGCCGACGCACATCGAACTGAGAGACGAGGCAGTATTCGTTGCCACGAAGCAGATCATAGACGCATGCCGTTACCACCAACGACGAAGAGTCAGAGTCCGGAGACAGGGACTCCGCAGAAGCGGACTCGGAGAAGCCGCCGCAAGAAGAGGGCCACACTGACGCCAGAGATCGTGCCTGACAGTCCTCCGTCACCACCGGTCGAGGAAGCAAGAACACCAAAGATAGTATCGATTGAGGTCTTTCCGCCGCAGCAGCCGCTGGTAGGGATATTACGGCCTCCAGGACTCAAGAAGCCGCCACGTCACACGCACTTCCAATTCCTGGAGTGGAAGCCTCCTCTAGCCAACTTCACGCCTCCACGACTAACGAGGCCACCAAGGATATACCTCGCACCGGGTGACATACGCGTTTGGCGTTACACCAGTCCCCGGTGGAATCAAGTGAATCCGCGGCTCTCGCCTATCCCACCAACACCACCGGTGCGGATAGAGCGAGGTGTACAGTGTGGGCCAAGCACCACAGAGAGGGCTATACAGCACGCCCCTGTGGTCACGGATAGTGGAGTCCAGTGCGATCCCTGGGCTACCACCTCATCCTCCGAAGCCGAGCCTCCGATACTGCCCGGCGATGATAAGTGGGGGCCCATAAAGGTAACGCTCACCGCCCCACACATTTCCTACCGCGAAAGGCGGTTGTAAAACGTTGTAAAGCGTTCTTTTGTAAAAGCACCAGTGGGTGCGATTTAAACGATATCAAACACAATGTACATAAACTTGTAAATATACTTGTATATATATATCTAGAAAGAAGGCGTTCATCTATAAACCAGCGTTCTATCCTATCAACGAACTAAAAATACCTAAATATATATATATATATATATATATCAAAATAAAAAACGAGAGGATGGTCAGAGTGCCGTTCATATCTTGCAAATTCGCTATCTCTCCTGAGTCCTCCCAGTTCTCCAGTAACTCGACCCGCCTAGTGAGCTTCCTTTTGTCGGGGGTTGCGATATACCGCCAATAAATGGTGACTATCAAAACCTTGATTTGAGTAAGGCTCCATCCGGTTAAAGAAATTCTGAAAATCTTTAGAGTGACAACGGAGAGAGCCGAAAGAAAGAATGAGACGTGATGCCCTGGCATTTTCTCTCAATAATTCATTTTGTGCGCGAGTCGGTACGCGAAGCGTGAACACGCTCGGCACGCGTGTTTGCAGATTCCGCCCTGAGTAGAGCGTCACGCGGTACTAGGATGGTTAGAACAATGTTTCTCAATTTACTTAACACTGCAACATACTTTTATTTCTGTTTTACAAGACGATAACCACGTAACGGAAATCTTGTGAATTGACACGACGGGACTTTCGCGCGCTGCGAGCTGGTGCGTGAGCGACTGATTGACTTCTCGTCGGGTTTGATCAACCAGGCCGCTTTTGAGTCTCCCTCGCGAGCGAGCGACGATCTTCACGCGTTGAATGCATGATTCGTTTATGCTCGATCGCGAAGGGAACACCTGACGCTTTCGTGTCGAGCGACCGAAACAATTTCGGTCGCTCGAACGAACCTTCGAGCGGGCGTGCGCGCACATACCGCCCACCTTGAAACATCGTTTTGAAACAAAGGAAATAAAATAAAATGAAAGAAATTGGCAAAACTGACAAGAAAACAAAATTATCGCAAACGAAAATTATGGAAAAAGATGTTGCTTAATCTTAGTAAGCAAATTAAACAACGCATTATTTAATCAATAATAACACAATTTAGAATGATAACAATACAATACGGTTATACTTAAAGTAACGCAACTTAAATTAACGCAGTACAAGAAATGTTTTAAAGAGCGCTAGTTCTTTACATTCTCGTCGACTGGTAGAGACGTGTCTGAAACGGATTTTATAGGCAAAGGACAAATTTTACCTATCGGTCGTACATAAGAAGAGGTAGCGGTCTTTATTGTAGCGACACGAACTAGTCCGTCTGATCCCGGATGAATCTGAACAACGCGACCCATCTCCCATTTGCAAGATGGAAGCAAAGGGTTGCGAAGGAAAACGAGTTGTCCCAATTCGATCGGTTTAGATGGCTTGCGCCACTTGGCACGTTGCTGCAGGGTGTTTAAGTAGTCCGTGTACCACAGACGCCAAAAACGTTCGGTGCATTGCCGGATCATTTGCCAACGAGAAAGCCGGTTTTCTTTTAGATTAAATAGAGAGGGTTCTGGAGGCACCGTGAGCGGAGCTCCAATGAGAAAATGACCGGGGGTAAGATATTGAAAATCTTCAAATGAGTCGGACATAGGAGCGATAGGACGCGAATTCAGACACGTCTCCACTTGACATAAAAGAGTAGAAAACTCTTCCAAAGAAAGCGTATGGGATCCCACGACTCGACGGAGATGATGCTTCACGGATCGCACGCCGGCCTCCCAAATCCCTCCAAAATGAGGAGCCGCGGGGGGGATGAAATGCCATGAAATTCTGTCACTGGCGGTTTTGTTAATAAAATTAGAATCGCGTAAAGCCGCACGGTACGCGGCAGTCATTTCCTTATCGGCCCCGGTAAAATTTGTGCCATTATCCGAAAAAATGGACTGCGGCAAACCGCGCCGAGCGGAAAAGCGCGTAAAAGCGGCGATAAAGGCAGAAGTACTATAATCTCCGACGAGTTCTAAATGCACCGCGCGGGTTGATAGACAAACGAATAAAGCGATATAAGCCTTTCTTGATTTGATTCCGCGCCCGGATGACGTAGTAACGCGAAAAGGACCGGCATAATCAAGGCCGCACCACGAAAAGGCGCGCGGCGGAGGAGTTACGCGTTCCATTGGCAAATTACCCATGAGTTGAGTGGCTACAGCGGATCTCTCTCTCACGCATACGATACACCGGTGAATTTCAGATTTTACTATACTGCGTGCGCGTAAGATCCAAAATTGTTGGCGGAGGGAACGTAAAGTTAGTTGCAGCCCCCCGTGCAACGACCGCAGATGAAATTGTTGCACGATTAGGCACACGAGGGGGTGCGCGGCAAGGAGAATCGGGTGCCGACTCTCAAACGGGAGTGGGGAATGACGCAGACGTCCACCGACGCGCAACAATTGATGTTGATCTAGGAACGGATTAAACGAGGATAACGGACTTTTAATTGACACCGGATTTTGATTTTTTAACGAGAAAATTTCCGCGGAAAAAATGTCTTGTTGGATGGCACGAATCCAATAATTTTGCGCTTGTTTTATCTCATCCACTGATAAAGCGAAAGGATGGATCGGAGCGGAATCCTGTTCGGTCTTTTGTCGATTACAGCGTGAAATAAAACGAAAGAGATACGCTGTAACGCGTAGTAGCTTTGCCCAGGATGAAAACCGCGTAGAAAGATCCCATTGCGGCTGAGGGATCGCAACGTGATTTGAAATCCTCTTTTTTAACTCGGGAACCTCCGGTTTCAGTTCTTGAGTATCAGCTGGCTAATCAACTGAGGGTTTTATTAGCCAGGGTGGTCCTTGCCACCACAAACCGTGTGATATTAATTCGCCGCCGAGAATACCCCGTGAAGCGCAATTTGCGGGGTTGTTGAACGTATCGATATGACGCCAGACGACGTCCGGAAGTAGATCGTGAACCTGGGAAACTCGATTAGCAACGAATACGTTCCAACGCGACGGATGAGAGCTCAACCATGTTAATGCGACGGTGGAGTCTGACCAACAGTAACACGGTACCTTAGAAAAATTAAGCGTTTCTTTGACGAACGTCATAAGGCGAGAGAGAAGAACCGCGGCCAAGAGTTTGAGACGCGGGACAGTCAAAGGCTTGATCGGGGCGACTTTAGATTTCCCGGCGAGCAGCTTAACGTAAGTCTCGCCGTCGGGGAGCGTTACGCGCATGTAAACGGACGCGGCGTAAGCTAGGGTGGACGCGTCTGCGAATCCGTGCAACTCAACGTGAGACTGCGGGACGACATTCGTCCATCGCGAAATATTAATGTCATTTAAATGCTGCAGATTTGAATAAACCGGGCTCCAACGCTCCATAAAATGAGAGGGAAGGGGGGAGTCCCAATCCGTTTTCAAACGCCATAGGCTTTGCATGAGAATTTTTGCCGCAATGGTTACGGGCGTTGCCCATCCCAACGGGTTGTACAAGCGAGCGATGACTGAAAGCACTGCTCGTTTAGACTGTGGAGATTTTGGGTCAAGAAATACACGATAACTAAAATTATCGGACGCGAGACTCCACACAATACCCAAGATTTTAACCGTTTCGTCGGTCGAAAGATCTTTGGAGCAGGCTAAACCGTGATCTTGAGGATCAATGTCCTCGAGTAACGTGGCAGAATTGCTCGCCCATTTACGGAGGGTAAATTTTCCGCAACTTAAAAGAGAGATTAGCTGATCGCGTTTCCGTTTCAGCGCCGACATGTCGTGGTCGCCAAATAATACGTCGTCGACATAGATTTGCTTGCGAAGAATCGGGACCGCGAGAGGGAACCGATGGCCGTCGTCTTCCGCTAGACGACGAAGTACTCGGAGCGCGAGATAACGGCGCGCATTTCATACCGTACGTGACCGTTCACAAATGGTATTCATCGACCGAAATAGAATCATTATCTTGCCAGAGAATACATTGGAAGTCCAGATCACGCTGGTCAATCAAAATTTGGCGAAACATCTTCGCAATGTCCGCCGTATACACGTAACGAAACGATCGCCATTGTAAAAGAATCGCAGGAAGCTCCGTTTGTAATTTTGGTCCGGCATGCAGAAAATCATTTAATGTGAATCCGTTCTCGAAACGACTCGAAGCATTGAAAACGACGCGTAGATGCGTCGTTGCACTGTCCTCGCGAATTACCGGGTGATGAGGAATGAACACGCGTCGGTTTGAACTTGACAAGGACGTAATTTTCTGCATGTGCTGGAGCTTTTCATACTCATTCATAAATTGAAAATATTCTGTGCGCAAAGACGGATTCGATTTAAAGCGACGCTGCAATTGTAAAAGGAGAGATTCCGCACGACGACGAGTTTGACCGATATTTAAAGGCAGATCCGCGTTAAACGGGAGCCGAACGACATATCGCCCATCCGGTGTCCGAGAGTGGCTCGAGCAAAAATAATCTTTGCATTGTTCTTCGCTGGGAGTTAAGACTCGAGCAGAGGGGAGGTCCTCCACTTCCCAGAATTTTCTGATCGCTCTCTCCAGTGTGGATAATGACGTACAATGATGGACAGTCAAACCAGGCAATGAATGAGCTTCCTCAATTTGCACGGATACAGGGCCGGATATCACTCATCCGAAACTAGTCATTTGAGCGATGGGTTGTCCCGCGACGCCCCGCCGTACGCCGTCCAAAAGAAATGCACTATATAAATCGGCGCCGAGGATCACGTGGATCGGAGCCGAACTGGTTGGGTCCGGATCCGCCCAAGAGATATCAGCCAAATGTGAAATCTCCTTTAGATTTGCTACGCGACGCGGCGCGTAAAGCGTCAAAGAATTCAAAATTAGAGCTGTCGTGGTGATTGACGGATTGTCACATTCAATAGGAGACACAGATATCGAAACAGCTTGACGGACTCGACCGATTCGCACACCGCCGACAGCGGAAATGTTAAGGGGTGACCGCTGGCGCTTGGCTCTCAAGAGTTGAGCCATGTTTTCGGAAATAAATGTGGCTTCCGAGCCTTGATCTAATAAAGCACGGACGACAACGCTACGGCCCGTAGGTACACTTATTTTAATGTATGCGGTAGCTAAAAGAATTTGAGGATTCGCACGCTGATTTTCAGCAGCTGTCGCCGTGTTCACATGCACGATGTCAGCGCGTGACGTCTCATCGAGTTTTGTCTGAGGCGGCGCGGAGGATGGGACGTCCGAATTTACGTGCAGCATGGAATGGTGTCTTTGTTGACACAAACGACACGTATATTGACTTGTACATGCGGAGAGCGCGTGCGAAACACTCAAGCAATTGAGGCATCGCTTCAATTTCCGGACGGTCTCCAAACGGGCTGTCGGAGCCAACGCGGAAAATTTCGAACACGCGCGTAAGAAATGTCGCGCTTTACATAACGGGCAGGTAGGCCCGGCAGCGTTTACAGATGAGGGCACAACGTTAGACGCATGGCTTACACGTGATGTAATGACCGGGCGTGCGGGTTTCGCCGCTAATCCGTCGCTACAATTTTCCAGGCCGCGTGACCGCGATTTCAAAAAGACGAACAAAACTTTATAATCGGGCGGACGCTCAAACTCGCTACTTTTTATATTCCACGCCTTTCGTGTAACGGGATCGAGTTTTAAAGTAACAAAATGAACCAAAAAATCGCTCCATAATTCCGCAGGTGTTCGATCTAAATGCTCTAATGAGGAGATTGCAAAATTAACGCGATCGTGTAAAAATTGCAGATCGGTCGCTGATTCCTTTTGCACTGCCGAAATCCCAAAAAGTGTCGCGAAATGAGTAGTAATAAGCCGCTGCTTATTATCAAAGCGTTCCATCAAGGCCGCCCACGCTAAACGAAAATTATCGGCGGTAATCGCAAGATTGGATATACAATGCAGGGCCGTGCCTTTTAACGTGGATACTAAATAATGCATTCGGGCAAAATCACCTAATGACGCATTTCGTATAACGAGAGCAGAGAATCTGTCGCGAAACGTTATCCAATCAGCGTAATTACCATCGAACGGAGGTAAATTTAATTTAGGTAAATTTGGCAACGCTAAGCCGGACGGTTCCGGGACGATACTGGTAGAATTATGCGAAAGCGATGGGCTCACGACCGGCTCCAAATCTTCCAGAAAGTCCGTCAACGCGTCTCGTGCCGCTTGATAGCTCTCCTCCGTCGCCTCGAACTCCTGGCCGCGAAAATAGTCCGACGACTGCAACTCCGTCTCCGGGGTGCTCCTCAGCAATTGCACATGAGTCTCCTGGTAGCGAGCCCATGATTCTTGAAGAGTGGCGATGCGACTTCGCACTTTGGCCGCGGTAATATTCTCTCGGCCCAGTTTTTTAAAGTTCGTGATTGTCCGTTCGATTGAACGACGCGTCACAGCTTGTTTAGTGACCAAGTCACTCATTGTTCGTATGGAATGTTGCACTGACCGCAAATTCAAAGAAATGTGCACGAAAGTCCCGGATACCGCGAGAATCCGGCTCGAAGGACCAGCTTATTGTGCGCGAGTCGGTACGCGAAGCGTGAACACGCTCGGCACGCGTGTTTGCAGATTTCGCCCTGAGTAGAGCGTCACGCGGTACTAGGATGGTTAGAACAATGTTTCTCAATTTACTTAACACTGCAACATACTTTTATTTCTGTTTTACAAGACGATAACCACGTAACGGAAATCTTTTGAATTGACACGACGGGACTTTCGCGCGCTGCGAGCTGGTGCGTGAGCGACTGATCGACTTCTCGTCGGGCTTGATCAACCAGGCCGCTTTTGAGTCTCCCTCGCGATCGAGCGACGATCTTCACGCGTTGAATGCATGATTCGTTTATGCTCGATCGCAAAGGGAACACCTGACGCTTTTGTGTCGAGCGACCGAAACAATTTCGGTCGCTCGAACGAACCTTCGAGCGGGCGTGCGCGCACACATTTATTAATTTAATTTTTAAATCAATATCTTTTTAGTGAAATTATCAAATCTTAGAACTATAAAGAAAAGTCGGACTCGCCGTAATCGGCAACTATGGAATCTGAGGAACCTTGTCTAGAGTTTTTTCGTGCAATATTTGTTCGCGGCGGCGCCAGGGGAAGTAAAATTCGACCCTCCCCATAGAAGAGGAGAGCGGTCATGGTCTTCTCAACCACCTGCTCCCCCGAATTCACCGGCTCCGGAAGAAGTTTCCCAAGATAGGGATATTACCGTGGAACCGGCCCGTTTTCCGAGTCCGACATCTGCGAATGCCCCTTCAAGCGGATCCGAGCCTGAGTCGAAGCGGTTCCGCCCTATCTCTCCCTCCTATTCTCCCGACATTTCTGTAAATTCTGCCGATCCCGTCTCGTCTCCGATACCACATCCTGGAGAACCCGAGGAGGTCGGCTTTTTTGCTGAGGACGATACCGTCTCTTGGCAAGAGCCGGACGACCCGGAACATTCCCCTTCCCCCGCTCCAAGTGTGGAGTTCCTCGGAGAGCAAGAGGAACCGAGAGTGATCGTTGATCTTCTCCTCGAGTTCTTCCGGAGGACTTGCACTCCGTGGACGGATCCTGTCCCGGAAAGGGCCTTCATCATAGGCCCTGACTATTTCGATCCTGAGGAGATCAGGAGAGAGGCCAGCAGGGCATCTCCTGATCAGAACATCCTCGTTTTCTATCCCGGGGTGGAACACCCTTTTCTTGCTCCGATTAGGTTAATTGATCGGGTCTTTCCCAGAACGACGGCCAAGATCTCAGAGATCATTGAGATTGATCTCGATTAGAATTATTTAACTGTCATCGTACCCTTTTGTACACATTTTTGTTTACCGTTTATATATATATTTTTATTCTTACATTTATGGTCGACTGTTGTTTATTATTTCATATTTGCGCTTTGTAATGTTATTCTCATAAATTGATAAAATTACCTATTTAATTTAAAAATAAAAAATAATTATTATTTTTTTTTTATTGCCTATTTTCTTTGTTTTCATTTTTTGTATTAGTTAGTTATAATAAATGTTTAATTTAAAAGTTGCAAACCCAAGTTTCTGCATTTCTTAAATAAACCTTTGAAGTCCATTTGTTGCGAAACCACCTCCGGTTCTTTTCCTGAGAACAAGAAGTAAAATTCTTTCCCTCAAAAGAACAAGAATCGCGCTAATTCAAACCTTTTGTCGCTTAAATTTATTCCTAGCGCTTTATACGCGTGGCGCTACACCGCACGCGTCACGCAGGGATCGGTAGTTGCGTCTTTCTCTCTCTCTGTCCAGACTCTTTACCCGCTCTCGAGCCATTTCCTTAACTACCGAGAAGCGGTAATCTTCCTTTAAGGAAAATAATTCCATTCCTGACGTAACAGTATCAACAAAAACTTTTTTTTGCTGATAAAGTGACTTTTTATCTTTACAAAAATTATTTTTATTTAACATTAAGTTGACGTCACGGCGAGTTTTACGTACTTCCGGTAAAGGCGCTTTTTAATTGGCGCGCAGTCTAGCGCCTACTGTAATCATTTAAAAGAAAAAAATCAAAATGGATTTTTGTAGATAATAGTACCGCGCATCGAATAAACTTAAATTTATATTATAAATATTTTTTTTACCAAAGTTATGCAACTTTAAAAGAAAACAACCAATTTTTTTCAACTTTGACCTACTGTTCAATCGACGGAGAATTAAATTAAATTTTTTGAAATTATATTCCGCTCGCTCGAGAATTCGTCTTAGATCGCGATCATTTCGGTGTTGTTTTCGCTTGTATATTATTTTTGTCGGTCTTCTTGGACCTCTTCGTGTTTATCGCTGCTTCGTTTTCTTCCTTTTCAGTCAGTCTATTCCAGTTTTATCCGGTTTTTCCTCGATCTTTCCTCGATTTTCTTGCCCCGTTTCCTCAAAACCTGGGCTACGTTCAGCGAAAGATCGAGCAGTTTCGCTCGAACTCCGATACAGTTCCTATCAAAGGCAGTTCGTCTCGTTCTCACAGTAGATCTCTAAAGCGTTTGAGACTACTCTTCTTTTTTGGTTTTTACCGCATTATCCACGATTTCAATTAAACTTGAAAATCGCGAAATTTAGCAAATTTCTTTGTATTTTTTTTATTTTATTTTTTTTTTGTTCTTTGTACTGCAAAGATTCACGTTTGCGGTATTATCGGCTCGCACATCAAGATCTCCGACGTCCGCGTCAAGATTTCCGTCGATCGGGCGACTAATTCCGTCGCTCCTGAAGATTTCCGATGCGTTAGCCGAGTCAAAGAAGATTTCCATTCGCTATTTCCAATTTTTGCAAATTAATTCACTTTGTTGTGTATTTGGCCGGGAATCTCCTTCCGATAATTTAAGCAGAAATACAAGGAAAAGGAAGAAGTAAATTCCATGTTACAAAAAATGTTTATTCTCGAAAGTCTAATTCTCGACACACAAAAACCAAGTAAATACGAATCGCCGAAGCGCGACGAAAACGAAAGTATTGAGACAAGCGATCTTGAGATTAATAAACCGATGGACTGCATGCGTTGCTATACGCTTCCGACCAAATTTTTAATTGTACTGTGAACTCGAGAGAAGCGAACTCCCTTTTTATACACTCATTCCTTCGAGAATATTCTCGGAGGCTCGAGACACATTAAAATATAATAGATATGCGAATTACCAGGAGCCTTTGTCTATTTGGCATTGAACATTAGCCTGGCGCTAAGGCCAACGACCGCGAGATCAACAATGCCGACAAAAGAAAAGAAAATACACGAAGTTAGAAAAACATAACGGCGATAAAGTCGACGAAAAAAAGTGAACCGACGAAATGATTACAGGCATTATAATTTTATATAATTTAAATTTGGGAGAATCTCGAACATAATATTAGAAGTTTCTAACAATAAGTCAAGACATAACAAAAATATACATGTTCCTACAAGTCCTGTGGTAGACACTTCACAAGTCTTACAAATAAACAAAAATAAGTAGTGTACATTTCAAATCCGACGACATGGAACAGAAACAAATTTGGCAAAAAAAATTAAATCTTGAAAAATAATGGCTACAGTTTTTAGAAAATAAAGTAAAAGATGCTGCAAGACATAAAAGGCATGAACAATCTCAAGAAAGAGCAACTGAAGACTTTGCATTAAAAAAGCAAATAATAAATTTAAAGAGAAAACAATTGGAACAAAAAAAACAGCATTAAAAAAATTAAAAAATAAAGAAAATAAACATTCCAAAATTATAGAAATAGAAAAAACCAAATGTAATTTATTTTAAAAATTATTACATTAAGCTAATGTTAAAAATAATTCTGATGAGTTTGATGAGTGATAAACATTATAAATATTTTAATATTAATAAATAATTAAAGCTACAATCAAAGTTCTTATTTTATGTTTAAAGTTTTAAAAATAAATAGCAAATAAAAATTAAAAGATAAGATCGATAAAGATAATTAAAAAAAAAAAATTTTAATTTTTACATTATGCAATTACTATGTGCGAATTTTATGTTTATTATTATTTGTACGTGTTCAAGATTTGAAGTTAGTAATTAATTATGTCACCACCGCGGGGGCAGCACCTCGTGGCTGATCACCGGCAACGGATCGATATCGATCTATCGTTCGATAATCGCCTCCGATTCTCGATGGCGTTGCCGGCTCGAGGCTTATCTGTGTTCGTCTAGCTGTGCCAAGCATCACCTCGTGTGCAACAACGTGCAGTGTGCTTCTCTCACAATTCTTACTCATCGTGCTACTCACCGTGCTATTCATCGTTCAACTCATCGCCTTGTCTCCAGTACAACTCATCTAGATCAACTTCGCTGTGTGCAACACGCCAAGAATCTTCTGGAAGACATCATTCTGCAGCACGAGGCGTGTTGAACCTCGTGCTCAGTAGCTCATCACATCTCGCAGCGTGTGAACTCACGATTAATATAATTGTGACTCATTGTTTAAACTCAGTGCGAGTTCTCAAGAACATTTAAACAGACAGATATCAATTTAAAGACTAACTCAGGCGTGAAACTCATTTATAGATTCTGTGCGGATCTCATCTACCGGCCACGTGCTCAACGCGTGTCTCCGCGTAACTCGCATATTCGAAGGACTTACACCCGCCTTTTCGCGTTAATTAAATAGGCCACGACCGCGTATCATCCTCGCGGCGTTAATTGTGAAATCTCATTTTGTAATTACTCATTTTTATACATTTTGGTCCTTCGAGCCGGATTCAAAAAGGCGCGAACGAGTGAATACCGGTACACGTGGGCCATGCGTGTCTGCCGCCTGAACACTCATAGCGTGTCTCGCGCGTGATTCGAACGGGAGATCTCGTTACGTACCGACGTGATCACTGAGTGAAATCATCTAAGTGAACTCATGGCCAACTTAAGAAAGATGGAAGCGACAAAGAGCAACTCAGCCTCATCCTCGTCGGATGACTCATTGGTGGAAGTGCCTCCAAGGAAAAACTCAATCAAGACGGAGGCCGTGTAGAAGGACACGGCCAAAACGGAGGCGGTGCGGAGCCGTCCCGCCAACCCGCTCACTCAACTCGAAGTTCCGGTGGAACCTCGAGAGTCATCCCGGCATGCCTCTCCCGCACGGCTGCCGGCGGAACTTTAGCTCAAAGTGCGGACTCAACTCGGGCGGCTCAGGCAGTACGCCGAATTCAATGACGCCCTCGCCGCCGATGCCTCCACCATCCAGCTGGAGGAACTCACCTCGATAGAAGGCCAGGTCGACGAAACTCATCGGGCGTTCCTCAAAGATTACGACCACTTTGAGGCGACCTGGCCGGCGGCACTCGTAGATCACGAATACTTCTCTCAGGGCGTCTACTCAAAGCAAGCGTCGGCGTACTTTAACGTACGCCGGCTGCTGGGCCGACTCAAGCACTCACTGGTGCTCACCTCATCGTCCACTCAAGCGGCGGTCGAAGCTACCTCGCAGAAGCATTCGAAACTGCCCGAGATTTCGCTGTCGAAATTCGCGGGCGACTACTTATCGTGGCCGGCCTTCCGCTACTCATTCAAGGCCACATCATCGAAAACTCATTGAAGAGGTAGTGCAATTGCCGACTCATCACTCAAGCTCGGATCATTTCATTCAACTCTGTTGGCCACGGCCCTGGCAAAACTCAACTCTCCAACTACTCAACATACAGTAAGACTACTCATCGAATCAGGATCTGAGCTCATGTTCGTGTCGGAGCATCTCGTGAAATAACTTAACATTCAAAGGCAGCATTCAACGATCTCAATTCTTGGAATCGGTGGCAGTCAGTCAACTCATACGAAAGGAATTGTCGAACTCAAGCTCTGTGCCACTCATACTTCAGCAACGGTTGTCATCGATGCTCACATTTTGAAATTAGTGACGTCAACATTACCATCATTTGATGCTACTCAAGAAGATTGACTTCACTTGAAAAAGCTAACTCTGGCTGATCCTGACTTCCTGATACTACGGTCCGTCGACATCATCTTCGGTGCGGATTATTACGGGCAAGTTATCAAGCCGAACATCATCAGACACTCACCAGTAACGCCAATTGCGCAGCTTTCAATATTCGGGTGGCTCGTTCTCGGACCTGTTTGCGCACCATTCAGCAAACATTTCATATTATGCCACGTCATTATTCAACGACAAGAAGATGAACTTCAAGATTTGCTGACTAAGTTCTGGACTCAAGAAAAAGTTCCTACATCATCAACTGAACAACTCACGCCAGAAGAACAGCAATGCGAAGATCATTTCAAGAAGACTCACTCACAAGATTCGGACGGACGGTACGTAGTCAGAATACCACTCTGTTCATCACTTAAGGAATTGGGAGACTCATACTTCAACGCTCATAGATGTCTTCAACGCTTACTCAAGAGATTGTCAAGGAATCCTGAATGTCATCAACAATATCGACAATTTCTGGAAGAATATCAACGTCTCAATCACATGGTAAAGGCACCAGCTAATTCTCAACGTAACCAGTGTTACTATACCTCACCATGGAGTACTCAAACCAGAAAGCACAACGACCAAACTCAGAGTCGTTTTCAACGGCTCAAGCAAAACTTCATCGGGTCGTTCTCTCAACAACATCATGCACACTCGAGCGAAATTACAACTTGACGTTCTTGATGTGCTCTTCTGGATACGACATCATCGACATCTTTTTACTACAGACATCACCAAGATGTTCAGACAAATTAGAGTACATAAAGAAGATTGGAATCTTCAGCGTATTCTGTGGATCGATGAAGAACTCAAGGAGACGCCGTTTTAACTCACCACCGTTACATATGGCATAAGGGCTGCGCCCTTTATTGCAGTACGAACTTTGCTGCAACTTGCTGAGGACGAAGGACATCGATTCCCTCTTGCCGTGCCTTCCATCACGCATGGCAGATATGTCGGCGACATGTTCGGTGGAGCAGACTCTACTCAACAACTCAAGGAAATTGCAAATCAGCTGATCGGCTTGTGCAATGCCGGTAGTTTTCCATTCGCAAAATGGCATGCCACTCATGAAGACCTTCTCAACTCTATTTCATCATCTCAAGACCAGGGCATACACATTTCATTTGGCGATTGCAAAACCAAGATTTTCGGATCGAAATGAGCATCGCAACAAGATACATTCATCTTCTCTTCCAGAGAAAACTCGTCACACTCACGACTCGCCAAACGCCTAGTGTTATCTGAAGTGGCTCAGATATTTGACCCGCTCGGTTTCATCTCACCAGTAGTCATCCGAGCTAAAATGTTATTACAAGAGCTCTGGCTACACAAAATCGGATGGGACGATCCATTATCATCTTAGATCCTCACTCGATGGCTCACCATCAGAGAAGAATTTACTCAACTGGCCAGACTCTCAATTCCACGGTGGTTTAATACCTGGAGCGACTCAACCGTGGAGTTGCATGAATTCTTTGATGCGTCTCAACTTGCCATAACAGCTGTTATTTATGTCATCACAAACTCACCATCTACAAGGCCTACTAGTGCATTTGTTTGCTCGAAAACAAAGGTTGCACCACTCAAGAGACTCACCATCCCGAGACTCAAACTTACCGCAACGTTGCTATTAGCGAGACTCATGAAATACGTTCAAGCCACACTCAACGTAAACGTAGCCTCATCTCACATGTAGACGGACTCAATGACGACACTTACATGGGTCAAATCACATGCATCTCGCTGGAAAGATTTCGTCCGGAACCGGGTGACATTAATTCAAGAACTTGCTCCTGACGCTCAGTGGAGATATGTTCCCGGAACGGTTAATCCAGCAGATTGTGCATCAAGAGGCATGACTGTCACTCAACTTCATCAACACTCACTATGGTGGACGGGACCACCATGGATTTTGGAATCACCGGACTCATGGCCGGCTCAACCAACGCTCTCAGGCAACGATAGCAAGATTGAAACACGACCAGGGATTTCATTCGTTGAAACGATTCAACCTGATTATCAATGGACGCTAATCTACAGGTACTCATCACTCAACAAGTTATTGAGAATAACAGCTCTCTTTTTCAGGTTTATCTCACGACTGAGACGAACCTGTGACGCGATTAAAACCTCGGTGATTCCACCAATTGAATTGAAAAAAGCGAGAAAGTATTGAATCAGCGCAACTCAGAGTATTCACTTCTCGCACAAAATCAATATACTCCGCTCACACTCAAGGTTGCTAACGACTCACGTACTCAACCGACTCACCGTTTACATTGACTCCGAGGGACTTCTACGTGTAAGAGGACGTCTCGAAAATTCATCACTTCCACCAGACGCAAAACATCCTGCGATTCTCCCACGACATTCACCATTCACTCATCTTGTGATCGACTCAGCACACGGGAAAACATTTTATGAAGGCACACAACTCACCTTGGCACACATCAGGCAATCATACTGGATAGTCGGCGATCGAGCTCCTGTGAAATCATTTATACTCAGATGTGTTCAGTGCGCCCGCAAAAGAGGGATCCGTGCTCATCAGCTGATGGGTCAACTACCTCTCTCAAGGGTTAACCTTTCGCGCCTCTTCACTCACACGGGAGTCGACTAAGCCGGCTTTCTCATCATCAAATCCTGGCGAAAACGAGGTGCAAACACTCACAAGGCGTGGATTTGCGTCTCCGTCTGCTTCACGACATCAGCCGTGCACCTCGAAGCCGTCAGCGATTACTCAACCGAAGAATTCATCGCCACTTACAGAAGATTCACCGCTAGAAAAAGCCTCGTACATACACTCTACTCAGACTGTGGCACCAACTTTATGGGCGCTGCCACAGAACTCAACAAATTATTTCGGCAAGGCACTCGAGCTCATCATGAATTGGCGACATTCTTCGCTCAAGATGGAACTCACTGAAAATTCAATCCTCCAGCATCTCCACGCATGGGTGGAAAATGGGAGGCGGTGGTCAAATCGATCAAATTCCATCTCTGACGGACCGTCGCAGACACACCGCTCACCATGGAGGAAATCTCAACGTTGTTGGCTCAGATCGAGGCCATATTAAACTCTCGACCTCTTGAGCCACTCGGTGATGACCTTGCTGCAATCACACCAGGCCACTTTCTCATCGGAAGCGCTCTCATCACCGTGCCCGAGCCATCACTCAAAGATTTGGCGATCTCAAGGCTCTCACGGTGGCAGTTTACTCAACAGCGAGTGCAATACTTCTGAACTCATTGGTCATCTCAATACCTACAGCGACACTGTTTAATCACCAAGTGGCATCATCGGAACAACGAAATCAAGATTGGTGCGTTTGTCCTCATCACGAATGAACGACTGTCACCATGCAAGTGGCCCTTGGCCAGAATCATCGCATTGCACCTTGGACACGACGGACTCACTCGAGTTGTCACCTTGAAGACGGCAACTACTACACTCATCAGACCTGTGGTGAAGTTGACAATTCTTCCTCTCCCGGAGTCTCATCAAGAAGAATCTCAACCTGAAGAATTCAAGTAATCAGCAACCCTGTCGCTGATGGAGGCGGAATGTTCAAGATTTGAAGTTAGTAATTAATTATGTTACCGCCGCGGGGGCAGCACCTCGTGGCTGATCACCGGCAACGGATCGATATCGATCTATCGTTCGATAATCGCCTCCGATTCTCGATGGCGTTGCCGGCTCGAGGCTTATCTGTGTTCGTCTAGCTGTGCCAAGCATCACCTCGTGTGCAACAACGTGCAGTGTGTTTCTCTCACAATTCTTACTCATCGTGCTACTCATCGTGCTATTCATCGTTCAACTCATCGCCTTGTCTCCAGTACAACTCATCTAGATCAACTTCGCTGTGTGCAACACGCCAAGAATCTTCTGGAAGACATCATTCTGCAGCACGAGGCGTGTTGAACCTCGTGCTCAGTAGCTCATCACATCTCGCAGCGTGTGAACTCACGATTAATATAATTGTGACTCATTGTTTAAACTCAGTGCGAGTTCTCAAGAACATTTAAACAGACAGATATCAATTTAAAGACTATCTCAGGCGTGAAACTCATTTATAGATTCTGTGCGGATCTCATCTACCGGCCACGTGCTCAACGCGTGTCTCCGCGTAACTCGCATATTCGAAGGACTTACACCCGCCTTTTCGCGTTAATTAAATAGGCCACGACCGCGTATCATCCTCGCGGCGTTAATTGTGAAATCTCATTTTGTAATTACTCATTTTTATACAGTACAAATATTATTTTTTTGTAAGAACTATATGTTTGTTCAACAATATTATTAATATAAATAGGGTTAAATGTTTAAATAAAGTTAAATATATACTGGGTATCCCGGACCAACGTCACTTTTTTTTAATAGCAGGTAGAACTCGCCAAGACAAAGCGAAATGTTTTTTACCGTTTTGAAAAATTCGTAATAGTTTTCGAGAAAATAAATATTTTATTTATGCGCAAGTACGACAACAAAGCGCGGAGTGAGCGAACGCACGATAGACAACGGCGAGTATCGTATAAAGAGAATGGGCGGAGTCAGTATGTCGCGAGCGTGGAAACGCGCAAACGAGGCGATGCGACAATGCGACGAAACGCGAGCGAAATAAAGCGACGAGGCGCGAACATGATTAACTTAACGAGTTTACAGGTATCTTTTCCGCACTACCTTGTGAGGTAAGTAGCTCAGTGCGTTTTTTTAAAGTGGTATCCCTAGTAGGCCTATTCCACTGTAAAAAATTCAACGCAGCAAATGTTCGAAGTGCCGCCCCTGTGCTTGTAAGCACTTAAGATTTAAGCACAGTTCGGCTCTTTGAACAATTTACTGCGTTGCTCTTTGTGCCATTTCCGGGGTAATTGCACCGAAGGCCGCTATGATCGCGAACTTCGTTGACATTACGTTCCCGCATGTGCTCCACTTGCGTTTTTACGTGGTCCCACACGAAATAATCCAACACATTCATGTTAGGCGAACGTGCTTGCCACGTAATTAAGTCTTCTCGCCCCATCCATCTCTCCGCGAAAACGTTATCTAAAATGTTCTGCGCGCGACGAAAAAAATGAGGGGGGTCACCATCTTGCTGCAAGATGAGGTCGACGCGCATTTGCAGCGGCAAATCTTCTAGCAGAACGGGGAGCTCGTTCTGTAGAAAATTTGCGTAAATTTCTCCGTTTAATCGAACGGGAAGGAAATACGGTCCAATCTGTAAACCAATAAAAATATCACAATTTTTTTCAATATTTCTTAAACGAGATCACGTATAAAAAAATACTTACAACTCAATCTGCAATGACTCCTGTCCATACGTTTAACGCCCACCGGTACTGCAATGCACCTTGACGCACGGCCCGTGAATTATCATATGCCCATAATATGAAATTTTTAGAATTAAAAATTCCATTAGGTGTAAAAAGGGCCTCGTCTGTCCACAATATTCGAGCGGGAAAGTGTGGATTTCGCCGGCATTGCGCAAGGAAGCCTACAAGTATTTATTCGTGATTATTCTTTGCTGAAAGTAAATTAAATAAATTTAAAAAATTCAAATATGCATGTAACACCCCCCCTCCTTTCTCTCTTCCGTGTGGTCGGACACGGTCAAGCGACCCGCCGCGGCGATCGGCGAGTCGTCGCGTGTATCCAGGCCCGACCGGGGTGTCCGCGGGAAAGAGCGAAAGCAATTGTAGTCTTGTGTTCGGGTATTTACATTTATAGGTGGTTCTATATTTACACGGTTATTTATTTACACGTTCTATATACAGGTGTTTCGTGACGCAGCGCTTGTCGCACGGGCGATGTAAACAGACTTTCGTCGATACGGTGAAGTCGCGTGAGTTTAATCGCGGTATCTTAATACGGGGCCTCTAATGAGGAACACGGTTTTTCGGGAGCGGGAGCACAGGGGCAATCGCCGAGAACGCTCGGCAGAGACGAAGCACGCTTCACCCCGCTTTATCCGTTGTGACAGGCGGTCCTGGAACTCGCGAGGAAGGAGGCGGTGTTGCGGCCAAGAATCCTTGGCAGAGGCCGAGAACGCTCGACCCCTGTGCTTAGCGACTCCTAAGGTTTTTCATCTGGAAGGCTACTGAGCGGAGACCCGGTGCGGAGCTCAGTAGATCGGAAGATTGGTCCGGATCGCTCTGGATCCGGCCTTTTTATACGGTATTTTGCGTGACCCGGGATGTTCGGGTTTCCGGGGGTTGACGTCGCAGTGCTCGTCGCGGACGCTAATAGTATTAATTTTTGCGCGGTGCGGGACGGCGGTGCGCTTGTTCATAACGGCGCGCCGTGCGCTAACATTTGAGGCGTTTTAAAAAAGGATTGGGGCGCACCGCGCTTCTGTTCCCGCCGGACGATGTTCGGTCCGACGGGCCGGTCGTTGTTCGCCGGAACAAGGTAGGCGATTACCTCGTTACATATGCATACCTTCGCAAAAAATTGCACGGTCACTTTCGTCCCGCTCAAGAAAATGCTGCACCCGCTGATAGTGGAACGGATGCAGTCCATTTTCCTTGATAACCCGGTGCACAAAGGATCGTGACTCATCGAGGGTACGCGCTATACTATTCTATTAATCGACATGAAATAACATTGAATAACTGATTTACCTGGATATAGTTTTCACTGTCGGACGTGGTCGATTCGAAAATCTTTCTGCGTATACACGCACTGCTCTCGCTATGCTTTCGCCAACAGTACCATAACATATTAACATGTCGGTATATTCAGTCACCGTATAATTCACCATTTTGCAATGCGTATCTAACAATAAGCTAGTTATCACCGTGCGTCGACTAGCCGACTAGCCGAAAGCAAGCACATGGAATTTCAGAAAAAACAATTGCTGTGAGACCATTGCCATTACGAAAAAAGGCTACAAAGAATGGTATAAGGTTTATTCTCTTTGTACAATATTTACAAATGTCTTTGAAATTCGTATAAATCGCGTCGCTTGGGCGCCTTAAACAAAAATGATAGGAGGTCAGGCAACGGTTTACACCCGGCGCTCCCGGTAGGAGATGTGTGGGGCCGTTAGAGTCACTCTAATCGGTCTCCACCGTTCATCTTTTGGGTACTGTACAGGCTCTGAGTCAAAGGCCGACGTTATGGCTAATGGGTCGGTCTGCGTGTCTGTGCTCAGAGTCTGTGGCGCGTGCTGGATAGTGGGCTTGTCGTTTCCCTCCGTCTGGATGCCTTAGTGCACTAGCAGCGGTCGAAGTATGCTAGATACTCGGTACTTCAGGCTGGTTAACCGATAGGCCCGTACATCTCCCGGTAGAAGTGCTGCTTTGAGTGGGCGAGTTAATTGCGGTGACGGTAACCTTAGTAGCCAAGGCGTTCACGGCTGTAAGATCACCGGTGGAAGATTCGGCGGAGGCGGTCTTAGCGCCGTCTGGTGGACCCAGGTTACAATCGGCTGTCTAGGAGGGAACGCTTCTACTGCTACGATCCTGTTTCCCGTAGCCGGTGGTATTGTCCGGAGATCCGTCGGCTGGGGACTTCGGCTTTCCTTATTCTCTCCGGATCTTCTTTCTCCTGGTTACTCCGGAACTCGGGAGATTGGCAAGAACCGCTGTTGTATCTGCCTCCTCCAGCATGTACCACCACGCAAGGGTGCATTCAAAAAGTGCGGGCACTTCTCGTTACAATTTCAAAAAAGCTTTTTACTTGCTCTGCTATACCTGGTACTACTTGTCTCAGATGTGCTTTAAATAAGCTGAATTGGTGTGAAGCGAAAACCGGATTCAATCCTCCGGTTAATATAGGGTCCTTAAAGTAATTTGCCTCGTGAGAAAATTGCGCTGCCTAGCGGCGATCTTTTGTAGCACGTGATGCTTGCGCCGCTACCGGGTTGCCGTTCGGTAGGCGCTTGTGGTGGTAATGGGTGCTTTCCATCCAATTACAATTTCCCTAGATACTTTCGTGCACATGGCGACACAAGTTGCGTTCCAATTACCATAATTGTCGACACAACAGTACACATTCGTACTCAGCTAAAGGGCTACTAGTCGGCACACGCAAGCTTGTGTAAACTAGTAACAAATAGCAGTTATCAGCAGTTACTAACCAATAACGGGTGGCACTCTTGCTTTTGTATTAACGTTTTGTTAAAAGTGAAGTTTTCTAAGTACATAAAAGTTATTTATATATATATATATATATATATATTTACCGGTCACAATAATATTTTCTGTTCTTCGTTTTATTCAATTGTATGCTTATGAGTCGGGAAAGATTTTGTATCAGCACAAAATGTTCCACATCATTGTCATGTTACACGTACACCATATGAATGTGTCTCTCTCTCTCTCTTCATATCGGGGAGTCGTATCGATAGAATTTTTTGTTCTTTGATTCCATATATGTTGATTGAAATGTTGTTGAGTTGTTCAAACTTTTTAATCTGTTTCAGTTGTTACGTTAGGTTTATAAATAATTCTAGTAGAAGGATAACCGCTTCTCGATGATTAAGAAAATGGTTTGAGAGCAGGTAAAGGGTAGAGAGAGAGAGACGCAACTACCAATTCTTGCGTGACGCGCGCGAGACAACGCCACGCGTATTAAGCGCTAGGAATGTATTTGAACGACAAAGGGTTTGAGTTAGCGCGATTTTTGTTCTGTTGAGGGAAAGAATTTTACTTCTTGTTCCCAGGGAAAAAACCGGAGGTGATTTCGCAACAAATGGAGCTCAAAGGTTCAGAATAATAAAAAAAAAATTACAGAACTCTGATTTTAGTAAGATTTAATTTAACATTTTTATATTTCTAATTGATGCTAAATGGTGATGGTAGAATATAATTAAAATAATAATAAAAATAAACAAAAGAAATTATTAACTAATAAAAAATTTTAATTAAATATACTAAATTTAAAAAAACATTTTTTATATTAACAAAAGTACGCGGGAAATAACTGAAGAATTCTATAATAATTCTAATCGAGTTCAATTTCTATGATTTCCGAGATCTTAGCTGACGATCTCGGAAATACTCGATCAATTAGCCTGATCGAAGCTAAGAAAGGGTGTTCCACCCCGGGATAAAATATGAGGACGTTCTAATCAGGAGATGCCCTACTGGCCTCTCTCCTGATCTCCTCAGGATCAAAGGAATCAGGGCCTATTGTGAAGGCCCTTTCGGGGACGGGATCCGTCCACGGAGAGCAAGTCCTCCGGAGGAGCTCGAGGAGAGGATCTACGATCGCTCTGGGTTCCTCTTGCCCGCCGAGGAACTCCACACTCGGGGCGGGGGAGGGGGAAGGCTCTGGGCCGTCAGACTCTTGCCAAAAGACAGTATCGTTATCAGCAAAGGAGTCGACCTCCTCAGGCTCCCCAGAACGAAGAATCGGGGACGCAATAGGAGAGGAGCATGCTCTAGGTGCAGCTCCTGGAGAATGAATTGAAATGTCCGGAGAATAGGAAGGAGTCGTAGGGCGGAACTGCTCCGAATCAGGCTCAGATTCTGTCGCGTTGTCGTTTATGCTCGGCGGATTCGGAGAATGGGGCAGTTCCCTGGGTATGTCAACGTTCTGGGGAACTTCTTCGGGAGCCGGTGAAGTCGGGGGAGCTGGGGGTTGAGGCGACCACGACCTCTCTCCTCTTCTTCAGGGAGAGTCGGTTCTTATCTCCCCTGGCGCCGCCGCGAATAAGTATTGCACGAAGAAGCTCTGGATTAGGCTCCTCAAATTCCGTATTTGCCGATTACGGCGAGCCCGGCTTTTCTTAAGAGTTCATAAATTCGATGATTCCACTAAAAGGATTTTATTTTAATGAATTAAATTAATAAATGAATTATGGAGAGAAAAATATGCCTGGGCATCACGTCTCACAGCTCTTTTCGGATCTCTCCGTCGTCACCTTAAGTTTCTCTGGTTCCTCTAGCCGAATGGGGGCCTTACTCAAGTCAAGGTTTTGATAGTCACCATTTATTGGCGGCATATCGCAACCCCCGACAAAAGGAAGCCCGCTAGACAGGTCGAGGCACCCGAAAAAACGGGGGGGATTCGAGAGAGAGACAGCGAAACTATAAAGCGTGGACGGCACCCTGACCATTCCCTCAATTTTCATTTTTATATATAAATATATATATATGAATTAAATAAAAATTATTTTAGTGAAACCGTTTCAAAATTAAAGGAAAAATGAGGATAAATAAATGATGACACTTACTATTTGATGACTTCAAGTTCTCTCGGATGATTTCTCGAGACGTTTTCTTTATTTCGCCCACACAAGATAATCACAAAACACTTAAAAATTTTAGAATAACTGGACAAACTGAGCAAATTAGATTTTAGAACAGAATGAGAGCGAGCGTCGTCGAAGCGCTCGGTTTAGCTCGGAAAAGGGGAGGACCAGCGCCAGATTCTTAGTCTTATCCAAATTTTAATTCTATTCGTTAGGCTTATTCCTCCACTTTTCCGTCTTCGCAATTATTGGTCGCCCTTCTCTCAGTTTTCTTAATTTTCTAAGTTTTCGCCCTTAGTTTCTAATTTTTGGTGAGGAGTTCCCGATATCTATTGGTCCAGGAGAAAATGTTTATGAGCTCCCCTCTACATGGTTTTAGCCCTTCCAAGCTTCCAGATAACAGATTCGAAAATGTTTAGGTAACTCTTTTTTTTTTTAATCGGCAGTTCCGAGCGGTTAAAATGGTCAAATGCAAAACCAAAAGACAGTCATACGAAGGCAAGCGCGGTTAAATTTAGCGGAAAATGTTTTAATTGCGGTAAAAGCGGGCACATGAGTCGTTTTTGTAAAGCGAAAACAAAACGTAGCGAAGCAAACGATGCGACCGAGGCGATGACGGCAATCGCGTGTAAAGCCGAAATTATTAATAAATCAAATACTTGGTATCTCGATAGCGGCGCGACCAGGCATATGTGCAATAACGAGGGTGCGTTTGCGACATTAAAAAATGATGAACGAATAAAAGTACATACAGCCTCTGAGCATTTTGTAGAATCAGGCGGTAGAGGCGATATAAAGCTAGATGCAAAATCAAATCGACAGATATTTAACCAAGTAAAATTAAAAAATGCACTATATGTTCCAGAATTGAGAAATAATCTTTTGTCAGTATCAAGTATCACCGATAACGGATACACAGTTAAATTCGAAAAGGATTGAGCAACGGTTAATAGAAAGAACGGTTCTGTAGTATTTACAGCGTCAAAACGCGACCAGTTATATGTTGTTACCGAAAGAAAGGAACAGGCAGCGTTTGTTAATGAAAAAGACAAGCTCGATTTAATAAAATGGCATCAGAGGTACGGACACCTTAATATTAGGGATTTAAAAGCGATAAAGGTCAAAGATATGGTACTAGGTATGAATCTTGCGTCGAAAACGAATGAGATAGATTGTGAAGTGTGCGCAAAATGTAGAATACATGTAAAACCGTTCAAACCATCATCTAGTCGTGAGACAAGTATCTTAGGGTTAGTGCACTCAGACATATGTGGACCGATAAGTACTGAATCAATAGGTGGTGCAAAGTATTTTGTTACATTCATCGATGATTGTTCCAGATATACAGAAGTTGTCATGCTCCGAAATAAAGCAGATGTATTTCAAGCATTTAAGAACTACAAGAAAAAAGTAGAAAACCAAACTGGCCAACGAATTAAGAAATTCCGTACAGATAACGCGAGGGAATATTTGTCCAACAATTTCACCAATTTTCTCAAAGAAGAAGGAGTGCGGCACCAACTGAGCGTCGAGTACACGCCTCAGCAAAATGGTGTGGCGGAACGAGCCAACCGCACGTTAGTAGAGATGGCCAGATGCATAATGCTGCAAGCAGGTCTACCTAATTCTTTATGGGCCGAAGCAGTAAACACAGCGGCGTACTTGAGAAATAGATGTGCTACAAAGTGTCTTGATAGTACTACCCCGTTTGAAGCATGGACACAACGAAAGCCGTACGTAGGTTTCTTTAGAACAATTGGAAGTAAAACCATTGCATTAAACAAGAATCAAAGAGGAAGGAAGTTCCAACCAAAAGGCGATGAATATTTGCTTGTGGGTTATTCCGAAGAGTCAAAGGCGTATCGATTGTGGAAGCCGGGAACAAAGACCGTCATCAAAGCACGAGATGTAAAATTTTTTGAAAAAATCGAATCTTCCCCACCAGAATCCTCGACAGGAAAAGTATTTGCCACGCCCAATATTTTTATTGAAATGTCTGGCGAGGAAGTGCATAATGAAGATGTTGAGAATAAAGTTAGAGAAGATTCTGAAGAAAGTAACGAAGAAAATTTGGAGGATGAATCAGATTTTCAAACAGCGGAATCAGAAGAAAGTGAGCCACGTCGAGGACCAGGTCGTCCCAAGATTATTAAAACAGGTAGACCGGGAAGACCACGAAAGGTTTATCAATGCAATAACGTTTGGCATTCAGATCCAAAATCCATATCACAAATGTTAGAGAGGGATGACAAAGAGGCATGACTAGCAGCAATGAAGAAAGAGTATAATACTTTACAAGAAAATAAAACATGGACCCTTGTACCAAGACCAGCCGATAAGAAGATACTGACCAACCGATGGGTATTTAAAACCAAAGTTGTTCAAGATAGCGAGATCAAGAAGTACAAAGCGCGATTAGTGGCTAGGGGAAACACCCAGGAATGGGGAGTTGACTATGAAGAAGTCTTCGCTCCTGTAGCGAGATATGAAACAATTCGCACGCTACTCGCCGCTTCTGTGAATGAAGAGATGTATGTGCATCAAATGGATGTGATCTCTGCGTATGTGCAAGGAGAACTGAACGATGAAATATACATGGAACAGCCCGAGATGTTTGTTAAACATGGCATGAAGAAAAAGTTTGTAAGTTGCTCAAACCATTATATGGACTAAAACAGTCAGGTCGAGAATGGTATAAAAAACTTGACAATTACATTACAAAAATTGGCGGTAAGCGTACACAGGCAGATCCGTGCGTCTATGTAATCGGCGAAAATGAAAAACGAGTTATTATTATTATTTATGTAGACGACTTAATTTTAGCTTCAAAAAGGATGGATAAACTAAAAGGAGTCAAATCAAAGATGAAAGCTATGTTCAAGATGGTGGATCTTGGTCAAATAAATAACGTTCTTGGAATAAGTGTGCAACGCGAAGGTACAACCGGAAGAATATACCTTTCGCAGAAGAAATATATTGAAAATTTAATCGAAAAATTCGATATGAAGCAGGCTAAAGAGGCATCCACACCAATCGAACCGAACTTGAAGATTACCAAGGAAGCAAGTCCATCAACAGAGGAGGAAAGACAAGAAATGAAAAATCGACCTTATAGGGAGCTAATTGGAGGGCTAATATACTTAGCGAATGCTACACGCCCGGATATATCATTCGCAGCTGCCACGTTAAGTCGATTCTGTACAGATCCAGGAAGAGATCACTGGCTCATCGCGAAACGAGTACTACGATATTTAAAAGCAACGTCCCACTATGGAATCTCATACACTAAAGATGAAGGACATCTAAAGGCATACTCTGATTCAGATTGGGCAGGAGACATCGATGATCGCAAGTCGTGTTCAGGAAATGTCTTAATGTTAGCTATGGGCCCAATTAGTTGGAAATCAAGAAAACAAGCGTCGGTGGCTTTATCAACCATGGAAGCAGAGTACGCGGCGTTGTCAGAAGTTTCACGTGAGGTAGTTTATCTTAAACGACTGTTAATTCATATGGGTTTCGAAAAATATGTAACATCTCCGATTAATGTATTCTGCGATAATCAAAGTGCAATTGAGTTATCAAAAAATGCTGTATTTCATAAGCGAAGTAAGCATATTGACATAAATTTTCATTTTACACGCGAGTTAGTTGATAAAAAGGAAATTGTAATTCATTATCTACAAACTGATTCGATGCTTGCCGACATACTCACCAAGTCATTAACCAAATGCAAGCACGAAAAATGTATACAGATGTTAAATTTGAGTTCTAATGTTTGTTAATGGAGATCTTGTCGATAGAGGGAGTGTGAGAAATCTGAAAAATATCGAAAAGATCCCTAGATTAGTTACAAAGAAAGCACGCTTATAGCGCCACTAGTGTAATTTATTTTTGTTTTCCGTTCTTGTACTTATATACTTTTGGTTCTTCTTGGTTGTTCGCTACACGGTGCCTGTAAGACTTTCTTTCGTGTAAATGTACAAGCATCATATCTTTCTGAAATATCATTCAACTTTAAAATACAGAGTTTCATAGCAAGGCTAGTGTCCGGTGCGTATTCTATAACCCAAATCCCTGTCAATTTTCAAAAGAAAGGTTATGCATTTTATTTTTAATACAAGTAGCGCATTTAAATTGATCAGATTCTAATTTTTCCGGTATTCTATTTACATATTTATTTTTACACATGTCCCCCAAATATTTAAAATTGACATGACCTAATATTCTGTGTAATCTTTCTTTTTGGGTGATAGCATTATTTACTCTTAATGTTATGTTTGATTTATTATGTATTAAAAAACTTTTTAATTTATACAATCCATTGTCTTTATATGCTACGGCAATTAATTAATTTTTTTTATTATAAATTTTTGTTGTATTTCCAGCTGCTATTACTGTAAAATTATTTGTTATCTTTGTTACACTTAATAAATTTTTATCCATTTCTTTTACATAATATACATTAGTAATTAATATTGGTACTTTTGATTCATGATTTATAAAGATCGTTTTAACATTTCCTATTTTTGTTGCCTGAATACATCTTCCGTCGCCTATTTTAACATCTACCGGTTTTTGCAAAGTTACAAATTTATCAAAAAATGCATCATTATTTATAATGTGATCGGTACAGCCGCTATCTATCACCCAATTAATTTCTTTTTTGTTGCAAAAATTTACCTCTGTATTCATAGTTTCTATATTTTTCCTACCTTTGTTTATTTCAGTTTCGAAGACCCTTGATTCGCTGGTGTTGGTTTCGCAATTACTATCTCTATTATAATTTCTGTTTTGATTATATCTATTGATGGCTTGCATGATTCTTCTTCCTCTGGGGTTGTTTATTTGACGTGGATTAGAATATCCTCCTCTTCCTCTCGGGACGTATCCTTGGGTGTTGAAATTATTTATTCTATAGTTAAAGCTGCCCTTTTCTTGTGGATACACTTGTTCTGTTGAATTTTGAGTTCTAAAATTTCCTTTTGATCCAGTTGTACGACAGTTTGCTTTTAAATGTCCGGGTTTACCACACTTGTAACACGTTCTTTTTTCTATATTCTTTCTTTCTCCTTTAAAGGCACTTGATTTTGTCACATTCCTTCCTTGTTCAGTTTTATCACGTATTTCCCACATCTTGATTTTGTTTTTGACAAATTCACATGTCTGGTCTTGCTCCCTTACAGCGTCAATTAAATCTCCGACATAACTTAATGACTCGGGTAACGTACGTAGCATGTAATTCAGTTTTTCTTTTTCCGTCACTGTAGCACCTGATGATTTTAACTCATTTATTAATTTTTTGAAGTCTGTAAAATATGCACTTGAGTCATCATAATCCATTAGCTTTATTTTTTCTAGCCTATTTCGCACACATATTTGTATCGCAGTGGATTCTCTGGAATACATTTCATCTAATTTTTTAAGAATATTATAAGCCGTTTCTTCATTGCTCACAAATTCGAGCTGTTCATTGGATATGCCGCAATAAATGTAATTCATGGCTTTAAGATTACTTTCGGCCCATGTTGTTGAATTATCAGACGATAGCATTGGTCTGATTGCCACCTCATCACATTTTTTCAATTTTAAATAGAGTAGTATCCGCTTCTTCCATAAATTGTAATCTTGTCCATTGAACTGTTGAATTTTAATCTCTTCAGTCATTTCTTCGTCTTCTTATTCTTCTTTTATTCTGAACTCAGTGTTTGATTTTTGTTGAATGTTCTTTTTAATTTTAACTATTTTTGTAATATCTCCTTTGGTTATTTCTTTAATATCGTTCCAGTCAACTTCGAAACCAAGTTGCATTCACTTTTACTGTGGTAAACACCTTTTGATTTATTAACCACGCTCTGCTACCATAAAAAATTATTTGGGTGCGTGGATAATTTTTTATAATAAAAACTCTTTTATTCACAAAACACTGGTTTATATTTGGTTTATATTTTACACACACTTCATAGAAAAACATAAAAGAATATAGAACGGTATTTAAGAAGGTTTTAATATGTGACACGTCCGTACCCGACGACGACTCTTTTTCAAGTGCGTGAGTCCGATATTAGTTTTATCATTGAATCATTTAAGGGGCTTCCCGGTCCTTTGTCTTAAGAGGTTTATTCCCTTTCTTATCTAGCTGTCACAAAGTCACGTAGTGTTTCCGGTCTACTAGGAATTATTTATTTGTAAATTGATTCGGTCTAATTTAAAGTTAAATTTATAATTAATGTTTGAAGCGCATATATTTTAACAAAAGGAAAAATAAAAGAAATAACTCAACGTAATAAAAGACGACTTTTATTCTGAACGCCCTGTCCGGCCCAGATCATACAAGTCTCTCCGGAGAACGAACCCCACGGCACCTTCACGGTGCAACAATATTGTTATTTCTCTACCCTCGAGCATATGTTTGAAATAATGTACAGCATTGTAAATTGCTAGTAGCTCTCGATCATATGCGCTGTATCTCGTTTGAGTGTCAGTCAGTTTTTTTGAAAAGAATCCTAATGGTTGACGTTGTTCTTGATTTATTTATTCCAGTGCTGCTCCCATGGCGATGTTTGATGCATTGGTGATAAGGAGGATTTTTGAATTTTTAGCTGGGTGAGCTAATGTTGTAGCTGTTGCTAACAGGTCCCTGGATCGAGTGAATGCTTCTTCTGTTGCTGTAGTCCATTTGATTGGTCTCTTATCTTTTTTCTTAGCCCCAATAAGGAGTTGGTGAAGAGGTGCTTGAACAATGGCAGCGTGTGGTAAGGAAGGTCTGTAAAAATTTATGATTCCAAGGAATCTTCAAAGCTGTGAAATGTCTTTTGGCTTAGGATAGTTTAAAATTGCTTGCTAACACCCGGTGTTTAAGTGGCTCGGTACCTTGGGTCGTAACGCGATGTCCTAAGTATTCCACTTTCTTTTTGCCAAAGTTGCATTTGGTCAGTTTTATTTCAATTCCGTGGTCTTCTAAACGGGTAAGTATAATATCTAAATGTTTCTTATGTTCTTTTTTTGTTTCATAGGCGATGAGTATGTCATCTAAATAACAAAAACAAAAATCAAGTCCCCGTAATACATTGTCCATGAATCTTTGGAACGTTTAAGCTGCATTGGTAAAACCAAAAGGCATTACGTTAAATTCAAATAAACCGAATGGTGTTATTGTTGGCGATTTATTTATGTTTAGTGACTTGTAGATGAGGATTTGTATGGAAAAATAAAGAGAGCGATAAAGAATAAATGTTTTAATGAATACATAGATCTGTGCCTTACAATGACTTGAGCGCAACTGAACGCAATAAATTTTATTCTGCTCTTGTTCCCTTTATTCGCTGTCATACGCAGATTTTTATCTCGCTAACTACTCACCATCGTTGCTACTATCCGTTTCGCATTATATCTTAGCAGCTGTTTCTATTAACCGTATTACTATACCTTAACACTCCTCCTCAACGACGGTATCCTTATTATTTATTATTCCGCATTCTAGTGTTAATTTTCTTAATTTTACATAATTCAATGGCTTGGTTAACATGTCCGCTAACATATTTTCTGTTTCGCAATACTTTATACTTATTATATTTTTATCTTTTAAATCTCTAACGAAGTGGTACTTAGTATCTATATGTTTGGATCGTTTACTAAATTTTTTATTATTTATGAGTTCAATACATCCTTGGTTGTCTTCATGTATTAACGCCGGTAATTTAACTGTTTCTCCGAAATCTTTAAGTATTTTTATAATCCATAATATTTCTTGACAGCCTTCGCTTAACGCTATATATTCTGCTTCTGTGGAGGATAATGCTACACAAACTTGTTTCCTGCTTGCCCAACTTATCATATTTTCATTAAATTTTATTAAATATCCTGTATTTGATTTCCTGTGCTTGAGCCTGCCCAGTTTGCTATCTACATATGGGCTTAATTTTCCTTTTTCCGTGTTGTTTTCTCCAAGTTTTAGTTTGTAATCCATTGTTCTTTTTAAGTATTTTACGACACGTTTTGCTTCATTCCAATCGGTTTCCGTTGGGTTCTTCATTTTTTGGCTTAATAATGCCACGCTTTCTGCTATGTCTGCGCGTGTTGATGTCGCGATATATAGTAGGCTTCCTATTATTTGTTGATATTTTGTGTTATCTTTCAAAGGTTCTCCGTCATTCAACTTTTCGTATCCAATGTTGAGTGGGAAATTAGATACCTTTGCGTCTGTCATTCCATAAGTTTCGATAATTTCTTTAATGTGTCTTTTTTGGTGTATAAGAAATTTATCATCTTCTTTTTCTATTTGTATACCTGCATAACAGTTTGCTTTTTCTAATTTCCTTATATTATAATCTTTTTGTAATTTCTGTTCGAGTTGATATATTTCTTCTTGATCATTTGTTGCTATAATTATATCATCTACGTATACTATAATATAAGTTTCCTTTTCCTTTTGTCGTTTTGTAAATAAACATTGGTCTTCTTTTCCCTGAGTGTATTCTAAATCTTGTAATTTAGCTGCTATATTTTTGTTCCATACATTTGCTGATTGTTTAAGACCGTAAATGTTTTTTCTTAATTTTACTACCCAATTTTCTTGATTTTTAATTTCGTATCCTTCGGGTTGCTTTATATAAATATCTTCTGTTAATTTTCCGTTGAGATAAGCATTTTTAATGTCATATTGTTCTAATTCCAGTATTCTTTCTGCAGCTATTGTGAGTAGTATCCTTAGCGTTGTTTGTTTTACTACTGGCGCGAATACTTCTTGAAAATCTATTCCATATTTTTGATTATATCCTAATGCAACTAATCTAGCTTTATATCGCACCGGTTTTCCTTCTTCATCACGCTTGAGTTTGAATACCCATTTACATCCTATGACTTTTGATTCTTTTGGTAATTCTGTCAGTTCCCATGTTTTATTTTGATTTAGCGAGTTGAATTCTTCGTTTATAGCTTCTTTCCATTTCGCTTTATCCGTTCCTGATAATGCTTCTTTTATTGTCTTAGGATCTGTCTTATCATTGTTTGATATCAGGAAGTTTGTATGTGTTCCGTATCTTGATGGTGGTATTCCTTTGGTTGTTCTTTCCGATCTTCTTAATTCACCTTTCTCTTCATTATCGCTGATTATGATAATTTCGTCATTCGCATCTGTAGTATTTGAGAACTTTCTTTTATTTGTTACTTCAGTCTCCGTGGTTTTATAATTTGTCACCATATCGTATGTCTCCTCCTGGTTGCATGTTTTATTTGTAAAAACTACGTCCCTGCTAATGGTTATTTTTCCAGTTTCTTTATTTAATAAACGGTACCCTTTTGATTCCTCACTGTAACCTACGAACGTTAGTTTATGTGCCTTATCGTCTAGCTTGCGTCTTTGTTCTTTTCGTATCATCGCGTATACCTCTGAGCCAAAAACATGCAGCCATTTCATATCAGGTTTCTTTTGGTACCATGCCTCGTATGGTGTTGCATCCTTTGTTCTGGTTGGAAGTCTATTTTGCAAATAATTTGCTGTGACCACTGCTTCCCCCCAATATTTTTTTGGAAGCTTTCCGTCAATAAGTATACATCTTGCCATTTCCATTAAGTAACGATTTTTTCTTTCCGCTTTCCCGTTTTGTTCTGGTGAATATGGTACTGTTAGCTGTATTTTTATTCCTTCTGATAGTAGATAGTTTGTTAATTCTTCATTTACATATTCTTTTCCTCGGTCAGACCGTATTATTTTAGGCTTTTTATTCAGATCTGTTTTCATTTTTTCAACAAAATTTTTAATAAATTTACAGGCTTCTGATTTATTTGCCATTAATTGTATTTCCGTATATGAACTATAATCGTCTATGATAGTTAATATGTACCTTTTTCCTCCCGGTGTTATAGTTTGCATGGGTCCGCACACATTCGTATGTATCAAGTCGAGTATCTCCTTGCTTTTTTTGTTTGAAATTTTTGGAAAAGGTTTTCTACTTAATTTTCCTTTGACGCATGTCTCGCAGGTTTCCTTGATTTCGCAATCTGTAATTTGCATGCTGTTAACCATATTTTTAATAACTAATTTCCTTATCGCGTCCGGGCTTCTGTGACCTAATTTCCTATGCCTTGCATGAATACAATTTTTCTTATGCGCATTATATACTAACATAGTCGCGTTTTTAATTTGTAGCTTATATAAATTTCCCGTACATTTCGCTTCCGCAACGGTTACTTTATGATTCGTGATTTTACATCCTTCTTTATCGAACTGAATTCCGAAACCATTTCCCGTAATTTTCTTAACCGATAATAAATTCGCGTACAAGTCAGGCACGTACAATACATTCTTAAGTGTAATATTTACTACATTATTCTTGTATGTGCATTCCAGTGTTCCTGAGCCGATTCCCTTGACCTTGGATCCTTTTCCGTCCGCCAGTGTCACCATATTTTCTGCCTCGTTGAATTCCTTGGTGAAGAAGCTCCTGTTGTTCGTCATATGGCTCGTTGCTCCCGAATCCACGTACCAATCGTTTGTTTTGTCACTGTCTGTACCTGCAGCAAAGCATATGTCAGATTTTTCTTTTACCTTGCCGGATTTTTTGTTCTTTTCTTTCCAGGCTAAATATTTTCTGCAATCCTTCTTTAGATGTCCTGTTTTTTTACAGAAGTAACATTCCGTCTTGCTGTGTAATGTCGGCCTTGAATCTTTGATTTTAAACGCACTTCCACGTTAATTTTCAGTTTGGTTCTGCACTTTTCGTTGGTATTCGTCCACCAATCTATTTTTGATCAGGCTGAGCGTCAAATCAGTTTCTGTTCTGCTTTCCAATGCGTTTATTAATCCGCCGTATGACGCCGGTAAACTTGCTAGTAACATAGCAATGAATAAGTTTTCTCGGATTTCTTCTTTAACTGCACTCAACTTGTCCCGCAAATTGGTCATCTTGATGATATGTTTTGTCATATCTCCGTTTTCCTCCAATTTGGTGTTGCACAAAGTCTTGAGTAAATACACCTTGCTTGAAAGTGAATCCTTTTGGTGATATTTCTGCAGTGCTATCCACATTGAATGGACTGTTTCCCCGGATCTGATATGTACCGGCTGGTCGTCTTTCACAAGCAAACCAATAGTTGCTTTTGCTTGCGCATTCTTTGTTTTCCAATCTAATGTTAGTTGCTCCGGTGGATCCTTGGCTACAGTATCCCATACTCCTTTTTTAATTAGTAGCAGTTCCACTCTGTTTCTCCACGACTCGTAATTTTCATTGTTTAATTTTGTTATAGTAACACGGGCCGTGTCAGTCATTTCGTACTTTATTAGTCTGTTTCTTTCTTTATTGAGCAAAGTACAATACTTCTTTCTTTGTCTCACTCACTAGTACGATACTTCTTTCTTTGTCTCACTCACTTTATTTACTTTCACATCTAGAGCCAGAACGTTTCTGGGCCCATAACCTGTTGGCGATTTATTTATGTTTAGTGGCTCGTAGATGAGGATTTGTATGGAAAAATAAAGAGAGCGATAAAGAATAAATGTTTTAATGAATACATAGATCTGTGCCTTACAATGACTTGAGCGCAACTGAACGCAATAAATTCTATTCTGCCCTTGTTCCCTTTATTCGCTGTCATACGCAGATTTTTATCTCGCTAACTACTCACCGTCGTTGCTACTATCCGTTTCGCATTATATCTTAACAGCTGTTTCTATTAACCGTATTACTATACCTTAACAGTTATTAATGCTGTCTTCTTTCTGTCTTCAGGTTCCATTGGAATGTTGAAGTACGCTCGTTCCAGATCAAGTATCGTGAAGACCGTTTTCCCGTGTAATTAATGCGCGAAATCTCGGAGATTCGGGATAGAATATTTGTCGGGAAGTGTTATTTTATTTAATTGTCTATAATCTCCGCATATTCTCCATGAGCCGTCTTTCTTTTTTCGTAGGAGCATGGCGCTTGCATATGGACTATCGGATGGACTTAGGATTCCGTCGCGGATCCAGTTATCGATTTCCTGTTTGGCATAACGCAATTTCTCAGAAGGGAGTCGTCGTGCCTTATCTGTGCAAGGAGGTCCCTTTGTGGTAATGTGGTGTCGTATAGGATGACATGGTTCTGAGAATCTGCTTGGAAGTGTTACCTTGATATGCCTTTGTAAGACGTCTCGGTATTCGTTATATGTGCTTATAGTACTAATATGCGCTGAGCTTATAGTAACTACGTGGCCTAGGGTAGCTAAACGGGTGTTAGCATCTAATAATATTTTTCCTCGCAGATCGGGTAATAAGTTGTATTCATGTAGGAAATCGTTTCCTAGAATAGGTTGATTAACGTCTGCGATGACGAATGGCCAAATAAAATCGCGTCTTAAACCGAAATTAAGTTTAATTTTCTTTTCTCCATATGTCTTTATAATCGTGCCGTTTGCTGCGTGCAAAGAGCGTTCGGATGCGATAAGATTCGCATCATGGGGTCTTGGAATAACTGATACGTCAGCTCCGGTATCTACTAAGAAACGCACGCCTGTTTTTTTAAGACAATGAGTCGTTCTGCGCGCTTTGTTTCGCCGGCTGTTGATGCGACGCATGCCGGCGTTATTAGTTTTCCTGATTTTTATTATTATTCGGAACTGGTTTCCATCATCATGGCTGTTTGCACCGATAGGCGTTTGTTCCGAATTTAGAATGATAATAACAATACGCGGGTATATTTTTCCTATCTTTTGAACTCGGTAAGCGTTTTCTAAAATTTTCGCGATTTCTGCTTCGGCTACGGCTTCGGTTCCATTTTCTGGGGGTGAACGAGCGCCCGAAGTTACGTGTCAATGATTCGATTGCCGCGCGTAATTCGCCGATTTCGGTTAATGAACGTCCGTCGTTTTCTGTTCGAACGTTAGTTGGTACGTTACCGGCTAATGAATTCGTACCTGATATGGTATCTCCTATGCCAGCGAGTTGTGGGCGCATTACCTCGAGGATGCGGTATGCTTGAGTAGCGAGAGTTGATAAGTCATCCACTGGGTTGACTGCGAGGATACCTCTGATGTTTTCCGGCATTTGTTCCATGAATAGTGAGCGGAGTACATGTTCGTTGCATTTTCCCGCTGCTAGGTTCTTCAGTCGCTGTAGGTACACCGATGGTTTATCGGTTCCCAATGCCAGTCCTTGTAGGAGTTGTCGCATCTTAGTTTCTTGGGAGTCCGACAAACTGTGGATGATACGACGTTTGAGAGCTTCGTACTTCCGTTGGCTGGCGGTGCGTCGATAATGTCACCGACGATGCCTAAGAGGTCGGCGTCCAGGTGGATAACTATGTATCTATATTTGGTTTCGTCTGCGGTGATTCGATGTAGCGCGAAAGTGATTTCCGCCACAGTAAAGTAACGTTCTGGATTGTCTCGCCAAAAGGGCTGTGGCAATTTGATTGCCTTGAATGCGTTGATTTCCTGCGCCACAGGTACAATTGTTTCGGATGGTCCATTTTTTCCAGCCGTTGTTTCGGTTTCTCCGAAATTTTGGTTGTTTCCACCGCTTGATCCAGCTGTGGTTGCAGCATCTTGATCGTCCGCTCATCCGGACGTTGCTGGGGAATGCTGGAAAGGCATCCTTTGTTCTTCCGTTTTTGTTCGTGACAAATAGAATAAAGGCACTTTCATGCGTTTTTTTTCTGGTATAACTAGCCGTTGACGGTTTGAAATCACGTCGGGGTCACCAATTTTGTAGGAGCTGGTGTAGTTATAGGTCCCACAAATAATTACGGCCGTTTACAATTTTAATGGATTGTTATATCCCGAGCCCTTAGCAACAGAGGCTCGGGAATAACGTCGGAATGTCGCACGCGCGCGACCGTTTAGCTTGATCGGCAAAATACCGCCGATCAAGGTAACCCGGCATTTCCGGCCGGGACGCGAAGTCCGAGGCCAGTCGCGGTTGCCACCCGCGATTCCGCTGATTGCTATGGTTTTTGGCATAGCAACAGTAGGAGATATATAGGGGCAGCCGCGGCCCGGACAGTTAGTCGCTAACCAGAATCTCGTGTGAAGTCTTTAATTAATCGACAAGTGTAAAAAAGAAAGGAAGGAAATAAAGAAGTGAACAAGAAATATCAAGAGGCGACTTTATTTCTCCCAAAAAACATAAGTGTCTCCGGAGAACGAACCCCACAGCACCCTTGCGGTGTAACAACTGGTGGCAACGGTGGGATTCGCCCCCCGGAGTTTAGTCGCCCTTGTGCCGGCGCCTTCCGTCTACTGGGCGTCCGACTGGTAATGCGGGACCTCTGCAACAAACAAATAAAAAATCTGTGAAAATTCAACTTATGAATGAGAAGATAGAAGAAGACCACAAGCAAGGGAGAGCCGGACGTGCAACCTGAGCATCCCCTGACCAGCGTAACTACGAGCAGCAGCCACGCAGATAAGCAGCCACGCAGATAAGCAGCCACGCAGATAAGCAGCCACGCAGATAAGCAGCCAAGCAGACCGAATACGAGATAGAGAAGCATACGAGCAGCCAAGCTGAGAACATCGCGACTCATCAGCTATCAAGCAGCATGCTGTTACCGGCGTTATTGTAAGTTAGTTATATATATATATGCAGGGCGAAAAAGCGAATAAGATTGTATGTACCGCGGCGAATTCTATTTACACTGCCACACATCGCGCCTATCGTGGTTGAACGGCATTACCGAGCCCGAAAACCTACAACCTATCTTTAAAAGAATTCCGAATTAGACGCGAAGTTTTATCCGCGAAATAACGGTAGACGGCGAAATCTTGGCCCGCGATAGCGCGATTTACGAATTCACGAACGGAATCTCCCTCCCTGTACCCATGTATTCGGGTAACGCGAATTTCGCGAATTACCGAGAAGCCGAGGAATCCGGTAATCAAAGTCGCCGATCATCAATAGGATCACTAGTGAGCGAAATATTTGCACCCGAAGACCAGCGATTTGTATTTATGATGACCGATAACGGCGAAAGGAACGAGCCCTCGCTCGCAAGCGGGGAAGGCACGAGAGCGCGGAACTCACACGGCGAAAACTCTATCAATAACACGGAACCCGGCGCCAACACAAACACAACGCAACCGCCGTGTCGACACTCCTCGCCAATCTCGCGACCAGGCGGCACGACGCGCGACGATGCGATGCTCACGATACTCGACGCGATATCACTGACCGCAACGAGAGTGGAAAGATTAGAAAACGAATATCTCGCGCAAAGATACGGCGCCAGGCTCAACAGGACGGCGGACTCCTTGCAGCAACCCGTGCCACCCCCGAGACGGCCCCAAAGAGATGTGCGGCATTCTCTCAACAACCCGCGGCAATACTTAACACTGCAAAACGCAATCGGATTTATACCCTCGTTCGACGGGAGCGAAAACAACGTTAAAAAGTTTATTAAAGCATGCGAATATGCGGCGCGAAAAGTAGACCCGGAAGACGTGGATGAGTTATTGACGGCTATACTCTACACAAAACTTACGGGACGAGCGCTCTCGCGATTCGAATCAAAGCAAATCCTAAACTTCGCGCAATTCATACGCGAAATCGAAGAGGGTTACGTACAGCGACGAGGTACAGCCCATCTCCAGCTGGAATTCAACCAGCTACGTCAGCGTACGGGAGAAAGCGCGCAAGCATACGGAACCCGAGCCGACACACTAGTAACCGAGCTATATGACGCGTTGAGCGAAGGCTCCAGCTACACGGCGGACGAAAAACGCGGGATATGGAACTCGCTCCAGAAACAAGTGCTGAACAATTACCAGACGGGTCTGCTGCCGCATCTGCAGACAATCGTCCGGTCTCGAAACTACAGGACGTTACAAGAAGCGATAGCAGGAGCTGCAGCGGAGGAAAGGCAGCGTAGCGCACCCCTACGCGCATACAACGAGCGAGCGTACATCGAGCGAAACTTCCCGCGCACCCCGGCAACCCGCCCACCCATACCCACGTGCAACAGATGCGGGAGGCAGGGGCACCCGGGATTTCTGTGCCGCACCGGCAGGTACGCGCCCAGGTACGGTTTGCCCAGAGCCGAATATACACCGCGCGTTAATACCACGGACAAATTTTGCAATTACTGCAACAAGCCATATCACACGCGCGAAGAATGCCGCAAGTTAAAGAGGGACAGCGAGATATCGCAAGGAGCACGACGCGATAACCGAGCCCCCCCGCGAGCACCCCGACGGACGACCACGGTACATTCAACCTTACCGGAGGAGAGAGCGAGAGCGCCTACGAGACAATCGTCACGCGACGACACGCGCGTAGATAACGAGACACGTTATGAGACGCGGCCCGCGCGAGATTATCAAGTGTCGCACATCTCAGACGACAACAAAAATCGTCACTTGGATCTCGTCACCCTGCCCGTATTGCAAGCCACGGGCGGTAAAATGACGTTCTTGCTGGACACCGGTGCTGCTATCACCCTCGTCAAAGTGGGGAAGCTGAAGGGCGATACACCGATTTATACCGAATCGATGGCCTTAACTGGTGTGACCGGACATAAGGCGCAAACAATAGGAACAACTCGCGTGTTAATTTACTTGCGAGACAGTACGATCTCGCACGTGATGCACGTGGTGCCCGACGAATTTCCCATTGCGTACGACGGGATACTCGGGATGGATTTCCTTAAAGCGCAACGCACCGTATACGACGTCGAGAACGGGCTTCTGATAATCAACCGCGCCGCGATCCCGTTACAACCGTACATACGCACGACGCTACCACCGAGAAGCGAAACAATAATACAAGCCGTCACCGACAGCAACCAGATCGGAATAATATATGCCGATGAACTTCAACCCGGCGTGTTCATAGGCAATTGTCTAGTAGCCCCCGAAAATAATATTTGTGCCATAAGCATTTTAAACACACGAGACACAGCCGTGCCATTCCACACACCCGCCGTACACATAGAAGAGAAGCCACAATTGTGCACGGTCAGCGCGCTCGCGTTACAAGATAAGCCAAATATAGCCGCAGTGCAGCAGCGAAGAGAGCAAGTTAAAAAGCAGCTTAGAATCCAACACTTAAATAAAGAAGAAAAAGGCGAATTGCTAAAAATCTGCGAAAGCTTTTGCGACATTTTTCAATTGCCAGGCGACCCGCTTTCTTTTACTGACTCTGTCGCGCACGAAATTATCACGGAAAAGGAAAGTAGGCCAATTAGCTGCCGCCCTTACCGACTGCCCGAAAAACATAAGGTAGAAGTACGAGAGCAGGTAAAGAAGATGCTCGATGAAGGAATTATAAGAACCAGCGCAAGTCAGTGGAACGCACCCATACTAGTGGTCCCCAAAAAAGCCGACGCATCCGGAAAATCGAAACTAAGAATAGTCGTCGATTTTAGAAAACTGAACGACATTACAATAGGCGATTCCTTCCCTATTCCAAATATGACCGATATACTCGATCAACTCGGGCACGCGAAGTACTTTACGACCCTGGATTTGGCATCAGGATACCACCAAATCCAGATGAAGGAAGAGCATAAACAGAAAACCGCGTTTTCTACACCCGAAGGACATTATGAATTTAACAGGATGCCTTTCGGACTTAAAAATGCACCGGCAACATTTCAGCGCATGATGAACTCGGTCTTATCGGGCCTACACGGTATCAAGTGTCTCGTGTATCTAGACGATATAGTCATCTACGGATCAACGCTAAAGGAACACAACAAGAGACTCGAAGCCGTCTTGAAACGTTTACGAGAAAATAATTTAAAATTGCAACCGGACAAGTGCGAGTTTTTACGAAAAGAAGTATTATATCTCGGACATCTAATAACCGAAAATGGAATTCGACCCGATCCCTCCAAAATTTTCGCGGTAAAAAATTTTCCGGTACCCAAAAAGTTAAAAGACGTACAATCATTTATCGGATTAGCCGGATACTATAGGAAATTTATAAAAGACTTCTCGAAAATCGCGAAACCATTGACAACGCTCACGAAAAAGGACGAAAAATTTCGGTGGGAAATGGACCAACAGAATGCGTTCGAAATATTAAAGGAAAATTTAACCACCGCACCGATACTTAAATACCCCGATTTCACGCGCCCGTTTATCGTCACAACGGACGCCTCGGATCATGCAATCGGAGCCATCCTCTCACAAGGGGAGATAGGAAAGGATCATCCGATTGCATATGCAAGCCGTATATTAAACAAGGCTGAAAGAAATTACAGCACGACAGAGAAGGAGCTACTCGCGATAGTATGGGCGGTGAAACATTTCCGACCCTATATCTATGGAACAACATTTACGATTGTAACAGACCACAAACCATTGATCTGGCTGTTCAACGTAAATGATCCTGGGTCCCGCCTGATAAGGTGGAGATTGAAACTCGAAGAATATAATTACAAAATAGTCCATAAAGACGGGAAGAAGAACACGAACGCGGACGCGCTTAGCAGAAACCCCCCGCAGCAAGAAGAAAAGCTCCCAATATATGTGCTAAAAGAAAAGAACACATATTCAACAGAAGAAAAAGCGAAGCTCTTACATGAATACCACGACACACCAATAGGCGGACACCAAGGCATCACACGTACACTACACCGCATCAGATTACAGCATGAGTGGCCAGGCATGCGAAGAGACATAGAAGAATACATAAAGAAATGCGAACAGTGCCAGAAAAATAAATTATCAAAGAAGACAAAAATGCCGCTAATAATCACAGACACGCCGACTAAACCATTCGAAAAATGCGCCCTAGACATAGTAGGACCGCTACCGACAACGAACAATAATAATAAATACATTCTAACGTTTCAAGACAATCTCACGAAATTTAGTAAAGCGATCCCTATCCCGAACCAAGAAGCCGCGACCGTAGCAAAAGCGTTCGTGACTCAAATAATTTTCGAACACGGGATACCGGAATACGTTCTTTCCGATCAAGGAACGAATTTTACGAGCAACATCTTTAAAAACATTTGTAAACTACTACGGATGGAAAAAATACAAACGACTGCATATCATCCGCAAACTAACGGCGCACTCGAACGATCGCATCGAACACTGGCCGAGTACCTACGACATTTCATCGACGAAGATCAATCCGATTGGGATGAATGGTTGCCATATGCAATGTTTACTTATAACACAACCCCGCATACGGCAACCGGATTAACCCCCTTCGAACTTATTTACGGACATCGTGCTACATTACCGACAGCACTGAAAACCGCGCCGAAAGAAACGTATTCGTATGACGACTATGCGAATGAATTACGCGAACGATTACGGGCCTCCAACTCCCTCGCACACGATCACGCGAAAACCGAGAAAGAAAAGGCGAAAGAAAATTATGACAAAGATTCCCGAAAACGCGAATTCAGAGTCGGAGATTCCGTTCTTCTTTACGACGAGACGGTTCGACGCGGCCGGTCCAAGAAATTAGACGCGCTGTGGATAGGGCCGTACATAGTAGTACAAAAGCATAGCGATGTTAACTTTAGCATAAGAAAAGGCAGAAAAATAATAAAAGTGCATGCGAACAGACTAAAAGCGTTCATAGAACACTAAGCATAAGCAAAAAAAAAAAAAAAAAAAAACACAAAATTAGATAATAAGCAAAAAAAAAAAAAATTTTTCGCCCTCCGTCCCCATCACACACAACACAATAAAAAATATTTCTACTTACGAATAAAATCGCCAGGGACCAAAGTCACCTGGCGATACTCCAAGTCACGGGTTGCCCGCATCATCAAACGCGGCTCCAACCGGTGCCACAGATACCGGACCTGGTGCCTAGCCTGTAGCCCAATGCAGCTCGAACAAATCCGCGGCCGATAAGCCAAATAGCACCTCTCGCAAACACAGAGAAAAGATTGCGATTCCACTAAAAAGCACAGAAAGAACAATTAAAAACACTAACACACATACACACAATATATTTATAACACAAATTTAAAATTACTTTCTCTCTTTTCTTTCTACTTTTCTTTTACAATGCGACTGCTGCGATCGTCAAAGACTTACTAATGAGCCGAGCGAAAAAACTTTGACGCTAAAGCCGAGAGCGAATTTTGATAAACCAAAGCTCCAAGAAAGTAATTGTTATCCGTGCATAGAACCCTATACCAAAGATAAAAAGTACGTACCTTTAGCCGACGCTGCATCTTCATTCCCACGATGAAGACGACCCGCGAACTCACACACCTATCCAGCACGATACGCTAACACCTTCACACACACATACTTAACCAGTGAACATTTCAGATTAACGTTCACCACCGCGAAGGGCGCAATCGAAGCCGCACCTTATACAATTACACAATTCACCCACGAACCCGGATTATATTATGAGGACCACGGACTTCTCCATCTATCCGACACGACATGGAAATTAGTATTAATAATAAACATCGCCGACTTTGAAATTAGATTTAAAAAAATACAAAACCAAGTCGACGACGCGGAAAATGCTTGTAATAAACTACACGAAGCATATAACGGCGAATTATTAAAAGAAAAATGTTATAATTTAGCGATGTTGGTTACAATGCAAAATAATAAACTAATAACTGCATTAGATAGATTAACCGCGACCTATGAAGTCCAACATGTTAAAAGAGGTCTCATAGATTTAGTAGGCACAGTAGGAAAAACTTTATTCGGCATAATGGACGCCAACGACGAAAAAATTATCCAGGAACAGTTACAACTGTTAATTGCGAGCCAGCAAACGACTCAACACGTAGCGAAAAATCAACTTAAAATATTAAACGGTACACTAAGCCATATACAAGAATTAGAGATTAAACTCAAGCAACACGACCGCGTCTTAACAAACGCGACCATCCTCCTAAGTCAGCAGATAGATAGAGTAACGCGGCAAATGAAGATGACGGAACACCTTAACACACTAAGAATACTCGTGACTGACCTACTGACTGACATACAAGACACCATCGACTTTATCTCCTGGACCAAAAAAGGCATCATTAACACACGGTTATTACCGATCGACAAAATTATAACAGAACTACTACACGCAACGATTCAATTACCCGAAGGATCACAATTCCCGTTCGATACCAACCCTAAGAACTGGAATCAAATCGAAAAATATATATCGATTACAGCACATTACCGCGATCACAACGCTCTGATGATAATTATTAAATTTCCAGTCGTCACCGATACGACATACGAATTAAAAGCGGTCATACCGTTTCCCGTTTATGACCACGCTAACATTTTCAAAACAATTAAAACCGCGCACGAATATATCGCGTTAGATAAAGAAAATAACAAATACATAACCTTAACCCGCGATGAAATTAATAATTGTATCCGCGGAAGTAAAAAACTCATATGCGAAAACAATTTCGCGACGTACCACATATCAGATAACGCACCTTGCGAAGTCTTAGCACTCACCGAGCCGGGACGTCAACCCGAGAAATGCGAGACCCGCCATATCATATCTAATGTTAGCATATGGACAGCGCTAAACGAGCCCCAAGCATGGCTATACTCGACCGCGTCACAGACCATTGAACTAAGATGTAAACACAAGCCGAGTAAAAAGATAAATATAATCAGATCAGGTAAAATAATACTAAGAGACGCGTGCCAACTAAATACAAACGACCTCACAATACATTCGAAAACTCTTCTAGGAGAAAGCGATATTAATATTTGTATACCAACATATAATATCACTATGATACCAATCAAAGATAGAACCAACATCGCTAAAATTACGTCACAATTAAAAAACATACAAAGAGAACCAATTGTACGAAACAAAAACGAACTACTACAACTAAGCTTAGATTTAAACAAAATGCGTTCCGAACTAGATAATAATAATGTCGCGGCAAAAACAAAAACAATAATAATATATTCCGTAGGATTAAGTACAACATTAACCCTATTCACGGCCATTATTATAATCATCACTATAATAAAGAAAAAATATTGTAACAAAAATAAACTGTAATTAATCAAAAAAAAAAAAAAAAAAGAGACGTATCACAAGCTCAACGTCTTCTCCCCGAGGGAAAGGGAATTTGTAAAAGAAAAAGGCTTGAACAAAAAAAAAAACGAAACATTCAACCCTTTTTCTTCTCCCTAGGGGGGAGGGATGTTATATCCCGAGCCCTTAGCAACAGAGGCTCGGGAATAACGTCGGAATGTCGCACGCGCGCGACCGTTTAGCTTGATCGGCAGAATACCGCCGATCAAGGTAACCCGGCATTTCCGGCCGGGACGCGAAGTCCGAGGCCAGTCGCGGTTGCCACCCGCGATTCCGCTGATTGCTATGGTTTTTGGCATAGCAACAGTAGGAGATATATAGGGGCAGCCGCGGCCCGGACAGTTAGTCGCTAACCAGAATCTCGTGTGAAGTCTTTAATTAATCGACAAGTGTAAAAAAGAAAGGAAGGAAATAAAGAAGTGAACAAGAAATATCAAGAGGCGACTTTATTTCTCCCAAAAAACATAAGTGTCTCCGGAGAACGAACCCCACAGCACCCTTGCGGTGTAACAGGATATATAATATATTTAATATATTTGATACAAAGAATATACGTGTGTGCCCGGACAATGCTAAGTGACGACTGACTAATTGTGCGCTGCATGATTCGCAAATTAAATGTGTAACCGATATCTTATTATTTAAATGTACTATTTGTGTGGAGATGTTGGCTGTCGCAGGTGATTGATAGTTGCCGTTCTCCAATAGGAAGAGGTGAGCGCTACACATGTATGTACAACACTACCATCTATCCTGTGACGCCGGAACTAATCTTGCTCATTTTTCGTGACATTTTTACCAAAATGGCACAAGCTGACAAGTGCACATTTTCCTACATCGTAAATAAGACTATTCTTTTTTATTAGCCTTCAAATCGTAATTTCAAGTACGCCATTCTTTTCCTTGATGTTTCAGAAATCCCGGAAAGGTCTCTGTTTGTGCGTCTAAGCGATATAACCTATGCAATAAATAAATGTTTTGTTGATAAACACATAAAAAATAATTTTTTTGCATATTTTATATCAAACTGACCTTTCCGGGATTCATAATCGTGCGTACTTTAATCCTGGAGAAGGATTTTTCATTCCGTTTAGCCGTTTAGAAAAATAGTCTTATTTACGATTGCGTGGTAAAATAGGAAGGTATAGGATCCCCTTAACCGAAAGACATCTTTAAGACATTTTTTAGACATGTCGTAAAGATATCTTAGAAAATACGTCTTAAAGACGTCTTTTTCAAGACGTCTTTACGACGCGTCTGTAAGACAACATTAAGATGACTTTAAGACATTTGAAAAATCCGCGCTATGTAAGTTTTATACATAGACCTTATACATACGGACTGGCAATTGCCTATAGTATCTGTAGAGTAGCAGTACAGTATACTAAAGGCTCGTCTACAATGCCTGTAAGAATAAGACTGTAAGGTTGTAAACGCGGTTGCAAAGGGTTTATTTCCGGTGTAGCATAGGTTGTAAGCAAAATGAATTATTTTCATTTCTTACGTCTTACAGCTTTACAATCGACCAATCAAAAACGCGATGGAAATCGCGCGAATGTTAATTGTTTTGTACCCATGGTTATCCTTTAGTATTGTATGTATAACGTATAAACGAAAAATGTTTTACAAAGAAGACGAAGACGGCAACCTTCTGGATGATATTTCAGAAAGCAAAGAGTTAGACAAAGAAATAATTTCGATAGTTAGAGCGAATCGTTTTTTATATAACAAAAATGAAAAACTTTACAGTAACACTCAGATGAAAAGGTTAGCTTGGACCACTATTGGTGAAAATTTATCTAAGAAAAAGACAGGTAATTGTAAATGTAGTCATTATTAAATAAATATGAGTTTTTATATATATATGATTAATAAGATAATTAATTTATCATAAATCTTATATGCATAGGTGTTGAGGTTGAACATAGATTTGCTCAATTGCGACAGCGGTTTGTGAAAGAAAGGAAAAAAGTAATCCAATCTCAAGGTCGATCAGGTGCTGGAGCTAGCCATCAGATATATACACCTCAATGGGATCTTTATAACGATTTAATGTTTCTAGCTGACACAATAAAACATCGAAAGTGAGTGCTAATTATTTTCATTTTGTGTTAAATAGTGTTGAGATGTACATTGTTATTTTTTTAATTCTTTTGTTTCAGTACATCATCTAACTACAAAAGAAGACTGTCAATACCTGAAGCTGACGTATTATGTAGTGATACTAACAATAAGAGAAGCTGTCCCTCAACTTCCTCAAGTTCCTCTTTACTTACACCGTACGTGTGTAATGAATCACTTATTCTATCTGATTGTTAGTATCTGAATTCTCAACTTCTATTTTTTATTTTATTCTTTATATAAAATAAAAGACAGGTTTTTATTTCTTTTCTTTCACTTTTGGTTTTTTAGGTGATGTTAATGAGTATTCAAATATAATGGAAACATTTAATTTATCTCAACCTGAATCACCTAAACTATTATCTCAACCTGAAAATAGCTTATCATATTTGAAGGATAAGGATAGTAGAAAGACAATGTCAAGTGCAAAGCAAGTGCAGAAAACAACATCAAATACTTTCCAAAAATGTGTTCCAGAACCTGATTCATTCGCTAAGTGCAAAAAACAAAATGTTGATTTTTTTAATAAAACACTACTCGATCAGTCGAAAAGTTTAAATGTGCTAGCACATAAAGTAGGAGACGCACTATTAGCTATGTCACAACCTGTTCCTGTTACATCTCAAGTTACAGAATCTGTATCTTTATTTTCTTCGGACATAAAAGCTATGTTGAGTTCAATAGGTTTTGCCTTGCAAAAAGTACCTGAATATAATCAATTGGATTATTTAATTGCTATAATGCAATTAGTAAAAAATCATATTACATAAAAAAGTTAGGAATACAGATATATAATATTTAAAAAAAAAGAACCTGTTTGTGCAAAGAGACATATTTTCTATTAAACAATATATTGCATAAGTTTTTTTTTAAGAAGATTAAGTTTGTTTTTACGTTTGTTTACGTTATTTCCAAAGACTGAGAGAATTAAGAACTACTGACTGTTGACTTTGATATTTTAGAAGTATGCATATTTAAAGTATTTTTATGTTTAAAAATTTATATATGTGAAATATCTTTTGTTCGCTGACTCATGGTAAAACCAATCAAAATTAAAGTACAATTAGTTTTTAGTTAAATTAAAAGTAATTTGTTTTAATGCTACGATAGTACAATTTATTTTAAGTGCGTCTTTATTTTCATATACTATGTTCCTAAAAATGCGTTCTACATATGCGTTCTACATATTTGTCTTTTACAACATTTATACATGCAACAATATACATAAATGTTAACATATATTTGAATTTTCTTACAATAATTTTTATAATTTGAATAATAATTGAATACATTTAAAAATAATTAAGTAGGTAGGTTAATGTTGCTTCCCTTTAACGCTCTTTGAAGTTGCCAAGGTGCTTGAGCATTGCCGATAGGAGACATAAAGTAATCTAAGAGATAATTTCTTAATTTTCTCTGGAGCTGTTAGCTCCTACTCTCGATATTTGTTTAAAAAATTGTCCAGCTCCTACAGTACGCCATTGGCCTTCGATTATTCTGCCTTGTTCGTCTTCTACATCACACCAATCAGGCTGACAATATCGGTTTTCGCTGTTATTAGCACTCATAGCAAAATTGTGTAAACACACAAGTGCTTTACAGATTATTTCTGCAGTTTTTACTGAGCAAGACATCCTTCTCTGTAAGATTCTCCATCGAGAACAAAAAATACCAAAACTATTCTCTATACACAATCTTGCCTGTGCTAATCGATAGTTGAACACTAACTGCTTATTTGTCATCTTGTCTGCTCTTCTTGGGAAATGTCGCATTAAGTAAGGTTTTAGAGGAAAAGCTTCATCAGCCACAGCAATATAAGGAAATGGAACATCTCTTTTTGGTAAAGGCGTAGGTTCTGGTAGGTTTGCTCTATTAGTTTCTAAATCAGCTGCTAAATCTGTTTGACTCCATATGCCACCATCACTTATTGAACCTGCAAAGAAATTATATTTATTTTTCAATGATGACATTAATTGCTTAATAAAAAGTACACTTACCAAATTGACCAATATCTACCCACGTAAACTTATGATTGGCATCACACATTGTCATGAGAACAATACTGAAATATCCTTTATAGTTATAGAATTCAGATCCTGAGCATGGCGGTGCTTGTATTTCTATATGGAAACCGTCAAGTGCCCCTATGCAATTTGGAAATTGTCATTTTACAAAAAAGTCTTCGCTTATTCTTTTCCAGTCTTCAGCGTTCAATTTGGGCAAAACAATAGGTTGAAGAGCAAGCCATATAGCGTTACATACTTCTGGTATAATTTTGTATACTGTTGATTTTCCAATACGAAATTCCAAATGTTTATCGTGCGCAGTATCACCTTGGGCACGGAAAGGTATGCCTATTGTTTTTGAATTGCATGAATCGCAGACGACCGTTCAGATCGTGGTGCGGCTATGCGTCAAAATATCAATTAAGCACATTACTCGCAGACAATTGGAGAGAAGGGAAAATTGTAATGCAGAAGTGTGCAGATCGAGGTTGAGTTGCACGTATTTGCAGACAATCCTTCAGATCGTAATGCAATTGTGCATCTGCGTTTCGATTATGCACATGCTTGCGGACAATTTTAGAGAGAAAGGGGAATCGTAGTACAGTAAGATACAGACGATTGTGAGAGAAAAGAAATTAAATTGCGAAATGCCAGGATTCGTATTTAAGATGGCGAGTATTGCAGACGACTCTCAGGTCGTGATGCGCTGTTCGCAGCAAAAATCGAACCTGCACTGTTGAGCAATTAATGGTTGAAATAGGAAAGGCTTGATTTGCGAAAAGTTAAGATTTATTAATTAAGATGGCGAGTAATTGCAGACAGCCCTTAGGTCGTAATGCACATTTCGCAGCGAAATAACAAATCTGTACTATTAGGCAAATGTTAAGGAGTAAAAGGGATCTGATTTGCAAAATGCGAGGATTTGTATTTTGAGATGGCGAGTACTGCAGACAACCCTCAGGTCGTGATGCACATTTCGCAGCGAAACAACAAATCTGTACTATTAAGCAAATGTTAAGGAGTGAAAGGGATCTGATTTGCAAAATGCGAGGATTTGTATTTTGAGATGGCGAGTACTGCAGACAACCCTCAGGTCGTAATGCAAGCTTCGCAGCGAAAAAACAAATCTGCACTTTTGAGCAATCGGTTTGATAATTTATTTAGGAATAAAGGTATGGTTCAATACAGAGGAGGAAGAGAAGAACGACTTAGCGGCCAATATTAACTTTACGCTTTGATCATTCTCTTTAAGCTCCAAGGGCTTGTAGATGTACCAATAACTAGTTACATCGATTTCTCTTAATGCTAAAAGGGTCAAGTTTGGAAATGGAAAGAATTGTTTCAAAATTTTAATTAACTTACTTTAATTTTATTAACGAGTAGACGCAGCGCCTATACAAAGTCGGATGGTTTGGTTGGTCCAGGCAGACGCAGCGTGATTGTGTTACAGTTGTCGGCTGGATGCGTCTTCGTAACCCTCGGGTGGCTTCCAAATTTACACAGATTGACTCACGTAGATTTTTGAAAAAGACTGAACGCTCGCTCGGGCCGCGGGCCCGCTTATATAGGTCTAGCATCCCTTGCCTTAGACGACAGGGAAGGGGGGCTTTTGCGTTTTAGATTTTCGGTATGACGCGGCTAGCGGCGGAGAAAGAGTATGGAATTCTTCGTACATGTACTGTTTATTAATTTGGGGGGTTTCGGTCCCCCTAGTGCTGATAGCGGTGCGATTGAAACCTGTAGCTCTGAATGTTATTGTTAGATATCGCGAAACTATGCGTTTCTAGAATTTGCGACTGATCTAATGCCGTGTGAAAATTCATTCTCACCCGATTTAAGTTTTAAGCATTCAGAGTCACAGATAAATCTTGCGGGTGTATTAAAATAATTATTTATAAAAATTATGCAGGTACATATGAGAGTAGACACGTTAATATTCGTAAATTCAATTTTGCAAAAGAAAAAAATATATGCGCTCATATGTACGTGCATTTACAATGGACGAGATTTAATTGCGACAAGTAATTTTAACAATAATTATAGGTGCGCTTATGGTTATCGCAACGCTGCGCCTGTGGAACGACAGCTCAGCGGACAAGCATGGTTGCCCGTTAGCTGTTTGGAAGGCGCTGAATACATGTACTTGGGTGCTCTCATGTGGTAACATGGATGGTCTCTTTTTTTAAAAGTAATTTAGTATTTAAGTAAAATATTGTTACGTCCGAAATTGTTTTCGTTCGCGGTCTAGGAATGTGTGATGAGAAGGAAAAAAAAAGAGAAAAGATAGTGTGTGTATAAAAATTAATTTCGCTATTTTATTTTAGATTTTCATAAGCCAATCCCATTTTTTGTTAATTTGTCGGCTACTCCGCTGTACAACCGTTCCTACAGGTGTCCCCGTTTTAGGCGCTTGTGGTATAGGTAAAACGGGCGCGGGGTTGACAATTTTAACGCGGGGTTTAAAATCTTCTACTTTAATGATTCGTGGCAATGATGATGAGGCGGGTCGCGGCGGAAGCGTTTTAGGCGGTTGCGCGGTAGGGGGTCGCGGAGGAGGGACCGCTGGCGGCGTGAAAACTGTGTCCCGCGGTGGTGTTCTATATTCCACGGGAGCCGGTGTGGGTCCTATCGGGAAGACTGCCGGATCAAATGTTCCCGGCGTTTTAAAATTGCGGATCAATTGTCGCGCCTTTTCTCGTCGCCCAGCGCGGCAAGACCTCCGGCCTCTGTGTCTCCTTTTATTTGTCTAAAATAAAATGAAACTTTTAATTTGAGGTTTTTAGTTAATTATTTAATACATCATTAATCTGTTTTCTAATTTTTATACGTGTCTCGGGAGGTAGTTCGTAAACCCATTCCCAAGAATTTCCCCTCGATTTATGGCTTACAATTTGTTTAAAGAGAGGCGGAGCGGGGGTTGTAAGCCTGTAAGGAGTCCACCGGGCGTAGTGGTTCGCGACAAATTCGTAATTCATCTACAAAAAAAATTGGAAATTGGTTAAGTTCAATTGCTACGCTATTCTTAAGAGGCTCAGCGCGCAACCAGGGATCAACGGGTTCGATTAGGAGCGATAGCAGTTGTTCGGAACAGCGTGTTAAATTTCGGAGTTGAGGAAGCGAGGCGGCGATCGCTACCTGGGGCAGCGCGCCGTGGCTCGGGGTGAAGGAAGTGAGGCGGCGATCACTACTCGGGGCAGCGCGCCGTGGCTCAGGGTGAGGGAGGTGAGGCGGCGATCGCTACTTGAGGCAGCGCGCCGTGGCTCAGGGTGAAGGAAGCGAGGCGGCGATCGCTACTCGGGGCAGCGCGCCGTGGCTCAGGGTGAGGGAGGCGAGGCGGCGATCGCTACTCAAGGCAGCGCGCCGTGGCTCAGGGTGAAGGAGGCGAGGCGGCGATCGCTACTCGGGGCAGCGCGCCGTGGCTCAGGGTGAGGGAGGCGAGGCGGCGATCGCTACTCGAGGCAGCGCGCTGTGGCTCGGAGTGAAGGAGGCGAGGCGGCGATCGCTACTCGGGGCAGCGCGCCGTGGCTCTGGAGGAAGGGATAGTGAGGCGCGATCGCTTTGGAGAAGCGCGCTTTCAGCCCTTAAGGTTTAAATCCAAGCGACGTGAGAGTTTTGTACTTCTGACTGCCTTTTATTCCTTTGCTCGTACAATTCTGCGCTTCCTGGTGGTCTTCGCCGTCGGAGATCGTTGAGACGATAATGCGATACCAGGTCCGAAAATTCGCGGCTTTTATATGGATAGATGTTAGGCTCCGAGGGCGAGGGGAGCAAGGATTCTCCCTTTGCCCCGCGAAATTCCTTTGCGAGGGATTTCGATTTTTCGATAATTTAAACATTTGATTTTGCAACTTCGATAATGTCTTTATCCCTTTTATATGGTCGTGATTTCGCTGGCGTGGGTCGCTCGCGCCTAACTATTTTGTTTAACCATTAAATGAGAGTCTTGTTTTTTCATACCTAGTTTTACTTCCGCATTGCACGCATATCTAATTTTAATTTTCTCATTTAATCGTTAAATCTTCGTTGTTTTTGGGTTTTGAGTTTTCGTAATTGTTTCTTTAGAGTGTCTGGGTATAATGCCTTTTTGGTTTATTAGTGTTTGTTTATTAAAAAGGCGTACAACCTATTTTTCCTTTCTCTCGTTTGTTTTATAGTTAAATTGAATCATTTAGTAGATGTTTTAAGTTTCTCTTTAAATCTTTTCGCGTTTGGCTTTGCTGTATGGCGCCCAATTTGTCGCCGCTCTTTTAATTGCAAAATTATAACTAGGTAGCGTCTTAAGTACGTGATGTTCACGTGTACGCGGGCGTGATCGAGAGCATGAGCACGGGCGTGAGCACCGGGTGATGCGTCGGGCGGCCGATCGGTATAATAATCGGTACATCACGATGTATCGACCGCGCGACAATCACCGGTGCTAGGTAACGATGATGGTACGCCGATACATCAAAGTGATTAATTTAGACGAAAGAAAAGAAAAATATTGAAATGAAAAGAAGTAATAAAAAAAAAAAAATATGCATATTGTGGAGGCCTCCGGACGTAACATCCCCCTTCTTAAGTATGAACGTAGTGAGCTGGCGAGCTTGATGAGCCCATTCGTTTTATAGGTTCTGGAATACGTTCGGAAGCGTCCGGTATATATATGTTTTCGGCTCGGGATTTGTTTCGAAGTTGCATTACATTTAAAATATTTTCTTAATACTTAACGTTTAGTAGGAAGTTTCCTTTCTTTTTATATCGCTTTAAATGACTGGAATGCTCTTTCCTCTTCAAAGAAAAGAAAGAATAAAGAAAAAGATAATGATAATAAAGAAAAGGAATAGGAAAGAGTGAGGTCTCTATTTTAGAGCGTTACAGTCATTTTAAATCCTTAATTCTAGAGAAAAATAATTCGAATATTTATTAATCTTAATTGAACGTATGTAATAAAAGAAAATTATATTGCTGGCAATTTGCTATTCTCCTGCGGCTTGACCATAAAAGGTTTTTGCCTAAAATAAAAAAAAAAATAAAAGGAAAATAATAGGAAAATAATAGGAAAAAGAAATAAGAGAAAGGAAAACGATTCTTATTAGAACTATGAATAAGCGCATTTCTTTAATCGATTTGAGTGTACTACTCGTGTCGTATTTCTTATTTTTATTCGTATGTTTCCTCGGTCTAAGATTTCAGTAATTAGATACGGTCCGAAATATTCTTTATCGAGTTTGCCGATTTTACTGTTATTTAACAAAAGTACATGGTTTCCTACTTCGAAATTTTCCGGGTGTGCGCGTTTATCGTAATATTCCTTGGATCGCAATTTATTTTTATTTAATCGATTTCGGGCGGTGTCTTGAAGTTGGCGGATGTCGCTGATGAGATTCGTCAAGTAGGCCGGATAGGTTTCAGACTCGACGAGAGAACAGTGGGCGGAGGGGAGGCGTGCTGTTACTCCGAAGACTAGTTCGTGGGGGGTGTACCCCGTTCCTTCGTGTACTGCGGTGTTGTATGAAAAATTGGCGCGTTCTATCAATCCATCCCAGTCGTTCTCAGCTTCTAAGAAGCATTTAAGATATTCGGTGAGAACAATGTGTGATCTTTCTAGCGATCCATTAGATTGAGGATGGTGAGCGGTCGTTCTAAGGTGTCGTATTCGAAAGCTTCTGGCAATGTATTTAAATAGATTGCTCATGAAATTAGTCCCTTGATCGGTTAATATGCTTCTGGGGCATCCGAATCGACAAATAAAATTGTTTATAAACGAAGCAGCAGTGGTTTCAGCTGTAAGGTCTCCGATAGGAACGTATATTGAATATTTCGTGAGGAGATCTTGAATTGTTAAAACGTACGCATTTCCTCGAGAAGTTCTTCTGAAGGGCCTTAAGATGTCGAGAGCTATTTTGTCGAAGGCGCGGCCTGGAGTGTCCGTGAGTATCATGGGTTGTCGGACTTTATTTCTTACTAATTTTTGTTCCTGGCAAGGGCGGCATTGTTTAATATGCTGCTGGATGTCGAGCTTCATATTTTTCCAGAAATAGTACCGTTTAATACGATGATACGTTTTATTTATCCCTTTGTGTCCACCGGCGGTAGATCCGTGATATTCTTGAATTATTTTTTGACGTTCCTCAGGAGGGGGTATCATCGTGGTGCCTGTGCAGATTGTTATAGTTATTGGGTGAAGCGTTGTAAGATCCTTTAGTAGTTCCATGATTTCGGTCCAGGGAATAATGGAAGTGCTTTTGGCCTTTCGGATACTGAATGAGTGAATTCCTAGCTCAATTATAACATCCAAAAGAGATCGAAAACATTCTTGAAGAATATTTTCGTCCTGCGGAGTATTTCTTCGTTCTCTTAATGGTAGTGCGATTATGTAGCGTGCAGATTGGTTTGATTGCAGTACTCGCGCTCTTCCTAATGCGATCGAATCAATGTTCAAAAATTGTTCGTTTACGTGGAGCTCGTGGGCTCCGTCGTCTAACGGAGATCCGTCAGCGGTGATAAAAATAACGACGTGATCATTTCTTCCAGTCAGAGGTTCTCCGACTTCTTTTAATTGTACAGAATTAGTGGAAGGGAAAGTATTTTGGACGGGAGGGGAGTGAGGAGGGGTATTTTCGGATACCTCAGATTTTCCCGAGTGCGTCACGGATGGTTTCGCTTTTTGGTCACCCCTTGGGAGGGATTTTCCTCGGTAAATCTTCATCATCGGTATCTCGATCTTCTTTAACTATTTTCCATTGCTGGTTGTGATCTAGGCGGAATTTTTTATGTATGGGGTAGAGAGAAAGGTAGGAAATATCTTGGATAGGATTTCGAGATAGAGCGTCGGCATTTTTATTTGTTGAGCCGCTTTTATAAATAATTCTGTATTCGTATTCTTCTAATTTGAGGCGCCACCTCATTAGTCGCGATGTCGGATCCTTGACGCGATGAAGCCATGTAAGTGGTTGATGGTCTGTGACAAGGAGGAATTTCCTTCCGTAGAGGTATGGCCGGAAATGATTTATACTATACGTGATAGCTAATAATTCTTTTTCGATCGTCGAATAATTTTTCTCGGCAGGGTTCAGGACTCTAGAAGTGTATGCTATAGGAAGGTCCTGCCCCAAAGTTTCTTGGCTAAGTACGCTTCCTATCGCGTAATTTGAGGCGTCTGTAGTTAGGATAAATTCTTTTTCAAAATCCGGGTACTGCAAGATCGGTTCTTTACACAATAATTCTCTCAAAGAGTCGAAAGCATTTTGCGTTTCCTCGTTCCATCGGAAAATGACTCCCTTTTTTAATAAGTTTGACAGTGGGCTAGCTATTTTTGAAAAGTCTTTAATAAATCGGCGATAATAGCCAGCAAGGCCCAAAAATTGTCGTATATTTTTACAATTTTTCGGTGCCGGAAAATGTTTAATTGCGGATATCTTTTTGGGGTCAGGGCGCACGCCTTCTTTTCCGATGATATGGCCCAAGTAAATTACTTCGAGATGGAGAAATTCGCATTTATCAATTTGTAGCGTTAAATTTGCTTGGCGCAGTCGCTGCATTAATTTGGCAATTTTAATATCGTGCTCCCTCAGTGAGCTCGCGTAGATGACGATGTCGTCCATGTATACGAACAATTCGTTCCCCTGGAGTCCAGTGAGTACCTGATCCATGAGGCGTTGGAAGGTAGCAGAAGCGTTCCGCAATCCGAACGGCATCCGAGTAAATTCATAATGGCCGTAAGGGGTGGAAAACGCTGTTTTCTCTATGTCTTCTTCGTGCAGTGGTATTTGGTGAAACCCGCTTGCCAAGTCCAGTATCGAGAAATATTTTGCTCCACCAAGCTGATCCAAGATATCCGTTATATTTGGTAGCGGATATGCGTCCGGAATAGTTTTTTCGTTGAGGCGTCGGTAGTCAATCACCATCCTCCACCTTTTGTTTCCCGCCGAGTCCGGTTTCTTCGGCACAATCCAAACGGGCGAGTTGTAGGGAGACGTGGAGTGTTGAACGATGTCCTTGGCGAGAAGTTGGTCTACTTGAGTATTTAATTCCTTGCGATGAATGGGGGGGAAGCGATACTGCTTTACATTTATTGGAATATCGTCGGTTGTGATAACGCGGTGCGAAATTACATCGGTTTTATCTAATTGATCGTTCGGTAAATAGAAGCGATCGTGATAAGTCCTAACTATCGTAATTATGTTTTCTTTTTCCTCTTTATTTAAATGGTCAAGTCGCAGAAGTTGTAGAATTTGAGATACGCGTGAATCGTTTTCGTTTATTAAGATAGGAATGGAGCTTGGAGAATCTCCGGAAAATGAGTTATTTTGAGAGGTTGAGAGGGTCGTCGATACATTCATTATCGACGCCTTGCGAGATCTTACGCGGGAGTGAATTTTTTGGAGACCCGTATAGGGATGTGAAGATCCCGCGTAAGATTTATTTTTAAGAGACACAGAGGCGATTTCCTGGAGATTTATATTCTTGTCTTGCGGTGCGCTTGGGCGAAGAGTTTCGGCGATGTGTACGCGATTCTCCGGCGACGATTCGGGATTTTCAGAGGGGGGGGGTATAGCGCGAGATTTGTTCGAATTCGATTATCTGAATGGTAGGAATTAGAATTTCAATTTCGTGGTTTAGTGTATTAACGATGGGAATGTAAGCTTTATCGTTTACGCACGTTACCAGGCAGTCTCCGGCGTAGGCGCCGCTGCACGGTACCATGCCCGGTACGTATCCCGTTTTCTTTTCTGGATTCGAAATATAGATAGTAAGTCCGGTTTTTGTTCGGGGAGGTACGACTACAGATTTTTGATTTTTGAATGGCAGGGATCCGTTTTTCCAAGTTATTTCTTTTGTGGAGTAATTAATGCAAGCGTCGTTGCTAATAAAGAATTCCGATCCTAATATTCCCTGCGTAACGATAGGAAAGTCGTCGGGTACGATATTGAAAGTTATAAGATCTTTTGCTACGCGAATAGTAGCGGAACCGATAGTATCGGTTATAGATTCGGTTATGCCGGAGAGTTGTATAATGTTTTTTTTATTAATAGCTACGCACGGCTTGAGGCACCCTCTTTTAATTATATTCGGCTGGGCGCCGGTGTCTATCATAAACGCCGTTGGGCCAATGAAAAATTTAGAATTTAGTTCGACAGAGGGAATTTCGTGGTTATTTCCTCGGAGGACGTGGATTGTACTGGGGAGTACTCGAGTGTATGAACGGGACGCGTCGATCCGAGGCCTCGGTTCGTCCCGGTTGTCGGGACCTCGGAGGAGTTTCCCGTTTGATTTGATGGATTAATTACGCGTGCTTGTGCGTCTATGTTAGGCCGATTTTCCCGTGATTGCCTTTTTCGACACTCGTGAATGAGGTGACCGATATTTTTGCAATAGCTGCATATTTTTCGCGCAGAATTCGTGGATGTTTCATGGGAATTATAAGTATTTGTGGGGGGAAGGTGAGGGGGATTATATGGTGCCCGATATTCGCGGTTTCGCGTTTCTTCTCTTTCCATGCGTTTATTTATGACAATTGTTTTAGCGTATGCGTCAGCGAGATTCGTAAATCCTTCGGCGCGGAGCTCAATTCGGTATTCGCGTGGAAGTCCTTCGTAGTAGGCTTCAAGTGTAAAATTATCTATAGCGGTAATCTCGATTTCAGTAAGATCGCGAGCGAGGTTAACTTGGTCCCCTTCGATTATAGCTGTTCTGTGGTCTTTTACACGACCGATATAATCTAATATGTGCTCGTTGGTTTTTTTGAAAATTATACTTAATTGCCCGCGGTAGTAATTGGCACTTTTCCCCGGTCCGAAAGTGCGTTTTAAAATTTCGAGAAGTTTGTCGACTGTAGGGATAACTTCGTCTTCGACCGCGAGATATGCGTGGTGGCTTAATTTATTTTTAATCATTTTCACGAATAATTTTTCGTTGATCAAAGGTAAATTTCCCCGAGCTCGTTTACAGGCTTTCGTAAATTGCCATATGGGTATATTATGCCCATCGTATTTCGGTATCGATTCTATAGTATCGCGAATGTAGAATTTAGGATACCCGGTGTCGTCGTTTGCGTTGAAATTCATCGGAGAAGTTGTAGGTTCCGAAACGTGAGTATTAGGCGTGAGGGGTTGTGATGAGGGGGGTGGGTGGTAAGGGGGGTTTTCTGGGGATGCTAACTTTCCAATATTTAATTTTGATATAGCTTGGGTTAATGTGTGAAGCATTACTTCGAGGTCGGTTGTTCGCCGCGCGAGTTCTTTTTCGTGACCCTGTATATCGCGAAGTGTTTGTTCGATACCGGGTGTCTCAAGCGTTTCCGACGTAGTCGCGGCGTTTTCATATTCGGGCGAGCTATCGTTAGAATTCATCGTGAATATTGATGAGGGAATTAATAAGGGTAGTTCGAAATTTTTCTTTGAATTTGGCAATGTCATCGAGCGATAACGGGCGAGAAAAGAAGAAATTTATAATTTTGGGGTATATCCCACCGCTGTCACCAGTTTGTTACGTCCGAAATTGTTTTCGTTCGCGGTCTAGGAATGTGTGATGAGAAGGAAAAAAAAAGAGAAAAGATAGTGTGTGTATAAAAATTAATTTCGCTATTTTATTTTAGATTTTCATAAGCCAATCCCATTTTTTGTTAATTTGTCGGCTACTCCGCTGTACAACCGTTCCTACAGGTGTCCCCGTTTTAGGCGCTTGTGGTATAGGTAAAACGGGCGCGGGGTTGACAATTTTAACGCGGGGTTTAAAATCTTCTACTTTAATGATTCGTGGCAATGATGATGAGGCGGGTCGCGGCGGAAGCGTTTTGGGCGGTTGCGCGGTAGGGGGTCGCGGAGGAGGGACCGCTGGCGGCGTGAAAACTGTGTCCCGCGGTGGTGTTCTATATTCCACGGGAGCCGGTGTGGGTCCTATCGGGAAGACTGCCGGATCAAATGTTCCCGGCGTTTTAAAATTGCGGATCAATTGTCGCGCCTTTTCTCGTCGCCCAGCGCGGCAAGACCTCCGGCCTCTGTGTCTCCTTTTATTTGTCTAAAATAAAATGAAACTTTTAATTTGAGGTTTTTAGTTAATTATTTAATACATCATTAATCTGTTTTCTAATTTTTATACGTGTCTCGGGAGGTAGTTCGTAAACCCATTCCCAAGAATTTCCCCTCGATTTATGGCTTACAATTTGTTTAAAGAGAGGCGGAGCGGGGGTTGTAAGCCTGTAAGGAGTCCACCGGGCGTAGTGGTTCGCGACAAATTCGTAATTCATCTACAAAAAAAATTGGAAATTGGTTAAGTTCAATTGCTACGCTATTCTTAAGAGGCTCAGCGCGCAACCAGGGATCAACGGGTTCGATTAGGAGCGATAGCAGTTGTTCGGAACAGCGTGTTAAATTTCGGAGTTGAGGAAGCGAGGCGGCGATCGCTACCTGGGGCAGCGCGCCGTGGCTCGGGGTGAAGGAAGTGAGGCGGCGATCACTACTCGGGGCAGCGCGCCGTGGCTCAGGGTGAGGGAGGTGAGGCGGCGATCGCTACTTGAGGCAGCGCGCCGTGGCTCAGGGTGAAGGAAGCGAGGCGGCGATCGCTACTCGGGGCAGCGCGCCGTGGCTCAGGGTGAGGGAGGCGAGGCGGCGATCGCTACTCAAGGCAGCGCGCCGTGGCTCAGGGTGAAGGAGGCGAGGCGGCGATCGCTACTCGGGGCAGCGCGCCGTGGCTCAGGGTGAGGGAGGCGAGGCGGCGATCGCTACTCGAGGCAGCGCGCTGTGGCTCGGAGTGAAGGAGGCGAGGCGGCGATCGCTACTCGGGGCAGCGCGCCGTGGCTCTGGAGGAAGGGATAGTGAGGCGCGATCGCTTTGGAGAAGCGCGCTTTCAGCCCTTAAGGTTTAAATCCAAGCGACGTGAGAGTTTTGTACTTCTGACTGCCTTTTATTCCTTTGCTCGTACAATTCTGCGCTTCCTGGTGGTCTTCGCCGTCGGAGATCGTTGAGACGATAATGCGATACCAGGTCCGAAAATTCGCGGCTTTTATATGGATAGATGTTAGGCTCCGAGGGCGAGGGGAGCAAGGATTCTCCCTTTGCCCCGCGAAATTCCTTTGCGAGGGATTTCGATTTTTCGATAATTTAAACATTTGATTTTGCAACTTCGATAATGTCTTTATCCCTTTTATATGGTCGTGATTTCGCTGGCGTGGGTCGCTCGCGCCTAACTATTTTGTTTAACCATTAAATGAGAGTCTTGTTTTTTCATACCTAGTTTTACTTCCGCATTGCACGCATATCTAATTTTAATTTTCTCATTTAATCGTTAAATCTTCGTTGTTTTTGGGTTTTGAGTTTTCGTAATTGTTTCTTTAGAGTGTCTGGGTATAATGCCTTTTTGGTTTATTAGTGTTTGTTTATTAAAAAGGCGTACAACCTATTTTTCCTTTCTCTCGTTTGTTTTATAGTTAAATTGAATCATTTAGTAGATGTTTTAAGTTTCTCTTTAAATCTTTTCGCGTTTGGCTTTGCTGTATGGCGCCCAATTTGTCGCCGCTCTTTTAATTGCAAAATTATAACTAGGTAGCGTCTTAAGTACGTGATGTTCACGTGTACGCGGGCGTGATCGAGAGCATGAGCACGGGCGTGAGCACCGGGTGATGCGTCGGGCAGCCGATCGGTATAATAATCGGTACATCACGATGTATCGACCGCGCGACAATCACCGGTGCTAGGTAACGATGATGGTACGCCGATACATCAAAGTGATTAATTTAGACGAAAGAAAAGAAAAATATTGAAATGAAAAGAAGTAATAAAAAAAAAGAAATATGCATATTGTGGAGGCCTCCGGACGTAACAATATCTTTAAATAGAATCGTTCGGTATCACTAAAAGTATTAAATTTGGTAAACTTTAAGAAAAGGTGGTAGTGCAGGCGAAAGTGATACCGATTTAATATTACAAAATTCAGTAAGTGATTGTTAATTTCTACAATCGTTAAATTATTAAATTATTGAATTTAGCTTACTCCACGTGTTCTTAGAGTTTTAACAACAGAACTTTTTCCTTTAGCATTCAATAGTCAGCCAGAGACATCGGGTTAGCCGTAATGTTTATCATATGTCAGCAGATAGAGCTGCTGACATATGATAAACATTACGGCCCGATGACTATTGAATGCTAAAGGAAAAGAGTTCTATTGTTAAAACTCTAAGAACACGTGGAGTAAACTAAATTCAATAATTTAATAATTTAACAATTGTAGAAATTGGCAATCACTTACTTAATTATGTAATATTAAATCTGTCTCACTTTCGCTTGCACTGCCATCTTTTCTTAGAGTTTACCAAATTTAATACTTTTAGTAATACCAAACGATCCTATTTAAGGATATTTTACTTAAATACTAAATTACTTTTAAGAAAAGAGACCACTCATGTTACTACATGAGAGCACCCAAGTACATGTATTCAGCGCCTTCCAAACAGCTAACGGGCAACCATGCTTGTCCGCTGAGCTGCCGTTCCACAGGCGCAGCGTTGCGATAACCATAAGCGCACCTATAATTATTGTTAAAATTACTTGTCGCAATTATATGTCGTCCATTGTAAATGCACGTACATATGAGCGCATATATCTTTTTCTTTTTGCAACATTGAATTTAAAAATATTAACGTGTCTACTCTCATATGTATCTGCATAATTTTTATAAATAATTATTTTAATACACCCGCAAAATTTATCTGTGACTCTGAATGCTTAAAACTTAAATCGCGTGAGAATGAACTTTCACACGGCATTAGATCAGTCACCAATTCTAGGAACGCATAGTTTCGCGATATCTAACAATAACATTCAGAGCTACAGGTTTCAATCGCACCGCTATCAGCGCTAGGGGGACCGAAACCCCCCCAAATTAATAAACAGTACATGTACGAAGAATTCCATACTCTCTCTCCGCCGCTAGCCGCGTCATATCGAAAATCTAAAACGCAAAAGGCCATCTTCCCTGTCATCTAAGGCAAGGGATGCTGGACCTATATAAGCGGGCCCGCGGCCCAAGCGAGCGTTCAGTCTTTTTTCAAATTCTGTAATAATCAAACTGTGTGAACCCTGGAAGCCACCCGAGGGTTACAAAGACGCTTCCAATCTACAGCTGTAAACGTAATCACGCTGCGTGGACCATCCGAGCCAACCTACCTTTGTAAAGGCGCTGCGTTTATTCATCAATAAAACTAAAGTAAGTTGACTTAAATCTTAAAACAATTAGCCTCATTTCCAACCCTGACCCTTTTAGTAATAAGAGAAATCGATGTAACTAGTTATTGGTACATCTACAAGCCCTTGGAGTTTAAAGAAAATGATCAAAGCGTAAAATTAATATTGGCCGCTAAGTCGTTCTTCTCTTCCTCCTCTGTATTAAACCATACCTTTATTCCTGAATAAATTATTAAACTGATTGCTCAAAAGTGCAGATTTGTTTTTCCGCTGCGAAGCTTGCATTACGACCTGAGGGTTGTCTGCAGTACTCGCCATCTCAAAATACAAATCCTCGCATTTTGCAAATCAGATCCCTTTTACTCCTTAACATTTGCCTAATAGTACAGATTTGTTATTTCGCTGCGAAATGTGCATTACGACCTGAAGGTTGTCTGCAATTACTCGTCATCTTAATTAATAAATCTAAACTTTTTGCAAATCAAGCCTTTCCTATTTCAACCATTAATTGCTCAATAGTGCGGGATCGATTTTCGCTGCGAACAGTGCATCACGACTTGAGGGTCGTCTGCAATACTCGCCATCTTAAATACGAATCCTGGCATTTCGCAATTTAATTTCTTTCCTCTCACAATCGTCTGCATCTTACTGTACCACGATTCCCCTTTCTCCCTAAAATTGTCTGCAAGCATGTGCATAAACGAAACGCGGATGCACAATTGCACTACGATCTAAAGGATTGTCTGCAAATACGTGCAACTCAACCACGATCTGCATACTTCTGCATTACAATTTTCCCTTCTCTCCAATTGTCTGCGAGTAATGTGCTTAATTGATATTTTGACGCATAGCCGCACCACGATCTGAACGGTCGTCTGCGATCCATGCAATTCAAAAACAATAGGCATACTTTCCGCATCACAATTTCTTTTTCTTATTTCAGAAAATCATTTGCCTAATAGTGCAAGCTCGATGAAAATCGTCTGCATTTACGCATTATGATTCTAGATGGTATGGAGAAAAAAGTATAAAGGCGGGAAGAAAAGGCGCGAAAGGGCGGAGATCTATCGGCGCTTGAAAGATCTCATCGCCGCAAAAAAAGCAGCCGCCAACCAACCTCCGAGTTCTCCCCCTCTTAGTTCGTTCGGGGCACCCGAAAATACCGCCCCGAAAGACCCGCAACCTGGGTCATCTAAGCCCAGAGGCCCCCGAATACTCAGTATTCAGAAGGGGCACTTCATTACCATTTATCGTCCTCCACGAGTAGTAGAAACAATAGACCTTACCACTTCGGATACCGAAGTGGAAGTCTTGGGCGAAAACCCCCCAAATAAAACCATCGACCGATTATTTAACAAAATTATTAATAATTGTACTTCAAAAGAAAAATAAATGTTAAGATAAAAAGGATTTATTCTTTTAACTTCCCATGATAAGGCAGAAACCGCTATTGCCATCCCGGAGTATAATCGGTGCATGCAGATTGCCCCTTAAACCATGAAGTAGTATAAGGAGACTTAACGAGATGGAGCTTACGATCTAAAAGTGGTCACGAAAAATATTCCACCGGGGAGGATGTTCGCCGAATAAAATAATTTGATGGATTTACTGCCATATTGCTTTCCGTATACGTACAGTGACCGGCAATAATGACCTGTCGCACTGCGGCGACGGCGGCTCCCGCGCGTGAGATGGGGTAGTGTGCGTGAAGCCTCACCGCGGATCGCGTACGGCATTTAAAATTGTCTTTCTCAAGACAGAAAACGAAAATTATTCCAAAATTAAATTATACGTAATGTAAAAATATATATTTAAAATATAAGTAACATGAGTATTTAATTTCGATTGTTAAAAGTCGCGAAATGTCTTAAAGTATACGCTAGAATTAATAGCGTACTCTTGCGATATACTTCTATCCTTGTCTACCCGTATAAACACGAACGCGTGCAAGCGAGAGAGCGAAGGTGCGCCTATAATAATTTCTTAGCGTTCACTCATGCTTTCTCTCTCACACGCACGGGTCGCGAGCGAGAGAGAGCATGAGAACGCCCCCCACCAAATTTTCCCCCGTCCTCTCGCTCCTTTCGGCGTTCCCTGCCTCACGTACGCGATCCGCGGTGAAGCCACACGCACACTACCCCACCTCACGCGCGGGAGCCGCCGTCGCCGCAGTGCGACAGGCCATTATTGCCGGTCACTGTACACGGACCACCAGAGATAGCGTTCGGCGGTACGCTAGTCTCTCCGATCTGAGGCGACGGCGGTATACGTGCGCTAGCGCGTCACGCTTCACACAATGAAGCATGCACGTGTGCCGCGGACTCCACGCGGAGCGCCGAGGAGATCGAGAGGACGATGGAAAATGTAGTGGGGCGCGATTTGATGCTCCATCCTTTAGAGAAACGCGTAATGGAGAGAGAACGCTATAGGTTAGGCACGGGATCAAAGCGGTATACAATATCGCTCTCGCTCGCACGCGTTTGTTTAGATGCGAGCGTTAAGGACAGACATATATGCTGCTCGAACGCTGGCGTTTCGTCTGTTCTTTCCGCATACACCGTCGCCGCAGATCGGAGAGACTAGCGTACCGCCGAACGCTATCTCTGGTGGTCCGTGTACGTATACGAAAAGCAATATGGCAGCAAATCCACCAAATTATTCTATTCGGCGAACATCCTCCCCGGTGGAATATTTTTTGTGACCACTTTCAATGTACGTGGTTAAGTCTCCTTATACTACTTCATGCCTTAAACTAAAGAAGAGCATGTAGCCGGCGGCGAAGGGTAGCAATAAATTCACTATATAAAATATTCTTAGTGTTGCACCCGAGCGGTGCACGGGGTCCGTCCTCCGAATATTACACTTTTTAGTGTAGTCGGTGTACGGTTGGAGTGAATAAATATATACTGAGTTGTACAAAGTATAGTAATGGATTTATTTCTCCTTATTGTTTCGGTGATAGAGTTACAAGTCGCTACCTCGAACTCCCGAACTGACTTGCACGAGCTTCGGAGCTCGTGCATTATATATTATTATTTTTGGTCTTGTCAGCGAAATAGCAGAAGGAAGTGGCCGCGTGCCCTACTGCCTTCTGCTGATAGCGCGTGATGTCGAAAGGCTGACAAGACGGATTCTTGAGCTCAGCAGATTCCAACAGTTTGGTAATCTGCTGAGTTGTGTTTAAAAAATGTTTCGCGCTTGGTGGTCAATGACCAGCGTGCGCTGTCGGGTTACAACATTAGTTTCTTTATTGGGCCTGTTCTCCGATCCTACCTCGACCGCTGTAACTTGCCGACTCCTCGAGACGAACGTTGCGCTCGGCTAGCAGACGTTACAATTTTTAAGAAGGACTCGTGCTGCTCTCATGTGTTCACTTACGTGAACTAATCAGGCTTGCCACCTCCATAAGTGAAACTCGCAGGCGGCCAACTGAAATCTAGTCGCCTAGCGACCTAGCCCTTACAGCTCGGCCAGCCTGACTGCACGGCGACTCGCAAGTGATATGGCCGCCGGGAAGTCGGACAGCCATATGGCGCGTGCTATAATGTGGCTGTAATACAGGTACATCTTTTCTGCTTATTATAATTAACGTTCGTTGGCTCGCCCTTATTGCTAGTTTAACACTTTGCTAATAATTCGGTTCGCGGTGCTCCCACATATACCTTCGACTCGCTTGTCGTCATGCGTCGCTTAACACCGTCTCGCTCGATTAACTAACAAATGCTCGCCCATTACAATGAAGTCAACATACAAGGAAGTAGATATATATATAGCGCAGATTAACAATTAATTTGGAGAAGAAATAATTGGTAAATGGCCTAAAATGGCCAACGCGTGCGGTACCGCGTATACAAAAATAAGAATCCCGCTAAACAATCAAAGTAATTAACATAATGTGCGTTTGATTCGCAAACTAAAGTATCATTAAATCGCACGGTTTTCCTGCCGATACCTCGCAGGCCGACTAGTACACACCTATATCTAGGCTTTATCGAGACTTATTTACAGTGACTTTTACCCGTCAATATAGAAATGCCATGGCTCTAAGGCCCTTTATACTTTTTCAAACGGTTTGAGCTTATCGGCGGACAGAATTGTATTATACACTTTGCCGTGGAGCTCCATACCGGGCACTTCTGTCACCACATCTCCCGTTATTCAATACCTTTGAAATTACATACGGACCCTTATAATGAAACTTTAGCTTCCGAGATTGACCCGGACGATTCTGAGTGTCCCTTACAAGCACTAATTGTTGCTCACGGTACAATGTGGGTTTTTTGTGCGACGAGTCGTAGTAAACTTTGTTGTACGCTCTGATTCTTTCAGTGGCCTCGACAGGCAAATTGCGCGCCTTTTCCCGCTCATCCGTGATTTGACGATCAATGCCGGCTAGCCTGTCAACGAGTTCCTTGATATCCCGGTCGGCATGATTGCGTTGATCATACCCTAATAGAAGTTTACTCGGGGTATCGTTTAACGACGCGTGCTTGGTGTTGTTTATTACGTACTGCACCAAGGGTACGCTTTCGTGCCATGATGTCTCGCTGCCTGCCGCCTTCGTCAACGACGTCTTTACAAATCGGTTCACGCGCTCAACAATGCCGTTTGCCCACGGCGACGCTACGGCTACTCTCCGCACTGATATCCTGCGTTTTTCGGTAAAGTTTACGAACTCGTTCGCAGTAAAAGCTGTTCCGCGATCTGTAACCAATGCTTTAGGCGAACCGAATATGTCGAATAATAATTTTAATTGTGCAATAGTTTCCTTGGCCGTGGTGGAACGAGTGGTCATCAGCCACGTATACCGGGTGAACGCCTCGACTACTACGAGGATATGCCGAAATCCTCCTGACTCCGGCAAGGGACCGAAATGATCTACATGTACAATTTCGAATGGTGAGTATGGCCCTTCGACTAAATTCAATTCTCCTTCTCTTGCGTGCCCTGAAGCATTGGCAGTTAAACAAACAATGCAATTATCTAAATATCGCTTAACTTGCTTCCTCATGTTAGGAAACCAATACGTGTTTTTTATGCCTTCTAGCGTCTTGTCAAAACCGCAGTGGGCCATCTCATCATGGTAAATTCGACATACGGAGTTCACCATCGCTTCTGGTACGTAAAATCTCGCCCTATCCTCATCTGTCTTATACACTAATCCTTCGATTAACTTAAATTTATCGCGTTCTGCTTTTTCTAGGATCTGCGCAAGCTCCTGAATGTTCGGATCCTGAAGCTGCCTAAAAATTAATTCTGCTTCCAGAGGCAAGGCATCTACTAAAGCCACCTGCCTGCTGAGGGCATCGACATGCGTCATCTGTCGACCTGGACGGTGAGTCAGTTTAAATCTATAGTTCTGTAGCGCGAGAGTCCATCTGGCTATACGAGGGTTTAAATTTGCTTTAGTTACTGCGTGCACTAGTGCGTTGCAATCTGTAACTACGGTAAAATCGAGCCCATATAAATATATGTGAAACCTTTCCATTGCGCGTACCACGGCTAGCATTTCAAGTTCAAAACTGTGATACTTGTTTTCAGATTGATTCGTTGCCTGACTAAAATAGGCAATGGGAGCCCACCCTTGGCCTGGCTGTCGCTGCAAAAGGACTGCAGCAAGCCCTTGACCACTGGCATCAGTGTGTAACTGGGTTTCCAACTCTGGATCATAGATCCTCAACACAGGGTACGATTTTAGTTCTCTTTTGAGTGTTTCAAAGGCTTGACTACAAGCTTGGTCAAATTTAAATTCTGAATTCTTTTTTAGTAAATTATAAAGAGGCTTGGCCTTTGTGATATTTTCCCGTAGTAATTTTCCCCGTAGTAATGCGTATCTTTTTAGATTAGTTTCTTAGTCACTTCGTAATGTATCTCCGACTAGAACTTTGATACGTCCATCATCATTTAGAATGATAAAACACGCGTGCATCTCTCAGCTGCGTTTCCAACAAATTGATACCTGATATCAATATACAGACAACGAAGGATGTGTCAACGGGATCGCTGCCTTGGACTTGTAACGGTCCAGAGCAGTCAGTCGCTCTCAAATAAAGCCATCGCACAGACAACGCTCCAGTCTCTTTCTTTTTATTCAAACCACCTTCCATAATATTCCATAAAATTACAACAGCCTTTATAGCGAAGTTCTGGATAAACTTCCTGAAGTAACTGGCCAGACCTAAAAACCTCTGGACCTCGTGCACAGAACTAGGCCTAGGAAATCTGTCGATGGCTTCCGTTTGCCGAGGACTTAGAGTCATGCCTTCCTCATTTAGTACGTAGCCAAGGTACTGTACCTCTTTCTTTAGAAACTGACATTTCTTAAAATTTAATTCAAAACGATACTTTTTTAATAAGGTCAAGACCTCTTTAAGTGACTCCAAATTCTCCTCCACAGATTTCGAGGCGATCATAATGTCATCGATATAAACGCTGGCTTTATCCTGACGGATTAACGGTTGCAGCACGTGAACTAGGCGCTTTTGAAATTCCGCCGGACTCTCGCAAAAACCAAAAGGTAAGCGTTTGAACTCAAACTGCCCGTCGGGCGTCGCGAACGCAAAATACTTTGTATCTACCGGGTTTACTTTAATCTGATGAAAGCCGTCTTTCATATCTAACACCGTGTAAATCTTTTTGTTTCCTAGGGAGGACAGACAGTCTTCTATTCTCGGAAACGGGAACTTTTGCTTAGCTACTCGGCTATTCAGAGGCCGGAGATCTACGCAAAGACGTACGGCCCCGTTCCGCTTCTGCACCGGCACGACCCGGGCACAATACGGTGAGTTACTCGGTTGTATTATATCGCGTTCTAACAAATCGTCTATGATTTTACGTATTTCCAGTCTGTATATGTGCAAATTTCCGCGGCGAGTACGCATACGTTGAATAGTCTTTTAGGTTTATTCTAACGTTATAGTTATCATCCACGTACGGAATTTCAGCTGCTTCTATTTCTCGCACCAATGTTTTCATTTTTTCGTCTATTTCAGGACCGAAGTCGGTGTGTATATTTTCAACGGAACTTTCCGACGCTGTTGCTACCTCGCATACATCAAATTTCGGCAACAACAGTGTTTCTCCTTGGCTAGCCCAAGAATTCGGTATGTAAACTAACTTTACTTTGTTTGCTTCTAGGAAGTCACGTCCTATTAGCATGTCTAACTTAAACTTGTTATTTTCCAATATATAAGGTTCAAATTGAAATTCTAAATTGGGCCATTGTTCCAATTTAATGAGAGTCTTTATTTTTCCGTAGATTTTAATGGGCGTAGCGTTAAGCGCTTGAAACTGGCTTTCCGACGCATCGGGTTTTGAGCCATTACAAAACTCGCCCCAAACGTTCTCCCGAATGAAAGATACCGGGCTGCCCGTGTCTACCAATGCCCGTAAGTCACAATTATTTTTATACAACTTAATTATTTTAACTGGCCGCTCCCTTACGCTTAAACTAACACCGCTTTCCGCAACCGCCGCAATAACTTCTTTCTCTGGTGCTTCAGGTAGATCCTCTTCTACGGCTGCGACGCGGGCTGCATTCCTCTGCTCGGTGCCGCTGAAGGTCCCTGAGCTGCAATGCTGGGCACTCCGGCCTCCGGTGTCCCGGCGCCTTGCAATGGAAACATCGAATATCCGGATTCCTGGCTGGAATACTCGGCCTCTCCGCTTTCTCGTACCGAGGCCGTTCGGTACGTCCATTTTCTGCCCTCGAACCGGGATCCTTAGATTTAAACAAGTTTTTATTAGTATACGATTGTCTTTTAGGTACTTCACTCGACGCGGCCGTGATTCTACGCATCTCTTCTAAGAACTCCTCTACCGTCTCTACTTTGATCGTGGCGGCCGTCGCCCGGAGGGACGCCTTTCCTATTCCGCCCACTAGCAAATTAATTGAATCGCGCACAAGTAAATTTAGTCTTTTAATTAACGCGAGCTTATTTATCGCGTACGCGTGGAAAGTTTCTCGCGCATAGTTCCACCGGCGAGCTTCAATTTTTTGCATTTGTTGATAGAACGGCGTGCGGTTCTCAAAGATGCGCACCAAGGCCTCCTTCAGCGCCTGCCACGATTGCAGTACTAAGCCCGTCTGGAATTCGTACCAGGTTTTCGCCTCCCTGACGAATTTACTGGATGCCGCCAGCAAACTGCTCCCGGCGCAACCCGATGAATTTGCGCTATCTGGTCGACGCGTTCGACCCATGCCAAGACGTTTTCATCCTCAGCGCCTCCAAAAGTAGGTATTTGTTGCGCTATAATTCTTACTGAGTTAAACGGCGTGTACGTTACCTCAGAATATGAATTATTTCCGTTGCTTACGACTTCCACAGGAATTTCTGCCGGCTGCTCCTCTAGCTGCTCTGCTACGTGCTTCTCCAGCTGCTCTGCTGCGTGCTCGGCCGGTTCGCTGTAAATCGGTACCGATACCGCGCCAGGTTGCTGCAGCAGCTGCCTCACTTGGTCCAGCAAAAGCTGGTTCTGTTGCCGGATCTGCTCCGAGAAGACCGCGATGAAATCCGCTACCGGGCGCTGGACCTGCATCCGATGCCTTTGCCCCGCGGGGGGTGCGGACTTCGTTGACCAAGCCGTCGCCTCCTCCTCTTCGTCGCAGAACTGCTCCGCTCCGCTGGGTCCCTCACCGGCGTCTTGGTCCCTCAGGTACTTTAGCATAGCTTCCACATATGCCTCCTTATTTCCGGTAACAATCAGCTTCTTCGCTTATTTTTTCAGGGCTTCTACAGTCATGCCTTGCAGGCGTGATCGCTCCGTTTCCTCATCGAAGTCGGTCATCGTTTAGCCGCTTCGTCCCTGTCCAGGACTCTCTGCAACTCCGGATCAGGTTGCTGATACTCGCAGGAGGCTGCCTACTGCGTGGCCTGCTCCTCTGCTGCCTATACTTCCGTATACCCGTATAGATAGCACGTGTTACGCGGACTTGCTCCGATTTTTTGCGTCTTCTGCTCCTTGCGTCTTCTGCTCCTCTTTGAGGGTGACGGAAGAAAACCTTCGGTAATCCCACTTCTGAGATTATTTCTGTAGCCGGCGGTGAAGGGTAGCAATAAATTCACAATATAAAATAATCTTAGTTTCTTTATTGGGCCTGTTCTTTGATTCTACCTCGACCGCTGTAACTTGCCGACTCCTCGAGACGAACGTTGCGCTCGGCTAGCAGACGTTACAATTTTTAAGAAGGACTCGTGCTGCTCTCATGTGTTCACTTACGTAAACTAATCAGGCTTGCCACCTCCATAAGTGAAACTCCCAGGCGGCCAACTGAAATCTAGTCGCCTAGCGACCTAGCCCTTACAAGCAACTCCAACCTACCTTAGGATACCTAGAGCACAGTATACTAAGAAACAGTAGGGACAGTGAGCGTCGGTACCTTTGATCTTTTTCAGCCAAATATTTCTGGTCACATGACCCGGCGCCATGTTTTTGGGCGGCAAATGCCGTATGAATAATTTTGTGGGCCTCGAGAAATTGAAGTCTTTAGGCAGCAAATGCCGTATAAATAGTACGTGGGCCCCGAGAAATTAAACAATGTTTTTATTTTAATTTTGCATATTGCACATTGGAAGGGTGGGTTTGTTTACAATTATATTGCACGTAAACGAATGTAGCGGTTCGCATTTTCTGTTTCTAAAAATTATGTTGCAACTTTATGTGTTGCAATCATTCTGACCACGAGTGTACACGTTGTAAGAAATTAAACAAAGTTACAGCACTAAGCCCAATACTAACTTATAAAGTTAGTGTATGTACACTACTTTTTAAGCTAGTGTTGAGCTTGGTGTTAAAACTTTGTTCAATTTCTTGCATCGTGTATGTTGTGACGTCTCGGCTTATAGATTTAGGGATTTCTAGGGAAATAGTGAAAAGGACCAGAGCGTCGATATTTTAATTCTCCACTCTAGGTACCCTAGGGTCTAGGTTGGAGTTGCTCTTCTTTAGTTTAAGGGGCAATCTGCATGCACCGATTATACCCCGGGATGGCAAGAGCCGTTTCTGCCTTATCGTAGGAAGTTACAAGAGTAGATCTTTTTATCTTAGCTTTTATTCTCCTTAGGTGTACAATTGCTAATTATCTTATTAAATAATCGGTCTATTGTCTTGGGAGGATTTTCGCCCAGGACTTCCACTTCAGTGTCGGAAGTAGTAAGGTCGATGGTTTCGATTATTCGGGGAGGGCGGTGGACAGTAATAAAATGGCCCTTTTGGATGGTAAGAATTCTAGGGCCTCTGGGCTTCGATGGCCCAGGCTGCGGGTCTTTCGGGGCGGTCTTCTCGGGTGCCCCGAACGAGCTGGGAGGGGGAGAACTTGAAGGATGGTTGGCGGCCTCCTTCTCTGCGGCGATGAGCTCCCTCAAACGCCGATAAATCTCCGCCCTTTCGCGCCTTTTCTTTCCGCCTCTATATTTTTTCCTCCATACCATCTAGAATCATAATGCGTAAATGCAGACGATTTTCATCGAGCTTGCACTATTAAGCAAATGATTTTATGGGATAAGAAAGGAGAATTGTGATGCGGAAGGTATGCCTATTGTCTTTGAATTGCATGAATCGCAGACGACCGTTCAGATCGTGGTGCGGCTATGCGTCAAAATACTAATTAAGCACATTACTCGCAGACAATTGGAGAGAAGGGAAATTGTAATGCAGAAGTGTGCAGATCGAAGGTGGAGTTGCACGTATTTGCAGACAATCCTTCAGATCGTAATGCAATTGTGCATCTGCGTTTCGATTATGCACATGCTTGCAGACGATTTTAAGGAAAAGTGGAATCGTGGTATATTGAGATACAGACGATTGTAAGGAGAAGGAAATTAAATTGCGAAATGCCAGGATTCGTATTTAAGATGGCGAGTATTGCAGACGACTCTTTGATCGTGATGCACTGTTCGCAGCGAAAATCGAACCTGCACTGTTGAGCAATTAATGATTGAAATAAAAAAGGCTTGATTTGCAAAAAGTTAAGATTTGTTAATTAAGATGGCGAGTAATTGCAGACAACCCTCAGGTCGTGATGCACATTTCGCAGCGAAACAACAAATCTATACTATTAAGCAAATATTGAGGAATGAAAGGGATCCGATTTGTAAAATGCGAGGATTTGTATTTGAGATGGCGAGTACTGCAGACAACCCTTAGGTCGTAATGCAAGCTTTGCAGCGGAAAAACAAATCTGCACTTTTGAGCAATCGGTTTGATAATTTATTAGGAAACAAAGGTATGGTTTAATACAGAGGAGGAAAAGAAAAACGACTTAGCGGCCAATATTAACTTTTACGCTCTAATCGTTCTCTTTAAGCCCCTAAAGCTTGTAGATGTACCAATAATTAGTCACATCTATTTTCTTAATATTAAGAGAATCGAGTTTAGAAATGGGAAGAATTATTTCAGAATTTAATCAACTTACTTTGAGTTTATTAAAAAGAAGACACGGCGCCTTTACAAATCGGATGGTTGGTCCAGACAGACGCAGCGTGATTAGGTTACAGCGGCTTCGTGACCCTCGGGTAGCTTCCGCAATTACACACGTTCTTGGATTTTTGAAAAAGACTGAACGCTCGCTCGGGCCGCGGGCCCGCTTATATAGGTCTAGCATCCCTTGCATTAGACGACAGGGAAGGGGGCCTTTTGCGTCTTAGATTTTCGGTATGACGCGGCTAGCGGCGGAGAAATCGTATGGAATTCTTTGTACATGTACTGTTTATTAATTTGGGGGGTTTCGGTCCCCCTAGCGTTGATAGCGGTGCGATTGAAACCTGTAGCTCTGAATGTTATTGTTAGATATCGCGAAACTATGCGTTCCTAGAATTGGCGACTGATCTAATGCCGTGCGAAAGTTTATTCTCACGCGATTTAAGTTTTAAGCATTCAGAGTCACAGATAAATCTTGCGGGTATATTAAAATAATTATTTATAAAAATTATGCGGGTACACATGAGAGTAAACACGTTAATATTCTTAATTTCAATTTTGCAAAGAGAAAGATGTATGCGCTCGTATGTACGTGCATTTACAATGGACGTGATATAATTGTGACAAGTAATTTTAATAATAATTATCGGCGCGCTTATGATTATCGCAATGCTGCGCCTGTGGAATGGCAGCGCGGCTGACAAGCATGGTTGCCAGTTAGCCATTCGGTAGGCGCTG